>NC_140588.1:441753882-442425607 GCF_964204655.1 Triturus cristatus | reverse complement strand
TATGCACCGTACCCCCACCCCCTACGCGCTGGTGGTACGGCGCGTACATACGGGGGTGGGGGTACGGTGCGTACATACGGGGGGCTGGGGGTATGGCACGTACATACGGGGGGCTGGGGGTACAGCACGTACATACGGGGGGCTGGGGGTACGGCGCGTACTTACGGGGGTGGGGGTACGGCGTGTACATACGGGGGCTGGGGGTACGGCCCATACATACGGGGGTGGGGGTACGGCGCGTACATATGGGGGTGGGGGTACGGCACGTACATACAGGGGTGGGGGTACAGCGTGTACATACGGGGGTGGGGGTACGGCACATACATACGGGGGGCTGGGGGCACAGCGCGTACCGGGACCCCTTTTCCTCGTGCATCGCGACGTACTTAGCTTTTCCGGCACTTTTTGACTCCCATAAAAATATAGCCGTGCGGAGTGCTGTGGGTACGAATCGTACTTGCTGGTCCGTAAAACGCTGCCTGACTCTGTGCGGACGTCGCGGACGCGCTGTCCAGGATCGGAATTGTATGTATTTTTTAGCCGCACGGTGTTTTTTACGATTCGTACGGAAATAGTATTTCTGTACGAATCGTACTTGCTGGTTTGTACGGTGGATTTCCCGGGTACGATTTGTACCCGGGTTTTACAGGATCGGAATCGGCACCTCTTCTGTGTTTGAAAACACCACTTTTAGAAAGTAGGTATTTTCTTGCTTAACTGTCCAAGCCTGCCTCTGCTAGGTTGTGTATTGCTTGTCTGGAGTTTGAGTGACAGGGCTGGGGAATTCCAGGATACAGGGTGAGGCAGCCCAGTGGTGAATAGAGAGATCTGCATCTAGATGGGAGGGAGGAGTTGCACCTGGGACCTGAATAGGGCTGTGCCTTCCCTCCACAATGCTGGCTCCACCTCCTGTGGTGCGTCTGATGTCTCTGCCCTGCACTCTGAAAGGAAAGAAGGAGTCATGTAAACAAAGTGCTCCAGGACTGACCCGAACTGGTTTGGACTAGGCAAAGGCCTGTCTGCCTTCAGAGAACAAAGGAAAATTTAGTATACATATTGGCACCCCAACCCAAGAACTTTAGATCACTTTTGGAACAAGAAGAAACCTTTACTGAGGAGCGGAACCCGAAGAAACTGAGATGAGACTATCCCTAAGCAGAAGTGCTGCTTGGGGGATTGGCCTGCAGTGGTTTGCCTGACTACCAAAGGAAGGAGAAGAGACTTTCTGTGCTTATTTCAACTTGTAAGGATCTCCAAGGGCTTGAGAGAAGAGCTTGCCTCCTGCTGAAATTGCAGGGACAACAGACTTCAACCACTAGCTCCCCAAGAGTTCTTTGGAAGTGCCTGCTGCTGTTTTGGGCCTTCTGAGGGACTGCGTGTCGCAAGGAGCTGGAAGCGCGATTCAAGACGAAGAAGCGCGTCGCCTTCGCTGCTGCTGCCGTCGCATCTTGGATGTCGCTACTGTAGCTGTCGTATTGCACCGCATCGAGAGAAGCATCTCGCAACGCCGAAGAAGCGTGTCGCCTTCGCAGCCGCTGGCGCTGTCGCATATCACCACATCATGAGAAGTGTCTCGCATCGAGGAAGAAGCGTGTCGCTGTCGCTGCTGCTGCCATCGCATCTTGGATGTCGCCGCTGTAGCTGTCGTATTGCACCGCATCAAGAAAAGCGTCTCGCATCCACGGAGAAGCGTGCCACCGTCGGAGCTTCTGTCGTCGCATCACGGAAAAAGGGTGTCGCCACTGCAGTTGTCGCATCGAGCGGAAGCGTCTCGCAACGTCGGAGAAGAGTGTCGCCGCCAAAGCCACTGTCTTCACATCACTGGACAAGGGTGTAGCCGCTGCAGCTGACGCATCAAGCCAAAATCTCTCGCAACATCGGAGAAGCGTGCCGCATCAGGAAGATCTTCACATCTTTATTTCTTTGCATCAAACTTTCGTTGCCCGGCGTGTGGCATCTAAAGGTACATTGACTTAAAGTGTCGCGTTTAAGAACAAAAGAGAACTAAGCTAATGACTACCATTTTAATGTAACAGTATTGTGGATTTTTGTTGTTTATGGTCTTGTGGTAAATCTATATAAAGAATACTTATTTTTGATATAAAACTGGTGTGGTGTCCATCTGTAGTGTTGTCACTTGATCACTGTATGTGTTCACAAATGCTTTACACACTGCCTCTGATTTAAGCCTGTCTGCTCGTGCCAAGCTACCGAGGGGGTGAGCAGGGGTTATTTTAGGAGTGTACCCCTTTACCCTGACTAGAGGAGAGGGTCCCTATTTGTCACAAGTACCTACCTGTGCCAACTAGAGACCCCCAATTCTAACATTGGTGGGCAGCGGTGAGGATTCTGGACTTGCATTTGTGACTCATGTACAGTGATTGGTGAACACTACTTGTGAGTGCAGACCAAAATGCAACCACATACTTGTTGGTAGATTTCTTTGTGGGATTTTCTATTTTTGAGAAATGCCATGTTCAACAACCATGGTGGAGAGAGCATAATCCATAGCCTCCATTGATTGTGATTGGGAAGAAGAGAAACTAGAAAGCTACAAAGTTACACAGCTGAAGTACTTCTGCAAGAAATTCAATGTTTCCACTGCTAGGTGCAAAAATAAGGTAGAGTTCTACAAGGCGCTGACGGCCTGTGTAGAATCAAGAAATGCCCTTGATAATGAGAATGCAGAGGAGCCGCTGGAAGGGCCAGTGGGCCCAGGAGGAAGGAGAACCCCTTCCCCCTCAGGTAGCAGTGTTTCTGCCAAGAATCTGTCTCCAAAGGAGCTGGAGGACAGAGAAAGATGTAGGAGGCATGAAATGGAAATGACCAAGTTCAAAGTGAATGGGCAACTGGAGTTAGAAAATAGGAAATTGGCCCTAGAGGAAAAGAAATTGCAGTTTGACCATGAAAGGGTTTTGAGGTAGTTGGAATTGAAGGCCAAGAGCTTAGAGATTGCTCCCTCTGGAGACAGCATACCGTCAGTACCTGTGGAGTCTAGAGTGTACATTCCCAAAGATGTGGTGAAGGAATTTTTTGAAAATGATGACATTGGGCAGTGGTTCCAGGCCTATGAGGTAGCCATGTCTTCCCACCGGGTCCCTGAGAAGGATTGGGGAGCGGGGTTGTGGTTGCCTTCTGATGTCTATAATTCATATCCCCACATGAAAGATAATGTGATGTCCAGATATGGTTTAACGCCTGAATTGTACAGACAGAGGTTCAGGAGTTGCAAGAAGATAGAGAACAGTACCTGGGTTGAATATGTCACTTTTTTCTGCAGAGCATTGGATGGTTGGGTGAAGGGTAGCAAAGTTGATGATTTTCAGGGACTTCTTGATTTGATTGCATGGGAGCACTTGTCAAGTAACTGTTTTCCTGAGCTACGCCAGTTCCTGATTGATAGTAGGCTGACTAATCCTAGGAAGCTTACTGAGGAGGCGGACCACTGGGTCAGTACCAGGGTCCACAAGGGTCACGTGGGAGACTCAGCCAAGAGTGGGCAGGGTCCCCAGCAGAAGAGTGGGGTGGACAAGGGTAAACAGAGGGAGTTCCATAGTGGGGCCCCAAAGTAATCCCCAAGCGAACCAAGGGAAAGGTTCCCAGCCTCCCCCAGAGAGAAAGCAAGTGGTCCCGACAGGTAATCCTGTTCACCAGGGACCCTTCAAATGTTAGAAATGTGGGGACCAGGGTCATAAAGCGAATGATCCCAAGTGTTGCCTGTTTGGAAAACCAGCACCCCCTGGTGCAGCCCCCGGCAGATGGCTAGTGTAGCCCTGAGTGAGGAGATGGGTACCCAAGGAGACTGTGAAATGGTCCACAGGACCCAGCTGCCTAATAACACTAAAAACTACAGGCAGTGGGTGACCATCAATGGCCATAGAGTGGAGGCTCTTAGAGATACAGGAGCCAGTGTGACAGCTGTGAAGTGTCACCTGGTGTCTCAAGAGCAGGTTGTCCCTGATGCATTCTATCTCGTTGTTGCCGCTGACAACACAGAGAGCCACTGCAAGGTGGCTCAGGTTCCCTTTGAGTGGGGATGTCTCTGGTACTCTTCAGGTAGCTGTGAGGCCCGCCATGCCTGTTGACTGATTGTTAGGGAACGACTTGGAGAGCTCCCCTTGGGCGAAGGAGGAGCGAAGTGCTCATTTGGAAATGTTGGGCTTGCCTGACTGGGCATGTGTGACCACCCGGTCCATGGCAGCAAGTAAAGGTGCTCAAGAGGACCTGGAGCCTGAGAGGGAGGCCCAGGGACCTGCCATCAAGAGAGGAGGCAGGGGGTGTGGGAAACCGGCCCCCAAAGTTCCCACTGTCCAGGAGGGAGCAGACCTTGAGGGAGATGCCCTGGAACCTACAGGGGAACAGGTAGCTGAACTGGGGGACCTGCCTGAGCTGACCCATTGGCAGCAATAAGGAGGACCCTCCAGGGAAGAACTCTGCAAGGAGCAGAAAGAATGCCCTTCTCCTGTGGGTCTGCGGCAACAGGCTGCAGACCAGGCAGCAGATGATCAGTCTGGGTCACATTGGGTCTACTGGGAGAATGTTCTCCTGTAGTCCGAGCCTAAGGTTGCTGAACCTGTGTCAGCCCGTGTGCTGGTAGCACCCTAGTGCTTCAGAGCCTTCCTACTGGGTCTGGCTCATGACATTTGGGGCAGGCCAAGACCTTTGAGAGACTTGTCACCCACTTTTATTGGCCCCAAATGCGCAGGAGCTCAGACACTCACTGCAGGACATGCCAGACTTGCCAGGCAAGTGGAAAGAGTGTGAGGAAGTGCAAGGCTCCTCTCCAGCCATTCTCTGTGGTCAGCACACCCTTTGAATGGGAGGGTATTGACATTGTGGGGCCACTGGACCCCAAGACAGCCATGGGCAACAGGTTCAACCTGGTCTTGGTGGACAATGCCACCCGGTACCCGGAAGCCATACCTCTGAGGACAGTGACGGCCCCCGTGGTGGGACGACCACTAATGGGAATTTTCTCCCGAGTGGGATTCCCTCGCGAGGTAGTGTCTAACCGGGAGACCAACTTCATTTCAAAATATATGAAGTCCCTGTGGCAGGAGTGTGGAGTAACCTACAATTTTACCACTCCTTACCACCCCCAAGGAAATGGGTTGCTTGAAAGGTTCAACCGAACCCTGAAGGGCATGATTATGGGTCTTGAGGAACCCATGAGGCGTAAGTGGGACGTCCTCTTACCATGCCTACTCTTTGCTTACCGAGAGGTGCCACAGAAATGTCTAGGGTTCAGCCCCTTTGAGCTTCTCTATGGCCACCCAGTGAGAGGACCTCTGAGTTTGGTTAAAGAAGGCTGGGAGCAATCTCCCAGGAAACCTCCCCAGGATGCATATAGCTACATGCTGGCCTTTAGGAACCAAACTCGGCGTTTCAGGCAACTCGCTGAGGCGAATCCGGAAGCCAGCCAGGAGGAGATGAAGCGGTGGTACGATCAGAATGCCACTCTGGTAGAACTTCAGCCTGGTCAGAAGGTGTGGGTCATGGCCCCAGTGGAGCCCTGCGCGCTCCAAGATAAGTGGACCGGACCCTTTGAGGTTGTGGAGTGCAAAAGTCTGGTTACCTAATTGGTGGACTTGTGGTCTCCCAGGAACCCCTTGAGGGTCCTGCATGTCAACCGCCTGAAGCCCTACTTGGAGAGGTCCCAAGTGGGCATGCTCTTGGCAACAGATGCTGGAATGGAGGAGGAGACCGAGCCTCTTCCTGACCTCCTGTCAGGCAATGAGCAAGATGGGTCAGTGGATGGTGTCAACCTCTCTTCCACCCTGACCCCTGAGCAACAGAATGACTGCCGCCAGTTGCTGGGACAGTTTTCTGATCTGTTCTCCATGGTTCCCAGTGTCACTGTTTGGTGCGTCCATGATTTGGACACTGGGCATAGTACACCTCTGAGGCACAAAACCTACTTGGTGACTGACAGGGTGAGAGCTTGCATCAAGGAGGAGGTCTCCAAGATGTTTGCGTTAGGGGTGATTGAGTACTCTAACAGTCCTTGGGCCTGCCCAGTGGTCTTGGTCCCAAAGGCTGTAGCACTGGGTACCACACCAGAACTCCGGTTCTGTGTGGACTACCGAGGGCTCAATTCAGTCACCAGGACTGACGCACACCCCCATCCCCAGAGCTGATGAGCTCATAGATCGGCTAGGGGCTGCCCGGTACCTCATCATGTTTGACCTAACGTCTGGGTACTGGTAGATCGCCTTGACTGATGGAGCAAAGGAGAGGTCGGCATTCTCCGCACCAGATGGGCACTACCAGTTCCGGGTGATGCCCTATGGGATGAAGAATGCCCATGCCACCTTTCAGAGGTTGGTCAACCAGGTGTTGGCTGGACTGGAGTTGTCAGTGCCGCCTACCTGGATGACATCGCATAGTTCAGCGCCAGTTGGGAAGAATATCTGCGCCACCATTGGGAAGTGTTGATGGCGCTGCGGAGGGCAGGTCTCACGATCAAGGCAAGTAAGTGCCAGACCGGGCAGGGTTCCGTGGTGTACTTGGGACACCAGGTAGGGAGCGGCCAGGTGGCGGCCCTGCATCCCAAGATTAAAACAATCTTGGCTTGGGAGCCGCCCAAAACCCAGACAGAGGTGAAAGCCTTTTTAGGACTCACGGGTTACTACAGGAGGTTTGTCTAGGGTTATGGCAACATTGTTGCACCTTTGACTGCGCTGACTTCCAGGGAGCAGCCCAAGAAAGTGATTTGGATTGACACCTGTCAGAAAGCCTTTGAGGCCCTAAAAACTGCTATGTGCAGGGCGCCCGTGCTCATGGCACCCAACTTCTACAAAGAGTTCGTAGTACAAAAAGAAGCATCAGAGAATGGTGTGGGGGCTGTTCTGGCACAGATGAATGAGGAGGGCCTAGATCAACCCGTAGCCTTCATTAGTAGGAGGTTACTTCCACTGGAACAGAGGTGGAGTGGTATTGAGCGTGAGGCATTTGCTGTGGTCTGGGCACTGAAGAAGCTGAGACCATACCTGTTTGGGACTCACATCCGGGTTCAGACCAATCACAGGCCCCTCAGATGGTTAATGCAGATGAGGGGTGAGAATCCAAAGCTGTTGTTGTGGTCCATTTCCCTACAGGGGATGGATTTCATGGTGGAACATCGCCCTGGTACAGAACACGCCAATGCTGATGGTCTGTCCAGATCTTTCCGCCTTAGTGATGAGAACTCCCAGGAGGTAGGGTAGTTCTCCCCCAATTTCAGCTGGTTGGGACACGTGTTAGACCTGGCACCTTGGCGTGGGTCTCCCTTCCATTTTTGCTGTTGCCTCATGTGTTTTTGCTGGTGTTAGATGCTCAGGGCACTTTGCCACTGCTGTCCAGTGCCACAGTGCAAGTGCTCCCTATTGTAAATTGATGTATGAATTTGTGATTCCATGATTGGTTGGCTTGGTTTACCTGTCAGACCCTAGTATAGTGCACCAGGAGTGCCCAGGGCTTGTACATCCAAATGCTGCTGGTGGGCTTGCAGCACTGGTTGTGTTACCCACAGAAGCAGCCTGTAAAAGTGTGTCTAAAGTCTGCCATTGCAGAGCCTGCGTGCACCCACTTGCCAGTCCCTAAACCTTCCCTTTTCTTCATATCAGACACCCCTATGGTAGGCCCAAGGGCAGGGTGCATTGTAAGGATAAGGTAGGACATGCCCTGGTGTGTGTGGCATGTTCGAATAGTGAATTACAGCCATTTTCGTTTTTCACTATTGCAAGACTACCTGTTCTCCATAGGCCAGAATGGGCAGATTAGATTATTACATTTTATAATCTTAACTGACTCAGGGAACATGGTATAAATTCGAATTTAGTATGCTTGAACTCTGAATGATAAAATACATCTTTTAGTGAAATTGGTTTTAACATTCTGTGTTTGAAAATACCACTTTTAGAAAGTAGGTATTTTCTTACTTAGCTGTCCAAGCCTACCTCTGCTAGGTTGTGTATTGCTTGTCTGGAGTTTGAGTGACAGGGCTGGGGAATTCCAGGAGACAGGGTGAGGCAGCCCAGTGGTGAATAGAGAGATCTGAATCTAGATGGGTGGGAGGAGTTGCACCTGGGACCTGAATAGGGCTGTGCCTTCCCTCCACAATGCTGGCTCCACCTCCTGTGGTGCGTCTGATGTCTCTGCCCTGCACTCTGAAAGGAAAGGAGGAGTCATGTATACAAAGTGCTCCAGGACTGACCAGAACTGGTTTGGACTAGGCAAATGCCTCTCTGCCTTCAGAGAACAAAGGAAAACTTAGTATAAATATTGAGACCCCAACCCAAGAACTTTAGATCACTTTTGGAACAAGAAGAAACCGTTTCTGAGGAGCGGAACCTGAAGAAACTGAGGAGAGACTATCCCGAAGCTGAAGTGCTGCTTGGGGGATTGGCCTGCAGTGGTTTGCCTGACTGCCAAAGGAAGGAGAAGAGACTTTGTGTGCGTATTTCAACTTGTAAGGATCTCCAAGGGCTTGAGAGAAGAGCTTGCCTCCTGCTGAAGTCGCAGGGACAACAGACTTCAACCACCAGCTCCCCAAGAGTTCTTTGGAAATGCCTGCTGCTGTTTTGGGCCTTCTGAGGGACTGCGTGTCGCAAGGAGCTGGAAGCGTGACTCAAGAGGAAGAAGCGTGTCGCCTTCGCTGCTGCCATCGCATCTTGGATGTCGCCGCTGAAGCTGTCGTATTGCACCGCATCGAGAGAAGCGTCTGGCAAGGCCAAAGAAGCGTGTTGCCTTCGCAGCTGCTGGGGCTGTCGCATCACACCACATCACGCGAAGTGTTTCACATTGAGGAAGAAGTGTTTCGCCGTCGCTGCTGCTGCTGCTTAAAGTGTCGCATTTAAGAACTAAAGAGAACTAAGCTAAATACTACCATTTTAAAGTAACAGTATTGTGGATTTTTGTTGTTTATGGTCATGTGGTAAATCTATATCAAGAATACTTATTTTTGATATAAAACTGGTGTGGTGTCCATCTGTAGTGTTGTCACTTGATTACTGTATGTTTTCACAAATGCTTTACACACTGCCTCTGAGATAAGCCTGTCTGCTCGTGCCAAGCTACCAAGGGGGTGAGCAGGGGTTATTTTTGGAGTGTACCCCTTTACCCTGACTAGAGGAGAGGGTCCCTATTTGTCACAAGTACCTACCTGTGCCAACTAGAGACCCCCAATTCTAACAGGTGGCATTTTGAAACAACCATTTTTCAAGAAGCTTTCGAAAGGGAAGATGGTGAGAGTCTGAGTGAAGATGTAGGGGCATATTGTTCCAGAGTCTAGCTACATTGTAAGAGAAGGATCTACCTCCACTTTTTACCCACTTAGTTTTGTGAATGACCGATAAGTTTAGATTAGCTGAGCGAAGGCATGTCCTGGGGCAATAAAAAGAGAGCTATTGATTAATGGGCCCCTCCCTCATGAATTTTATTCTTTCAGAAATTAGCAACCAGTGTAGGGACTTCAGAGCTGGCTTAGCCGACTGAGTTTTAGGAATCCCGAGCAACAACCGAGCAGCGCAGTTTTGAGCGACTTGGAGTTTCCTTATCGTTGATTTAGGTGCTCCCAGGTAGAGGGAGTTGCCATAGTCCAAACAAGAGAGGACCAAAGTCTGGACCAAAATTCTCTTTGCCCCCATGGGAAGCAGAGTGAGAACTTTCCGAAGAATGCCAAAGCAAGCAACTGTCAATTTCACTGCTTGGTGGTCAAATTTAGAGGAGTTAGCCAACCAGACGCTCAGGCATTTGATCTTAGTGTTAGGGTTTGGGGCAGGGCCAAGGCAAATTGGCCATGTATGTTTAAGATCTGTGTTAGTTGCGTTGGCCATGAGCATTAGTTCTGTTTTTTTCTCCACTGAGCCTGGGACAGGTGTGTTCCATCCATATTGACACTTTATCCAGACAGGATTCAAGGTCAGAGGGAAAGTTCTGAGGAGGTTGAGGGCAACTACCGGCTGTATATCGTTACCATACGTGACTATTTTAATCCCATAAGGCAAAATATTATGCAAACATTAAATAATGTAGGGCTCAAAGACGAGCCCTGGGGGACTCCACAACTGAGCGATAGGCTCCTGGAAGTGGTCTCTCCCACAAAGACCTGAAATGTTCTACCATCTAAGTAGGACTGGAGCCAGATAATTACACCACCTGAAACACATACCCTCCTAAGTCTGTTTAAGAGAATGTCAAAATTGACTGTATCAAATTCCGAACTTAAATCAAGGAGGATAATAGCTACTGCTCCTCCCAGATCAAGGATTTGCTTAGATTCTTCGACTGTGGCAAGAAAAGCAGTTTCTGTTCCATGGTGAGGGCAAAAACCGGTCTGAGAATAGTGCAAAAGACCATGGGTTTCTAAGAATTCAGAGAGGGTCATGTTGACATATTTGTGGGAGAGAACAACCCTGGTGAGAAAATAGTATCCCCACTCATCATTCTTCCCCCCACAACTACTCAAATGGCACCCGACATGATGGTAAACTTGTTTGCCGAGTCAGACAGCCACACTTACTATGGAAGTGGCATGGTATAACCCTTCTAAGGGAGGATTTTGTTTTTTAACAAGAGTTTAATGTGTTGGTGGATATTCATCCACCGTGGATTAGTCTTCATGAGATAACTATCTTCCATAAAGAAGTCCCTCTGATGATTGACAGGCAGACCCATACATTGAAAAATATGATGAAATGTTTCATAGACAAGTCTTAGACGTTTGACAGAAAAGTGTGCAGGACCACATGCCATGAAGATGATAGAGGTAATAAGCAAAACATGTGATTCAACGGATGCACAATCTTCTACAAGCACCTCCACCACATGAACGAACACCACCACTACTAATTTAACCACCACCAACTTAGCCACCCTCTATACAAGTACACGCCTAAACAACCTCACCACCAGTATTGTGTAGGCACAGCAGTAGGATAAATCCCCCAAAATAACTTTTTATTTTGATAACTTTTTACAACTTTTACCCTAATGCTCACACACACTGAAGATAGTTTTGAAAAATAAATACTATCCTTGAAATTACTACATAGGAAAGTGTTCATCTTTAAAGTGTATTGCATTTAAAAATGTCATTATGATATAATAACCTCCAAAATAACTAAACATTTTTTGCATGACAAAAATAAACATTTTCTTTTTCTGTTTTAAGTAGGGCTTCTGATTTTTGGCTTTCATTTTTTTACATTATTGTCTGTTTTTATCCATGTTTATTTTTTAGCCATTTTGTTGATAGTTAGCCAAATTTATTTTGTATATTGAGTAGAAATGGAGTAGTAAAATGGTATATTTTCACATTCATTTAACTGAAAAAACGTGCATTCATACTTTGATGCCAGCTTATTTTTGCAAATTAAGCAGTCAAATATAGCAAAACACTACCCCCACATTCAAACAATAGCATTATATATATAAACAAAATCTTAAGAAACACCTGTACTTAAGGTAATTTCATCCTGTTTTTCAACCTACATGCTGTATAAATGCTTTGCTGTTGGTCTGGAATTAATGAATGAAAGCATGGAGAGTCACTCATAAGAAGCAACATTTCCTGTGGTTTTCCACTTTAAAAAATAGAGACAGTAAACACACTGTAATCTGTCTGCATTTTTCTGTAAAAATCAGTAAAAACGGGAATTAATTTTAATATATACTTAATAAAATGTGTGGGTTTTTCAAATAAATTGATAGGGAAAGAAATTTAACTGTTTTAATATTTTAAAAAATTGAGCCTTGCTTCAGAAGAAATCTGTAGACTTGCAGGGTGTTGGGCAAATAATATAAAAGTTAAAAAAGGTCAAGAGAGCAAGTTTATATACGAGGGGGCTGATTTAAAATAAAATGTCTATAGAGATCCAACAATTCCAACCATAAAAATAATACAGGAGGTGGGGCAGGTTGGGGAGGCAGACAAGACATTGGGGGGCAGATTTACAAGCCCCTTGCGTGACTTTTGCGCTGCAGTTGCGTCTATTTTTTGACGTAACAGCGGCGCAAACAATGCGGCCTATTTACAACGTGAAAGCCCTGCGTCACATTAAACCTGCGTCAGGTATAATGTATGCAGGGTGGGTGTTTCCACGCAGGAAGGCCTCGTAAAAGTGACTCAGTGAAATCTACAAGATTTCACTGCGCCACTTTTAGGATGCCACTGCGTCAAAACCTTACGCCTGCTTCAAGCAGGTGTAAGTAGTGACGCAGTGTAGTGGGAATAGGCCTCAAAACGCATTGCTGGAGCTGCGTCGTGCTTGCGATACAACTCCAGCAAATGCGTGACTTTTTCACCAGCAGATGCGTCAGAATTTCTGAAGCATCTGTCAATCCTTGCGCCATAGTGCGCCGTATTGTAAATACGGCGCATCTATGGTGGTGCAAGGGTTTTTAAGGGTGGCGCAGGGAAAGTGACGCATCTGTAAAGATGCGTCACTTTCTTGTAAATCTGCCCCTGGATTTACTATGTAGGAGGTTATGAAGTCACAAAAGTTGGAGTTGTGCAGTGAGCGGCTATCGGTGTAAACAGACCTCTGAATCCAAGTCCTGGAGAGAATGATTCTTGAACCTCTTCAATTGGGTACATGCCCTCCTTGAGAGCAGTCAAAGAGATATAATATGGGGTTAGGGTCGGATTAAGCGCTGGTAGTGCCCAGTGCGACAATAATTTTTGATGCTCCCCATGACCCCCTCCTTGGGTTCCCACACTACCACTGGGCAAAAGTGCACTATATCTCACCATTGCCCCACTCTCGCATACATTTAATTTGTTTTAAAGCACTGGTACAGGCTGGCTTTACCAATAAGAATCTACAGCTACCCAAATTAACCCATTTTAGCAAGATTAAGAATATATCATATAAGACTGGGGCAAAAACATCACTTCCTCACTATTTTATTCAGTTCCCAAGGAACTTTTGCATGACAGTTTGTAACAGTCACTGTCCTTTATCAAGGTTGTATCTTATGAGCTTCTGTAGTGAAAGGATGTCTATGACAAAAGCTGTAATCCACTCAGCTATCTGCACAAAATACAGATCTGTGATTTGCACGGTATGTGTCCTTTGCAGCAGGCAAATTAACCCTCTGCGGCTCTTTATTCGACTAGACTAAACTCTGATCTTCCTCTATCTAGCTGGAACATTAATCACAAGAGTTAGCTTGACATTTTTAACCCTGCCCGAAAGTTAGATTTAACTAGAACTCTGCAGAAGGTGTTTTTAAATCGTACGTTATTGCTAAACACAGCACCCCCCAAGGTCATCGCTTCTCTTTCCAAGTCAGTGCCCACTGCAGCTGCACAGCCCTAAAGTCGGCCCTGTCTGAGTAGGAGTTTCTACATGTGAGTATTCTGGGATATGAGGGGTTAAAGTCTCCCTCAATGACTGTTGTTGTGCTGCACTGACACTTTGAGGAGGAGTTGAAAGCTGTTCAGGAAGGGGAGCTGCTGGCCCCCATGGTTGGGGGGCCTCTGGAGTTAATGGGGAAGTGCATGCACAGATGGAAGTGGGGCATTATTTTTAACACTACAGTCTAGTCTTTGTTGTGCCCTGTACATAGAGACACAGGTAGCCTTGTAGTATTTCCAAGACTTCTTTATTGGTTCCATGTCCAGTTAACATCTTTCTTAGTCCAGCCAGCTCTGCTCAAGTACCAGTCCTACCAGGAGCAGCCTGCCTAGCTGCTCAGCCCATCTCTAATTGCCACCACTCATCCACTCAGGCACCCAGGCATTCCACGCATCACAGTCACACCAACATTCCATTACCATCTCTCACTCTGGCTGAGCAGCTAGGAGGACCTAGGCTGATTACATGTAAATGTAATACTGAGGATATAACAGTCTCCCTCCAAGTCAGGAGTAGCCTCAATATCTGACTCCTCCTAGCTCATTGTGTGCACATCCCATTTCCCACCAGTTGGCTCCAAAGTCTCCTTTTTAAGTCTTTTTGGGTGACCTATCCTTTTTATTACCAAGTGGGTGCACTCTCCTTGCTTGTGTGTGCTTCTTCCTTCTTTCTGGTGGTGGATTGCGGTTGTGCTGAATTTGGAGTCGAGGATCTTCTTCTGTGCCACACAAATTTAGATACACGACTGCTAATAAACCCACGCCAAAGGGGAACCTTCTGCCACTGCATGATCTTTCAGTCAGCAGTACAAAGCTTGCAGGGATTTATATTTTCACTTTTCATATTATGATGCAGTTCCTTAAACCTCAGTTCTATGTCGGGGCCTGAAAAAAAGGTCTGACTGCAAGTCACCATCATAACATGGGACCAGATGACTAAGCCAGTTTTGTTAGTCATTTTATACTTTTTTAACGTTCTGATCTTACATTGAGCAACTCAGTTTCCAGGTGGCATAGACATGCTAGGCTGGAACACAAAACACTTTGACTGTTGCAATTACATATTCTTGGTGGTAAGTAAAGCTGTGCTTCAAGCAAAGTTTTTTTTATCATTGTATTATAAAAGAAGATTCATTGAGGTGGTTATGTATTACAATAATATATGCAGGAACGGCCCATGTAAGTAAGAGCAGTGGGACGGGGTGGGGGTGACCAGACAGACGACGACGAGGAAAAATTAAATATATAGGGGCAGATTTACAAGCCCTCTGTGCCACCAGTACGTCATTTTTCGTGACGTACTGGTGGTGCAGGGGGCTCCTCCATATTTACAAGGACAGGAAAAGCCACCCTGCATGACATTTCCTCTCCTTGTAAATACGGCCCCTTCACATGCAGCACATTGCATTGAATGGGCGTTCCATGGGTGTTGCTGTGGGTGTTACCACACAACACCCATGAAACAAGACACATCTCCAGATTTACAATTTCTCGTAAATCGGGAGATGTGTCTGAATGCTACACCAATCTAGAGGTGGCAGAGCGAGGCGCGAGGAGGAGAAATTTTTTATTTCTCCTTGTTTTTTCCTCTTTCAATGCGTGCTGCATTCTACAGCATGCTCTGAAAGAGGAAAATGCCTGAAGTGACTGCTTTTGTGCAGGAAGGTGCCCCTTCCTACACAAAAACAATCTCCCCATGACGCAGGCATCCTTGCACCATGGTGCAAGGGTGTCTGCGCCAGGGCATGGCTGCAGTTTGTGCATCAGCGCAGGGGGAAGCACAGAGATGCAACATATTCATGTAAATATGTTGCATGCCTGTGCTTCGGAAGTGCCGCAGCGTGGCGCAGCCAAAGTGCTTGCGGTTTCACGCTGCGGCACTTCCTTGTAGATCTGCTCCATAATATTTAATTTTCCCTTGTGGTCATCTGTCGACTTTCCCCCTACCCCGCCTCACCCTCTTACCTGCAGCGGCCGCTTCTGAATATACATGTATATCACGTGCGTTTTGGTATAGTGCTGATGTGTTCAGCTTGGGCTGTTGTGTGTTTGAGCTACATTATAGCATTATTTTATTGGGTTATATTGTGGCTGTTGTACTGAGCTCTGTTTTTTTTAATTGTGCGGCTTTGTTGATTTGACTTATATTCTGTACTTTTGAGATGTCAACAAGTGTTTCTACATTTCCGGCAAAAAGCAGCACATTCCTTTAAAGTTCAATCGCATACAAATATTCATCACTGTCTGGGGCGGTAAAATAGAGCCGATTCAGCTCATCCACTAAATAAAACACAGTTCGCCCTGTCTTAAATTAGCATTTTCAATTCTCACCTTAACTGAGGCAGTCGAGCTGTCGATTCTTGCATCTCTTTTTACACAGCCACACTTTAGCTTGTTGAATATTTTTACAATGTATTTCATCGGGTCTGTGAGGAAAAGTTAGGTATATATATTAAAAAATACATACATTGGTCTTAAAGTCTAATGTTATTAGTTTAAATGTTCGCTTTTTTCTTTACTGCATGCATGCCTTCACAAAACAATTTAAAGCTGCCCAACAACAGACATGCATTAAAATACAACTGGCAAGGAGAATGGAAAAAGTCACCTGGTGCATTGCTTTGCTTCTTTACACCATGCAGCATCTGTGATAAAGCACTTGTGAGATCGATGAGCAATCGAAGACTGGGAATGTGTTTTCTAACGCTTTACTACTTTCTGACCACGAAAGAAACACAAAAAGTGGTTAGGTGACGGTGAGTCATTATTCCTACTGCACCCATTGATAACAAAACATTTCCATGACGTTGAACACACATTTTATGGGATCTTTCATCCACCAGGGTTTTCCACAGTTTGGCAACGCTGGGGTTTTTAGATGTAGCTGTGTGTCACGGCTAACCCTAACGGAAATTAAATAGGTCTCTAAATATCACTGTATTGAAAGGCCCAGTTACTAAAATTCATAAAACTAATCCATTATGTAGAGTTATTTAGTTCCCAGAAAAATCTGTGAAATGTGTACATCCAGGTAGAAAGCTCTGGGATTGTTGACTTTTAAATTATTAGCATGCATATCTTTGAAGATATGTCATCGATTTTGAACACAATATGGAAAGATGTAGTCCTAGATTAGCAAACAGTTTGCACTGAGTTAGCGCCACTAAAGTGAAGCACACTTTCACAAAATGTTTGTATTTAACTTGTTTCGCCCTGGAAAGTTGTCTTAAAGAAAAGAAAAGCAGTGCTCTGTGTCAAGGAGGTGTCCATGGGTGGTACAGAGAGGTTCCCATGCCACCACCCATGGTTTCTGATGCAAAACCCTATCTACTAACAATAGTAGACAGGATTTTGTACCAAAAATATAAGGACATTTTGAAAGAGGTGTTAAAAAGAAAAAATGCTTTTATTTCGCCTAACTTTTCCCACTTCGCATGTGTGCTGCACAGTACAGCAAAGCAAAACCAAAGGGGATGATGGACGGAGTGTTGAACATTGCAAACACTCACCCCCAGTCAACCGATCTGGGTTTAATCGATCATCATTCTTTAGCTCACTCCGCCACCCCAGTTCAGACATGGCCATATGCAAATCAGTCTGACCCTGTGCCTCATGGGAACAGTCCAGCCCGAACTGCCAAGCCATGTCTTCCCTGGAGCGGAAACAAGCATCCTAGGACCGGTTTCTGGCTAATCAGCCGTCATCAGCCAGGCTAGCTTGAATCCTGTGGCAAAGTGAGCAAGGGACCCACATCTGGGCATACCCTGCCAATGTAGTGCGAACAAAGCAAAACCAAAGGGGATGATGGACGGAGTGTTGAACATTGCAAACACTCACCCCCAGTCAACTGATCTGTACAGCAGGCATTCTAAATGGGAAAGTTTCAAACATAGTCTAAGCATAGTATTTTGTACTGGAAAGAAACCCTTCCAGAACAAAAACTATGCTAGACTCAACCAGACACCTTTGAACTATGGTGCAAAGGTTAGTGTGTGGAACTGGCTGTCTGTCTGCTGGCACTTGAGAGAGAGGAGGAGAGTGCCATATCCCCATAGGTATGGCGTTTTCCTGTCTCTCTCCTTGCCACGCAGCACAGCAACTTTGGTTGATGCACTGCGCTGTGTGACACTTTCTATAATCTGGTCTGTAACCTCACATCAGGACCCCTGATCAATGCCATTTCTAATACTCCATGAAAAGGATGAAGCCAGTGAAATCAATCAAAAAAAGAACCGTAACTTTGAGGTGACAGATCTCTGTCTTCGCCTCGGTGCCCCATTATAACATTCAGCAAATGCAGCGAAGTTTTCTAGGTTGCACCTAAAAAACTGCACCAGCAGCATCTTTCCATGCATGTGTCAAGAAATTGCAATTAATTTCTGGATCCATCTGTGTGTTACAATTCCTTAAAACATAGGGGCATATTTACAAAAAATCGGCATGGGGCAGCGCCAAAAGTCTTTTTGCAACGCTGCCCTAAGCCAATTCGAAAGGGCAGGAATGCACTGTATTAACGAGATACAGTGCATTCCTGTCCTTTCAGCCAGTGCTGACACATAATTTGGTGCGTAACGTCAACGCTGGCACCCTTATACCATGGTGCAAGAGTGTGTGCATTGTTGGAAGGGATGTTTTTGTACATGAAGGGCCTCTTTGTGCACTAAAATAATCCATGGATGTGTTGTCCTTGTTCTATGTGTGCTGCTGAATGCAACATACATGGAAAAAGAAAAAAACAAGGAGAAATGATTTATTTCCCCGCGTCACGCCTCCTGTGGGGAGGCCTACAATTTTGGTGCTGCTCCAGGTTGACGTGATTTTGTAAATCTGGGGCAGTGTTAAATTCCATGGGTATGGCGTGGGAACACCCACTGCAACGCCCATGGAACTACCTCTTGATGCAGAGTAAGGTACTGTAGCTCTTTGCACTGCCTTTCCTTAGTCCATATCTATGTGGCCACGCAGAGCCACGGAGGGTGGCTTTTTGCCGCCTTATAGATATGATTGAGAGGCGTGCGCCACCAGAGCATTAAAAGTAGTGACGCGCTGGCAGCGCAGGCCTCTTGTGAATAAGCCCCATAGCTATACATGATGCAAAATCATACGTGCTGAAATGACAGCACTTTTCTGGTATGCTAATTATTTTATTTTATTTTTCCACTGTTAACATATATTTCCCTGTGAAGAATCCCCTTTTCATAAATAGTGGCTGTCCCTACCTCTTGCCATATTGAAAAGAGTTTTTACTCCTGTATTCGATCTGAATAAATCTGTGTCCATTTCCTGGTTGGGAAGGAGTCAGATGGGAGTTTTTTGAAAACCCACAAACTAGTGACTTTTCTGGCAAACCAGGTTCTGAAACGCCCTTTCCCCACCACGTGAATTGGATTTACAACTGCAGAGATGTATTTTGCACAGTTATAAATTCGGCATTTTGTTTTGCTAATGTAAGAGAAACCTACACGCAGAAATGGCTTTGTGAATTGGGTTCAGATAGTTTCCAAGCTGCTCAGTTTTCAGTAGGAGGATGAGTTCAAAGCATATTTGTAGAAAAGAAATGACGTGTAAGTATAATTTCCTAGAAATGAAGTATGAGCATTGAAATTAAAATACAAGCATTAAACATTTAACTTTAAACAATATATATTTTAAGTAAGCAGTTGAAAGAAAGAATATACATATGTGCACTATAATAGTACTGTAAGATAATATATGGTTGGTGGTTGATTAAATATAGGAACGGATTAGAAATTATCTCAGAGCAAGGTACTCTTTGAAACATTCTTAAACATTGTCATGCTAAATCTTAGCGCTTCTTCTCCAAACAGTACCCTTGAGGAAATATGAATTTTGTGATCAGTTATGTCCCCTATCGTAGACCCCAACGGCTCCATGTGCATGCTATAAGTACATGTATGTTCCCTCCAGTTCCAGTTATGAAGACGCAAATACATGTGCGTCCACCGTCAACATGTCCTCTTTCAGATCCGCCATGAATGGGTCAGATATTCCATTCCTAAGTATGAAAGGCCACCGACTTTATGTGGTTCACTTTCCACATTTTACAGTTCAGGCGAGTAGGCCCTGAATTCTGCCATCAAGCCTTTTCCTGCCTTCTGCCTCTGAAAGCTCCAGTCCGAACCTGCATCTGTATCCATGAACTTTGTCCTACTCCCTGCGCGGCTAACGGTGCCTGATCCAGCCTGTTGCCTGCCAAAAACTGTATTTCACCTTCAAGATTATCTGCTCCGCTCCTCATCCGATGCATTCCTGTCTAGTAGTTTAGGTAAACATTCTTCCAGCTACAGAGCAAAGGGCCAGGCCTCACTGTCCTCATGCAAGTAATTCATAGCCCCTGTTACCATGGAAGATTCCTGCCCCCTCGCATTTCATGTAGACACTTAGACGCTTGTACACGCACTAACAGTCAGTATAGAATAGATTCCATCATAGAGACCTTTCCTTTTGGATAATACAGTTCTTTAAACATAAGATATTAGATATGATTTGGGATTAGGTTGACATGACCCCTCAGACTTCTGTCTCCACATGTAGAGCTAAATGTCAAGTCTCCTTCACCCTCTAGTTGCACGTCAATCACACGTCATGCGGCTGCGCGCGCATCTCTGCCAAGTATTTCTGCTGACATTGCAGGATTCTCTTATGGATCCACCCACTTGTGACATCATGTTTAATGACGTATTTAGTTACGCCTATGTTTACGCCTTTTTTCATTACGTATGTGTATCACTATCTGTATTATCAGCTGTTACGCCTCTTGCATCTGTCTTAATGTAATACTTTTCATATAAATATCATTACTTGTCAATAATGTATTGCCTTCCCTTCCTGAACCTTCGTGGTGATGGAATTTGAAGCCTACAGTTCGAACTGTAATTCCTTTATAGAGGAATAAAGCCTTTTAGAACCTCTAATACCACGGATTCTGCCTCTTATATTTACTGAGTTATTCTTACTAGACTTTACCGCATAAAAAATAGTACCGGTAATGAAATATTTACCACACCCTGCAAGGATATTTCTACTGAAGCGCTCCGAAGGGATCTTCATGCTAGAAAAGTTAGTTCTTGAGAAGTAAATATCATTAGCTGTGATGAAGGCAGTCCTTGTGGAAGATTTGGTCAGCAATGATAATTCAGGAAGACATAAGGACGTTCGCATAGTGTGTGCCTCACTGAAGAAGGGGAGTACAAGCCAGGAATACAGAATTTGCTACCTCTCCAAGAATACACTGATACACTGCTCTTGCACCTGACCTTTCAAGCACACAGCACAGCATGACAAAGCATGGTATCCCCTAAGAGTCTGGCACCGTGGAAAATTGAAACTCCCATCCTTGAGTCTCTGTAATGGACCTCACATTCTCTGAACGTTCCCCCTTTCATTGGCCCTAAGATGCCACTACAATATTGGTTCACTAAACATCAGCACTGACTCAGATAATGCTGCTTGGCTGTACCCCATCAATGCTCAATTTCTGAAATAAAAAAGCTGTGAAAAAATAATCAGCAGGTCCCAATATTTTTACTAAGAGGGATCTGTCTTTTGCCACTGCTGAGTCTGGTTACAAAGGGGCAGATTTATGAGGCCCTTGCGCCTCATTTAGCCGCCTTTGCGTCACTTTTGTGACGCAGCGGCGGTGCAAATCCTGCGCCATGCTGCTGGGTATTTACAACGTGACGCATCTGGGAGATGCGTCACGTTGTAAAGCCCTGTGCTAGCAGTAGGCGTACCTGTGAAGGGGGGGGGGGGGCATTCCGTCGCAGGAACGCCTCCTAAAAGTGGCTGAGTGAAATCTATAAGATTTCACTCAGTCACTTTTGAGCCCATGCTGCGTCAAAATCCTGCGCCTGCTTGAAGCAGGCGTAAGGATTGACGCAGCATTGTGAAGATAGGTCCCCCCAAAGCATTGCTGGAGCTGCGTCGCGTTTGCGACGCAACTCCGGCAATGCGCCACTTTTACGGCACAGATGCGTCACGCATCTGTGTCGTTTTTGCCCCATGGTGCGCCGCATTGTAAATGCGGCGCATCCATGGTGGCGGAGCTGTGGCGCACAATAACTGGCGCATCCCTGCTGATATGCAGGGATGCGCCAGTTATTATAAATCTGCCCCTAAGTATATATGGGCTTAGCTAGCTTAGCGATCCACCACATTAGAATTCCGGGAGAGCGCAAAGAGGAGGTATGACAGTGAGTAAGGCTCAGGGATCATTTAAATTCCCAATTCAATTCACACTCTGCTAGAGTCTCATAGACAGAGAGCTCCCCATGCAGGTAAACAGAATGGCTTCTCCGGCTAATGAGTCTTCAAGGTGATACAGATGAGTTTCACTCCAAACCAGTACCGATGTGGAGGGAGTGAAAAGAGATAACTAAGATGATAAGGTTATTTTTTACTTCCTAAATAAGATTCCCAGTGGAGTGAAATAAAGAGTTTAAAAGTGCAAAGGAGTGTTGGTATGGACACCACCAGATTCATTGTAGGAAAACACCAGGGATAGAAACATTCCCCTGAAGTCTACAGGTTGGCAACCAAGCATGTTAAATTGATGGAACGACAGCATGGCACACCCGAGCTTAGGACAGTGGAGACATTGGGGATCAAAGTGCAAGGCACTTCTGGCCCCAGAGAGGTCAGCACAGTGGAGATGATGGCAAGATGGCAAAGGTGGGCACCTCTGGGCAAGAGTGAACCCAATTCAAGTACAAGATACCAATGAGGTAGGCCCTATTGACCAGGGCATCAGTCCCGTGCACATCAAGGGTAGTGGCGAGGCAAGGTGCGTTCACCTTGTTGGGGGAAAAGAGGGTGGAGGAGGAATGATCACCTCTTACCTCAATAAGACTGGACTTTGTAGATGAAAGTGGGGGAGAAGAAATAGGTTAGAGGGCCATATGAGATGGAAATGTGCTAAAGACAGGGTTTGAGTTACAGGAAGGATAAGATTAGATGAGCATTTTCTGTGCTTCAAACCCAGGGTTGGGGATTTTGGACAAACAAGCACTGAGCCAGCCACATGACAGCCAAGTGGCTGCCAAGAGGTGGTGAACGTTAGTAATGAGGAATTGGGAGGCTATTCAGAAGAATTTGAGACAGTGGTAGGATGAGGTAAAGAGGTTTAGTCACAGTGGCCAAGGCAATAGGACGAGGGTGGCATCTGTAACAGTGGAATTTAGAGTCATGGGTAGAGAAAGCATTGAAGAGACCTTTAGGAAGCAAAGGGACAAGACTTGAGGGAATGTGGTGAGCTACAGCTCAGCAATGACAGAGGGGCCCTGTCGGTAATGAGGCGGCTGCTGTCGCAAGGAAGGAGGATAGAGAAATGAAAGAAAGATAAGAGACCGCAATGGGCATAAAGCCATGCATGTAGGGGGATCCAGGCAGAGTGTGCATACGGATGGCAGTAATGGGATGCACAGGCAGGAAGAGACAGAAGTAAGGGTTGGAGGTACGACCAGAGTAGTAACGGACATGGTGGTTTAACGTGGAAACAGGGGAATTGCATTTGAGTCTTTTCAAAGAGCATGGTGGGACTCTTCCCGCATGATTTTAGAAACAAAAAATGCATGAATCAAGTGGCAAAACAAGTAAAAAATCAAGCTAGAGAAGTGAAACACAACAGCTGGTTGGGAGAGGAGCCAATGCCATGCACAGAACTAGATTCATCAGAGACCATCAGAACGAAAACAGGAGAGTGCAGCATGTACAGATGTAGAGGCTGAGGAGATATGGTAGGAGAAAGACCAGGATGGGGCAAAAGACACATACAGTAGATGGAAGGTCAGTGGAAGCAACTACCATGCATGAGAATAATGGTGCCTGTAGTAGGCCATCCGATGACGAGCACTGGAGAGATGTGGTTTAGTGAATATATTTGACTTATTTAAGCTATTGCCTAGAGAAGCGACCTGCATGGAATGCTTAAAGGCAGAGGGACAGAGATTGCAAACCATCCGAGTGGGTCACCAATATATACATGAGGACAGCAGGTTCACCATTTATTCAAGCATTTTTTGTGTGAAATACCCAAAGAGCACTGTGTCTCATGGCAAATATTTAGACATCACTAGGATGGCAGATTAGCTTTCATGGGGGTTGCCTGCTTGAGTTATAACAAAGAGTTTAGAGCCTGGAGGGGAACGCCTATCAAAATGATGAGGCAAAATTGACAATGAGATTTAGCTCCAGTTGATCATGTCAAACCGACTGACACAAGAGATGCATATGGCAAGTAGTTTACCCCTCCACCACATGCCCTTTCCAGGACGACCTACCACATGCTGCCTTTGAGTGAGTCCATAAGCACAGCAATGAAAGGATGCTAGAACTTTAACAAGGTGCATGCTATAATCCACCATTCAAGTTTAGGCACGACTATTTCAAATGCAGAGGGAAGCATCACCTGGAGAAATGTTTAAGAAAACAAAGGATGGGCATAGGGCTAAGGAGTAGAGGGAATAGAAAGGGAACGTTGGGTAAAGGCCAGTACACTAGTTAAACTGGAAGAAATTGAGCCGTGGTTGAAACAAAATCCAGACAGGTTGGAAGCATTATGTTTGAGAGAGTGATTTACATTAAGTCTCAAGATACCTTACAAAGGACTGTTGCTGAGACTTGGAGTTTATAATTTGAGATCAGTATGAGGTATGACAGCTATTGCACACACTAAATTGGTGGAGGCCTGGAGAATGGCATACCACTTTTAGGAGAAATTGCTTCTAGGCCTGATTATTTCACCATTAGTTATAGTACTAAAAGCAAAAGAGGAATACAGATTGAATCATCATCTTCCAGGCCAGAAGAGTGATTGGTAAATTAACAAATCAATTAATGTGTGTGCCAGTTGCCCTATTTTAGTGTTGTAGATTTTATGGGATGGGGGTCTCAGTTAGAAAAAACAGACATTAAGACATTATTAAGCCTCTTCCGGTAAAGCTGAACAATTTTCCTTCATTAAGAATTTAATCTGAATGAGTGGCACTTCTTGACAAACAAATGCAATGAGCTGTTTAGTGGTACTTGCATTTTACAACACTTTAAGCCCATTTATAGACTAAGAGGTCGATTCTGATGTCAGTCAGAAGGGCTCTGAATCGGATTTGGGTTTGCCGAATCCGAACTGAAGCCCTTGTTTCCATCCGATTTGTTCCCAGGCCCGAACGACCAAGTATGATGCCTGGCAACCATTAGGGCTGACAGAATCAGTTCTGAAAGACATTCAGACAGGTCGAGCCTTTCCGGCACTGATTCTTACAGCTCTATGGGCTCGGTTTCCGAGCGAGCGAGTACGATGACCGATTCAGACAGTCTTTCCGATTCGATTTGCCCAGAATGAAACAGCTGCTGGAATCGGTCTTTGGGGGCCTGTAGCAGGCCCCCCTTCACCTAGGGCCCTCTGAATCAGGCCCGTGGGAATACCCATGGGTCCCCCTTTCCAACCATGCACAGTGTGGCAGGCACCATGGTGTGCCCGCCACAGGGTGCATGTTTTCCCCAGGCACCCCTTTTTTCAGTGGGAGCTTGTGTTCACCTTCGGAACACAGGCTACTATTGAAGTCACTGGGAGTCCAACCGAATCCGATCCACGTGCATACGGATGCATCGTACTCGTTCGGTCGATCTCCCCTTATCCGAGTTGTACAGAAAGCATTCCGGAACCGATTCGGTCGGTATACTTTCTGAATGAGATCTGAATCGGGCCCCAAGTGGTAAATTCAGTAGTAGGGCTATCTGAATATTCTTTAATCAGTTGACTTTGTGCTATACATCTCCATCACAACTTTCCAAAGTGCCATAATTCTTCTTCTTCGAATCTCATAATCAGTGTCCTCATCTCAGACTGTCAACAGGTAGGATCCGAAAATACCATTGCCTCTGATAATGCTTATAATAGACACAATGCAGACTCAAATGAGCATGTAAATCAACAGAAGGGCAAAAATAATGATCAAAACTACTTACAGTGTTCTTCCACGCCATCCTGCTAAGATACTTGTTAACCACAACCAAAGATCTCAACCTTCAGAACCCGAACTATCACTGAACTTGCATAAGGTCTTCTGTGGATTTTATCAATTTATTCATAAATACCTACAGGAATACTGTAGATGTAAGCACATCCTTCAACCCAAGTTATAACGCACACACCACCCATAGCAGTCATGACAAAATCAAAGGGCTTTCTGATTTGCAAGATTGCAGGTTGTTGAGCTGCCTACTGAGTGGTTATCCACAGCGGGTTCTAGAAGTAAAATTCTCAAACTCTTGCAGTACATTGGTGACCTACTTATATCATAGATGAAATTAGATGGAAGTTTACTATTTCTACTTCAATCTGAAAAACACTCAGAAATGTTCTGGATTTTGGAGGGTTTTATTTTTCACTCACACTCCAATTGAAAGGGGAAAGTGTTGAAATTTATGGCGTGGAGGGGAGTGTTACATTTACTATTCCTACTCCAATCGGAACAACTGCAGGGAAAGTGCTAGACTTTTGAAGGGGGTTGGATATACTATTTCCACTCAAACGTAAGCAATAGTAAGGAATGTGTTAGACTTTGGAGGGGTTAGCTTTACTATTTTCATTCCAAACTAAACAACAGCAGGTAAAGTGTTGGACATTTGGGGGGTTCAATTTACTATTTCTGCCCAAACATAAGCAAATGTAGGAAAAGTGTTGGACTTCAGAGGGCTTAGACTGACTCTTCCCGCTCCAATCTTAGCAAAAACAGATGATATATTTTACTTTGGGGGGGCTAGCTATGCCATTCCAATTCCTAAAAATAAAAAAAGAGAAAAAAGAAGGAAAATGAAACACACGAGGAAATTAAAATATTTGAACATAAAAAAAATGAAAAATATATTAATTATGGGAAAATACAATTAAATGTTATCTAAAACACATTTTCAAATTAAAACATTAAAAATATTTAAAACAAAATCTGCCTCACTCACTGCCACCCAAGGAACCCACCAACAGAAAAAAATTACAAAGTTATACACTTTATTAACATTAAGTGAATTATTAAAAAACGAATGAAATTAAGACAAATAATAAATATAAAACATTTTTTCAAAATGTTATAAAATACACAGATTAATAAATAACTACATGATGACAAAACAAAAACATTTAACAAATTAGTCGACTAAGTAATCCACATGATTATTTACTAATTAATATTATAATTAACATATCAATGTATTAATCCCCCAACAAAACCAACAATGTGCTACTAAATTTTAAATTGCTATTCAATTTTATATCCCACAACAGAAATTACAAACTATACTAAAATATTTAGAATAGGAATTAACTACAAAGTACATAATTAATCAACAATTAATAATTTACTGAATATAGACAAATTGTTATTCATATAAAGCCATTATTTATGTTTTGAATAACTTTCCACCCTAAACCCCTACAAACCAAAGAACCCTCCATTAAATGCCATTAAAGTCACATTTTTATACATACATTAGACATGTTGAACTTTCTTGGAAGACACAGGTTGGTAAACAGAGTGGAAATATTTTTGGATTGCTAGAGCTTTGCATAGGTTCTGGAAAATAGAGGATTCAAAGTGAATTCCTTTGTCAATACTGATCTATAGTGGATCCCCAAACATGAAATAAAGCCCCATAACCATTTCCTAGCAACATTGATAGCATTAGATTTGGCACAGGTTTAAGCTCTGATCCAACCAGAATTCATATACCCCAGGACTAAAACATGGAGATAGGAACAACATTGGGGTACTTGGATAAAGCCAATTTTAACATGTAGAAAAGGACCCCAAATGACAGATTGAGCAGCATGAGTAGCTTACTAACATTGCATGCATGACACAAAGCACAAGTATAGCAGCAGTGCTGAGCATTGTAAGGGAAATGAGATACAAACCAGTGAGTCCGTGCAGAGTCGATCAGACCATCTTGACCTACATGTGTGATAAAACACTGTAAGCTGGCTTGGTTTGGCCTCTGTAGTGAAGGTGCAGCTGCTTATCATAATATGTCTAGCCATAGTCAATAGGGACAGGTTTTGATGCCAATGTTTTGTCCACACATTTTTTGCCACTTGAGGAACCTGTGGGTTTGAGTGGTTCAGCATATTGGAACACATTCACAGTCCATTTAGGGCAAGTGGAAAATACAATTTTTAGTAGCATTGTCAGCAAAAGCATTCTCTGGATGCTTTATTTTGGGATGACTAGTGGGTACCACACTTAACAGCGTTTACTTTCAGAGGCAGATGGAGAGCACAGCTAAACCTTTAACAGAGGACCGTGTTTTGTTTGGGGTCCCTGCAGAAGTGAGAAATGTTTGTTGTGCCCACAGGAGTTAAAACACACTGGCATCTTCAAATAGATATGTTTAATCTGTAAAAAAAGATATTCTTATCTGGGTATGTAATATACATGCGTGTGTAAGTACAATAACTTCTTCCACTTGATCAGAGGATATATATATAGTAAGCATCAACTCTCAACAATTTCAAGTAATGTCTGGACAAAATAACAAAATATTAATATTCCTTTGGTATGCTTTGGGCAAGAGCCATCCGCATAATATACAAGATCACAGTTTGCAAGGATGTATCAGTGAGATCAATACGAGATTTGGTAAGGTGACAGTGGTGAGGATGCAATCATGTATTTCTCCATCATGAATTTAAGTGAACAGTGAAGCTGGGTTCAACACATGGTGTCATTAGCATATGATCTGGGTAGCTTAGAATAGTAATATTTCATATTATGATCTGGGCAAAAAAGGGTGCTGATGTTTAGTCATTAATCAACAGACAGTGCATCTGCAGTCTTATGTTCAGTACCTGCCATTATTTTGGGTTCAGTGGACTCTTTCCTTTGTTCTTGAATTACCACATAGTAATTTGCTACAAAAACCAATACAAGGAATTTTTGTTTTGCCGTCTAAATACATATAGCTCTCAGCTGTTCTTATACCTATTGTAATAAACCTAGAACAAAAGCAGCTCTTATCCCATCTTGAGATTTTTTTTACAGTATTTACAATACCAGAATAATGTAAAAATGTATCTTCTAAATGACCAAGCAAACCAACTTGCTTCCCCTTTGTTTTTTACAAATGTTCATTTTGGTCCAATTAGTGTTTGCGGTGCATTCTTTTGTGACAGTATTCAGTGAAGTAAAACTAGCAGCAATGAGAGTTGCATTATCTATAGGCATTTGTTGTGGCAAGTTTGCCTTGGTCAGCAGCTAGTCTTTGTTTTCTACTCGCAATTGATTCACATCTTCCTACTTAGGATTATACTATTTATGTTCCTCACTGAACTTCGGTGTAGTCCCTCATATTCTTGGAAATTGACAGAAAATGCTCAACAGATCACATGTGACCAATGGACATGGATGGTGACATGACCACCTTCTACAAGGCTAAGCTGTTGTTTTAAAGGAAGAAGTATGTCGGGTGGAACTTATAAAAGGTCACTCCAGGACCTCTGTCCAACCACCAGTCCCAGACTATACAGGGTGGGTAGCTTGCTCAACCACTCCAAACATGTGGTTTACATAAGTGCGGGAATGATGAAGACTTCACAAAGGTTGCAGATGCAGAGTTGTTATGTCAAGTCTCTTGTTTCACTCTTTCACTTGCCATACTGTTGAATTGTTGTTGTTATGAATAGGGATTGAATAATCCCTCTTGAGCATGTTTCAGTAGGGAAATGTGCTACATTTGCTAGTGCGGATTCTGATGGAACCCTATCAGCCAGCTTTTTAGCAGACACTGCAACATTGCAAGGCCAACCTGTGAAGCATCGTCTTGCAATCTTACTAGAACAGGAAAACTCAAGACATTTAATAAGGTCATTCGCACTCTTCCACATTTCATCAGGGATATCATTATTCAATGGTGCAGAAAAGTATAGAAATGTTTGTATAGAAGTGCTACACGCTTGCACCCTCTCCCTCAAATTGTTATTTTGGTCTCTCAGTTTCTCTTGTGTGTCTTTAAAGTCCACCATGCGTTTCTCTTTGGGTTTCATGGCTTCGTCACCTTAATTCAGGAACATCAACCATTGCTCTGCAGTGGGTTTGTTCATTGGCTTCTTTTAGTGTTATACAAATGTTCAATATCGGCAGTACCTTCTTCTGTAAAGGACTTGCCATAATCACCATTAGTGTACTTTATCCATTTCTCTTTATAGTTGGATGAGCTCCTACAATGCAGTTGGTACACAATATTGGTACGAGTACCAAATAGGTTGGAACCTCAATCAGTTTTTTTTTCTTCAACTACCATTTTCATTTTTACCACACTCACCTTCACAAACAGGGAAGAATATAGTTAGTTTCCAGTTTACGCTACAACTCGCCTCCGTTCTCATGGTGTCATGGATACATACGTAAATGGCCGCCTCACATGCCTATTCCAGTTAGCATCCCCGCCCAACAAAAGTGCATTGTGTAGATGACCTGATCTTGCTGGCAGATTCTGGCTGCAATAGGAGAAGATATTGCCAGGAAGGACACGATAATCAACTCCAACACAAGTGTGACTAGGGATGCCATACTAGAGTTGGGAAGTCTCAAAAGACTTTGGAAATCTCATCAGCCATTTTGGCAGCCACATATATAAAAGAGACTGCCATCTGCCCCTCCTCCTTTGCAATTGGAACACCTCTGTTAACAGCTCATTGAGGCTCACATAAACTCTGGGATGTGTGGACTAGGGTAAAAATTTTAACACAGTTATGCAATAGAGTCTTCAATCGGACTTAACCATTGCCATTGCTTACAAGCTTTAGGCTCTAAGATAAGGGATAGCAGTCATACTACTACTTCTAGTTTCCTGTAAATCTGACTCAACCATTTTCTTTCCTTCACCACTAACCCAATGGACTAATTCAGTAATTTAACTAAAGGAAAAGTACTTAGTAAGTTATCTCAAACTGACTCAAATCTAAAAAATGATCTGTCCTAGACTCTCTGACCTGATAATCGAGAAGAACACCAAACCATCCTCTACCCAAGTGCCCGACAGAGCTATCTTTGTACCTTTGGAATCTGATGTTGTCGAGTGGAGCTACATCCAGTTTCAGTCACCACTGATGGCCTAGTCTTTGCAAGCTTATGTACCAAATTCTGTCGAAGAGAGTTTCACTTCATGGCTTGGTTCAGTTTGAAATGTGATTAATTACAAAAGAAAAACAAATGATAGTCTGTGAATCACAGTATCAACATACCAGGGAATGTTCTAAAACATGATTCATGGAAACAACTCATTGAACATTGTCAAGACTCAAATTTATCCTCTAATACACACGGGTCACTAGAATCAGTTGCATGGTAGAATTCCCACAAATCACATGAAGCAATGTGCAGGCAGCCAATGAGACTGGAACAAGTTGGGTATGGAGTAACCGTTTATTGAAAGCAAATAGAGCTATCAGCAACACTCTTTCATTTGTCCATCACTAAACTGACTGATGGTGCACTTTACATGCAGTGTTCACAATCAAATGAGTAATGCAGGTGTGTTCCATGAGCCAGAGATGCTGGCACAATATTCCAGTGACCGCAGATCACTCTTCTTAACAGAAATAAAATAACGAGAGCATAGTAAAAATCACAATGCCCAAAAACAAATCTGTTTACATTAAGAACTGAAAAATACAGGACCTGAAATGTGCAAAAGATCCAGGACACAGAGCAAATAGGATGAAAAGCCAACTTGGGAAATAGGTCCTCTGGAACAGAACTATGTTAAAACCTGGATGACTAGTCCACATATCTGTGAGATGAATTCCTTGATCTTCCACTATGATGAGATTCCTTCACATCATTGCCACCTGTCGGAAGAGTCAAACATTCCTGCCCAACAGGGCCAACATTAACAACCCTTGCCACCCTTCCAATGTGCACCCATTGACTACGATCAAAGCTCGTTGCTGCCCCCTTACCTTTTAAGAGTCACACAAGATCCGGAAACGTCAACGGACCTTTCCTTTGCAGCAGTTTGCTTGATCCTCACCTGTTCACCCCCTGCAATACTTGAACATTTACTTTTGGGAACAAACCCTCCTTCCTGCACTCTGGGACAGCCTTCCTTATGTACAAATCACATATGGAACACACCACTCCCACTTTAGTGCGCTAATGCCAAAGTTTAACTTCGAAACAACAGGAAAGATGATCAATCAAGACTAGCATGCACCAGAAATGTGTGAGCAAAATACGAAAATGTTCCAAAAATCTAGGTTGTATTAAGTTGTCATCTCTAAAGAGCAAACCGACCACTGTCTGCAGGTCAGAGTATAGTTTTCAAAAGGTTTGTAAAGCTGGATCCTGCATCCTTTCTGTTGGTCACACTATGAACTTGAACTTCAACACTCCCTATAAGGTGCAATCCAATCATCATTTCTCTTTCTACTTAACTCTCACTCACAACCAAATTGATTGAGGAAGTGGTAATAACACATTCTTCAGATCAATTTCTATGAGTGATCTTGAAATACAATTGGCTTAGACATTACTTCCACCCAGAATGTATTCAAATTGTACTAAAAAAGTTTTGTTATGAAACTTGTTAACCATTGTGGTCCACTGACAAACAGGAAGACACAGTGTTGGACTTGGTCCTCTCTGCAGGTTCACCCCCAAACGTTTTGCCTTCACCCCTGATTATTCTGAAACCATTTTTGTTGGCTTTTAGGATTTTGTGCAGTTTACAAATGCTAATCAGTGCTAAGGTAATGGTGTGTCCTCCTATAAACATGTTAAAATAGCTTTTATCCAATTGGCACGTCATTTACTTGCAAGTCTCAATTAAAGTGGTCCTACAGGTACCCATGACCTGTAAAATAAATGTTATTAGTGGGCCTGCAGCACAGCTTGTGCAATCCACTTAAGTAGCCTTATAAGATATGTGCCATTGCAGTGTGTTTGTGCAGTTTTAAACTGTCAATTCGACCTGGCAAAATAAGCCTTTTGCCTGGCCTCAACCTTGTTTTTAATACATATAAGTCAGCACTAAGGTAGGCCTTAGACAGCCGATAGGGTAGGGTGCATTGTATTAACAAAGTTAGACATGTAATTTAAAGTTTTGCTTGTTCTGGTAGAGAAAAACTCACAAATTTGCATTTTACTACTCTGAAGCCCACTTGTCCCATAGGATACCGTTGGGTTCCCTTACTACATTTATTAAGTGGTAACTACTTTTAAATGGAACCAGCTAGGAAAATTATACTTTGTGTCTGAAGAATTGTAATTTAAAATTCTCTTTAATGGTAAAGTCAGATTTTAAGTCACAATTCTGAAAATGCCACATTTAGAAAGTTGCTATTTTCTTGTCCTAACCATTTGGTGCTTGCAGCCTGTTCCTGGGTCGCATGACTGGGTGTTGTTGGCAGTTGGCCTTTGTGTATTCCTCCCAGAGTGACTAGGTGTGAATGGATGGGCCATTATAGGCAGGATGAGGAGACGGAGCTGTACACCACCCACTTGCACCTCAATAGGCTGTGTCATGCTCTCACACAAAAAACATCACTCTAGTCTTTTGTGCCTGCAGACAGGCTGGAGCCTGGTCAGGGAGGTAGGAAATTCCAGACAATTTTTTTAGGAGAAACTTCCAGAAGTTTCCCCACTTCAAAGATGACTGGGGGTGAATGTTTAGCCAATGTGCAACATTCCGTCCATCATCTTGTGTGTTTTGCTGTTCGCCCTATGTGGGAAGGGTATGCCCAGATGTGGGTCCCGTGCTCACTACGCCACTGGAGTCAAGCTATCCTGGCTGAAGAGGGGTGAAACCCCGAAACCGGTCATAGGATGCTTGATTCCGGTCCAGGGAAGACATGGCTTGGCAGTTCGGGCTGGACTGTTTCCATGAGGCACAGGGTCAAGACTGACTTGCATATGGCCATGTCTGAACTGGGGTGGCGTGGTGAGCAAAATAACGATGGATTCAACCCAGATCTGTGACTGGGGGTGAATGTTTTGCCAATGTGCAACATTCCGTCCATCATCTTGTGTGTTTTAACAGGTATAAAGAGCAGGACTCTCAGTCCCACACTTTTCAGTTCACTTTCTGGACCTGCGTAAGGACTCTCAGAGGATTGCCTACTTCTATGGCCTGCTTTCACTTCAGAAGACTGCTTTGCTGAATAAAGAAGGACTGATCTATTTGAGCTCTCAGAGTCTGTCCTGCTACTTGAGCCCTGTTATGCTCTTCTAATTGAAAGCAAAGGCTTCTGGAGTGAATCGAAGGGCTAGCTGGCTGATCTGTTGATCAGAGCCTCAGGGACAGAAAAAGCTCCAACCATCTTGAACCCAGATAGCTCAAATCTAAAACTTACGACTTATTCAATCTTAAAAAGTGGTCTGAGAATGGAGAGTAGACCTGGACCTATCTCTTCATCGATCTGCCCAAGGTTCATTGCCAGTTGGCCTGACTTCACAGCAGCTCCTGCTTCGTTGTTCTCTGCAGTAGCAAATCCTGTTCAGCATCTTCTTGTAAAAGGTATATCGGGCCTCGTGGAGCCCTTGTTGGCTACAGCTTGAAGCTTTGTCTCTCTGGAGATTTTCAACCTTCAAAAAAGAGACATAGGGGCATATTATCAACGGCCAGCGATAATTATCGCTGGCCGTGCTTAGCGATAACTTTTTTATCGCAGGCTATCTCTGGAATGTATCACCCTGGTAGCGTGTCATTAACAACGCATTTCTCCAGGGCGATAACAATTCCAGAGATAGCGAGGTTATCTCTGTTTTTCAGGGAACATCGCTGGTTTTCCAGCGATGATCCCTGCAAAACGGCGATAACCTTGCTGATATGACCCTGTGGTTGTATCAGCATAATCCACCCCCTATATAAAGCATATGTAAGTCTGGATTTTAGCAGACGTTAGTTTTTGGCGAAAACTACAGTTTTCGCCGAAATCTAACGTGTGCTAAAATCCTGTGGGCTGCCTTGTAAATATTGCGATGTGAACATCAGCGATATTTGCAAGGTAGTCCATCCGGGGAACACCCATTGAAGCCCACTTTGCATCTCATTAGAGATGCAAAGGGAGGCTTTGGGAAAAGAGGTGCTAACATGCGATTATGCATGTTAGCACCCTTTTGTAAATAGGGCGATATTTTTATCTCGCTTTTTTGGCTTTTTAAGCCAAAAAATCAGAGATAAAGCCCTTGTAAATATGCCCCATAGTGCCACATGTATCAAGATTTGGGATAGCGATTACCTCATTAAGATTTTCAGCAAATCACAATTAGGTAATCAATATTCCAAATGTATGAACTCTTAGAGTTTCATTTAGCAATTTGTAGGGAATCGCAAATCTACCTACCTCATTAATATCAGCAAGGTAGGTCGCAAATTGAAACCCCCTACGAATCGCTATAGTCAGGGGGATGGTGGCCTGCTGGGGTCAGCAGACGACCGTGTACTTGTTGTAAATAAGGCAAGCTTTTTTTTTTATTTAAGTGCAGCCCATTTTCTTTAAAAGAAACCAGGTTCCATTTAATAAACAAAAATGTAAAGGAACAAAGGAACCACTGCCTGCTCTTGAGCATATTTTTTTTTTGCCACCATTCCCAAAGGGAAAGGGGTACCTTGGGATCCCCTTCACATTTGCGAATGGGTTACCACCAACTTGGAGTTGGTGTTAAATGTGAATGTTTTGCGACCACATTCACGGTTACAAAACATTCATACATACCATTAAGATTCGGTATTTGGAAGGGATGCCCTAAACACGCCCCTTCCAAATACCGAATTGCAAACCCATTTTGCGATTTAGTAACAGGTTACCGTATCACAAAAGATGGTTTGTGAGATGGGAAAAACAGTTTTTGCGCTTGCAGACAGGCCCATTCTGAGAATCATCCCGTTTGCGAATGCAAAAAACGTTTGATACATGTGGCCAATAGTCTCAGTGAAGAAATCTCCCAAATACTTCATTCAGCATCTCTCTGATGAATACGCCTCATACTCAGACACCACAAGCTGCCTTGCCCCTCTGAACTTTACCTTCTCAGACATTTTCTTTCAAAATGTCTTCTAAGTCTGAAGGTAAGTGGAGACTGGCCCAATCCACTTTGTGAATCCAATCCGAGTTCTATCATGGTCGGCCATAACTTTCGACTTTGCCTCTGTCCTGCATGACTAGATGTCCATGATTTATGATTCGATCTTTTAGGCTCTAGTTCTCACTTTAAACTTAGAAAATTCATAACTATGGATCTACTGATTGGATTTTTGTTGTTTTGGTGTCAAATACTTTATTCAATTTTACTCTATTTTTCAAAGTTGGTGTGTGATTTTTCTTATGTTGTGTTTTCACTTCATTACTGTTGGAGTGCTCCATAAATACTTTACACACTGCCTTTAAATTAAACCTGGCTACTTCTAGCAGAATATAGGCACAGGTTAATTTAGTGACATTTTGTGGTTCACCCTGACAGGAATTGTGGCTGCTGCTTGAAAGGTGCTCACAACCCCCTCAACCAACAAGCTAATTTCTCACACACAGTGCTTCAGTTGTAGGTATTTATTTAAGATAAAGAGAAAACAGTGACTGCACGAGGTTCTACATGCAAGAACATTGTAAATGAAAAGGAAGTCCACATATGTCTTTTAATTATGTGTCTCAGATTGGAAAGCCTCAAACACTAACTCATATTATACATTACAATAAAAGAGATTACATTTAATGAGATACTACATTGAATTTTTTTTCACAAAACAAAAAAATGAAAATAAGGATATAAAAAAAAGAATCTAACTTAATAGGCTGTGTCTTGTCTAAGCTTGATAGTACGTATGCAAATGTGTGTCGCTTCTGTGTGTTCACCACCCTGATACTTCTCCTAATCACTGCATTCGATTGTAACTCAGAATGTGTCTCCAGAACATGCTCTACTTTGACCACTTCCTCAGCGCTCCACCAGTGATGCCTTTTCACAAGGTCTACATTCCCACAAATCTTGCTAGTGAAAAGAGAATTTGGAGCATTATTTCCTCTCCCATATAAGCTTCAAAGGAGAAATCTTGATAACTGAATGAATGAGGGGTAGTGGAATAAAACAATTGCATGGACCTAACTTCATACAAGTAATAATACTTATTCACTAGTACCCGCTGAATACAATCCCTCAAATCTATTTGTACACTCTGCTTACCCATTAGTCTGGAGATGATAAAGTGAGCTTCTCAAATATTTCACTCATACAGCTTCCAAAAACTATGCTATCACCACATTCACAAACTTCACACTGTTCTTTGAAATCATAAACTTAGGTATGCCTCCTCTCATAGGTACATTGTTCATGTGCTCACTGTGTTGGGCCCTGCAATAAACCTCAACTCTGGCCACTTACTATAATAGTCCATCATGACAGCTGTAAACTGTTGCTGAGATGGTAAAGGAATCACGGCCTTGACACATAGTCCAAATGGCAATTTAATACATTGCAGGGGGAGAATTTAAATTGAGTTTCATCTAACTGGAGTTTTATTATGTCCTCGTCCATGCTCGGCCACAAAAAAGTAACAATGATAGACATCAATTCTGGTGAAAAAAATCAACTTGTTGGTGCGTACCAATATGCCTTTTTCTATTGACCACACATCAAGCACTTTGACGTCTGAATACAGCCAATAATGTGCATTCCTTTTCCTTAGCCGTCCTCCTTTAACATAACACTTCACCAACTTCAACTCTTCATCCTGCTCATACATCTCTCTCAGAAGTGGCACAGGCCTGCTCAACATCTAGCTCAGCAATTAAGCAACTCTCCAAATCTGCATCACCTTTATTCTCCCCCTCATTGTTTATCAGGATCATGGTCAGTTAATCTGCCCTCCAATGTGTTCAGTGTCTGATTGGTACTACAACAATCTAGATGACAGTCTCACAATCTGTGAAGTACATTCTTCCTAGTCAAAAAAATACAATAAAGGCGTGTGGTCTAAATTGTGACTGTATTCCCGTCCCACATAAGTAACTGTGAAAAATCTCTACTGCCCACCATCACGCTAGAAGTTCACTGTGTGTTCCTCAATGCCCCTTTTTTGAGTGAGGAAAGCACCCGAACTAGCATTGTTAGCTTCCACAGTCAAGTAGCACTACAAGACTGGATAAAAAACACTCAAAGCTTTGGTGCACACTTGTTGAATCTCTATCGATTTAAAAATCTGCTGACACTCTCAGCTCTACTCAAATGCACTTTCTCATCAGTATTTTATTGGGATGAATGGTTAAAGCACAAATGAAAGCTGCACAAACCCATACAAAATTGTAACCTCACTTTGTACACTGGCGGAGGCAATTCCTGAATTGCACGTACTAAATCTTGGCATGGCTCTATTCCATCCATAGACATCACAGGCCTGATTTGCAAAGGTAACTTACAAATTTGAGTAATTTGCACTTTTGAGTACGCTTACTACTTTTTAGCTATTCACAAAATATCTTACTGTAAGTTAAACTGTTTGAGGAAATATACACTTGGATATTATAAATGGCCAAAAAGTAGTAAACTTACTCAAAATTGTAAATTACATAAAAGTGTACCTTTGCGAATCAGACCCCCTGTGTCTCACATACTTCTTTTTTTCCTTGATAAACTCACATTTTCTCTCTTCACTACAACACCTCTATCTTGTAGAAACCTAACACCTTGTCCAACACCTGCTCATACTCAGCATGGTTCGGTGCAAAGGCAATTACATTGTTCTTGAAAACAGATGAGCCTCTGGTGCCCTTAAAGCTGTTGTTCACTATGTGTTGAAAAATAGTAGAGATCAAAGCCAACCCAAAATGCATGGGACAATATTAGAGCGTGTTTAAGGAGCATACAAAAGTAGTATAGTGATAAGATTCTTCCTAAAGTGCTACCTGATGGCAGCCCGAAGCTAAAGCAAGATCAGAGAAACACTTTTCCCCTCTCAACATGGATAGTGTTTCACTTATGTTGGCGATGAGACCTGAATTCATCCATTTTTCTTGGTTAAGGCTGTGGAGATGGACACAAATCCTAAGCTTGCATATGCATTTTCATGCAACAACTAATGGTGAAAGCCAAAGAGACGATTCAATGTGCTCTGTGATCACTTGCATAGACTATCTAACTCTTTTCTCATGTCATCACAAATAATACTAAATGGAACACTTTGACACTGATGCATCACTGGTACTGCATTAGCTTTGAGTTTGAGTCTATGCCTGAACCAATTTAGTTTTCACTCTCCACCTAAAAAGCACAAGGATACATATTTAAACTCCTCTTCTCTTATGCCTATAACTTGTTAATTCACACCTGGTCTCTAAACCATATCACATAAACCTTAATGAAACCACCCTAAAATGTTCACTCTTTTCAAAGATACATAAATCCTCCCTTGAATCTTATTTCCTCTAAACTAAACTCATTACTAAACTAAACTCTGCCCATAAAACAATATAAGTAACTCTATAGTTCTCTCTTTGTGGAATACAGGTCCTCTGGCTTGAGTATGAAGTAGTTCATTATTCCTAGGTTTGTCAAATCAATCCATGTGATGTTTATTCCAAGATTTACCACATAAAAAATATAGTGCAGAAAACAATGAATGCACTCAAAACAGATTGAAACACTCTGGATGCAGTAAAATAATGTCTAAAAACTAAGTTCATGCAAATTGACCTCATCTATTCCCTTCTAGCTTCCTTGAAGGACAGATAAAAAACACAGTATACTGTACAGATTTTAACAGCATTATTAAAAAACCCAGCAATGCCCGTTAGGGTAACAGTTACTTCTCCAATTGGATGTAAAATTGCTTGTAAATAAGGCCCAAAATATGCATTTAAAATTAAGGGGCCGATTCCGATATTGGACTGACAGGCGTCTGTCCTACATCAGTTGGGAACTGGAACCGAACGACCTACTGTCATCGGTTCCATCCCAAGAAGTATGATACGACGGAACTCTGTTTGGTCGCAATCCTATTCTTTACAATGGGAGCATGCCTTCCAAACAGAATGCATGCTCTCATTGCAAAGAGCAGAGGTGCAGCTCATCCCTGCACCCGGTGGATCAACAGGGTGGCATCATAGGTGCCCCCTAGGCCACCATTCGGCTGCCTTGCACCCATGGTAGCCCTGCTGGGGGCCTCAATGGGAAGAGCCGCCGAGGGATTACTGCAGGCTTTCCGAATGGCGTACGGGCTATCCAAGCCGGTCGAAGGTCATTCGGAAAACCAATTTAGGTTCCCTTCTATCCGACCCCCTCAAAATGGGTCGGACAGGAAGGAATCCGACCAGCCGATTACGATGCGGGCTGAAGGGCCGACCGACGGTAGGAGCCGTTTCAGCCCGCATCATAAATGGGCCCATAGTGTTTTGGTGTGGAATGGAACAATATTGTCCATGTAAGTTTAAAAACGGGAGAATCTTTGGATAACATGGTGATCCTTGTCCCTGAATCGGCCAACAAATATTATCTTATCTCCAGTTCGAAAATTTGCTTCGGTATCCACACACTCTGAAGGATCTACTGTTTTCACATTAACCGCACTTATGACTGATAGAATGTCTTCTTCTATTTCCTTGATTTGACTTGTTCAATTTGGCTTTGAACAATGTCTCACACTGCCGCAACTCTAAATGGTCTAGCTTATTACACTGTCTGCTTATAAGATTTTTGTTGGGCCTAAGGCCCACATCAGTAACAGATGTTTATATATTTTTTTTAAAGTGCCTATTTTTTTCTTAGAAGCCTTTTTAAAATCTTTAACTTTTGTATGAACAACTAAAACATGATCGGTATTTATATTGTTTAATTCTTTAACTGAATTTTAAGAAGTCTCAATACAGTTAGATGTTTTTATAGTCTCTCAAAGGGGCAGATTCCACATAGACAAATGCTTTTGTTGTATTGTTTTCATCCATACAGTAACTTAAAAAACGGATCCATCATACTTCGGTCTTTAAATTTTCACATTTACAACCAGCCACAAGCTTACATCAAACTGTTATATATGTATCAACATGTTCTCCTTGTTTCTGTACCCTTACTTTTTTTTTCAATGTGTCTCAGAACTAGACTTGTCAAGACATCACTGTTTATAACTGCTTTATAAATCTTTATAACTGCTTCTTGGTATTTATCCAAAATCAGAACTTCAGTTAACACAACATTTTGCACATCTTTGTAAATAGACATTTCTCCGTTTCCGCTCTAAATCTCAAGCAATACAGTACCTAAATATGTTTCAAATGCATCACACTACTGCTTCATTAGTGGTTCATCAAAGCTTTCTAAGAATGGTGTTGGTGGGTTTTATAAATGCGTGTTGCAAATGTGTAAATTAAAAAAAATATATGAAACCCCCAACCGTTCTGTCAACACTGTATAAAAAAGCTTAGCTAATGCATGAATTCAATCCTAGAACAGAATAGGTGATGGTAGTCTGTGCAGTCAAAAGTGATTGATATAACTATAATCCAGTATAAACTGTGTGTGTATCAATGTTGTGCTTAACTGTATCCACAGCTTACATATGATGTGTGTATCACCACTGTGACAGACACTATAAGAATGCATCATGAATGGTGCATGTATAACTGATATGTTTCAATGTGTCCACATTTTGCACATGGTGTGTGCTGTGATAAAGAATGTAATAATATAATCTTTTGTGTTGAAAATACCTGCAAAGACACATGTCATTAGCAGCTGGAATATATGTTCCAAATACTCTGGGGTAATGCAAATAGTTTGACTTAGTAGGTGCATGTGCCACTGTTTCTCTTCTGACTGGCACACATTGGTGTGCACATAACTGTCTATTTCATTCAAATGGCATGTTTTCATTTTTGTTCCCGACAGAATATTAACCAAGGGATTGTGATCCGTTTTGAATCAGAATTGTTTTCCTAATTCTCTTCCAGTCTCTTACCACCCCTGCAAATCAAGCAGAATTAACTAATTTTAAAACATTTCTTGCACACTTGGGGGCACATGCATCAAGGTAGGGTTTTGCGAGTCCTTAATTGCGATTATTAAAGGATCGCAATTAAGGACTTGCAAAAGCCTATGCATGGAGAAATTGCTTTAAAAAGAGTGTTTCCTAAACAATCCTTAATTACGACTCGCAATTTGCGATTCGCAATTAAGGAATGGCTCCCCATTCATTCCTATGGGCCTACAGGCCCATAGGAAAGAATGGGAGATTGCATGCGCAATTTGCAAGTACCAATAGGTACTCGCAAATTGCGCATGCATTTTCAAGGGTGCAAGGGTATCAAAAAGACACCCTGTTGCACCCCTGAAATTGTGATGTGCACCCATGTTGCGCACACACATGTCCCAAGGGCATGTGTGTGCGCAACATGAAACTTTGAAAAATGCACTTTATTGCATTTTCCAAAGTTTTTGCAAATTACCGACCAGTTTAATTGCACGGTAATTTGTGGTCCCAAATTGCGAACCCGCTATTTAACAGTGGTTCTTGCATTGCATTTAAGGAATCGCAAATTGCGATTCCTTAAATGCAATTGCAATTTAAGAAATTGCAATTAATTGCGATTTCTTAAATTGCGAGTAACTTACCCCTTGATGCATCAAAAAAGCCCTTTTTGAAGGCGCAAACGGACGATTTTTGCTTATCGCACCGTTTGCGCTCGCAAGAAAGGTTGATGCATGTGCCTGTTGGTTTATTGCTGGACATTTGCATAAGCTGGCTGTGTATGCTAATGTTCAACATCTTAAGCATGAGGGAAAGTTAGACAACTGTTTTTGGAGTTAAATTTAAAGTCAGCAACTTTGTAACTTTACTTTGTACAGGCCATTTTTTGAAAGCACAGAAGGAAGAATGTGTACACCAAGATTGACATGGGCGAGGCATTCATATGAATGGATATAACTATTGCAGGAAAACATAAAGTAGTTGATTATAAACAGATTGGGACCTTCGATGTTAAGTGTTATGTCTACAGCCTTATCCAAAGATGAATTTTCTACAGAATGGACCCAGTTACTTGGAATGTAGAGATATTTTTTATGATAGTAACTGCTCCTGGAGTTACACCTAGCCACCAACTGATCACAAAGGGGCTCATTACAATGTCGAGGGGAGTCACATCTGCCTGACACTGTAGAGGTCTGGAACCACCCAACCTTAGGTGGGTAGTTCCGACCTCAACATTAGCATGCAACCCCCTATAGGGCAGTCGGAAACATTCATTGTACTACTGCAGCTTGTGTGGCAGGCAGAAAAGGCCCGCAGCACAAGCTGCCAAGTAAAATTGATGTTTGGAAAACATCCCTGCACTGTGTGGCAAGCAACTCACAGTGCCTGCCACACAGGTCAGGGATGTTTAGGGGGCACCAGAGGTGCCCCCCAGGTCCCACAGTGAAGTGCAAGCGGGGAAAGGGGCCCCTGCTAGGGGCGACCAAAGACACTTTCCGACAGATGTTCTATGTCAAAAAGGCCGACATGAAAAGGCTGTTGTAAAGTGCCATCATAATGCCGATGGCGGAGCAGAGCCTGGCTCCGCTCTCATTAGGGGGTTTTCCAGTGCAATGACGGGCTCCTTGAGCCCATCGGAAGTGCCGCAGATACTCTCTCTGCCCGATGCCCCTTCCCACCACATCGTAATGCAGCAAGCAGAGCGCGGACATAGAGGTCAGTGGGACCGACACCGGCGGCACATTGGTGTCGTTCCCACCAAAATCGTAATGAGGCCTATACTAGCTGAGGGGTAAAACCCTCAAACTCACAATTGCTTTCAAGAACTTTGAAAGCTAACACAAATGTCTCTAGATGATATTTAGGGCCCTGTGATCAAGTGAAATACCTATATCAGAACACAAGCCAAGGCCAGTGTTATGATTTATTGGTTAAAAACTACACATGCATCAAGGTAGGATTTTGCGAGTCCTAATTGCGATTATTAAAGAATCGCAATTAAGGACTTGCAAAAGCCTATGCATGGAGAAATCGCTTTAAAAAGAGTGTTCCCTAAACAATCCTTAATTACGACTCGCAATTTGCGATTCGCAATTAAGGAATGGCTCCCCATTCATTCCTATGGGCCTACAGGCCCATAGGAAAGAATGGGAGATTGCATGCGCAATTTGCAAGTACCAATAGGTACTCGCAAATTGCGCATGCATTTTCAAGGGTGCAAGGGTATCAAAAAGACACCCTGTTGCACCCCTGAAATTGTGATGTGCACCCATGTTGCGCACACACATGTCCCAAGGGCATGTGTGTGCGCAACATGAAACTTTGAAAAATGCACTTTATTGCATTTTCCAAAGTTTTTGCAAATTACCGACCAGTTTAATTGCACGGTAATTTGTGGTCCCAAATAGCGAACCCGCTATTTAACAGTGGTTCTTGCATTGCATTTAAGGAATCGCAAATTGCGATTCCTTAAATGCAATTGCAATTTAAGAAATTGCATTTAATTGCGATTTCTTAAATTGCGAGTAACTTACCCCTTGATGCATCAAAAAAGCCCTTTTTGAAGGGGCAAACGGACGATTTTTGCGAATCGCACCGTTTGCGCTCGCAAGAAAGGTTGATGCATGTGCCTGTTGGTTTATTGCTGGACATTTGCATAAGCTGGCTGTGTATGCTAATGTTCAACATCTTAAGCATGAGGGAAAGTTAGACAACTGTTTTTGGAGTTAAATTTAAAGTCAGCAACTTTGTAACTTTACTTTGTACAGGCCATTTTTTGAAAGCACAGAAGGAAGAATGTGTACACCAAGATTGACATGGGCGAGGCATTTATATGAATGGATATAACTATTGCAGGACAACATAAAGTAGTTGATTATAAACAGATTGGGACCTTCCATGTTAAGTGTTATGTCTACAGCCTTATCCAAAGATGAATTTCCTACAGAATGGACCCAGTTACTTGGAAGGTAGAGATATTTTTTATGATAGTAACTGCTCCTGGAGTTACACCTAGCCACCAACTGATCACAAAGGGGCTCATTACAATGTCGAGGGGAGTCACATCTGCCTGACACTGTAGAGGTCTGGAACCACCCAACCTTAGGTGGGTAGTTCCGACCTCAACATTAGCATGCAACCCCCTATAGGGCAATCGGAAACATTCATTGTACTAGGGCAGCTTGTGTTGCAGGCAGAAAAGGCCCGCAGCACAAGCTGCCAAGTAAAATTGATGTTTGGAAAACATCCCTGCACTGTGTGGCAAGCAACTCACAGTGCCTGCCACACAGGTCAGGGATGTTTAGGGGGCACCAGAGGTGCCCCCCAGGTCCCACAGTGAAGTGCAAGCGGGGAAAGGGGCCCCTGCTAGGGGCGACCAAAGACACTTTCCGACAGATGTTCTATGTCAAAAAGGCCGACATGAAAAGGCTGTTGTAAAGTGCCATCATAATGCCGATGGTGGAGCAGAGCCTGGCTCCGCTCTCATTAGGGGGTTTTCCAGTGCAATGACGGGCTCCTTGAGCCCATCGGAAGTGCCGCAGATGGTCTCTCTGCCCGATGCCCCTTCCCACCACATCGTAATGCAGCAAGCAGAGCGCGGACATAGAGGTCAGTGGGACCGACACCGGCGGCACATTGGAGTCGTTCCCACCAAAATCGTAATGAGGCCTATACTAGCTGAGGGGTAAAACCCTCAAACTCACAATTGCTTTCAAGAACTTTGAAAGCTAAAACAAATGTCTCTAGAGGATATTTAGGGCCCTGTGATCAAGTGAAATACCTATATCAGAACACAAGCCAAGGCCAGTGTTATGATTTATTGGTTAAAAACTACTGATCGAAATACTCGACCAGTATTTTTGTAATCAGTAAATATTATTATGATCTGACCTATGTGACCTATGGGTTGGTTTGTAAAAAACGGAATCTGATTTCGTTTCAATCTGACCAACCAATTTACCATTAATTAGGTAGTTTGCAAATTGCATTTTATTTGGGTTGGCCCAATCCCAGGGACGGTGCCATGTAAGGATGTGCAGGCCACCATGTCTGTGATCGATTTTCAATAAACCTTTTGCTTAAATGCAGCCTGTTTCCTTCAAGGAAATGGGAATGCGTTTATAAAGAATTTTACCTCTTTTTTATAAAAGTTTGTTTGAGAGATGGCAACTGTCCCATGGACCACTGCCTATTCCCCAACAAACTTATTTAACATTCATAAAGTGGATGAGTTACCGCCCTAACTTGAAGGTTATTAAGTTTTCTGTGGTTTACGACTGCTAATTGGTGCTAGATCATTGATATGTATAGATAGAGTTGCTACTTGAAAGGGATGCTTACAGTTCACCCTTTCCAAATAGTGTGATTTATTAGCCATTTTGAAACCCATTTCAGGAATAGAAATAAACTTGCTGACTCCTCTAATGGGTTTAGTACATTGCAAAAACAAATGTTGTGGTGACAATCTCTGAATCGGAGAGCTGCAACCACAAAAAGGCTTGGCACATCTGGTCCAAATTTCTTCTTCCTCTCAAAATACTTCTCATGCTCTCAGACACGTTTGAACCTTCAAAGCCTAAATAGTAATAGCTTTTTTTCCCCTGCCAGACCTATATAAATATCTGTTATTCAGTGCCAAGATACCCCTCTGATTGATGATGCACTTTACAAATATATGTTATGTTATGTTGTGTTATGTTATGTTATGTTATGTTGTGTTGTGTTTGAAAACTATGATCCCCAGACATACACTGAAAGCCAAGTATTCAACGTTATAGGCTGGACAGCATCCTACAAGTGTCCAAATCACTGATTTACTGTCAAAGGACAAACAAATCCAGGACACTACAAATGTGCCAATCACTGGGGTGAAAAGACATACACAGGTGAGCGAATGTCTACAGAGTGTGAATGAGACCTGCCACCGACGACTCCCACAGTTTTGGTTATGTGGATGTAGTTACCAGTAAAAATATTCATGCAAAAGAAAAGGCAGGAATGTTAACACTCTCTCTTCAAACCTGTGGATCACTGAAATAGTGCTTTATTAAAATATGCTTTTACATGAAATTGTGCATGTGTATCTCTGAAATGTGAATGCCTGTAATGTGCATCATAACAAAGCAGTGTTAATTGGAGAGGAGAATGCAGGTCGTGGGAAGGGAGTTAAATATCTTTTCCCTGGCTGAGCTCTCCCAAGCATGGAACAATAGTGTCCAGGGAGATGTGGTCCCCAGTGTTGCCTGACCCACCCTCTCCCTTTAAAGGCTTGGGAGGGGGGCATTTTTGCCCCCCCCCAAGCGGTCCCTCCGTGACTGCCCTCAAACACTAGAGGGTTGGGGTATTCCTACCTTGCCCCCTTATTGTTTATTTTTAATTTTTTTCATAACAGGAGAGTGAGTCACTGAGTCCTTAAATGGCTGCCACAACATCTTTGTAGAAGTTGACGGCAGCTAATCTTTTGATTTGTTGGGTCATGGATGCTCCACAGCCTGAAATATGCATACATTTTTAACAATAATTTATCAAAACTACCTAACAGATTTACAGCAATTCACAAAAAGCCCACTTTCTGGGTAGAGCTCTAGCTTTCTACCAAATTTAGTGTAATTCAGTCCAGCAATTTTTTCTGTATTGCTGTTAAATTTTCATATAGAAAATTGCAAAGGGAAAATGCGTTTTGGGACGCCCTCCCCCTTTATTTTCAGTACCCGCTTGATGGAGCACCACAAAACTTTCCCAGAAGGAGCTGAGGTGGATGAGGCTTTTAAAAAAATGTTTCTTGAAGATTCATCAAAAGGCATTTGCAAACCCAAAAAATCTAAGTACTATAGTCCTGATTATAATTACTCACTTGCAACCGATAATAAAGATAATATAATTATGATGTGATAAATATGATAATATAATTAAGGATGAAAATTAAAATGTAATTATTGTATTTTTTAATGAGCTTTATTTAGAAACAAATAACTTAAACTTTTTAATTAAAAAAAAAATAGAAAATAAATTTGAATAAACTAAAATGTAACTAAGTTTACCACAAATTAAAAAGGAATAAAAATGCAAGTGCAAGTGAGAAATGTTTTTTTCCTTTAAATTGTTGTTTAGAATTACAAACTAATGTGATATATTTCAACTGACATTTTAATTTAACACAAATGTAGTCACTCCACTCTAGTGCTGCTCGTTTAGTATTCAATTACAAAGCCTTCACTTGAACCCAGTGATATTGAGTGGATTGGTTGTCAGTCAGACTGGAAATCCTTTAAGGCCAATTCTTTAAGCATTAGCCGTGACATCTTCCTTCATCTGTGATTTAAAACAGGAAGTGCTAGCATGGGCATCAGGAGTGCAATCCCAGAATGAGTGCATCTGCACTCAAGTCTGTGGATGTTGCTGACTTGTGATGACTGGCATCACAACGTTCCATATTTTAGAGAGAGCAGTATCACAGCCATACTGGGAGTTTATCAGTTACTTGGGCAGGGAAGGCAATGGAAACAGCGCCAGGGTTTGGGTGTCAGGAAGCAGCAAAGGCAGTTCTTGTGCCTTTTAAGTGTATCTTGAGGATCGGCCTATCAGGATGCTGTGCTTTGTCTGGTCCGTTTTTCACTAAGTACACTTCTCTGATGCAAAAAGATATTTAGAAATTGTGAATCTCATTTTCTGACTACATTTATAACTGAGCTGGCAGCCCCGCATTTGTGGAGCCCTTTTGGCCCGTTGTGAATTTAATCGGAGTGTGTTTGGTGGATTAGCCCTATTAGTCTGCCCGGAATATTCTGACAATTAAGATATTATGGGGCAGATTTATGTTGCACTTGCGGCACTTTTGCGCCGCCGTTGCGTCACTTTTGTGACGCAGCAGCGGCGCAAATCCTGCGCCATGGTGCGGGGCATTTACAAACGTGACGCATCTCCCAGATGCGTCACGTTGTAAAGCCCTGCGCCACATGTAGGCGTTCCAGGGCAGGTGGGTGCGTTCCGGCGCAGGAACGCCTCCTAAAAGTGGCTGAGTGAAATCTACAAGATTTCACTCAGTCACTTTTAGGCCCTTGCGGCATCAAAACCCTGCGCCTGCTTGAAGCAGGCGTAAGGATTGACGCAGCATTGTACAGATAGGGCCCCCCAGATCATTGCTGGAGCTGCGTCGCGCTTGCGACGCAACTCCAGCAATGCGCCACTTTTCGGCACAGATGCGTCACGCATCTGTGCCGTTTTTGCCCCATGGTGCGCCGCATTATAAATGCGGCGCATCCATGGTGGCGCAGCTGTGGCGCATAATAACTGGCGCATCCCTGCTGATATGCAGGGATGCGCCAGTCGTCATAAATCTGCCCCTTTATTTTTAACTATATTGAGATATTACTGCATAGTTAATTGTGTGTCTCCTGTTAAATCTCTTCAGAGCAGTTCAAAGCGTAAACGATGCAAATGAATTAAATCACATTCAGTTGTTTGTTGCTTTGTAGTCTGGTAAAGAGGAAAATATCACTACTGAGCATGAGCCTTGGAAATCCTGCATTGTCTAAATATATTCCTTGAAGCAAAAACATCCATTAAACGCTCATTTGAAGTCGGATGCTGAATTTCTCTGTCTCGAAAAATGATTTAATGATGTATGAGAAGTTTTATGGACAGTCTATACACAACACAGGAGGGCTGCTTCATTGAAAACTTTACATTACAATAGATGGATGTGTGTATTGAAGCATTTAATGCCATATGCGTTTACATTAAAATTAGAGGTGGTGCCTGTATTGCTTAGAAAACAATGCTTCATAAATTAGAGGTTCATCATTGCTTACAGACAGCCACAGTACACTGAATATCCATTATTCAAAATGCTGCAGCACACTAACTTCCCTTGCTAAAGACTTGTAAATGCAAATACATTTGATTAGGATATATTGTCTTCAGTTATTTCTATTTCCTTTGACCAGTGGCTGCTAGTTCTGAGTTCTTGCTTCTGTAAACAAGTTGAAGCTGACGACCTCTTTCTCCCTCAAACTATAGATGAGATCTACTAACTCATCTACTGGCCGGAATCCCCACCTACGGGACGGAAGCTCCGCCTCCGGGCCGGAAACTCCGCCTCCGGGCCGGAAACTCCGCCTCCGGCCCGGAAGCTCCGCCTCCGGGCCGCGGACGTAAAGTTAGTAGTCGTAAATCCATTCTGTGAATAGCAAAAGTAGTAAGTGCAGTCTGTGAATACCAAAAGTAGTAAGTGCATTCTGTGAATACCACAAAGTAGTAAGTTTAGGATTTAGTCTTAAGTTAATTCTGTGAATCGGGCCCAGAGAGTTCTAATAGATAACTGGAGTCCTCACCCAGCGTAAAGACTGTGCCTGCACTGGGAACCTGCAGCTGGATAAGGCAGCTTCAATGCTCATTTACTTCAGCCTGCTCCACAGAAACGGTTTTAAATCTACACGCTCCTACTCCAGCAATTTAGGGGCATATTTACAAGGCGGCGATAGAAAAGTATCGCCTAATTAGCAAGGACACGCTAACGCGTGAAACCTTGCCTCAGCGCACCTATTCTTAACGCCCAGCTTTGCATCTCTAATGAGATGCAAAGTGGGCGTTCCTGACTTGACATGACAGGAGAAATGTCGCTAAGCGACATTTCTCCTATCATCAAGCCCCACTCTATGAAGTATAGCGGCAAGAAAAGTAGCGATAACCCCTGTTATCACTACTTTCCTTACGCCTGCTTCAGGACTGATTTAGCCATGTTATCCTATGAAAGGTGGATATCATGGCCTACGTTTGTGAGTCCCTATCAACAAGCTAACGCCACATTTCGTGAGATTATCGCTGGGTTTCCAGCGATAATCTCACGTTAGGCAGTTAGCGCTAGGATTTTTATCGCTTTTGAGATAAGCGTTGCTAATAGCACGCTATCTCAGCGATAAAAATCCAAGCTAGCCGGCGATAATTATCCTGGCGCTAAGTGCGCTTAGCGATAATTATCGCCGGTTGTTGCTGATATGCCCCATGGTGTCCAGGAGAGTCTCACTTTGTGATAAATATTAGAGCAATATAGCTCTTCTGTCTCAGACAATATCTGTTGCTAAAAGCCCTAATCTCAAGATATAGACTTGAGCCCAGACAAGGGCCTATAAAGATTGAGAGAGCATTCAACAACCGATATAGCACAAGGCAGAAGGGCTATAAGGCTATTTGAACACTACCCTCTGTAGAGAAGACAGAGTAAAACACTGGACACTTTTCTGGTGAATTGCTGTTGTTGTTGGTGGTATATATTTCACTCGGCATGCCAGATTAGTTCTTCAAATCATAATTGATGTTTGAAAATATATAGAAAAATGTGTTCTCGTTTTAGCTTTCCTGGGCACTAACTGTAATTTCCTTGATAATATTAAATCCCATATTTTCCTCATTCACTTCTCTCTTCCATACCAAATTAATTACATTTTAGAGACCCTGTTTCAGTTACTTGTGTTACAGAGGCTGTATTACACAAAGTGTCCCATGGGAGCAATGGGCATGGGCACCCACTTTCTGCACACCCTGGGCATTTTGGAATTACAGATTTGTGTGTGGCCCCTTTTGTAATACAAAGCACATATAGCAGCTGCCCAATCCTAAGGGGGTGTGGCCCCATGCAAATAAGGGTAAAACTTCACCTCACCATCCATGCCACAGCATTGACATAGGCACAGAGGCGAAAGCTGTCAGAAGAAGCACTGACTGTGTACCACAAAGAGGTGTCTCACAGTCATTTTGTCCCTGAGGGTGCCCTCAGAATTGGGTTGATAAGGGTTCCCATGGAACCCCCCCCACATATGCCTGCAGGTGGATGCAGCCACTCTCTGAACAAGCCTTCAGTGGGATCTCCCTTTGGGAAGCAGGCCGGCTGCGTGCTCCTCTCAAAGAGGGAGGTGCTGCTTCAAACAGCTGCTCTGCCTTTAACTAATGAGCTTCCCCCCCAAAAAAACACCCCAGGTAAAATACAACTTTGGTCTGCCCAAGGGGCAACACATTATTTGTACTATGATGCACTGTCACTGTTATTACCCAGAGTACTTAGTTAAATATGAACAGCGGCACCTCCCATTAGTCATGAGTGTAGAGTGTAGGCACTCTAATTGCTCATTAGAGCTTTAAAGTGATGGTGCAGTGAAATACTGTGGAATCAACAGATAGACTGATGTTGCTTTTAAAATTATGTTTTGCGCAGCATGTCAAACTTTTTTGTCACATGGCTCAGGATGATATACATGGATTTGTAGAAGTGCCCATATTTCAGCTACTAGACCACTAATCATATTTTCCATGAGAAAGTAATGAGACTAAGAGAATTTCTCTCAAGCCTTGTTTATCATACTCCTGCAGAGGATCAGTATTTTTCACAGGGTATCTCTTATCACTTCTTTTATAGGTTTCTTTTGTGACTCTTAAAACAGATATTCACTAATATGAATGTCAATAGGAATACAAATGGTGGAGCCTCATCATAAAAAAAACCAATAGGCATGCTTTCTGTAACCTTTAACCTCAAGAGTAGCAAACGTAGCATAAAATAACACAATTGTATGAGTTTCACCCCAAATGTTGAGGGTCTGATTTACAATACCAATATTATCCCAATGGAAGGACATTCCAGATAGTTATTGGCGTTTGGTTCCACTTTGAACCTTCTGACTCCTCCCCAGTCAATTACTATCTGGCAGATCCCTCCCCACTGGATAATATTGCTTAAGTATATCATTGTATTATGTGTCTGGAAAGTAAGGTACAGGTAGAAGATGATAGGTATGTAAGAAGGGCCTTTCGGGTCAGGATATGTGTTCTAGGCAGAGTAGTCTCTGCCTGGGCTAGCAGGAGTAGAAAGAATGATGTATGAGAGAACCAATAGTGCCTTGAGAGTGATCCACACAGCTACAACATTGAGGAAGGGGGTTGGTATAAATATACTGCCCTACCATGATTGGCTATGTCCATGGTTAATGACAGCCATGTGCTAATGGTAAAATTCTTCCCATACAATGTAAACCCATTAAAATATGTTACCAGCCCCTAGATTAATGCTGGTTGTTAGATTTGGGGGTCTCTAGTTGGCACAGGTATGCACTTGCGACAAATAGGGACCATTGTCTCTAGTCAGGGTAAGGGGGTACACTCCTAAAATAACCCCTGCTCACCCCCTTGGTAGCTTGGCATGAGCAGACAGGCTTATCTCAGAGGCAGTGTGTAAAGCATTTGTGAACACATACAGTAACCAAGTGACAACACTACAGATGGACACCACACAGGTTTTATATAAAAATAAGTATTCTTTATATAGATTTAACACGAGACTATAAACGACAAAAATCCACAATACATTACTTAAAAATGGTAGTTTTAGCTTAGTTCTCTTTTAGATCTTAAATGCAACACTTTTGGTTCAATGTACAAGCAGGGCAATGAAAGTGTTGCAATGATGGTGATGTGATGAAAGTTTGGTGCAAAGGAATAAGGACGTGAAGATCTTCCTGATGCGGCACGCTTCATCGATGTCGCGAGAAGACTCGGCTCAATGAGTCAGCTGCAGCGGCGGCACCCTTGTCCAGTGATGCGACGACAGCGACTTTGGCGGCGACACTCTTCTCCGATGATGCGAGACGCTTCAGCTCGATGCGACAGCAGCAGCGGCGACACCCTTGTTCAGTAATGCGACGGCAGCAGCTCCGACGGTGGCACGCTTCTCCGTGGATGCGAGGCGCTTTTCTTGATCCGGTGCAATGCAACAGCTACAGCAGCGACATCCTTGTACAGAGATGTGACGGCAGCAGCTGCGATGGCGACACGCTTCTTCTTCGTTGCAAGATGCTTCTCGTGGTGCGGTGCAATGCTACACCTACAGCGGTGACACCCTTGTTCAGTGATGCGACGGCAGCGGTTGCAATGGCAACACGCTTCTTCTCCGTGAGTCGCGCTTCCAGCTCCTTGCTACACGCTGTCCCTCAGAAGGCCTAAAACAGCAGCAGGCACTATCAAAGAACTCTGGGGAGCTGGGGGTTGAAGTCTGTTGTCCCTGAGACTTCAGCAGGAGGCAAGCTCTTTTCCAAGTCCTTGGGGATCCTTACACAAGTTGATCAAAAGTACACACAAAGTTCCATTCTCCTCTCTTTGGCTGTCAGGCAACCACTGCAGGCCAATCCCCCAGTTTCAGGGATAGTTTCTCCTCAGCTTCATCTACCTCCTCTCCTCAGCAGAGGTTTCTTCTTGTTTCCAAAAGTGATCTAAAGTTCTTGGTTTGGGGTCACAATATTTATAATAAGTTTTCCTTTGTCCTCTGAAGGCACAGAGGCCTTTGCCTAGTTCAAACCAGTTCTGGTCAGTCCTGGTGCACTTTGTTTACATGACTCCTTCTTTCCTCTCAGAGTGCAGGGCAGAGGCATCAGATGCACCACAGGAGGTGGAGCCAGCATTGTGGAGGGAAGACACAGCCCTATTCAGGTCCCAGGTGCAACTCCTCCCTCCCATCTAGATGCAGACCTCTCTATTCACCACAGGGCTGCCTCACCCTGTCTTCTGGAATTCCCCAGCCCTGTCACTCAAACTCCAGACAAGGAATACACAGCCTAGCAGAGGCAGGTTTGAATGGTTAGACAGGAAAATGCCTACTTTCTAAAAGTGATATTTTCAAACACAGAATGTTAAAACCAACTACACTAAAAGATGTATTTTATCATTCTGAGTTCAGGCATACTAAATTCGAATTTCTACCATGTTCCCTGAGTCAATTAGGATTATAAGATGTAATAATCAAACTGCCCATTCTGGCCTACGGAGAACAGGTAGCCTTGCAATAGTGAAAAACGAAATGGCTGTAATTCACTATTAGAACATGCCACACAACCCAGGTCATGTCCTACCTTATACTTACAATGCACTCTGCCCTTGGGCCTACCATAGGGGTGTCTGATATGAAGAAAAGGGAAGGTTTAGGGACTGGCAAGTGGGTGCACTTGCCCAGTCAGCAAGACAGTACCAGACTGTATGCAGGCTCTGCAATGGCAGGCCTTAGATGGTAAACAGACATAATATCGAATTCAAAATATCGACAGGACAGAATATCGAGTTTTTAATATAGAATGGACAGAATATCGAATTGCCAAAATATAGTGGTGAAGAATATCGAAAATCAGGTAAGAAATAAAATATCGATTTAAATACCACCACACGAACACACTCCCGCCTCCTTGCTTTTTAGGTCGAGCCTAGCGGCAGCGCGCATGCTCTACTCACTCTGTGAGGAATGCTGTAGTAGAGTATGCTGTGGACGCCTCGCCCATTCTCCTCCCATATTTTTGATTGGCTGGTGTCATGGTCCTTGGTAAATGCTGGCTTCCGATTTATTATGAGGCTTGTTAGTCCCTCCTTGTTACCGTCCTGTCGCCATTTGTTACTGCCCATAATGACTGGACCTTTTTACTTGACTTGTTACACGGTCAGCTTTATCTAGTGGGTAGGCACTTATGGGGACAATGGTGGCTGCTATTTTTTGGGGGATTTGTATCCATAGCGCGGCACCCGCTTTAGGGACACTACGCTCAGTTTATTTATTTATTCATTTTAATTTAATACTGTGCGTGGTGCCTGCTTCAGGGACACCGTGCTCTGTTTAATTTTTTTTTTTTAAACTTTCATAATGAGCGCGGTGCCCGCTTCGGGGACACCGCGCTCTCTTAGTTTTTTTACCTTAAAACTGAGCGTGGTGCTGGTTCAAGGACACCGCTCTTAGTGTTAAAGTTTTAAAAAAAACAAGAAACCTGACGTGGTGTCCTTGAAAGCGGCACTGCGCTCAGTTTTATACTTAAAAAAGCATTTGCAATGCAATGGGTCTCGCATTTACGCGAGTTTAAGTTATTGGCATTGTAAATGACAATGCCTTTTATTTATGTTTTAAAAAACAAAAATAATAAGCATTGTCATTTACAGTGCCAATAGCTTATACTCGCTTAAATGCGCGACCTATTGCATTGAAAATGCTTGTAACTACAATTTTATGGGTCATTTTACTCCATGTCTGGTACCGTGTGGGCATTTTTTCAGCGTTAACGTATTTCCTAGGAAAGCATGCTTCTAGGGTCGTCGTTAATCAACGTTTGTCTCAATGCTAACGAGTCAGGAGCGAAAATCAAGTATTTCTTTCCTAAAGCCAACTTCAGGTGAGAAGTGGAAGGCTATCGCAGTTATGTGTTTAAAAATCACGAGGTATGTACTGCTCTGGCTCTCAACTATGAGTTTCAATACCTCTACACACTTGTATCGACACCTATGCAGTGTTTGTAGTGTTTTCTACTTGTGAGTGCCTCACGCTTAAGGTGCATCGTACTGCTTCAAGCTTGCTGTATGTTTTTGTACAGTAGGCAGTCGTCTTATTTATTTATAATGTTTTATATAGCGCGAACATGATCCCGAAGGATATCAGAGCGCTTTACAATAGGAGGGAAGTAAGGTAGTAAGTTGCAGTACCGGCATCAAATATGAATAACAAACCAAACAGTTACAACACACACGGGGTCAATAAAGAGTAAAACAATAAATGGTACATGGCGAGCTAATCGGGGACCAAATTATAGGTTAACCCCTTCAGCGCGGCGCGGATTACCGCGCTGTGCTGAAGGTTTCGTCCGCGGGCGGGGCCATGACGGAACCGCTCCGTCATGCGCATCGAAGGGGTTAAAAGAAGAGTAGCACTCAGTGCAAGTTGTCAGTTTGTAAGTCCAAAGACTTAAACAGATGATTCAAAGTTATTTAAGGTAAGAAATTGTTCATAAAGAATGTTTTAGCTTCCTATTTGAAAGCAACCGTGGAGGGGATTTTGCATACTTCTGGTGGAAGAGAGTTCCAGATCTTCGGGGTAGCGCCGGAGAATGCTCGGTGTGTTCTCGTTTTGTGAAAGATCTGAGGTTTCAGGAGGAAAGAGTTAGCACTTCGTGAGGGTCTGCCACCTCTGGGTAGTTCCAGCTTTTGGACTAGATAACTGGGGGTTTTGAAATGGAGGGCTTTGTGAGCCAGGCAGGTAATCTATAGCTGAATTTGTGCTTCGTAGGGCAACCACTTATAAGGAAATAGCATAGTGCAACATCTTGTGAGAATCTGCCGAATTTTGGATATCATCGTCATGGATTAGAATTGTATAAAAAGTGCAAACAAAATCAATTTAAATTGTAAAGAAGAACAGGGCATACATATGATTTAAAACAACGACTACCAGCAGCGAGATGAGGAAAAGATTCCATTTGTTGTACAAGCTGATCTTAAATGCTGAAGACAGGTTTGAAGCTAAAGGAACATTTGTGATATCATACAGACAACGAGACCGTTTCTGCAACAATATTACCCGGTACATTTTGCAACTATGCAGTACAAATGGACTAGGTTCTGCATATGTTGGCAAATTAAAGTCAAATCTATTGGATTTATCGATGCTTGTTTCTGAGGTTGGAAGGTTTCTGGAAGGGTAATGAGCAGTTCTTCCAAGCAGGGTGGTAAAGGGATACTGCACTGCTTGTAGCTTTATCGGTAATACACCTAATGCCTTTTATTTATCAAACAGCCTTGTAAAGCAGTGCTGTATCCCTCTATCACCCTGCTTACTATTTACATTTATTGTGTTTGCACTTTTTATATAATTCTAATCCCTGACGATGATATCCAAAATTCGTCAGATTCTCACAAGATGTTGTACGATTTCCATTTCAATGTTCCACATAAACTCCTGTTTCACACATTCCTGTTACGGAAGGAAGCGGTTGGTAATTGTGAAAGAGTACATGAATCACCCCCATCCTGAAACCAATTGATGGATATACTGCTAATCGTTACCGAGCAGAAACACTCTATAATTTAAATAAATATAGCCGCACACAGCAGCTCTCACTTTGAACAAGCCATAGTTACATGGTCTTGAATTAACTTAATTTCCGTTACGTTTATGACGTTGAACGGTTCTCTGGAAAGGGAAAGAAAGGACTAAACAGGGTTAATCTTTAGGTGTCAGAAATAAAATATTCACAGAAGTCATTTAGATGTGGCCGCTAATGGGGCATCCACCATAAATGGGGGGGGGGGGGGGTTGATACTTTCGCCCACCTCCTACATCCTCATCCCCATCCTCATTTAGAGGTCAAGAGTGACGGTTTTCCCAACTGCAAAGGCTCAATTACCAGAAAATCCCCTCCAGCAATCTGAATGCAGACTGTAATGGTGTGAGACTGCCATCCCTACTTATGCTAGGTCTTCTGAAATGACGTCCATTGACTTCTCTGCTATCTTGGACAGCCATGTGCAAAATGGTGCTCCTGGATGGTGAATGTGTGAAAAAAGCCCTTCCGTGCTCTGGAAGAAGACTCTAGCTTTAGAAAAAGAGCATTGTAAAATTCTGACCTGTCAGTCTGTCGCAAATTTCTGACTTGCTGGTGGTTTTTTCGTTGCAGTGGTTTTTGTGATATATGTAGGAGTCTCTTCGCCCACAAATACTGCCTTACAGGCATGGACGTTATTTAGGGATTGTCAGGGGTCACAGCTGTGATCCCAGGCTTTTCCCTTGCGACCCCTAGAACTAACTGCCTTTGCGACCACTGTCCTCAGAGGTGACAACATCAATGCCAGGAATACTGGGGCAGCTCCAATGGCGTTGTTTTTGTCAGTTTGTTATGACACTAATAGTCCCTATTAAGTGGATAAGGAATGGACTACATTTATTTGGACTATGGCCCTCCCTGGCAGCTGAGGTAAGTAAGAAATGCTTTTAAATGTATGTTGTGTGTGTGCTTGGGATGAGAGTGTATTTGTGACTGCGAGTTTGTGTATGTGTGAATGTGTGTGTACCTGTTAGCATGCATGTCTGAGTGAATGTAAAGGTAAAATGGCGTATGATGTCACTTCCTCTACCCCAGGTGTTTTGGTGAATTGACGTTCATGCTTACAAGAAACAAACCGACAGTGTGTCAGGCCCTTATCCACTCTAACATTTAAAAATTGTGTGCAGATGTTTTATATAATATGTGTAAGCACAGATTTATATGAGTGCTGTAAATAATTCCAGGTGCAGCTGCCAACATCAATGAAACTTATCAACTCGAGAGGACAAAACAGAGTGAGTTAGCCATTGGGTCATGGGGCCAATTGTCCAGCGTGCAATTGCTTTATCAGTTTAAAAAAATCACGCTTGGCAGACCAGGGTATTGTCTGCAGCCAGTACTGCAGTAGCACGCAAGTTTTGTTGCTAAGCAGATGTGACACTGAATTTGGTATCCAATCAGATAAAGCAAGAGGTCAAATGTTTGCCTTTCTTCAAACACAAACCAGTGCCGTCCACCAGACTCAACAGCGTGCATGGAAGAAACATTATACAAAACAAGAAGCAAGTGCATTGCACATAAGTTGTACCTCACATAATCAAATAAATTGTTGCAATGCATCAGACCGAAAAGTCCAGAAAGAACCCAAGTTAACAAAAATATGCATGCTCCATTGACACGTGGAAGATGCCCAATAGAATGACATGTTCTCCCTTTTCACCTCTCCTTTTACCAGGGAAATGGAAGGACAGAAACATATCTTGGAGTTCATTTTCAAGAGCAAGATGCAATAAAAGAACACCTCGCTTCCTTTAAAAACAAAACGGTACCTTAAGGTACCAACTTTGTAAATTATCTATGACATTAATTGGCTCCTTTATAAAATCATCACTGGATGGCAGAGGAGTGAAATTCCTGTCAACACTTCTTTATACCTGGAAGCCTACCCATCACATTTTCTGCTTGGTTGTACAAAACACTGCCAGGCTATTCATAAAGGTAACTTACACTTGTGAGTAAATTTAGATGTGTAATTTACTCTTACGCTTTTGTATAAGTTTACTACTTTTGATTTTTTACAAAACCCAAGTGTAAAGTTACTCGAAAAGTGTAGCTTTCATGTATCAAACCTCTGAAAAAGGAGGTGGAGGTAGGGTGACCAGATTTTGAAAACCACAAACCAGGACATTTATCAATCATAGAAGAAAAACTACAATTTTACATCAGCCAAGGGGCACAGAATGACCTAAATGATGGTGCTCATCAAATAGAAATACAGACAAGGCACTACACAACTTTAAAATCAGTTTCAAGCATGTTAATTAAATTGCTTCCTGATAACAGCTGCTAACTCATCCTGCGTTGCAATGCTAAAGAACCTGCCTCCTTCTGTTATTAGTTGTCCTTCTCTGAAATCGACCTCCCAAAGAAAATAATTGGAAATTGGAATAATTGGAAATATTTTTAAAATAAACTAAATTAGTTACAACAGATAGGGGGATATTCTCAAGAACGTGTGATAATTATCTCAAAATCAGCTTAACGCAACTTTGCACATTGCAGTCTATCGCGGGAAAAGAACACCGTGTTAATGTTGTATTCTCAACCCGGCGGCACCATGTGATAGTCTCCCGATAACGCGCCAAATGACCGTGTTCAAATTACCGTGACGGCAAAGAAACTCGAAACACGAACGCAAAAAAAGTTGCGATGTGGCCAACTGCGATAAAAAAATCTTCAATAACTAGCGACAGGCCTGCAATTCTCACGCGTCATGGGGGAAAATGCACTATAAAAGCAACAAAAAAAACACACCAAAACCAAAATAAACTGCGTAGCACCATGGATGCACCCGGACCCAGTGCAGAGGACAACTCAAACCCCACAAGCCCCACGGAGGACCAGCCAGGAACCCCGTGGTCAGGGAAGGGCAAGGAGACGAGAAAGAGGAAGACAGGGTTCAGTCTGCAGGAAAACTGGATCATCGTCATGGAGGTGATAGAACACTACCAACAACTGTTTGTCACCTCCACTGTGTCATTGGCAACACAAACGGAAATATGGCAGTCCATCGTGAACAACGTGAATGCAGTCGGAGTGTTGAGGCGGTCAATGGAAGAGGTCAAGAGGCGCTGGCATGATGTGAAAAGCCAAACCAAGCAGAAACTTGCTGCCAACTGGAAGACAGCAACGGCAACTGGAGGTGGGATTCCTGCGCCACAGGAGGAGCTGGATGAGCTGGAGGAAATCGTGGCCACAGTCATAAGTGTGGAGACGGTGCATGGAGTTGGGGGCCCGGACACAGCTCGATATGACCTGACCCAACAGCGACAGGGTGAGTAACGACCCCTGGGGGGAGACGGGGGAGATGGGCACAATGGCACACATGCACAATTATGTGTAGCACACTGCCCACCCACAATGATTGTGGAACATGTTCCTGATACCCTTGGCACCTTCCAGCACACATAGAAACACCAAGTAGGCCCCCGTCCACTATGTGTACAAAGGGCCCCCCCATCACCAATCTCACAACCTACCCATGCACATGTGCTGAATCCAGCAAAGCAGTGGTTCTGTGAGCCACACTGACAGTGCAAGTGACACTTCATGACCAATAGCATGGCTGCAGTTAAAATACATAACATGGTGCACAACATCACACTGAGGCATCCCAGTGTGGATCACATCCTCAAAGGAACAGGTCACACTCTGACACATCCACATGCACATACAACCCCTGATGTCAACAATACATCTGCAGATAAACAATGCACAAGAGTACAAAAACCGTCCAAGAACACAAATGACCCAAGTTGCCAACATCTCAGCACCATCAAAGCACTCAAGTCAAAGGCACACCGCCTCAAAGGAATAAGGGGCCGCTAAATCAGAGCTGCAGGGGCGACTCTCCCACAATGCAGCACACACATGCAGCAATCACAGCACATCAACATTGACGACAATGTGGTACAAAGTGCAAAACTTTCACTACAGAACAGAGGACGTAACTAGTGCCACTTGTGCGTAGGAACTGGCCAATCACATCTGGCATAGCAGGAAACTGTGAGATGATAATGTACGAGTACAACCTCACATCCGTCATGTAGTCAAAATGTCCACTGTCTCCCATCAAATAGCCAGCTCCTCCAAAACAGTCACAATGTACATTGTCATGCAGTCTGTATGTAAACATGTACAATTCGTCAACATACATGGAACACACTGTTAACCTGCATCTCCCCTTTAAATTGCAGCGGGACAATCAACACCTCCTGCAGAGCAGACCAGACATCTCTTCAGTGATGATGAAGAGGACCCCCTGGCCATCTGCTCCTACACCCTCCAAAGGCTCGTGGACAGCCTTTGCACCCCACCTCCAGGAGCAGGGCAGCACAGCTGCATCGAGGTGACCCCAACCCCTGCACAGACCACACAGCAGGAAGCACCCACCACCACGGCTGGCTCCCACCACCTCACGGAAAAACACATGGCATTCCAACGCCGTGTGTTAGACTGCCAAAAGGAGCTGGCTGATCAGGTGCGGTGGGTTTTGACCCCATGGCAGCCAAACTAGATGCCATACGTGGGTATATAAGTCCCATCAGGGACCACTTACAGTCCCTAATGGACACTCGCAGTCAGTTCCATGCACTACAACAATCCTTGGCTGACCTCGCTGGAGCCATTACTTGGATACAAGAACTGTCTAGTCAGACAGGCTCCAGTGATGACAGCACAGACTTGGCACAGATGCGGAGGACAATGGAGAACATGGAGCGGATGCAGACTGGAAGGATGGCTGCCACGGCTGAACACCAGCGAGATGTAGCTGGGATCTTCCATGCCCTGCAGATCCTCATATTGCTATTGCTGCCACAGAGCCTGTCCCAGATGACTGTTGCAGGAACTCCGACACACACATCTCTGCCCCCTGATGTGTCAGTTGCACACAGTGATGCAGTCATACCACCTCCGCCCCCTGATGTGTCAGTGGCACACAGTGATGTTGCCATAACACCCCCACACACACCTCTGACACACCTGACACAGTAGACATATCAGAGGACTAAGATATGAATGGTAATGACACTGTGTGAGAAAGGAGGTTGTACCATTCATCCCCGCCATATGGCCTGTTCCTGCTTGGTTCATCCCTCTGCATCATGCCCTGGAACAACACCTTCCACTGTACCCTGAAACACTCTGCGACATTCACCTGGACTCCGACATGGACTGCCATATCTGCTCTGCTTACCAATGACACAGCAATCAGGCTGAGGACTGAACTCTTACTCTTCCAATTAACTTGTCATTTCCCAAAGGACTCTGGTTGGCCCTCCACTGGGCAACCATGTAATGTGGGGTTTGCATGGCCATGTACTGCTCCTGCTCTGACACTCAACAGAATGTGAATAAAACATTCCAAATCACACAGATGTGTCTTGTCTATGTTCAATCAAGTATAAAAGTATAAATGAATGTAGGGTCATTGATTGCACGAAAAGTTACACCCTGGGAAATGACATCGATGCACATGTTTGACCCTGACCCACATGGCCAATTAGATGACTGTGAAGGTGTGAACTAGCTGTGGCCTCATTGCTCATGAAAAACAATCTCACAACCCCCTAATGTAGCCCCACGTCCATGTATTAAATAGGGTTGCGTGTAAAAATTTCTAATTCGGTAGCAGGCCTAAAGTAGTTTCCCCATCACATGTGACAACAGAACATCTCTTTGCATACCTTCTCACACTCAACTGTATGGACACAGCCTGTTTTTATGGATCACATTGATCCACAGTTGGACAACATTCTCACACTGCTGAAGACACTTAAGAGCAGAGGTCTACCAACAGCTATCCCAACCACAATGTCTGGCTTACAGAGGTGGAGCTGGCAATAGGGACTCACCCCTAAGTGAAATGTGTCAGTCAGTCCCTCCCTGTGTACGGACAATGCTCATTGAGGCACACGATTTGTCATTCTAATCAACACTCATCACAGTTGAACGCTAGTGAAGTTGCGTAGACTTTATTAGCATGTGCATGTCAGTACAGGCAAGACAAGGGCCACAACATGCAGACCAATGCTTCAGAAACTAACAGGCAGCATAGGAACATTTAGAGGTGCAAGAAATGGGGAGGCAAAAATTAACACCAATCATTACGGATGGCAACGGTCTCAGCCCACTATGCCTTGCTGGATGAGTCATGTGATGTTTGGCATATGCTCGTTGCCCCGTGTCAGGGGACACGGCTCACAGCCCATGGGATCTGCATAGTGCTGTGTCACCGGACTGCTCTGACTGTCTGCTCTGCTGACAGTGAGCAGGTGAAAGGGTCCAACAAGGTCACATGTAGTACTACATTGCCATGTGTTTACTCTCCCTCCAGCAGTATGTCAGATTTAGGAACGTTGCCAAACGATGCAGTGCAGCTCCACCCATGGGACGGCCTCACCTTGCACAGGTGTGTGTCAACACGCGTAGGTGCACGCACATGCATTCTGAGTCCAGGCGAATGCAGCCATGTCCAGTGTTGTGGTGGGATAGGTGACCATGTCTCCAAGATGCAACAAGGTGTTGGGACCTGTGCTCTGGGTTACAATCAGTTGTGGCTGCAGGAACATAGTTACTCGTCCATGAATGTGAGCGCAGCTTCCTGGGCAATCAGTTCCAAGAGTATGTCATTGTCGACTTCAACAAACACGAGGGCGAGCCAATCCATTAACTGGTCCTGACAAATGTGCTCCGTCCACGCCGTTTCACTAATCCGCAACACAGCCCAATAGGGGAGCGCTTCGATGTGGTCACTGCACACAAGGACTTGTGCAATCTCCCATGCCCAACCGCCAGCACATACGCTAAATATCAAGGCATACCACGAACGGGTATCACGGTTACACTCCTGGTCGTGGGCCAACAGGGGGCGCACACACAAGTCATAATCCAGTTCAGCTACCATTGTGTTGGTTAGGCAGACATCCATGGGCCACTCGAATATGCATGATCGACAGTGGAACCAGGGCAGGATGCAGGTGATGTACGCAAGATGGAAGCTCAGACGGTAACTAGTGCGTAACAAGTCCCCGGGATGTTCTGCCATTGTCTTTGTTGGCTCTCATAGAACCGGCACTCTTTTGACCTGCGGCAGTTATGTGGATGATATGCCGGAGCAATGAGTCGTATGTGTGTGCAGTGTTTGGACGTATGGGTTGTTGTGTACGTAAGTGTCAAGGACATTCCATGCAGGAGTACCTCGAGCAAGGACTTCTGTGTGTGGGGTGTGGATATGTTGGTCTTTCATTAGCGCTGTGCGTAGTGCGGGAGTCATCATCATCTGCTATGGTATCTCTCTCAGGAGGTGCCAGCCGCATGCAAGGCCAAGGTCAGAGGTGCACATGTCCTTCCACCTTATGTATTGAGACAAAGGAGCTTTCATCCCTAATGTTAGTCTGACTACTGCTTGCATTCTGGAAATGTGATGTGGCTTTTGTGCTGCAATTGACGCTAGGCCTTAGGCTTATGGTGCACCAATAGCAATACACACACAACAGTTGGCACGTATGAGCCAAGAGCCCGAGCAGCCCTGCGCTCCTTGTACAACCTCTCTCTCTCTCTTTTTCTCTCTCTCTCTCTCGCTTTTTCTCTCTCTCTCCCTCTCTTCCTTTCACTCTCTCTCTCTCTCGCCCTCTCTTTCTCTCTCTATCTTTCTCTCTCTCTCTCTCTCTCTCTCTCTCTCTCTCTTTCTCTCTCTCCCTCTCTTCCTTTCACTGTCTCTCTCACTCCCTCTTTCTCTCTCTCTCTCTTTCTCTCTCTCTTTCTCTCTTTCTCTCTCTCTCTTTCTCTCTCTCTCTCTTTCTCTCACTTTCTCTCTCTCCCTCTCTTCCTTTCACTGTCTCTCTCTCTCCCTCTTTCTCTCTCTCTTCCTCTCTCTCTCTCTCTCCCTTTCTTTCTCTCCCTCTCTCTCTGTCCTTTGATGAGTGCATGACACACCTTCTTATCTTGAATTTTGTCTTGCTGGCTGTGACTTACAGATTGTCCAGAGAAGACCCGCCATGACTCTTACAAATAGTTGTTTTGATTTAAATTTGAATAAAATAATTTGTTTGGAAATTCTAAGATGAATGAATGATTCTCCTTTTACTGACCACACATGAATGTTTATTGTTGTAACTGTGCGACATCAGGCGAATTGTTTTATTCATGATTTCATAAAGTTAATGTAAGATATCTTTGTCCGGGGGAGGGGTGCTCTGGGTAGGGCCCTGGGGGTGGTGGCGGTGGGTGTTGTGGCCCTCTTGGGTGTCCGAGCTGCATGATCAGTAGCTCCATGGCATCTGTTGTTCTTCTGGTGTGTCTGTGGGCTGGAATCCCATTTCTGGTTCAGGTTATCGTCCGACTTAATACCAGGGAAGAGCAGGTGTTAATTCCTTGCTGCTAATGCACCTTATCGTATGTTTTGTGATCATATCGCCAATCTGGCTGGTCGTTGAGAATGTTGCGAAGTGGTGTTGTCACGGCTTTTTGCACGAGAGCGCCTACTCTGCATCTCATTAGCGTTAGTTGCCATTGTCATCCGTGTCGATGTTTTTTGCGGCTGCTAGCGCAGTAAAACTGGTGATATCGTCTGTTAGCACCAGCTGGTGAACAGGGCGATAATTCTATCACCACTTTGGCTGCGATAAAGTGCCTCTCACTCGGCGATGAGTCCTTGAGAATATGTCCCATAAAGTATAAATAAATATAATTTAAAAATATATATATTTTAGAAAAAATGTGCATATTTTAATAAAATATAATTACATTATTTTAAAACATTCTATAAATCACTTGCAATAATTATTATTCCATAATAAAATATATTATTTTCTTTAGGAAGGAATCTATTTTTAAATGTTATCTTCAAAAGAATAATTGTAATTTAATTTGCTACAGTTACATTAATTAAAGATGCAATTTACAATTAAGTTAATAGTGCTGCTAGTTATATATTTGAAATAAACACATAAAATGAATTTATGTAGATATTTATAATAACATTATTAAAAAAAAAAAATCCAGTTCAATAAACTCTTTTAAATGTTCCCTACTCTTTACCATGCAGAGATCTTGGGCCTGTCCCTGGAATAAATACAAATATTTTTTCATATATTTGTAATTGCTGGGAAGGTCGGGCATGTGTGGTGCTAGACTTACTCCAGCTCTGATCTAGAGTATTTTACTGTTGAGTACTTTTGTGACTGTAGATGGGCAGTTTGTGGTTAACTATAGGCTTACTTTTTTGAGGATGAGTTGACATGCCTCCCTAAACCCTTCCCTGACCCTCCCTAAACCCCTCCTTGGACCTCACTCAAACCATTCCCTTTATTCGTAAGTCTTCCCCATTTTCAAGCCACTCTCCATGTCTCTCCCACATTTTACCACTAAAAAGTATAACTTCCTGTTTGGAGACTCAGAAGTCGGGGTGGAGATCTCCGTAAATATAGGTATAGGAGAGGAAGAGATTTAAACTCAGCACCTAGATTTGTGAATAGCATTTTTACTACGTTTTGTAGGTCTACAAAACTTATTGAAAATGCAGTTTGTGAAAGGCCCCCATAGGTGTATTACTGCACCAGTTAAAAGTGCATACCATGTGACATTAAGCCCTGTCTTATATGTTTTAAAATCTTTTTAATTTATCATAAATCACATTAAATTCACGTCAACTACTAATGACAGCCCTTCTTGAAAGAAATCACACATTACTTTTGAATGCTATACCTATGACATTAACCAGCTTCTGTCTCTGAACATTAATACACAGTACCTGTGGCTTTGCTTCTGCCCTTTTCTAACTAGGCGAAATTCAGCAATCATGGAATACAGTTATAGGATATTAACAAAAACACGTGTCTCTGTGTTAGTATGTGACAGAAGTAACACATGGTGAAAATGTCACAGCATGAAAGTAATAAAGATGCATAAATGTACAATTTGGAGCTTGTTTAGAGGTTATTGGGTGTGAGACATCTTCCCGAAAGAGAAGACTGCCGCATCCACTCTATTTAGCTTGCATTGAGTCCCTCTTCACTGTAAAGAGAGCGGACTTGACAGATGCCATTTTTATAGATATCTTGCATCTGCAAAACGCTAAATAGAGAACTAAGGGGCATATTATCAAGGGCCGACGATAATATTATCGCCGCTTTAGAGCCCGTTTTCGGGCGCAAAGCGGCGATAATATTATCGCATTATCATCAAGGGCACGCTAGCGCGTGATTCCTTGATGTATCGCCCCTTTTTCACACGCCTCGCCTCGTATCGATAATGAGATGCAAAAGAGGCATGGCTGTGAAAAGCAACATGGGATAATATCGCGAAAGAAGCTTTGCGATATTATCAAGGAGGGTTAGCGATAAATAAAATCGCGTTAAGTATGCCTTAACTCAGGAATTTAACGTCTGTTAAATTCCTGACTAAGGCATACCTAACATGGGGGGTGAATTGTGTGGCTAAGACCACAGGCCCTATTATCTAGGATATCGCAGTTTTCCACCGTTTTCCACCATGGAAAACGGCGATATCCCACCTATCTCTGGAATTTTATCGCCTCGGCGATGCGCGTTGTTGATAACGCACTAACCGGGCGCTAAATTCCAGAGATAGCCGGCAATAAATATGCAAGCGCTAAGTGCGCTTTGCGATATTTATCGCCGGCCCTTGTTAATATGCCCCTTAATACTTAACCCATGAATGCTTAGACTGTGTGTTTAGTTTAGTTCCAGGTAAAATTTCAGTGCTGGGACATAGCATTATAAAGAAAGTGAAATGCCAGGTGCTGAAGCAAAGCTTTGTAATAAAAATTACTATGTCAAAATTGCAAAGCCCCTGTCTGTTGCAATATTCTGAACTTTAGAACACCCACCAAAAGCTGCAATGGTGGCAAGAAAAGAGCTGCTGACACTCACAAATGAAAGCGATTTACCATGCTCTACCACCAGAATCCCATAGTGTCAATAGTAGAAAGCCATTGATATGTAAAATAAGCTCTCAGCGATTCATTTTCACATGGATGAAATAAGAACGGATGTTGATCCATTGCATTCCATTGCAAAGTGGAAGTAACAGAGCACCTTCATGACAGGATTACATGCCACATTAAATTATGTATTTCAGACCTGGCATTTGTAGCGTGTTTATCCCCAGAATTTCTGCTTTTTGCCCCATTTTTCATTAGTTTTAGGACTCTGGATACTTTACGACTGCTAATCAGTGTTGATATGTTCTCCGCGTAAATTCTTTTTTGATTGGTATTCCATGATTGGCATATTTGATTTACTAGTAAGTCCCTACTACAGTGCACTGTGTGTGTCCAGGGCCTGTAAATCAAATGCCACTAGTGGGCCTGCAGCACTGGTTGTGCGACCCACACAAGTAGCCTTTTAAAGGTGTCTCAGACCTGTCACTGCAGTGTATACATGCAGTCTTTGCTGCCATATTGACCTAGCAAGTGCTCCCACTTGCCAGGCCCTAACCTTCCCGTTTCTTAGGTGTGAGTCACCCCTGAGGGAGGCCCAAGGTAGCCCTGTGGGCAGGGTGCAGTGTATGTGAAAGTTAGGACAAGTAGTTGTGTGTTTTACATGTCCTGATAGTAAAATTACTGCCAATTTCATTTTTCACTGTTGAAAGGCTGTCTGTCCCATATGTTAACATGGGAGATTGCTAGTAACATCTTACAAATGTAATTTTCCATTGGGACGAGATACAGGAATGGAGTTTAGGCTCTCTGAACTCAGAATTTAATAACACATCTTTCAGTAAAGGTGGTTTATAAATTGTGTGTTTGAAAATGCCACTTTTAGAAAGTGGACTCTTTCTTACTTAACCATCCTGTGTGCCTCTGCCTCTTTGTGTATTCACCATCTGCTTTTGGAGTGACAGGCGCTGAGGATGTGCATTCACAGTAAACAGTCACAAGGGGGGTTAAGATGTGTCCTGCCTTTCCTGGGTGACTCATAGCCATGCTGAATAGACCTTTCTGCATTTAAAGTGGTGGGATGAGCATTCACTAGCACCTGCATAGGGTGTGTCTACTCTGCACACTGCTCTTTCTACCTCCTGTAGTGAAGCTGGACTAGAGAGGACAGAACAGGTTTCTACTGACCTCAGAGACTTTCTGCCTAAAACTTCAAAGGGAAAGGTAGTATAAATATTGGAGCCCTGACTCCAGAACTTTAGAAATCCTTTGTACTAAGGAACCTGCCAAGAAGAAGAGCTAGAGAATCGGTGAGGAGGAACTACGATTTTGCTGTGTGCTTTGCTATGTTGGTCTGCAGTGGTTGCTTCAGTCCTGGGCAGTGAAAGGACTGGACTGGGCTTTCTACAACTTGCTTTTACTGAGTTCCTCCAAGGGCTTGAGGTACAGCTTGCCCCCTGTTCAAGAAGTCTCTGGAACAACAAATACATCAAGATCATCTTCTACCAGCACTGGGAACTGTGTGTTTTGTGCTGAAACAGAAGAAAATGCAACCTGACTCCATCAATGACATCTCTGCTGGCTCCGTGACCTGTCAGTGCCGCTGTAAGCACCGCCCTGCAGCGCAACCTTGGTCTCATCGATGACGATGCCCCACTCTGTCACCGAGCCTCTGCTTGCACTGTGATGTGAGGGCACAGCACTTCGCACCACCTTGCTTCAAATTACCTCCCTGGTATCCCCGCCAATGATGTTGTATGCTGACATTGACAACGCTGCCTCAACCATAGTCTGGGGGCACCTCTCATAGGTTACTTGATGCACTGGTTCGAGCCACACCGCAGCCTTGTCCTACCAACTCCAGATCGTCTACCACTGACAGCTCTTCAGCAACGATGATGACGCTGCTTACACCGTGATCTGCCAGCACTGCAATGAGCACTACCCCACTTTGCACCGCAGCCCTGGCCTCACAGACGCTGTTGTATGACGTGACCCAAGGGCACAACATGCCACACCACTCCACTTCGCGCTGCAGCCCAGATACATGCTAACGCTTATGCTCCTGACATCAACCTCACGGAGTTCTATCTGCAATGTGTATGACTTCATGGGGCCGCCAACTCCTGCACAGACCTCTGGGACCAACCCTGCCAACGCCGCTTCTCCAGAGCCCATCACAAGGTTCATGATGCCCTGCATATCCAAGGTACTGTTTGCGGGTCTCCCCCCACACAATAGCAGGCCCAGGACGCTGTGGTTGTTCTGAACGGTTGGATTTGTTTGTTCACAACACTGTGATAGCCCAAGATGGAGCTTTTAACTTCAAGGAACTGTATTTTAAGGTTATTCTTGCAATATTTATATTTGGATTACTGCATGTTGGATTTTTATCATTTTGGTCTTGTTTTAAACATATAAATATTGCCTATTTTTCTAAAACTAGTGTGGTGTCCTTTTTGTAGTGTTTTCACTGTATTACTGTGTGTTTTGCACAAACTTTTTTGACATTGCCCCTGAGATCAGCCGAACTGCTCATGCCAAGCCACTGGTGTAACGAAAATTAAGGGGGCCCCCCTGCAAGGTACATGGAAGGCTCTCAGGACTGACTACTGTAGCTCAGGGGCCCCCGCACTGTGGGGAATGCAGGGGCCTGTGTTACCACACTGTGCCAAGCTACCAAGGGGGTGAGCAGGGGTTCTTTTAGAAGTGTAATCCTCTTCTCCTGAATAAAAGGAAGGGTCCCTACTTGGACAGGGTGCATACCTCTGCCAACTAGAGACCCAATTTTTAACAATGTATAAAAGACTTTGGCTATTGTCATTAAGAAATCCATTGACACATGTGTAATGGTCAGAGCAATGATATCGGATGACTGACAGGTGGCACCAAATAAACCCTCAACGATATCAAGGACTCCATTGATAAACTCAATGGTGCCATTAGAATCCTGGTCCATGCTGTAAGTATATGGGGCACACTGTGATCTCCAGATCCCATGATAACATTGACAGTTCCTCTGCAGGAGATTAGAGAGATGATAAAAGTTTTGCACCCATCCAGAGGAAATACATTTCTAGGGGACATGTAATCCAGTTCTCTGTTAGACATCACAAACTGCAGTGGGTCAGGCAAGTGGATACAGGGCATCAAACCCAAGATCAAATATCAAATGGTCAAATAAAGTAGTGTAGAGCATGTAGATCAAGACAGGCAGCCCAAACATAAAGTGTAATATGGGTAAATAATATAACAAGAACAGAGGTTCCTCTGTCTACTAAAGAAAACGGCAGTAAATGTATGCCGTAAAATTCAACAGTTCTAAATAAAGACACTCTCATCCCATCTGTGAAGAACACAAATTATGTATTAATAATAGAGAGAATAATTGACATTGGAGATTAAAGAGTGGACAGTACAGTGCAACAGTTGAGTTACATAAAGAAATAATGAATGCACAATAATTCCAGCAACAATGCTTCAACCATAGCTAACGTTACATAAAAAAGGCCATGGTGTCTTTTGGGCAAGAGTGTTTAGTCAATATTCCAAATAGGTCTAAATTTAAACTATTGAGACTACTTATAAATAGTTGACATTTCGACCCCTTGGAACAAATAAACAGCTCATCATCAGGATGGAAACATAATTTCAAAGCGTCTGAAGAAGCCATATAGAAGAATAAAAAGAAAAAAAATAACTTTAACAAATTGCTGAAATTGTGTTCCGTGGAAAGAAAAAGTTAAAAATTCGAAAAAATGAAGGAGTTAAACGGGTCAGTTTCAAAATAGTCTAGTCATTATAAAACAAACTTTGGTCCCGGAATTTCAACTTTCAGTCATAAGGAAACATATGTGTGGCTCAATGATTAGAGTGGCAGACCCTGATGCAGAGGTCTAGCCCGGGACCAGGGTTCAATTCCCCGCCTCGGCGTGTCTTGGGCTCAAAAATTCCACGGACCTGATAATTCTCGCCTCGGCGCCATTCCAATCATGGAGTCCCACTCTGCAACCCTGGGCAATAGCTTGCTTAATCTCCACAACGGCCCCCACAATGCTAAGGATGCCTGGCCTCCACCTTGGGGGTGCCCAGGAGTGGATGCCTCACAGGGAAAGCCAGGATGGGTTCCACAAGCGCCTTGAGATCCTTGCGGGTGAGTAGTGCGCTATACAAGTATCAATTTACATATATCTAATGATATGTGCTTAAAATCCTTACTGAAGAAGGTATCAATTTGTGGGATCAATCAATCGACCGACCAATCAATCAGTACATTTGTAGAGCACACAACTCACCCGTGAGGGTCTCAAGGTGCTGGGAGGAGGGGGTGCTGCTACTGCTCAAACAGCCAGGTCTTAAGGAGTCTCCTGAAGGCCAGCAGGTCCTGCGTCTGTCGTAGGCGGATGGGGAGGGTGTTCCAGGTTTTTGTGGCGAGGTGAGAGAACGATCTGTCTCCGGTGGTCGCTCGATGGATGCGGGGGACGGTGGCGAGGGCGAGGTCAGCGGAGCGAAGCTGGCGGTTCAGGGTGTAGAAGGTGTGTCGTTCGTTGAGGTACGCTGCTCCAGTGTTGTGGAGAGCTTTGTGAGCGTTGGTGAGGAGCTTGAAGGTGATCCTCTTGTTGACGGTAAGCCTGGGCGAAGCACTACGCTACGCTCGCGTAGTTTGCGAAGTTCGCGCTACTTCGCACTACGCGAACTGCACGTAGCACAGTGCGAACACGCGTAGCGTAGTGCTGCGGTCATTTTTTGCATGCTCGCGGTCCTCAACGTCAAGTTGGCGACCGCGAGCAAGCAGAATGACATCCCGGCGAGACTTTTTCCTTGTTCGCGATCAGCAACTTCAAGTTGGCGATCGCGAGCATGGAAAATAAACCTCCCGGCGAGATTCCCAACGCGAGGAGGTCAGGTTTCTCATTGCGAGTGGTCGCGTATGCTCGCGACCGCTTGCGATGAGAAACTACCAGTTCGCGTTGAGAAAGCTGAAGCTCGAGTAAAAATCTACTCGAGCAGCAGAAAACTACAGCTCGCACTGTGCAAGATGCCATTTTCAATGATTGCACAGTGCCGGTTGCTTGTCCGCACTGTGCAATCATTGAAAACAACATCTGGCACAGTGCGAACAAGGTACTACGCAGTTCGCGAAGTGCTACGCGTAGCTCGCGTAGTGCGAACTTCACTTTGCGTAGCTTCGCGAAGTGCTACTTCACGAACTACGCCCAGGCCTAGTTGACGGGGAGCCAGTGTAGGTCTTTCAGGTGGGCTGTGATGTGGCTGTGGCAGGGGATGTCGAGGATGAGGCATGCAGAGGCGTTCTGTATGCGTTGTAGTCGTTTCTGGAGTTTGGCTGATGTTCCTGCATAGAGGGTGATGCAGCGCGGAAACTTGGGTATCGGGAATCAAGACAAAACCCCGTACCTAATATATCCTCCCTTCCTCTCAGACCAAATATCACATTAACACATTCACTCGTACAATCATTGGTGGGGCTCATAACACCAACATTCACACTTCGCTTCTCACTGGCCTGTACTTACGGGAGGAATAACTGTTTCCAAGCGCTGACATCAAAGGCATACCTTATAACCTATAGAGAGAAAACGTATTTACACTTCTATACAGTAATACCCTTATTACTGCACATCTTAATCCTAAACATCAAGGTACTCCTTCCACGTGATCGACGGATCAAATTAGTTGTTTTGAGTTTAGTGATTTAGTCCAGCTAAAGCATACTCAAAATTCCTGATTTACTCCCTTTCAATAAACGACCAAACACATGTTCTTGTTAATCAATATTTTGTTTATCTAAATAATGCAAGAATTTTAGTTCCATCTAGTAAATTTATTAATCATTACGCAAATCACAGAACACCATATTTACCTATTCTGGCTATCGGTCGTCCTCTAAGTCATCAAATGTAGTCGTCATCACACTACAGTCCCAAAGATCGGGTCAAAGACCAGAGACGTGCAAGTATCGATCAGTGCCCATATATTTTCAATAGTTCGTAGTTCATCAAGAAATTGGGCAGCAATTCAGTCTGTCAAAGATTCAGGAACACAGACATCATGTAGCGTCACCGTCGTCTCCGTCAGCAAAGGAAGTACGAGAAAAGTAGAACCAGAACAGAAAGCTTTTTTTTCCTCTCTATTCTAACATTGTTTATATAATGAAAATAAGGACCAAAAGTTACAATATTGAGAATTTGGGCTCATCCTATTGGTTGGTTGGGATCGTCCGGTGAAGTTTCACATAGCTCATGATGTCATATTGTCAGTCATGATCCATCCGGTTCTTTGCATAAGTCCTTTGTTTGAACATTTGGCAAGCGTCCCATCGTGACCTTGCTAAGGCACATCGTGTTTGGGGTCAGGCTGAGGCTACTGGTACGGGTGCTTGACGCAAGCGCACTTGGTCTGAAACCTCGTGGAATGGTAGCCGTCGCGTCGTGTGTGTCAGGCGGCCATCTTGCTTTTAGGCCCAAAGGATAACTTAAGAAAAACAAACACAAACAGTAATTAAAACATAGAAATAAAGAATAAAATGTTAAACCCTCACTAATTCCCCTATGTGCTTGTAATTATCTAGTATATGGCGACATTTAAAGCGTTCATATTTATCCAGTGATGTCATCTGGTGCAACATACGATAACGTCACGAAGGCAACATATATCATGCGATATTCTATTTCTCTAGTATTAGTATGCGTACATAGGTTAATTACAAATTATTTTAGCCATGCAAAATGCAAATCCCACGTATGTTTTATATATTAGTAATGTTGATTAAATTTTCACACGAACACATTAATAGTATTATAATTAATAGATTTTTCTTATTAGTATGAACGTGCAGAATGGGGGTTTATACAAAATGTTGTACTACCCGCTCCATCAAGAGCATTGCCGTAGGCCAGTATGCTGCTGATGTGGGCCTGAGTGACTGTCCTTCTGGTACCGGTGCGGATCCATCTGTAGATCTTGCGGAGCATGCGGAGAGTGTTGAAGCAGGAGGAGGAGACGGCGTTCACTTGCTGGGTCATAGACAATGCGGAGTCCAGGATGACTCCCAGGTTGCGTGCGTGGTTAGTGGGCATCGGTGCAGCTCCCAGTGCGGCCGTCCACCATGAGTCGTCCCAGGTGGAGGGGGTGGATCCGATGATGAGGATCTCCGTCTTGTCCGAGTTCAGTTTCAGGTGGCTGAACATCATCCATTCGGTGATGGCCTTCATTCCTTTGTGGATGTTGGATTTGACAGTGGTGGGGGCCTTGGTGAGGGAGAGGGTCAGCTGGGTGTCGTCGGCGTTTGAGACGATGTTGAGGTCGTGCGATCTGGCGATGTTGGCGAGCAGTGCCATGTAGATGTTGAAGAGTGTCGGGCTGAGGGATGATCCTTGGGGTACGCCGCAGATGATCTTGGTGTCTTTAGAGCGGAATGGAGGGAGGCGGACAATCTGGGTTCTGCTGGTGAGGAAGGAGGTGGTCCAGTCCAGTGCTTTGACGCGGATCCCTGCGTTGTGGAGGCGTGTGCGGAGGGTGTGGTGGCAGACAGTGTCAAAGGCGGCCGAGAGGTCCAGGAGGATGAGGGCCGCGGATTTTTCGTTGTCCTTAATGGCCCTGATGTCGTTGGTTGCGGTGATGAGGGCTGTTTCGGTGCTGTTGTTGCTGCGGAATCCAGATTGGGACGGGTCCAGGATGTTGTTCTTTTCGAGGAAGGAGGTCCGTTGCCTGTTGTTGATCTTCTCGATGACTTTCGCCAGGAACGGGAGGAGGGATATGGGCTGGAAGTTCTTGAGGTCCTTGGGGTCAGCTTTGGGTTTATTGAGTAGGGCGTTGATCTCGGCGTGCTTCCAGCTCTCCGAGAAGGTGGCGGTCTCGAAGGAGCTGTTGATGATCTTGCAGACATGGGGTGCGATGGTGGAGCTTGCTTTGTTGAAGATGTGGTGCGGGCAGGGGTCCAATCTTGAACCGGAGTGGATGGTGTTCATGATTTTGATGGTGTCTTTTTTCGTTGAGGTGGGTCCAGGAAAGCAGGGGGTCGATGTTGATGTGGCTGGGGGTGGTGAGTCTGAGGTGCCTGTGTCTGTCGAGGGGACCTGGTTGCTGAAGCTATCGTGGATGTATGCGATCTTGCAGTGGTAGAAGGTGGCTAGGGATTCGCAGAGGTCTTGTGATGGCGGGATGCCGTTGGAGTTGGAGCTGGGGTTGGAGAGTTCCTTCATAATGTTAAAGAGCTCTTTGCTGTTGTGTGCGTTGTTGTCAATGCGCTCTTGGAAGGAATTCCTTTTGGCGGTTGGGATAGGTTGATGGTGTCGGCGGATGACTGTGTTGCTGTCTGGTGTCTTTTCGTGGTGCCACTTCTTCTCGAGCCTACGGCAGGCCTGCTTGGATGCCTGGAGGTCGGCAGTGAACCAGATGGCTTTTCTGTCGGTGCGTCTGTTCGAGGGTTTCTTGATCGGGGCGAGAGTGTTGGCACAGTCGTCGATCCATTGCCTGAGGTTGAGGGCGGCGGTGTTGGTGTTGGTAGTGTCTTTGCTCCCGCTGCGGGTGGGGGCCCGTTGTGTGTGGTGGTGCGTGGTAGGCTTCTCAAAGGTGAAATGGACGCAGCGGTGGACGGTCCAGTGGAGTTCGGTGGTGTGGCTGAAGGTGATGTGGTTTTTGGCTGAGAAGATGGGGTCGAGCGTGTGTCCGGCGGAGTGGGTGGGAGTCATGACAAGCTGTTTGATTTTGAGGTTGGCAAGGTTGTCGAGCAGGATGGTGGAGTTGCTGTTGTTGGTGTACTCAAGGTGGAAGTTCAGGTCTCCGAGGAGGATGTAGTCCATGGACGCAAGGGCGTGCATGCTGACGAAGTCGGCGATGGAGTCGCTGAACTGCTGCCGGGGGCCGGGTGGTCTGTAGATGAGGATTCCTCTGAGGGTGGTGTTGGGGTCGGTGTGAATCTGGAAGTGCAGGTGTTTGGCGGTGATAGGCGTGTCATCGGTGCTGGTCGAGATCCTGATGGTGTTTTTGTGGATGATGGCGATTCCTCCTCCTGTTCCGTTGGTGCGGTCCCTGCCGGTGATCTTGTAGCTGTCAGGAATGGCTATGACAATGTTGGGTGCCGAGGAGGGGTTCATCCAGGTCTCCATCAGGAAGGCGATGTCTGGGGAGGTGGAGTCGAGTAGGTCCCAGAGTTCGATGTAGTATTTGCGGGCAGAGCGGGTGTTGAGTAGAAGGCATCGGAGACTGTGGCGACCTACCCCGTTGGGCATGGTGGTGATTTGGAGGCTGGTGTAGCGGCAGTTCCGGCAGGAGAAGGGTCCATGGGTCCGCTTCGGGGTGGCCCGGAAGTAGGTGTGTGATCGGCCGGCGTTGAGTGCGTGGAGGGTGCTGGTGTCGTAGCGGCGTTGGGTGTCCTGTTGTGGCGTTCGCGGGGGCCAAGGGGTCTGGCGCTGGGCGCGGTCTAGGCGCGGACGGGCACAGACGACCGCCATAAGAAGGGGAGGTGGGAGGGAGGAGCAGCTGGGAGGCGGGAGCGGGACAAATGGGTGATCGGGGAGCGGGGCCACAGGGGACGCATCGACAGGAACAGGAGCACCGAGCAGGTGGAATTAGCAGAAGGGCACAAAATGGCACAAAGCAATACAGGAACATAAAACTGAAATTACAGCGCAGAACAGAGCAAAAACACAGCAGGGCAGACAGGAAAAAATAAAGGGCAGAGCAAGCGCACAGAACCTACGGCCTACCACTGGCCACCAGGGATGAGGTGCAGGTGGTAGCCTGCGGGTAGAGGAGGGCCTCGAACTTCCAGCAGAGACGGCAGCAGCAGGCTCAGGGGCACGGACACACAGGTGGTGCTGTGCGGCGTGGGGAGCGACCTGCCTGGAACACGGTCAAGGGTCACTCTCCTCACCGCGCAGCGGCCACCATAAGAAGGGGAGGTGGGAGGGAGAAGCAGCTGGGAGGCGGGAGTGGGACGAATGGGTAATCGGGGTGGCGGGGCACAGGGGATACAGCAGCGGGGGTAACAGGAGTGCCAAACGGGTGGAATTAGCAGAAGGGCACAAAATGGCACAAAGCAATACCGGAAAATAAAACAGAAAATACAGCGCAGAACAGAGCAAAAACACAGTGGGGCAGACAGCAAAAAAATAAATGGCAGAGCGAGTGCACAGAAACTACGGCCTACTACTGGCCACCAGGGATGAGGCGCAGGCGGTAGCCTGCGGGTGGAGAAGGGCCTCGAACTTCCAGCAGAAGCGGCAGCAGCGGGCTCAGGGACACGGACACACAGGTGTGCGGTGTGGGGAGGGACCTGCCTGAATAAAAATGATCTCCGTATGGCTCATTGAAGGAAAATTCCACCGCATAGAATGAGGTAGTTATGAATTTCTTTGCTAAATTTTCAAATAAATCATATATTTTCAGCTTTCGTCATACAGTTGTATTCCTGTGAGCTAATATGGCTGGGCATGGAAATGAGATCAGTGATAGGTCCCACCGATACAAACTTTTTTATGTGCAAATAGGAAAAACATCAGTACATTAATACAAGTTTAAAGAATGCTGTAATATATCAAAGAAATTGGGTCACTGTGTAAGGAGTTAGAGAGTGTGAGGTTATTGCAGTTTAACTTCATCCTACAGTTAAATGAATTACGCACATGAAGCAGTATAAAGTTAATTTAATGGATACTTTGATATACTTTGTCAACAAAACATCAAGATGTATTTTCATGCATAATCTACATTACATATTTTAATGGCTAGTTACATAACAAATAAATCCATCCATTCAATACCCCGAAAAGACAAGCTTGGAAAAACCAACGCTTCTCACTCGTTCTCAGAGTTGCTTGCTTGTTGTGTGATTATGTAGATAAGTAAGAGGGTGAATTCAAGAATGGCTCAATGGCTGTATGAATTAATTGATGAGTGAGTGATGGAGAGCATGGATAGATGAAAAGGTGCGAGAGTGCATGTGGAGTTGAATGTGTGAACTGCAACAACAGAGGAATACATGAGCACATGAATGGAGACAGTGCATGAAAAACGAGTGCATGGATGGATGAATGGATCTTATAATGACTGAGTGCATGGGCATGTGTAGCGGTGGGACTTTTTAAAATGGTTACATTATCCTAAGGGTGTGTCTTGTCATCAACAGAGTAAAATGCCAGGGGCCTTGTTCTGGCAGAGATGTGTATTATCATGTCAAAGATGACAATTTTAAGACAATTTTCAACTCCGTTATGGCAGGAGCAGAACTACCCGTACCTCCACGTCATAACATAACATAACATAACATGACATGACATGACATGAATTTGTTTAGAGGGTGTTCAACCTTGGGTCTCTGTGCACTGAAATAATAGATGTTTATTTTTACCTAACTCAATGGTACTTATTTTATCAACTTCGTACGGATAAAAGGCTTAGTGGACACGCCAAGTACCGATCTACAGAAAAACCTAAAGAGAAGTTGTACAATAATTCTAGTAGAGCCTGTCCTTACCTTAATTTTAAAGGCATCGTGATTTTATCTTACAAAGGACATTCCAGAAGAGTAGAGTGGGGCATAAACAACTAGAACTAGGCCCCACGAGAAGAGCATTGTTGAAAATTGCTGGACAGAATCCTGACAGATGTGCAGCTATAATTTCCTGTTGTCTTTTGGTCCTGGAGTTTGTCACTCAAAATAGGTGTCCAAGAGTTGGTGGAACTTGAGTTTGAGAAAGAAGCATGAGATAGCCAATTGATGGGTGTGAGGAAAGGTGTTGTGCTACATTGTTAGGACCTTGGTAAGAGGATTGTTTGTAGTGTTTCAATCCAGAAAAGGTATCAACTCAGGTAATTTGATCGACCAAGGTGGGGATTTTCCATAGTTTCAGTGAAGAAGAGTATTGTATCATGATGCAGCCTCAGAGCGATATAAAGTTAAAGATTTGTCAAGAATGTTTTGTTTGAAAAACATCACTTACCACTGCCTTTATCTGGGAAGCAAGGGAAATGTATTTGTCTCTCCTGGAGAGAGAAAGAGACAGTGGGAGAGGGCCCACCAAAGGCAACAAGATATTTGATAGGCTAGACTTTAATGTTCCCACCAACCACAATCATTTTTGCATTGCAGTCACTGAGTTTTAACCTAAGTTGACCATCTACTATAGCCAGCAGCTGTAATATTTTCTGTCATGTCATAAAATCTAACATTCTGCTGTCAGTGTAACGTACAACTTTAAACTTCAGAATCTAGTGATACTGACCAGTGGTAGGAGATAAAAATGGAAGAGGATGATGGAGGAGAGAGAAAACCTCTTAGGAATTCTGCAATCAGGACAATAGACTTAGGAGAAGAAGAGATGGTGGAAACTTGACCAGTCAGGATGAAGCTGCTGATGCAAGTAGAGTCCGTCCCATTCTGCCATACTAAATACCTTCTGCCTGCTCTGGTTTCTTTGGTGTGATGCGGATAAAATGGCATGAAGCCAGCTTTGAAACACGAAAAAGGTCTCAACAATCTGCAGTAAACATTAATGTAGAGTAAGTACTCCGATTTTGCATCTGGCTACAGACACCTTTCTCATTCTAGGGAAGTTATTGGCAAAGGAATCGATTCGATCTGAATTTTGTTTGGCATTTGTAAGACTAGGACATCCTTAATATACAGCTGATCTGAAAAAAAATGCAACCATTTTTTTACAATTCCTCTGACTTCAAAAACCTCTACAAAGAGCTCCCACCGTGAGCAGTTTGCAATTCGTCAAGGTTGCTCACTTTCTCCAGATGATAATTCATAACATGTTTTCTGCTTTCAGTTTTAAATTTTCAGGTATATTTATTCGCGAAAAAATGTTATATGAAACATTTCAAGTAAAAAATATATCCGTCTGAAAACAGATCTTATGTTAATGAACAATGTTTGAACTTTTATATATTAGTGGTGATGCCTGCTTGAAATTGCTGTGCACTTTTTAGCTTAATTTTCTCTGAATGCTCAGCTGGAGGTGTGACCGGGCGAACACAAAGTCTATTAGATTAAAGCATTAGCATGCATTAGCACAGACATAGCATTCCAGTGAGGTAATGACATGCCCTTTCACAGTGCATGTGTACATAATGTGTAATGCTAGACTCGGGTTGCCACTTAATGTGATAAACCAATTTTAAGTTGGCACGTTGTCAAACATAGATCATCTTTGGCTGGTGCTGGAGTTACTCACTATTTGTATATAAACTAAAATTCAGCAGATCTTAAAAACTGATGCTGGCACACAAGATGAGCTGAACGTACCACACCCCTTTACAAGAAAACAGACATTAGGTAAAAGTTAGCAAAATATCATATGAAACTGCTTTGTAAATATTTCTTTTACAGCACAGATTAAAGCCTTTGAGTTGTGAAATATCAAAATTAAAACATTGAGCAAAGGCTATAGTCTGGTCAAATGGATAAAGGACATTTTAAAATATTTTGGCAGATTTACAAGAAAGTGCTCAAGCGCTGCACCGCAAGCCCTTCAGCTGCGCCACGCTGCAGCACTTTCAGAGCACAGGAATGCAACATATTTACAATGATAGGTCACATCCCTGTGCTCTGGCCTGCGCTGGCGCACAAACAGCTGCCATGCGCCGGTGCAGGCACCCTTGCACCATGGTGCAAAGATGTGCAAAGATGCCTGCCTCATGAGGAGATTGTTTTTGTGCGGGAAGGGGCACCTTCCTACAGGAAAACAATCACTGCAGGATTTTCCTCTTTTAATGTGTTTTGTAGAATGCAGGCAAGCATTGAAAGAGGAAAACAACGAGGAGAAATGAAAACATTTCTCTTTGTTGCGCCTCTCTACTTCACCCTTAGAGTGGCATTTACAATTCCTCGTAAATCTGGAAATGTGTCTGGTTCCATGGGTGTTGCGAGGGAAGACCCACAGCAACACCCATGGAACGCCCCTTTCACGCAAATTGCTGCATGGAAAGGGTTGTATTTACAAGGACAGGAAAAGCCATGCAGGGTGGCTTTTCCTGTTCATGTAAATATGGGGCAGAGAAATGCGCTGAGAAAAATCAATAAGACAGTGATACCTTGTTGCACAATAGTGTCAAACCCAGCAGTGATTCTTTACCAAATTCCTTTTGACGTGGAATGGTTTACTGTGATTGATTTGTGCCAAGCCTTTTTCTCGATATCCTTGCATCTGGATAGCCAATATTTGTTTGCAATTCCGGTTCGGAGACCATGTTTTGGCATGTGCCGAGTTCCTCAAGGGTATACAGAGAGTCCCTCAATTTTAAATCAGATTTTAAAAAAGTGTTTGGAGTCATTGGAAATGCCAGAAGACTCAGTTTTGGTGCAATATATTGATGACTTGGTTGTTGCATCAAAGATGGGAGAAGCATGTGTCACTGATTCAATTGTTCTGCTGAATTATTTGGCAGTAGGTGGACATAAAGTGTCACCTGCTAAATTGCAATTTTGTCAAAAAGAAGTTTTATACTTGGGACACAAAAGTGAGAAAGGAGTCAGGAAAGTATCGCAAGATCGAATATCTGTGATCTTGCAAATGAATCCTCCCAGAACACAGAAAGACGTTTGAAAGTACCTGGGTATGGTCGGATACTGCAGACAATGGATCAGTGTTTTTTCACTGACAGCCAAGCCATTACAGAGATTGACACATAAAGATGTGACCGATCCAATTGAACTGGATGATGAATGTATGAGGGGATTTTTAGAGTTGCGAGACAGCCTTTGTCAAGCACCTGCATTGGGAATGCCAGACTACAGCAAGGATTTTGCACTGTTTTGCAGTGAGAGAGATGGTTGTGCACTTTCAGTTCTAACGCAGATGCATAAAACAGCAGCCGTCCAATGGCATATTTTTCAGCCACTTTGGAATCAGCGGATGCAGCATTACCAGGTTGTTTGAAAGCAGTTGCTGCTACTTGAGTGAGTTTGGAACAAAGTCAATCGATTGTGATGGGACATTCTTTAAGAGTGTATGTGCCACATTCTGTTGAGATCTTGTTGACACAAACTCGAGCACAGCATCTTACAAGTAGTCAGTTGACAAGATATGAAAGAGTGATTCTAGTAGCGGAAAATGTGATTGTCACAAGAGGTACAAATTTGAACCTGGCTACATTGTTACCAAATCCAAGTTGTGAAAAGTAGTGGTGGATGAAGCGGATCATGGTTGTTTGGATGTGACTGAATTGTCTACAAAACCAAGGACTGATATAAGAGACACATCGTTGCCTAAATCTGTGTTATGTTTGTAGATGGATCTTGCCTGAGAGATGATGAGGGTACTCTGAGTGCTTCATATGCAGCGTGTACAGTGGCCATGTTTCTTGAAGCTTCATGCTTGAAAGGAGTAAGTAATGTACAGATTGCTGAATTGGTCGCTTTGACCAGAGCATGTATAGTTGGCAAAAGTTTGAGAATAACCATATTGACTCATAGTCAAGATGGTTTTGGCGTTGTGCACAATTTATGACAGTTGTGGTTGTAACGTGGATTTTTGACGTCATCTGGTTCACCAATTCAAAATAGTAACTAAGTTAAGGAGTTACTAGATGCACTACAATTGCCCAGAGAGATTGGAATTGTGAAATGTTCTGCACACAATTCTGGGAATGATTATATCACTAATGGAAATAGATATGCGGATCAAGGTGCACGCTTTTGTGCCCAATATTCAATTTCAATTTTAACAAAGAACCCCAGAAATCTGATACAAATGGTCATCTAATGTTTTCTTCTGTAGAATCTTGGGAATAAATTAGGCAATTGCAGAAAAAAGCTAGTGAGGAAAAGAAATAAAATTGGATCAAAGCAGGATGTTCGTATAGGGCAGAAGATGAAATGTGGATGGACAGCCTGCTCTCGCAAATGGCAAGGATGTATCATGGTTTAACACATGTAGGCAGAGATGCAATGATTGGGCTTTTTAAGTGAACCTGGTAAAATCCAACGTTCAGGGTCATTGCAGAAAGTCTTTGCCAGAGGTGCATAACCTGTCAGCAGCAAAGTGCAGGGAGAAAAACTGTTGTCAGTTGGGGATGAATTGGAAAAGCAGTAGGTCCATTTACCAGACTGCAGGCAGACTTAATTGAACTTCCTTCATGTAATGGTTTGAAATACGTGTTGGTAGCGGTCTGTCTGTTCTCTAGTTGGGTAAAAGCTTATCCAACAAGAAGGAATGATAGTCTAACTGTTGCTAAATTGATGTTAAGAGAGATAATTCCAAGGTTTGGATTTCCAGTCTCTTTAGAAACAGATAGAGGAACACATTTTAATAATCAAATAATTCAGATGATTTGTGCAGCATTGCAAATTGAGCAAAAAATTGCATTGTGCCTATCGACCAGAAGCTTCAGGTGTGGTCGGACAAATTAATAGAACTATTAAGTCGAGACTCTCAAAAGTATGTCCGTCCACAGCACTAAAATGGCCAGATGCTTTACCCATAGTTCTGATGAGTTTGAGAAGTATTCCTGATAAAAAGACTGGATTATCACCCCACTAAGTGATTATGGATAGAGCAATGAGACAGCCCATCGTTCCAGCAAATCAACTAATGAATATAACTGATGATCTAGCACTCGATTATTGCAAATGATTGGCTGATTTGGTGCATTGTGTGTCTCAACAGGTTGGAGAAGTTGCAACCACAACACAGCAAGAAAAAGCCCATGACCTAAGTCCAGGAGAGTGGGTCCTGGTGAAGAAACATGTGAGGAAGTCTTGTTTGGAGCCACGTTGGCATGGGCGATACCAAGTGATATTGGTGACGATGACAGCAGTGAAGTGTGGTGGCTTGCCAAATTGGATCCACGCAGGTCACACAAGAAGAGCCCCAAGTCTACTTGAAAGATCAGAAACAAATTAAAAAGATCAAGATTAGGCAGAAAGACAAGAAGAGTCTGATCAAAGTCAAATAAAGTGGGCACCAGTTACTGGGTCTCGTGAGACTGTTGTCGATGCTAATGGAGAAGGAAATTTGATTCAGGAACAAGTCGAAACAAGGAAAGAAGCAAACAAGAGAAGTTTTGAATCGAGACTTGAATATGCAGAATCTGTGCAAGTGAAAAAGGCAAGAAAAGGAGACATATGGCCAAAAGGAGTGAAAGACTGAAATACACATTGAATGAAAAGGTTCCAAATACGATAATAGAAGTATTGAGTCAAACAGAACAAAGTGACTCTGAGGAAGATACAGTTCGGAGAACAAAAGGAGCTCCGAACAAGAAATATGAAACACCTGAATGGACATAAGTGGTGGCAGAAGTAGGTGAAAACACGGAGCAGTGTGGAGAAAAGACTGTTGCAGAGTCGAGTCACAAAACTGTTATGAGCCACCGTAAATGAACTGTGTCAAAAATAGGGATGCAGAACATTGAAAAGAACACTCAGAAGAGTGCAGAAAACTAAGCTGGAATTGAGTTAAAGGCTATGAAGATAATATTTTTTTTAAAAGAGAGAGGGGTGAAGCAAGACGGGTTAAGAAGTGCTTGGATACACAATATACTATTTCTCATTATTGTTTGTAGTTTTTTTTAGTTTAAATTTTTGATTTTTCTAGAGAAAGGCAAAGGCACATTTTTAAGAGACTGAATATCAAAAACAAAGTTTAAAACGTAGATGTATTAATGCTTGCTTTATAAGTGTTTTACTACTAATGTTTGTTTGGTTACACTAATTGTTATTGTGCCTTATTTTATGTATCCTACTAAGAATAATATTACTAATAATGTGATGAGTGAAAAAATTGTTGTGGAAAATCTTAATGAAGAGCCACAGACTAATATTGAGAAAATAACAGGTGATAATATAACCCCAGTATAACCTTATTAATGATTTTTCGTTAAATGTTTTTACAAAACTATTGTATAAGTATGTAGATACTATGGATGCGAGAGATTGTTACGTGTGCATGCAATTACCTTTGTCTGTGTCTGAGGGGATGACTTATCATCACCTTCCTTTAACATAGGAAGTTTCATGTCGTGTACTAACAAGTCTCTTTTATGGCAAAGGAAGCCTTCAGTATTTCTATTCAAATTATGATTCAGTATTTTCTGAAGTGCCTATTAGAAAGAATATGAATAAGGTGAATAGTGTGAAAAATGCTGAATACTCTGGTGAGTTCTTTCATACTACCAAAAGATAGATATTGTGTATGCACATTGTAATTATTTAACATGTAGTTTGCGTCAGGAAGAGATTGAATTTATACATTTAGTGGAAGATAGGAGACAGAGTTATAAGAAGAAAGCCGCTGAGCAAAAGTCCCATATTCCTCCTTGAGCTTTTAGAGATGGTGATTACAAAAAGGGTGAGACATATGCTGCAATGACTCTGGACTGGCATCATAAGGGGAAGCTTTGCTTACTAAGACAGAAGACTGATTTCAATAATTATTTCATTGGTTCCTGTGAATGTGATCATGTTTACCTAATACTGGGAGGTTGGGGAATAAAAGGTAGTACAGATCCTGTTTTCCCTGGAATATATTATGTGTGTGGTAAGATGTCCTACTATAGGTTCCCTGCGCATTGGTATGGGTGTTGTTATATGGGGATAGTCTTTCCCAAAGTTTACCATTTGGATAAGTCATGGAATCAATGAAAAGAAGGGTGCTCTAACACAAAATAAAAGGGGAATTAGTGCTGCAGAGATTGTGAGTGATATTTTTGGAGCATTGATACCTTCACTTTTAAATGTGCATTAAATTAGAAAATTGTCCACAGTGGTTGATCGTTTATCAACAGACACTGCTGGTGGGTTCCTAATGATTGATACATAAATGGGTGCCATAATATTACAAAATAGACTTGCTCTTGATGTATTATTGGCAAAAGTGGGTGGAGTCTGTAGTATGTTACAAATTCAACAGTGCTGCACCTATATCCCTGACAAAAGTAAGAACCTAGAGGCATGTATTACAAATATTACACATTTACGGGAAGACTGCACTGAACTGAAGGTTGATGGTGCTAGGGAGAGACTTGGTAAAGGTTTCTCTCAGTGGGTGATTGGTTTGCTACTTTTGGTAATAGCTTGTTAGGAAGACTACTAACCCCAATAGTTGCTTTTGCTACAGGGATACTAATGCTCGTTCTAATATATAAGTGTTGCAGGTGCAAGAGACAAACACTAGATACTAAGGGGCAGATTTACAAGGTCTGGCGCATATCTGCAAATCATCAGGGATGCGCCAGAACACTTGCGACCCGCAAAACCACCCGTGCACCACCACTGATGCGACGCTTTTACAATGCGGTGCACCGTGGCGCATGGATGGGCAAATGCGTGTTGCATCCCCTGGTGGAAATGCAGAGCATTGCTGGAGTCGTGTCGCAAGCGCGACACGGCTCCAGCAAGTCTTGGGGTTGCCCTATGCCTAACATGCTGCGTCAATCTTTACGCCTGCTTCAAGCAGGCGCAGGGTTTTGACGCAGCATGGCCGTAAAAGTGACTCAGTGAAATCTTGTAGGGAACTCCCACCCTGCACTGGAACGCCCACATGAAACCTGACGCAGGTTTCATGTGGCACAGGGCTTTACAATGTGACACATCTCCCTAGATGCGTCACGTTGTAAATACTGCGTAAAAGTGTCGCAAGGGGCTTGTAAATCTGCCCCTAAATGTAGAGCAAGAAAGAGAAAGAGGTTTTAAGAAATAGAATTGGAAGAAAGACGAGGGAATTACTATGAAATAGTAAAGGACATAGATGGAGTTATGTTGAAACAGAAGAAGACTACTGCTTTCTTAGCAGTATAACATGATGACAATCAGATTTTTGGGTTCGATGGAGCAGGGTTTTCGCAAAATAAAACCTGGTTGGATTGAACTCCTCGTTGTGTGAATTATTAACAAAATGGTGTACAAATTAACAGTGTAAAACTAAAAGGGGTAACAATGAAAACAGTGCAAGCGCGTGCTGAGAGAGTTAATGTAGGCCACAAAATGCACAAGATTAATGTAGAAAATAACAGCGAAACGCCACAAGTTTCTTTTCACTAACTGTTTGAAATTAGTGCGCAGAGCGTTAGAAAATGTAAGTAAAAAGCATTCCAAGAGCATTTAACAGTGGAGTTTTCAAAATAACCATGATATTTGTTTTTCCTAGAGCACATTTACTGCTCTGCAGAGAAGGCGTCAAAAGTTCTTTTAGGCTTAGTTTGGTTATTAGAATGTAGAAAACAAATGTAATTTGTCCTTTGTGAGTTCCTTAGAATGGCCAAGTTTGGTAAAGGAAACAATGAACAATTTGAATGGAACTTTCTTGCTGAGCGAAGTTTGTGGACACTTGTACTGCAGGGTTGATACAATTTGAGATGGAGAAATGAATAAGCCGCAGAAGAGACGATAACTGTATCTCCTATGCTTTTGACTACTGACGTGAGCTGCCAAGTACAAAAGAACTGTGAAAAGTTAGGCACATGGAGAGTGGAGTGACTAGTCACCCCCTGTTTTTAACCAATGAAAGATGAGGTTTCTATGTGTGATGATACATGAAGGGTTAGACCTTTAGTCAATTTAGGGTATAACTAATGCTAGAAAGAGGGTGGGGGCTAAAGCATGTTTTCTTACTTTGCAAGAGGAGAGAGCTGTGTTGCTGTTCATTGGCTGGCTGTTTGTTCTGCTGATCCTGACTCTTTTAACTTTGGACCTCAATTCTTCTTGGGGTGCCCAGATTACTCTCATGGCCACAGAGAGGCTTTTCTGATTTCTAGAACTTTGCATGATCGGTTATTATAATATTCTGAATTTGCATAAACCTTATTTGCAAATGTCTTTATCCATTTGTCTCTTCGCCTATCCACTCACTAATTGCGCTGACATTGGAGATGTACAGTCGAGTTTTGTTATCAATGCTGTTTCTTGTGTGAGGATCCATGATTCAAGCTGTATTGTACTTGAAGAGCAATTCACAAATTTAGATAAAGCATTTTGACTTTTAAACATAGTTTGTCATTATTAGTGTTATTTAGTTATTTTAATTATTATTTCCTTATGATGATACTTCTTTACAATTCGGAATATTATTTACCAATCCCTAACCACTATCAAAGATTCATTGAGAAATAAAGAGAATAAACAAGTGATGAGCAAATTGACAAGATTAGTTTACACTCACCTACCGTGAAAGGGTATTAAAATTGGTTCTAGAATAGATAGAAATGTGTTTGTCCCTAAACGCTGGATCACTTTTTATGAGAGAGGAGTACCTTTCTTGTGCCTTAGTTTGTCTAAACTATACAGAAAGAGCTAAAACAAAAATATAATCTATATACTGAATTTAGTGGTATGTATATAACTTTGTAATTTTTTTAAAATGTACATTAGAAATGAAGATGTTTATGGGAGTTTGATTAAAAGGAGTATCACAGTGATGAGAAAAAATATATGAGATGAACTGTAGTTATTAGAGGATATGTGTTTAAGAGGTTAGTGGTGAATGTTTCGGGAAGTAAGAGAAAAATAAATTAGTTCCTGTTTATCACATTTTGCATTTTTTTAAAAAAATATAGTATCGTTTTGTGAAAAGCTGCAATGAGGAACTAAGAATGTTTTAAATGTCTAAACATCATGTGCAGAATAGATACATCTGTCCTTTTCATTCTGGGAGTTGTAGTACTTTTAGTAACATTATTAAACAGGACTAATGTAGAGAGAAATAAAAGATGAGAACATGGTGTCTGCATGTATATGAATTAGCAAGAAGTAATACTTGTTGGGTACATATTGGAAGTGTTTGTCAATGTGGTTTTTAACTTATATGACCACTTTGCATATGCTTAGATGGGGAGATATAGTTTTTGTGCTTGCACATAGCTATATATACGGTGCCACTTTTGAGTTTGCTTAAAGATGCTGAGAGGTATATATTTTGGGAAAGACTGCTTGAAGGTGTACATCTATTAAGAAATTGCATACATGTTTACATGGTGATGCATGTTCAGTAAGGCTGATGACAATTTTGTTTATATGGTGAGGGTAGTGTTTTTCTTTAAACATGGTTTGTTTAAAATTGAGAAGGATTGATAGTGCAGAATACCTCGAGAGTTCTTGAGCGAGCTGCATTTCGAGTGTAACTTTTGTTTGAGATATGCTGAATAAATGTTTTAAAAGCAGAAGTATTTGAGAAATGATGTAAGCATGCCATCACAAAAGGTTATGTGCTTTGAAAATTTTCAAAATGTTGTTTCCCGTTTTAAAAACTTACTTATGCATATGCACGCTCAGTAGGAAAGCAATGTATGTTTCTCAAGGGCCATGTATGCAATTATATATCAAGTGTGATACCTAGATTTCACTCACACATAGCTCAGAAGAAAAACATGTATACAGTAAAACAGGTAGTTTGATACTGACACAAGGAGATAACCAATGATTCAGAGATATAGTTAAGTACGTAAAATGTTATTATATGCTTAGATAATAAAAAGCATTGCATAAGATACATTTGTCGAAAGAACAAAAATATTGGTAACAATAAAATTGAATCAATACTGTCATGTGCATATAGGACGCTAAGACCATGGTTGAGTGAACACCTATGCTAATGCATCCATAGAGTGCTCCAATTAGCGCTTTTAAAGTTCTTCTGGGTGATTTGATAATCAAATCGCCTTTGCTCATTAACATGATTGTGTCAGACCTATTACAATACTACCATCATAGTGTCACCACAGATTCATAAAACCATAATTTGACATAAAATAAGACCCTGTTGTATCAAATCAGTCAAATATAAATATTAAATTACCTAAAATCCTTAAACGTGAGCCAGAGATTACAGATCATTGCCTTCAATAATTAATTGAAGCTGCAATGGCCTAATTGTCTATACAAAAATTATGCGGCTAGGTGCTGATCATTAACTTTGTTCCTGCTGCACCCATGAATTGAACCAGGCATCAGGTTCACCATATGTTCTCTCCTTCAAATAAAGCTTTCACTGCCTGCCTGCATGTTTGTATCTGTTTTCTTCTCAGGGCATGCTTTAGCAAAATTCTTTGTTCGCTGTCTAAACTCTTGCATGTGCACAGTAGGTGTAGAATGTCTTCATTTGCCTCTCCGCATAATCTGCACAGTTTTGTTGGCTGTGTCCATTTCCATGGGAGCAGATGCAGCATTGATGGTAAAATGCCCAGCCTGAGATGCAGATATTTTTCCTTTTCTGCTCTAGTAAAACCAGCGCTTTGGTAAGGTTGGGCTGGTGTAGCTCTGAATAACAAACCACCTCTGCGCCCTTTCTGTTACAGCTTTGTCCTCTTGAAGGGACAGCTTTTTTACTGTTTCGTTGACCAGCTCTTTAAAACTTTCATGGGCCCCAATGGTACCCCAAGGGACCTCTAAGGACAGGCAGGCAATTGAATCTTGTAAATAAATCATGGCTGCGCTTTCTTTTTTCCAGTTAAGCTCGTTCCATAAATAGGCGTTTAGTGTCCCTGGATCCACTCCCTATTATTTTGTGCCAGCATTTTACATAAGCTCCCTTGCGTGCTTTTTGCTGTTTGTGTAGTCCAAACTCTAATCTTATTTGTGCTGGCGAAGTGCACTGTGGGAGATTTAATATTATTCTCATTGCCCTTGACACTGTCCTGTCTAGGACGCCGGCATCTCTTCCTCTTAGGCACTCACTTTCATAGGTGATAGTAGAGAGGAATTTCGCTTGAATTACCTGTAATAACAGGGTAAAACTCAGGCCAGTTATTTTTTGTTTGATGCTTTTTAATGCAACAGCTATTGTAGTTCCTCTGCCTCTTATGGTTGGTTTTTGTGGGAGCAACGTGTCTTTGCTGTCAAGTAATATGCCCAAGTATTTAAATTCTTCTACAATGTCGAGTTTCAGTCCTTCCAACTCCCATCAAAACCAATGTGCTTTCTTTTTCTGGTTTATAACCATCACTTTGGTTTTGCCTAAGTTTATGCTTATTCCATTTTTGGTGGAGAAGTTGCTCGTGGTGTTAATCAGTTGTTGCAGACCAATTGGCGTGTGGCTAATTAGGACGAGATCGTCTGCATAGAGCAAATTCGAGAGGGTGAAGCCTACAAGATTAGGGGCGTGGTGGTTGCAATTGTCCAGTTCTGGCAAGAGATCTGCCATGAATAGATTAAACATAGTCGGTGCCAGCAAGCACTCCTGCTTCAGTCCTTTGGTTGTTGGTAGGTATTTAGCCCAGTCATCTTCAGTGATGTGAAAATGTATCCTAAGGGCCCTTGTGTTCTGTAAGCTATTCACTGTGCGCCAGAACCTGGTGCTGCTATTGGCTTTTGCATTGGCTTTTGCAACCAAATAAGTGTCTTCTTACTCATTTTTATCTTAATTCCTCTTGAAGGTTAACGTCTGGCCCTATCTGATGAAGGTTTTGTACTGCTCTATTGATTTATTGGCTTTAGTTGCATCATTTGGGGTCCTTTCGAAGTGTTTTTTTTTTGCATGCTGGACAGTGAGGTTTGAGTCCTCTGTTGAGCTGTTAATGCTGCGGGTGTGCCTGTCCCTCCTTCTTTGAATTCTTTGGAATGAAGCGCACCAAGGCTTTCAGTGAATTTAGCCCAGCTTTTGAAGATGTCTTTGTTCGCCAGCTTATTTTCCTCCCACAGGGTTTTTGCCTCAACCGGGAATATTTCCAAGTTGCATATTTACATTTGATTCTTCTGCAGTTAGCCGTAAACACCGTGCATGGACAAACTACTTGCTGGGTAGATGCCATCCCATGTGCGTTCAGTATGAGCTCTTGTGGTAAGTGGTCGCTGTAGTCCGAACTGCCTATACCGAAATCTACTATTTCGTTGACCAGAGTTATTGACGTGAAGGTGTAATCTATTGTTGGGTTTGTTAAGGCATTGTGGAAAGTTGATGCTGGTGGGCAGTCTCCCGGGAAGTGACAGTTTAACACAACCAGGCTCATATTTTCCAAGTCCTTGAGAAGCTCTTTTGCCGAACCGGTTTGCTTTCCCCACTTCCCCAGGCCAGAAATTGCTCTTCCACTGTTTCGTCTCTTCCGTAAGGCCCTGATAGATGCATGTTGAAGTCACCAGAGACTATGAGGTCCGGGGATGCCTCTTTTGTAAGTAGGCTCGACAGCTCGGTGACCAGCAGTTTAGCACCAGCTTTTTTGTCACGAGGATGAAGATAAGTATTTACGAGTATTAATTATTATTGATTGTTGTTGAGACCAACTATATGCAGCTGAATTGATTGTTTGCCATTTGTTGTTGTTGCTTTGGTGGCTAGTTCCTTGGCTGTGTTTGCTCTCGATGGAGATATAGATTGAGAGGCCTCCCTTTGGATGCCCAAATTTGGCGCTTTTACAAGCCGGAAGATGATAAGACTTGTATCCTTGCAATTGAAGTGGATCAACTGTCCAGGTTTCTTGCAATAGAATGAGATCAAATGTTGGGAAGTAGAGCAGGAGCTCTTTGTCCATGGCTTTGGATCCTAGTCCATTTATGTTCCATGAACAGAGTTTTAACTGGAAGCCTTTTTTGGGTTGTTTCTCATCCTGTCATGTATTCCTGGCTTGGGTGTTAATGGTTCATGATATCCAGGACCATTTATTTAACATGTTTCTGTCACATGATAACCTAGGGTTCCAGCTGTTGGATTCTGCGTTGCGTGCCTCTTTAAGTACCAAATGGGTTTTCCTGCGTTGCTCATTTGTCTTGGCCTGCGCCCATTTGTTGTTCCAGCTCTTGCAGTAGAGGCTCTGGATAACCTAATATTTTCTGGCATTTTAGTCTGATACCCCAGGTATTTAGTTGTCCTTACTTCTTCATTATTTTCTCAGTTATTTCATGTGTGGCCCACAATGTTCTTGATATCTCTTGCTGTGACAGGTGCTTATTGAATTCGATTTCTAAGGACTCCAAATCAAGTGAGTCCACTTCTGCCAGGTTGCTGATGGAAGGTAATAATCACAAGCTGTTGCCTCTGTTCAGGATGTCACCTCTGCCTTTGGATTTGAACTCCAGGATGAACTAAATTATCTTTGATTCCTCTTGTCGATAACTGCTGGGATTAGCCCCTGTGGCTTGCACTTCTTCATTGGTCAAGGAGTTTGTCTGCGCCGTTGTTGGATATTCGTCAGCCCCTGCCATGTTTGGAGCATTTTCGCTGGTAACAATGGGCTGGTTATCACTGCAGGTATTCAAATTTGGACTCCCTGGGTGAGCATTACTCGTGTGACTCATTTGGATTACAGGAGTCTTTGTGATCTGAAAGGACTGGGTTCCATCCGTGTTTGGTCTCCCTCATCATTCATGCCACTTGCTTGGTTGGGAAGAATCACCGAGATCTGCGAGGACTTCGGGGATATCGATGGCCTGCTAGCCCTTTGTGCAGCTGAATTGCCTTTTGGGGACTTGGCCTCTGCCGGGAAGTATGATTTTATAGTAGTATTCTTGTTGTTAGTATGCTTTTCCTCCCTTTTGTCTTCTGTTTCTGGTGATTTTTTAACCCAGGCCTTTTGTTGCCTGGTGCCTCCTTCCTTGAGACTAACCTATTGAGTCATGGCCGGCACTGGCCACTTGGTCTGGTTCTTGTTGTTGCGAATTAATTTTAAATTCACTGTAAACAGGTCTCACACCTGGACGCACCTCTTGGGTAATTCAATCCCCTGTCACCTGAGGAAGTTCTACTCCCGTGGGCCCCGATTCTCTTTCAGTGCGGCATGTGATCTCATCAGGGTTAGGTTGAACCTGGGGCTTTTTACTCTCGTAGGACGTGACAGGGGGTTCTTGCTCCAGGTGCCGCTGTGACCTTGCTGCTGGGCTGCTATGGCTTGATTTTTGAAAGTTATTGTCTTGGCTGGTGGTATTTAGGGTTCCTGCGACATTTCTTGTCTTTTTTAAAATGGTGAGGAGCCCCCCCATTAATATTGGTAAGGTTGAGAGTTTGTCTATGATAGTAAAGCAAATCCAGCTCAGTTGTATTGTTTGGGTGTCGGCTTGTGCTCTCTTGATGAGGTTGCTCATCTCTGTCAGTCTATTGTCAATGTTTGAGACATGGACAGCCAGAAAATTGAGGCAGGATAATTGAATGTCCATTTTATCTGAATGGTACTGCATTGCCTTGGTCAAGAGCTGCATGGTATTAAGGAGGGATGCCCATAGATTTTTTGGGTCAATTGGGGACTTCTCAGTTATTGTGTCTTGCTGTATTTCATTATCTTTGGCCAAGGGTACTTAAGGTAAGTATGAAGCTACCAGCTTTTCCCACTCCTCAGTGGTGAGGTGTGATGCATTGCTTACTTCATCATTAGAGTTTTCTCGTTTCTTATAAACTCTTGTCTCCCGACCACAATCCATTTCATCTTGGGCAGTTGTTGATTGTTGATCGGTTAAATGTGGCTCGGTAGCCTTGATGATTTTATCCACCTTCCCTGCTTTTGTGCCCTCTTGTTGCTTCTCTGTAGTTTTGATGTGATCTTGGGAAAGAGGGGTGGTCCGAGTGAGCTGGCAGGGTCTTTCTCCCTTACTATCCTGTTTATTGATCAGAGTGCAATCTGAGCATTGATCTTGTGAGGGCGGCTTCAGTTCTTCAGGCTGGTGAAGCCTCAAGTGAAAATTAGGGAGGATTATAATTTGTGGCTCCAACGGAATCTTCAGCGTGCATGAAAACTCGAGGCTTTGGATTTTTTGGTGGCCTTGCATGTGGTCTTGCATGCATAGAGGTATGAACCCTTCATGTTCTCTGTTCGTTGTCGTCATACTTGCCCCCATATTCCCTGTTTTCCTGCATTTATTTGTTGCACCAATAGCCTGATCCTGCTTCTCCCACTCTTGACTTTCCCCTCTTGCTGACGATCTCTTGCTGTATAGCCCCAGCAGTGTCCTCTGTGTCTTGCACTTTCCTGTCCTCTTCTTGCTTCGTATTTTGAACCATGCCGTTTGGCGATAATATGGATATTGCTGCTGTATCTGACTGGGTTATGACCTCCGGATGCAGTGGGGAAGGAAGCCCTGTGAGTTCAGGATTGCTAGCTTTTAAGAAAGGCCATGCGTCTTTCACAAATGAAAATTTTGAATATATTTTAGGTTGATAGCCAGTTTGAAGTGATATTGGCTGCTATGTATGGCCCCAACTCAGAAGACCCAGAGTTCTTCCATGGGCTCTGGGCACATATAGCAGGATTAGGCTGTGACATGATCAATTGGGGTGGGAACGTCAATGCAATTTTGAACGACTCCCTGGATAGGAAGGGGGCATCATGTAGTCTCCATCCACGAGCTAGTGAAGCTCTTAATTCACTAATCCAAGCTAATGATTTGTTGGATATATGGAGGCTCCGTAATCCTGGTCATATATCACCTCACATTATAGCGCCTGGTCTAGACTGCACTTTTGGGTAGTTTCTCGGGACACAGTCACATGGACCTCAGAGATATCTCTTATGCCCAGGACCCTGTCTGATCATGCCCCATGTTTATTACAGCTGCAGACCCCTACTCCTGTTTGATGTCCCTTTGCATTGGAGGCTCCCCAACATGGCCCTATTGGATCAAGCTTTCCATGACGAAATTAGAAAAGATATCAATGAGTACTTAACTGAAAATAAGGTCTCAGTTGAACCCGCAGGTACACTTTGGGAGGCTTTTAAAGTGGTTATAAGGGGTTGCTGCATTGCTAAGCAAGCAGGAGTACTGAAGTCGATCAGACAAAGACTCCGGACTCTTGACTCTCAAATCAAAGACATGGAGAAAAATTCCTTCAAGCCGGATGAGGGGACACCCATCGCATCACCTAGAGAATTACTCTCCGAATATACGGAAGAGGCCAATCGGGAGATAAAGTTTATGGGGGAATACAGCACTGCTAGGAGATATGAGGAAGGAGACCAACCTGGAAGAACGCTGGCAGGCATGCTCTGCCCCCTGAGAAACTCCAATATAATTACTGAGCTTAAGGATGATAATAGGGACCCTATCAGAGGATCACAATAAATATTGTATCATCTGTCTGCATTCTATGCTAGCTTATATACCTCCACCATTCCTAATGTACAGGGTGAGCTGCACATATATCTGGATTTATTGGAGCTGCTATGGTTAGGTAGAGTGCACAGAGACTACCTTGATGAATCTTACACAGTCGAGGACATAAGACAAGTAATCAACAGCTTCCCAAATGACAAAGCCCCTGGCTTAGATGGTCTGCTCACTTCCTATTATAAAGCTTAGTGGGCCAGATGTAAGATGCCCAAAATAGCGCCTAGCAAATTGCGAGGTTTTTGCGTCTTGCAATTTGCAAGGCACTATTTTGGATGTACAACAGTGTGTAACACACTGTTAGCGATTCAAAATTGGGTCGCAAATTGAGAGGCTCATGAATACTAATGAGCGTCTCACAATTTGCGACCCCATTGGGAATGGCAGGCCCCCCCAGGTATGGTGGCCTGCTGTGCTCAGCAGACTGCAATGTCTGGGACTGCTTTAAAATAAAGCAGTTTTAAAAAAAAATATAGCTCGTTTTCCTTAAAGGAAAATGGGATGCATTCAAAAAAGAAAAAAATTTAACGTTTTTTTCGTTAAATTTTTTATGGGCAGGTAGTGGTCCCCGGGACTACTGCCTGCCCTTAAAAAATATTTTCCCAAGCATTTGCAAAGGGGAAGGGGTCCCCTGGGGAGCCCTTCCCTTTTGCAAGTGCATTACCACCCTCTTGAAGAGGGTGGTATATGCAAGTGTTTTGTGCCCGCAATTGCGGACGCAAAACATTCATATATTGACTTGCGCACGCTATTAGGAAGGGAACGCCCCTTCCTAATAGTGAGTCTCAAAACCTATTTAGCGAGTCGCAAATAAATTGCGACTCTCTAAATATGCTTTGTACATAGCCCATGCTGTTTTTCCATGCGCAAACGGGTTTGTAAACCTGTTTGCGCATGCAAAAACGGGCATACATCTGGCCCTGGGTGCCTTATTAGCCCCAAAATTATTAGAAGTTTGTCAGGAAATGTTAGAAACGGGTTGCCTCCACACTACCAAAACCGGATAAAAACCCCACAAGCCGGGACTCTTATCGCCCAATATCCCAAATTAATGTAGACAATAAAATGTTGGCAAACTTTATTGCTCAGAGACTGCTCCCATTGATTGCAAGGCCAGATTAATCAGGGTTCATACCGGGAAGGTCTACAGCAAATAATGTAAGAACTTTTTTCGCCCGACTCCACTATTTAAACCCCCAGTCCCCTGCAGCAGTGGTGTTGCTAGACGCAACCAAAGCATTTGACTCCCTCTAGTAGACCTATCTCTTCACTATACTGGCTAAGATAGGGATTAGCCCGGCATTTACAGCTCAACTTAGACTCCTCTACTCTAACCCTACCCTGAGGCTGATAGTAAATGGTCTTCTGTCAGAAAGCTTCCCCATAACTAGAGGCACTAGACAAGGGTGCCCCCTATCCCCTTTACTATTTTCCATAGCCATGGAACCCTTAGCTGCATCATGCAAATAGAGGGGTGGGTTTTTCTACTAGGGGCCTAACAATCTCACTTTTTTACGTGAATGACATTACGCTTTACACAACAGTTCCAATAGATGATATACCTCCTTTGCTCCACGAAATGACCACGTTCGACAGGCTATCTAGAATTCAGAAAAATTGGTCCACATCCACAATCTTTCCTTTGACAGACAGTGTAATCCCCTTCCTATTGGACTGTCCTCTTAAACGGGCTGTGGGCCCGGTCAAAAACCTGGGGGTCTGGTTGAGCCGGAACATGCAGGAGCTGTGGGAGATGAACTACGGATGCACGTTGTGCTGGTTAGAAGGAAAAATAGATACTTGGCCACGCTTACCCCTCTCCTTGGCAGGACAATTCGTCACAGCTAAGATGATTGTGCCTCCTAGGTTCTTATATCTCTTTGTACACCTCCCTATAATCCACACTCAGACATTTGTACAAAAGCTCAGATCCTTGATGATACAACTGGTGTGGTCTGGGAAGCAGGCACGCATATCATGGGAACTCCTCAGTTTGCCCTTGAGTCAAGGAGGTTTGGGTGCACCAGATATCCCTCTGTACGCCTATTGCGCGCAGGCTCAGTTCCTACCTCATTGGGTTTTTCCTACCCAAATTTCAGTGCATGTAGCTATGGAAATGGACAGAACCATGCCTATTCCATTAAATGTAGCGGTCTTCTCCAAATTCAAAAGACCTAGAAATGAAATTGATACTACAGAAAGGCTCAGATGGGCCTGGGATGAGTTGCGCACTAGGGCTAGACACGATCTGCTGTTCGCACCCTCAGCTCCCCTAGGGTATAACCATCAGATACCTGCACTGGTGGATAGAGGTGAGGTCATTAGGGCTGAAAGGCTGGGATGGCGGACCTTTGCCGATCTGTAACCAGGGGATAATTTTGTTTCCCCCACAGTAATGCAGAGAGCTGATAAGTCATACTTCTCAGATCTGCTCTTATATTAGAGTATTAGGGCCAACTGCTGCAAAATGCATAGCTCCTTCCCTGCTCTCCCACCTACACTGCCAGCACTACAGCATGTGCTTACCAACTCTTCCCAGCGTAACCGCAGATGCTGGAGATGCTGGAGATGCAATTTCCCCCCAAGACCCTTTCTTACACTTGGCATGGTATTGCCCTAGGATAGCACAATACTGGGTGGAGATGTTTCCCTCAGTGAATGAGATATTGGACACTAGATTGGAACCTTCACCCCTCATGGTCATACTAGGCTACAAGAAGATATTCCTGAGGAGACCAGATGCCTACTAGTGATGCTGCTCCTACTGGCGAAGAGGAGGGTAGCCATAGCCTCGGGGAGAGCGGTGGCACCAAAAGGTCAATCTTGGATTGCTGATATTACACACTGCCAGGAGCAGCTTGAAACATTCTGGGAGCTGATGCCAGCGGCTTCAAGACCTCGAGATATCTGGGGTTCCTTCCAGGATTTGGCTCCCACTAAATGTCAATGCAACCTAACCTCAGAAGGATAATAAGTTCCTCTGCATTTGTTGTCTCGTGCAGTGGATAGTTAAGCGAAACCTGTAGTCAATAGGTTGCATAATCTGAGATGCTAGAAGACTGCTGGTAATTATTTTACTTCTGTTTTGTTGCCCACTCGGTTGACTTTGTGGCGCTTGACATAATATCTGGCTTGTAATTATTGGTGTTTTAGTGCTACACTGGTCCCCCCTAATGTTGGGGTTAGTCATTGTTTTTTTCTTTCCCCAGTTATTTATTCATTTTCTCCTCTTGTGTGTCATCTTCAATTATACTATTTCTGCAATGTTGCCTTATAAAATGCGGGATTCTATATGGAGTATGCAATCGAAGTATGTATGTATCAATATGCACTGTAATGTTGTCTCTTGTTTAATAAAATCTCTATAAATAAAAAATAAAATATAAAGAAACAATCTTCTTTTCAATTCAAAAGCTTTTTCGACTAAACTTTCAACCTGTTGTTTTTTCTTGTAAGATGCTGATCATCTTTTATATTTTTTGCAATCTTTCAATAACTTTTGTATACTCTAATTTCATGCATTCTCTTCCTAATGTCTTTATATTCTTTCATCCTTCTTTCAACATAGATTGTTTTCCCATAACTTGATTTTCCATTAATTTGACCTTATTTTCATTCCCTTCTGATTGGTTGTAGTACTTTTCTTTCTCTTTTCCCCATGTTGAAAATTCATTACACTCTTTAATAGTCTTTTAATAAATTCTTTAGTTCTCTTACCAGAAGTCTTTTTCTTCAATGTCACATATTGTACTTCATCTATTTTCTCATTTTCTCTGTCCTTTAAATGCTACTGGTTTTTTTTCCTTTCCTTTTCTTTTGACCTCTTCTTGCCATACTCAATCTTTATGAATATCTGAAACCAAAAAAAAAAAAAAAAATAGTTTATTTAAATAATTTTATATTAATATAATTATATACACATATTCTCATCGATAAATGAAGAAATAGTATTAATTGCACTGCAAAGCTATGTCAGACACTGCACAATTCCTACAATTAGAAGACATCACAACCTCCACAACAGAATCACAGAGCACAACTAAAAGATTTCTCTGCTGCTACCCAAATGAAATCTAAAGTGCAGTCTGTCAAGTTTTAAGGTCTGCATGGTGTTATGATTGAGGTTTGTCTCTTCTTGCACATGTATTCTCATGTGTCATGCAGTTGAAGATGTTTACATATAAAACAGAAGTATACATATATTTGCATGCTTCTTTTATATATAGTACACTAGCAAAAGTACAGACTCATGCTTGCATAGTTTCAGAATGATGATGAAACTTAAAAAATGTGAAAGGTTGCTGCTTTGTTTTTGCCTATACTCAATACCTAACTATTGCCCCTTTCTATATCCTTCTTACCTCTTTCTGCACCTCCCTTCCCTCTTTCTGCACCCTTGTTCTCTCTTTCTGCACTTCTCTTCAGTCTTTCTGCACCCCGCTTGTTGCCGGGATTCTGCTCATGCACCAGACTATGCACAGGAACCCAGGACCTCAATGAATTGTGGTGTACCAAAAAACTCACCTCAGTACCCAGAACCCCTATCCGACTAGCATCAGTGTCTCATTCGTTCTCTGCACCCTCTTGAAGTTACCAACGATTAGACAGCCCAGAACAAGAGACTTAGAGTACTCTCAGGAATGGTGGGAATCAGAAACACCTTTTTGTTATTATTCTCATATCAGTCCACAACAAGAGTAATCAGAGACACGGAAAAGTTTAAAATGTTTATTTTTAACTACGTGCTCTAAGGTGCAGTACTTTGGCTAACATAAGCAGACAAATGATTAGAAATAAAACCATCAGCATTGTTACAATTCCATTGAAAATGAAGGGAGAAATCATATTAAAAATGATAGTTGAAGACAAGTCCTATAATACTTTGTGAACCACCCTCCCTTGGCTAATAAGCTAGTTTTATAAACTAATAGAAGGTCTCTAGGTTTGAATGGGGAACCCCATACCTCAAACATCAGCTTAGCTGAATCACATCACAGGAGCAGCTCTGCTTTCTGTGTCTGGAAAGGTTTTCTCCAAGTGTCTGAATCATGCATGCAAAATGCAATATTAAAGGCACACGAGTTTCAGATATTTGCAGCTGTGTGCTCGTTGTGTCTAGAGCGTGGGCCGCTCAACCTGAATTCAACAGCATACATTGTTACTTGAACTTGACGGCTTCTGCAGACAGTGTTCAGACTAAGGTCACGGTGCACGTCTAGAGATGTCAACAACAGACCGTTCTCATGTGAATAAAAAGCAAGCAAGCAGGTTTACTTGTAATAACAGCTTATGCTAACATAGCAATGTTTGCACATAAAACTCTGTCTCTACTACACTCTTGAATGTTTCTGCACCTCTTTTGTCTGTTCTGCAACTCTGTTGCCTCTTACTGTACTTCTCGTGTCTCTTTCTGCAGCTCTGTTGCTTCCTTCTGAACCTCTCTTGCCTTTTTCTGCACCCCTCTTGCCTCTTTCTGCACCATTGTTGCTTGTTTGTGTACTTCTCTTGTTTCTTTGTGTACCTCTCTTGCTTCTTTCTGTATCCCTCTTGCCTCTTTCTGCACCTTTCTTCCTTCTTTGTGCACCTGTTACCTCTTTCTGCACCCCTCTTGCCTCTTTCTGAATTTTTTTCTTCTTTCTGCACATCTCTTGCCTCCTCCAACACCCTTCTTGCCTCTTTCTGCTTTTCTTTTGTTTCTTTCTGCAATGCTCTTGATTCTTTTTGCATATCTAGTATAAATGTCTGCACCCCTCTTGCCTACTTCTATACGTCTTTTGGTTCTTTCTGTACTGCTCTTCCTTCTTTATGCACCTCTTTTGCCTGTTTCTGCAACTCTCTTGCCTGTTTCTGCACCTCTCTTGCTTCTTTTTACACCCCTCTTACCTCTTTCTGTACCCTTCTTCTCTTTTTCTAAACCTCTCTTGCCTCTTTCTTCACCCTTGTTCCCGTTTTCTTCACCTCTCCTGCACCATTGTTGCATGTTTGTGTACTTCTCTTGCTTCTTTGTGCACCTCTCTTGCTTCTTTCTGTACCCCTCTTGCCTCTTTCTGCACCTTTCTTCCCTCTTTGTGCACCTGTTGCCTCTTTCTGCACCCCTCTTGCCTCTTTCTGCATTTTTTTCTTCTTTCTGCACAACTCTTGCCTCCTCCAACACCCTTCTTGCCTCTTTCTGCTTTTCTGTTGTTTCTTTCTGCAATGCTCTTGATTCTTTCTGCACATCTAGTATAAATGTCTGCACCCCTCTTGCCTACTTCTATACCTCTTTTGGTTCTTTCTGTACTGCTCTTCCTTCTTTATGCACCTCTTTTGCCTGTTTCTGCAACTCTCTGGCCTGTTTCTGCACCTCTCTTGCTTCTTTTTGCACCCCTCTTACCTCTTTCTGTACCCTTCTTCTCTTTTTCTAAACCTCTCTTGCCTCTTTCTTCACCCTTGTTCCCGTTTTCTTCACCTCTCCTGCCTCTTTCTGCAACTCTGTTGTTCTCTTCCCTCCTTTTGCACCTCTGTTGCTTCTTTCTACACATCTCTTGCAAATGTATGCATCCCTCTTGCCTCTTTCTGCACCTCTGTTGCTTCTTTTTGCACTTCTGTTGCCTCTTTCTGCACGCCTCTTGTCTGTTTCTGCATGTTTGTTGCTTCTTTTTGTACCTCTCTTATAAACTTCGGCACTCCTCTTGCTTCTTTCAACATCCCTCTTTCTCCCTTTTGCACCTCTGTTGGTTCGTTCTACACTACTCTTACTTCTTTATACTCCCCTCTTGCCTCTTTCTGCACGCCTCTTTCCTCTTTCTATACCCCGCTTGCCTCTTTCTGCACCTCTGTTGCTTCTTTTTGCATTTCTCTTGCCTCTTTCTCTAACCTACTTACCTCTTTCTGCACTTCTATTCGTTCTTTCTGCACTCCTCTTGTTTCGTTCTACACATCTGTTTCTCATTCTGCACCCCTTTTGCTTCTTTTTATATCTTTCCTCCCTCTTAACCTTGCTTGCCTCTTTCTGCAACCCTCTTGCCTCTTTCTGCAACTCTGCTGCTTGTTTGTACACTTATTTTGCTTCTTTCTACAACTCTCTTCTTTCTGTACCCCTGTTGCCTCTTTCTACACCCTCCTTCCTTCTTTGTGCTCCTCTGTTGCCTTTTTCTGCACCCCTCTTCTCTTTTTCTGCACTTCTTTTGCTTCTTTCTGCACTACTCTTGCCTCCTCTTACAGCCTTCTTGCCGATTTCTGTATTTTCTGTTGTTTCTTTCTGCGATGCTCTTGCTTCTTTCTGCACATCTCTTATAAATTCTGCACCCCTCGTGCCTACATCTACACCTCTGTTAGTTATTTCTATACTGCTCTTCCTTCTTATGCACCTCTTTTGCCTGTTTCTGCAACTCTCTTGCCTCTTTCTGCATCCCTCTTGACTCTTTCTGTACCTCTGTTGCTTCTTTCTGCACTTCTCGTGCCTCTTTCTGGTCCCCACTTGCCTCTTTCTACACCTCTGTTGCATCCTTCTGCACTTTTCTAGCCTCTTACTGTACCCCACTTGCCACTTTCTGCACCTCTCTTACTTCTTTTTCCACTACTCTTGTTTCTTTCTCCACTTCTGTTACTCCTTCTGCACCAGTCTTGCCTCTTTCTATATCCTTCTTCCCTCTTTCTGCACGTCTCTTGCCTTTTTCTGCACCCCGTTCCCTTTTTCTGCACCTCTGTTGACTATTTTTGCAACTGTTTTGCCTCTTTCTGCAGTTGTCTTGTCTCCTTCTACACCTTTCTTGAAAATGTCTATACCTCTCTTGGCTCCTTCTGCACCCCTCTTTCCTCCTTCTGAACCTAAGTTGGCTCTTTATGCACTGCTTTTGGATCTTTGTGCACTTTTATTGCCTCCTTCTGCACCTCTGTTGCTTCTGTCTGCACTTCTCTTGCTTCTTACTTATATATTTTGACTATAGTCAATACCTAACTTCTAGTAAAATGGTAAAGCAGTAGCACCAGAAAAGTGATTTTTAACATATGTTCGGTGACAAATTAGTGATTATGATACTTTGTAAGACTCTATGGAAAAGTTCACTTAAAGTGCACTAAATAAATATAAGTGTCTCTTTGAAATATGAAGTTCACTCACTCAAGTTTTAGGTCTTCAAGGTCTTCTACTTGAGATATGTATGAACTTGAACATGTATTGTGATATGTATTATATATCTGAACATACTACACATATGAAACACAGGTATACATCTGTTTTTATGTTTCTTTGATATATGATGCTACTAACAAAAGGTACTGGCATATAAATGCATGCTTTTAAGAAGATGGTGAGACTTACACAAGAGACATATGAAAGATTGCTGCTATATATTTGACTAGGCCAAACACACTATGTAGTCACAGAACGATGAAGCAGATGCACAAAAGTGAGGTTTAAGGCATATTAAGAGAAGAATCAGTTATAACACAACTTTGTATGAGTCTCTGAAATGCTACACTTCAAGTATACCACACAATCTTCATTATTTGCTTCAAATGTGAAGAGCAAACTGTCAGGTTTTAAGATCTGCATGGTGTTGTAACTAAGGTATATCTCTACTTGCACATGTATTCTGATACATAATATGTATCTGAAGTTGCTACACATATAAAACACAAGTATACATCTATTTGTATATTACTTTAATATATGATATTGCTAGCAAACGGTACAGAGATATGTATAAATGGTTTCTGCAATATGTTAAGACTTACAGCTAAGATATATGGTGGGTGTGCCTCAGTGATTGCATGACTCCATGGGTAGTGCCTGGGTGATTGAATGAGTGCAAGGGTAATGTCTGTATAATTGATGGAGAGATTGGATACTGATTGACTGGTTGTATCAGTGCAGACGTAGAGATTGTGTGCAAGGATAAGTGCATGAATAGTCCCTGAATACATAGATGAGTGTATAAGAAGTGCCTACAAAAATGAATACAACAGTAGGGCCTAGGTATTAGTATGAGTGCAATAATACTCGGTGGGTAATTGGAGAAGAGGATGAATAGTACTGGCTAATTACATGAGTGCATAAGTACTGCCTGAGTGATTTGATGAGTGCATCGGTAAATGGAATGAGTGCACCAGTCGTGACTAAGAGCATGGATAACTGCATGGATAGTGCCTGAGTGATTACATCAGGGCAGGGGGAGTGCCTAGGAAATTGGAGGACTGCATGAGTACTACCTGAGTGATTGAAGAAGTGCATAGGAAATGTCTGGGAGATTGCATGAGTACATGGCTAGTGCCTGGTTGATTAGAGGAGCGCATGGGTACTGTCTGAGTGATTGAAGAAGTGCATAGGTAATGCCTGGGCGATTGGAAGAATGCACGGGTGGTGCCTTGGTACATGGAGGAAGGCATGGGTAGTACCTGACTGATTGGAACAATGCATAGGTAATACATGGGTGATTGCATGAGTGCAAGGGTTGTGTCTGGATGATTGGAGAACTGCATGGGTAGTGCTTGGGTGATTGCATGAGTGCAAGGGAAGTGGCTGAGTACATGTATGAGTGCATCAGTAGTACCTCAGTGATTGCATCAGTGCATCTGTACTGACTGGATGATTGGAGGAGTGCAGAGATAGGGCCTGAGTGATTAGAGAAGTGCATAGTTAGTGCCTGGGTGATTTTATAAGTGCACATGTAGCGCCAAGGTGATTGGAGGAGTGCATAGATAGTACATGGGTGAGTGCATGAGTATAGGGGTAGTGCTTGCATTATTGAAAGAGTGCATAGGTAGTGCCTGAGTGATTGCATAAGTGCAGGTGTAGTGCCTGACTGATTCAAAGACTGTATATTTAGTGGCTTAGTGCATGGATGAGTGCATGGGTAGAGCCTGGGTCACTGCAGGCTTACAGCTGAGACATGTGTTGAGGTTGCTGCTTTATATTTGACTACACCCAACATCATGAGTGGTAGAAGAATAGTGAAATTGCAACACAAAAGTGAGGTTTATGACATGGTGATTACTTTTCTAGTACAGCTTCACGATTCGCTAACTGCTCAGTGTATTGGGCCTACCAAAATATAAAGCATCAAACCTACACATAGCTCTGGTATAAAATCTCACCATATTCCTGAAAGCATGTATGCATGTGTCTGTACCTTTTACTAGTACTATCATATATAATAGAAACACACAAATCAAGATATATCTCTCTTTTATACATGTAGCATCTTCAGATGCATAACACATATGAAAATACATATCCAACTCGAAAATATATCAATCACACAACCATGCAGACCTTAAAACTTGACAGACTGCATTTAACATATCAAACAGACACCTAGATTTATGTGGCATACTTCAAGTAACGTTTTACATAGACTTTTTTAAATCACCATAATCAGTAATTCCTCACCCAACATCACGTTACTGCTCCTGCTGCTTTACCATTCTACTACTACTCAGATGTACAGCCTACCAAAATACAAAGGAACAACCCTTCACATATCTCTGTTGTAAGTCTCCCCATATTTCAAAAAGCATGGATGCATGAGTCTGTACCTTTCCCTAGTGCCATCATATATAAAACAAACCTACAAATAGATATATTAATAAAGTGTTATACCAAATCCTCAAATCCTTAACAACCCAAAGGCTTGTGACTATGAGGAGGCCCCCTCCCAAGTACTCTGTGATAAAATAGCAATGCATTTTACACAGGAAATGTAGTTGATCTATGATAAAATCACCTCAGCTGGGAGCTTTCAGCAGGCTCTCACATTTTATAACCCATCCACCCTTACTAAGGCACAGCTGTTGGAAAATACCCCCCCACTTATGACGACGTGAAATCATTGTTACTTACAGTAAAATCAGGCTCCCGCTGGATATCATCCCAGCTAAAATCTCTACTTTTCTCTCCAAACGACTTTCCACACCCATTTGCTCGCTCCTCAATCTCTCAATGAGAGAGGAACATCTCCCCACTGAATGGAAGGCGGAACAAGTCATTCCTTTCTGCAAGACTATAAAGGCCCCTATGGATGACTTGTCCAACTTCCGGCCTATTTCTCTACTACCCCTCCTGAGCAAGTTACTGGAAAAACACATCAATAAAGATCTGTCTGATGATGTTGAGTCTACGGGATGCCTTGATCCCTCGCAATCTGGATTTAGGCCCAGACACAGCACTGAGTCAGACCTGATTGCTGTCGCTGAAAACATCAGGCTATCCCTGGACAGCAGACAATCATTATTACTTGTGCTGCTTGATCACTCTGCCGCATTCGACACGGTCTCCCACCAGATCTTGCTCAGGAGACAGAAGGACATTGGGCTCCGAGGATCAGCGTTTCAGTGGATGATGAGCTTTCTCTCCTTCCGCTCCCAGACCATCAACCTGGGTCCTTTTCATTCAAAGACCATGGATCTGACCAAGGGAGTACCCCAGGGCACTTGTTTTAGCTCCACTTTGTTCAACATTTATGTTGCTCCCCAGGTAGACCTACTTAGGACATTAGGTTTTACACCCATCTAATACGCTGATGATACTCAGCTCTTATTCTTGTTTAATAAATCCAATCTTAAGGCCCAGTCCACCTTCTCAGAAGATATGATAGCCATATCAAACTGGATGAGGAGCAATTTCCTTCAGCTTAACGCAGGAAAGACCGAGATTATGCTGTTTGGAGATGCACCACTATTGTGGTCAACCGATTGGTGGCTGGTGGATCTAGGTGACCTCCCTGAACCAAAGACTGTAGTCAAGATCCTTGGAATACACCTAGACCAGGCACTGACCATGAAAGAACATGTCGCTAACACTGCTGGCTCCTGTTTTCATGTGCTTGGAATACCATGGCGAGTCTTCCTTTTTCTCCCCTTGTCCACACGGAAAACTCTCATCCAGGCATTGGTACTAAGCCGCCTAGACTACTGCAACTCCTTCCTGGTCTCAGCTAATGAGTCCTCGCTGAGCAGATTGCAGGTAGTCCGCAACACAGCGGCGCACCTCATCTCCAACGCTCCACCTAGAACGGCCTCTCTTCCCCTCCTACAACAGCTCCACGGGCTCCCAGTATGCAAACGAATAAAGTTCAAAATTTCTTGCATTGTTCACAAGGCCCTGAATGGCAAGAGCCCCAGCTATCTCACAAGGAAATTCAACCACTATACACCCACTAGGTAACTTTGTTCAGGAACTAAATCTTGTCTCCTTGTTCTTCGGTTCAAAAAATTGCGGATGGGTGGGAAAGCCTTCTCTCACCTAGCCCCTCTCTATTGGAACCAGCTTCCTACCTATCTGTGGCAATGCCCTGACTACCTTCAATTTAGAAGGCTCCGCAAAACAGCATTATTTTAATATGCCCCCAAAGAGATACCACTTCAGGGCTGATTCAGGTGCTCTACAAATAAATAAATACATACATATATACCTGTATTTTATACATCTAGCATCTTTAGATGCATAAAACATATGAAAATATATCTGCAAGTACAGACATACCTCAGTCACAAGATGATGGACACCTTAAAACTTAAGAAGCTGCACTTTTCATTTCAAGTAGAGTCCTAAAATCATATGGTGTCTTTCAACCACTTCTCATTTCAAGCAGAGACCTAAAATCCTATGGTGTATTTCAAGCATACCGTTCCACTGATGATTGAAGGAGTGTACAGCTAATGCCTGGGTGACTGCATTAGTACAGAAGTAATGTCTGGGTGATTGAAGAAGTGGATTGGTACTACCTGAGTGATTGAAGAAGTACATGGATAATACCTGGGTGATTGTGTGAGTGCAGGGGTAGTGTCTGGGTGATTAGAAAAGTGCACGGTAGTGCCTGAGTGATTGCATGACTGCATGAGTAGTGTTTGGGTGATTAGAGGAGTGCACGGGTAGTGCCTGGATTATTGCATGAGTGCATAGATAGTATCTGGGTGATTGCATGAGTGCAGAGGTAGTGATTGGGTGATTCCATGAGTGTATAGGTAGTGTCTGGGTGATTTTATAAATGTATGGGTACTGGATGGGTGATCGGAGGAGCGCATGATTAATGCATGGGTGATTGCATGAGTGCATGGAAGGTCCCTGGGTGAATAGAGGAGTGCATAGGTAGAGCCTGGGTGATTTTACAAGTACATGAGTACTGCCTGAGTTATTGAAGAAGTGCATGAATAATGCCTGGGTGATTGCACGAGTGCAGGGATAGTGCCTGGGTGATAAGAAGAGAGCATAGGTAGACCTGGGTGATTTTATAAGTGCATGAGTACTGCCTGAGCGATTGAAGGATTGCATGAATAATGCCTGGGTGATTGCATGAGTGCAAAGATAGTACCTGGGTGATAGGAGGACTGCATAGGTAGTGCTTGGGTGATTTTGTAAGTGCATGGGTACTGACTGGGTGATTGAAGGAGTGCATGGGTACTGCCTGGGTGATTAGAGTAGTGCAAGGGTACTGCCTGGGTTATTGCATGACTGCATAGTTAGTGCCTGGGTGATTGCATGAGTGCAGGGGTAGTGCCTGGGTGATTGGAGGAGTGCATAGGTAGTGCCTGGGTGATTTCTATAACTGTATGGATAGTGTCTAGGTTATTGCATGACTGCATAGGTATTGCATGGGTGATTTTATAACTTCATGGATAGTGCCTGGGTTATTGAAAGACTGCATATGTACAGCATGAGTGATTGCACAAGTGCAAGGATAGTGTCTGACTGATAAAAGGACTGCATACATAGTGCCTCTCTGTATGGATGAGTACATCAGTAGTGGCTATGTGATTGCAGACTTACAGGTGAGACATATGATGTATTGCTGCTTTATAGTTGACTACGCCCAACATCCTGAGTATTAGCAAAATAGTGAAATTGCAGCACAAACATAAGGTTTATGACATGGTGTACACTTTGAACTGCAGCTTCACCATTCTGTAACTACTCAGGGTGTTGGGTGTACCCAAATATAAAGCATCAAACCTACACATGAGTCTGTTATAAATCTCACCATATTCCTGAAAGCATGCATGCGTATGTGTCTACCTTTTGAAATCATAATAATGTATAAAAGAAATAAACAAATGGACTGCACCTTACATTTGAAAGACAACCCTACATTTCTGTGGTGTATTTTAAGTGTGCCGTTCCTCAGACTCATAGAAAGTAGCCTAATCAGTAATCCCTCTGCCAGCATGTCTTAATACTCACTTTTGTTCTGCAGCTTCACCATTCTACGAATATTGGGCCTAGCCAAACTTCAAGCAGCAACCTATCACATGTCTCTACCATAACTCTAACCATATTCCGAAAAGCATGCATGCTTCTATCTGTACCTATTGCCAAAAGCATAACACATATCAGAATACATGTGCAAGTACAAACATAACCACACTCACAAGACCATAAAGTTTTACACAGACTTCTTATAAAGTACCATAATAAATTATTCCTCTCCCAAGATATCTTAAACAACACTTTTCTACTACTGCTACCTCACTGTTCTACTACTGATCAGGCGTTGAGCATAGATAACACCAAAGCAACCCTTCATGTATTTTTGTTGAAAGTCTCCCCATATTTCTAAAAGCATGTATGTATATCTGTACCTTTTCCTAGTGTCATCATATGTAAAAGAAACATACAAATTGATCTATACCTGTATTTTATAAATCTCGCATCTTCAGATGCATAACACATATGAAAATGCATCTGCAAGTACAGACATACCACAAAGCATGCAGATCTTAAAACTTAAAAAGCTGCACTTCTCATTTCAAATAGACACTTAAAATAATGTGATAAAATTCAACTATACCTTTCAACAGACTCATACAAAATACCCTAATCACAAAATTCTCTGCCAACATGTTTTAAACCACCGTTTTGAGCTGCAGCTTCACCATTCTGCAACTACTTATGTTATTGGACCTACACAAATATAAACTAGCAACCCTTCACAAGTCTCTGCTGTAAGTCTCACCATATTCCTGAAAGCATGCATGCATATGTCTTTACGTTTTGCTAACAGCATCATATACAAAAGTAATATACAGATAGATGTATACATGGGTTTTATACATCTAGCATCTTTAGTTACATAACATATATCAGAATATATCATCTAGTACATACTTTATTCCATCACAACACTATGCACACCTCAAAAATTCACAGAACAAACCTCAAATTTCAAGCAAACACCAAACATTTTGTGGTATATTTCAACTGTACCTCTCTAGAGACGTATTAAACGCTGCCTAATCACTAATAACCTATGTCAACATCTTTTAAACCACACTTCTGTGCTACCCCATTCTACTACCACTCACAGTTTTGAGCCTACCACATAAAAAGCAACAATACCTCTTAGTTATACCTCATGCATCTTCAAATGTATAAAACATTTGGAAATACATATACAAGTAGAGACATACTTCAAACACAAGTCAAAGCACACCTTAAAATGTGACAGACAGCACTTCCAATCTGAAAGCGACACCTAAAATTATGCGGTATACTTTAAATGTACATTTTCACACACTAAAACAAACTACCATAATCACTAATCCAGCTCCCAATATACACATATTACTATACGGAATCTATTTCAAACAACATTTAAGTACAATAAAACAAACTACAATACAAATCTCTACATTAAATAATATATTTCACAGTTCTTGAATAATTTCTACAGTTTAAAAATAAAGCTAATACTTAATACACCTCACAAATTTATAACTCACCTTCCAAATTGATTTGTAGAATATGATACATCAGAAACTCATAAAAGATTTTCTAATGCATACAATCAATGTAATGAACGACTCTCAACAAGGTAAAACCGGTAATGGCAAACATTCCCTCTCTTTCTCCACACAAATAAATGTAAGTAGCGAATCACATTGCTTCCTACATATTTTCAAATTGTTAAACACATTTCTATTGGTTAGACATATTAACCCTTACCGACTGACTTTTAAAAGTGCCCAAACTGGTTCTGGAATTTTCTGGAGTTGCGGCTCCACCGTGCACCAATGCGATGGAGCTGCAAATCCATACGGGAGTTCAAAAATATATTACAAGTAATAATACCACTATTTTTAAGAGCACACCACTTCTAAAGATAGAACTGACTTGGGGAATCTCACTTTAATAACATATCACTCATATATATATATATATATATATACATATTTCACCATGCATTCTGGGAGTTGCAGTTCATCAACACCACCCGAACTGACAACAGGTGAGCGTTTCATCACAGGGGGCGGAGCGGGCCCTCAGCCAATAAGAGGGCAGCAGGACTCAGGTTCGTGAAGTGGAAGCCTCCTGAACATTATGGCGCTGACGAAGGCTGATGTGCAGCCGAAATGCATTCGCCCCTGAAAGGAATAAAGCTGCTTCCTTACTGTTCCCCGGTGTGGTGTCTACTCATTCGCAAGAAGGAGGTTCGTGTATTTAGTTCCCGTGTGTGCCAGAAACACGGTTTTAGAGACCCCCGCCTCACCAGTTGGCCCGGTAATTACTGGCTTCGTCGCTGTTGCAGTGGCAGTCTGTGCATCCAAGTTATTGGAAGATCGGGACCCGCCATGGAGTTTGGAGAGGAAAGACAGCAGTCATGAGGTTACCCAACCCCATGTTGGGCGACGTGCATTGTCAGCGTTGCCCCTGCCAGACACAATCCCTGAATTCTGAGGCTGAGGCGGTCGGGGGACCCAAGGAGGCGTGATGTTCCTTTACCCAACGGGAAATTGGCTTCAAAACGAACTGTCCTGCCATTCCGCTCATCCACCAGGCGTAACACCCCTTACGCATTACCTACCTGGATTTCACCATGCATTCTGGGAGTTGCAGTTCATCAACACCACCCGAACTGACAACAGGTGAGCGTTTCATCACAGGGGGCGGAGCGGGCCCTCAGCCAATAAGAGGGCAGCAGGACTCAGGTTCCTGAAGTGGAAGCCTCCTGAACATTATGGCGCTGACGAAGGCTGATGTGCAGCCGAAAGGCATTCGCCCCTGAAAGGAATAAAGCTGCTTCCTTACTGTTCCCCAGTGTGGTGTCTACTCATTCGCAAGAAGGAAGTTCGTGTATTTAGTTCCCGTGTGTGCCAGAAACACGGTTTTAGAGACCCCCGCCTCACCAGTTGGCCCGGTAATTACTGGCTTTGTCGCTGTTGCAGTGGCAGTCTGTGCATCCAAGTTATTGGAAGATCGGGACCCGCCATGGAGTTTGGAGAGGAAAGACAGCAGTCATGAGGTTACCCAACCCCATGTTGGGCGACGTGCATTGTCATCGTTGCCCCTGCCAGACACAATCCCTGAATTCTGAGGCTGAGGCGGTCAGGGGACCCAAGGAGGCATGATGTTCCTTTACCCAACGGGAAATTGGCTTCAAAACGAACTGTCCTGCCATTCCGCTCATCCACCAGGCGTAACACCCCTTACGCATTACCTACCTGGATTTCACCATGCATTCTGGGAGTTGGAGTTCATCAACACCACCCGAACTGACAACAGGTGAGCGTTTCATCACAGGGGGCGGAGCGGGCCCTCAGCCAATAAGAGGGCAGCAGGACTCAGGTTCGTGAAGTGGAAGCCTCCTGAACATTATGGCGCTGACGAAGGCTGATGTGCAGCCGAAATGCATTCGCCCCTGAAAGGAATAAAGCTGCTTCCTTACTGTTCCCCGGTGTGGTGTCTACTCATTCGCAAGAAGGAGGTTCGTGTATTTAGTTCCCGTGTGTGCCAGAAACACGGTTTTAGAGACCCCCGCCTCACCAGTTGGCCCGGTAATTACTGGCTTCGTCGCTGTTGCAGTGGCAGTCTGTGCATCCAAGTTATTGGAAGATCGGGACCCGCCATGGAGTTTGGAGAGGAAAGACAGCAGTCATGAGGTTACCCAACCCCATGTTGGGCGACGTGCATTGTCATCGTTGCCCCTGCCAGACACAATCCCTGAATTCTGAGGCTGAGGCGGTCGGGGGACCCAAGGAGGCGTGATGTTCCTTTACCCAACGGGAAATTGGCTTTAAAACGAACTGTCCTGCCATCCCGCTCATCCACCAGGCGTAACACCCCTTACGCATTACCTACCTGGATTTCACCATGCATTCTGGGAGTTGCAGTTCATCAACACCACCCGAACTGACAACAGGTGAGCGTTTCATCACAGGGGGCGGAGCGGGCCCTCAGCCAATTAGAGGGCAGCAGGACTCAGGTTCGTGAAGTGGAAGCCTCCTGAACATTATGGCGCTGACGAAGGCTGATGTGCAGCCGAAATGCATTCGCCCCTGAAAGGAATAAAGCTGCTTCCTTACTGTTCCCCGGTGTGGTGTCTACTCATTCGCAAGAAGGAGGTTCGTGTATATATATATATATATATATATATATATATATATATATATGTCGACAGAAACGCTGTACTCTGTCAACTCCTTAGACTAACAGCAGCCACGGACACCAGTGAGCTTCAATACAATCTTTTATTTGTGCAATATAGCAACGACCACTCAACGCGTTTCGGGAAAACCCTTGCTCACGAGTGAAATGCCGATCTACCAGGAAGGGTTTTTAACATACCATGTGATCGCAATAACAATAAACAGAGAAAACATACTTCGCGGTTTTCGTTCACTCACGATACCGCTGTGATTTTTTTCTTTCAATAACTTTAACAAAACCGTCACATTGCTGTTCTTATATTTTCGGGTCAAAAAGCTCTGATTTCAATGGTTAAAAAATTACCAAAAGAGTTTTCAATTCCTAATAACTCTAGTTTAGCCCCAGTGGGCAATTAACCATAAGTCTACACATTAGACTCAAAATTTCATACTCATCAATCAGCAAAATAAACCTTAAGAAAGTTGATTCGTGCCCTAGTGGGCATACAGACCCGATGCTAATCATCACATAGTGAAACAGCGACAGTAGTTAATCAAGTTGAAATTGGCTTAACAAGAAACTTTGGTTCTTCTGCATTTCTTTAGTTCATCAGTGCCTTGAATATCTAACAAGGAAAAAAAACACATATCTATAAAATATTGTTCTGTAGTGTTACTTCTCAATTACAATTCCTGGTTATTGGCATTTGCAATAAGTCCATTAAAACAATTGTTATATAAAACATACAAAAGGTTGCCTATAATACAGTTTGACAACGCCAAAATCACCAGATGACAGTTGAATAATATGCACTGGTCTTATTAGCCCAAATGAGCTGCCAGTTCCTCGTCACAGTTGTGGCCTAAAGGGGTCAGAGTTCTGTATTGAATTATGAGTTTGGATTCTAGACGCCTAAGATCCTGAACCCTATTGCCTCCTCTTTCGTTCAATCTTACTGAGTCTAGGACACAGAAGCTGAGTAGATCGCTGTTTTGACTATGATGACTTGCAAAATGGCGTGCTATGGGATACTGTTTGTCGCCATTTTTTATTGCACGCAAATGCTCAAGGATCCTGATCTTAGCCTTGTGGATAGTACTCCCTATGTACGCCTTTTTGCATGGACAAAATAAGGCATAAACTGCAAACTCTGTGTTGCATGTGGTATGCTTCAAAATGTTGTAGGGCTTAGCTTCGGGAGAGAGTATACAGTCTTTGTGATTTTTACTGTGTTTACATGCTTTGCATCTTCTACATGTATAAAAGCCTTGTACTCCTAAGGTATTAACTTTTATGGGTTCAATGGCTCTACAAAGTGTATCCTTTAATGATTTAGCCTTCCTAAAAGTTATCTGTGGAATAGCTTCTACATTGTTTGTTAAATCTTTGTCCGTGTGTAGTACCGGCCAAAATTTGGTTAGGCTTTTTCGAACCTCTTGAGCTTGATTGTGGTAGGTGGTAATGAACCTAATTTTGTCAATCTCCTTAGTTTTTTCATTGGCTTTATCAAATAACAGTGAATCTCTCGGTCTCTTAGCTACTTCTATCTTCGCTTTGTTGATCACCGTCTCAGTATACCCTCTTTCCAAAAATCTTTTTGTCATCACATCCTCTTCTATTTTGAAACTCTCAACTGAGCTACAGTTGCGTTTTGCTCGTAATAATTCTCCTAGGGGAATGCTGTCAAGTAACCATCTTGGGTGGCAGCTACGGGCATGGAGAAGACTATTTCCTGCTGTTTTTTTCCTAAAGAGGGAACTTTTTAAGCCCTCTTTTTGAATGGTAAAGGAAAGGTCAAGAAATTCAATGTTAGTTTTTGACCATTGACTAGTAAAGTGGAGATTGAAAGTGTTAACATTGAGGCTTTTAAGAAACTCATTTGCTTCAATCTCATTACCATTCCAAATGCAGAAAATGTCGTCAATATATCTTCTCCACTTTATCACCTTGTCTTTAAACATCTCATGCTCTCTGACCACTTTCTCCTCCCAGTACCCCAGATAGAGACCCGCAAAGCAAGGAGCAAAGCAGGTCCCCATCGAAGTACCGAGGGACTGTTTAAAAATGTTGCCATCAAATGTGAAAAAGTTCTGTTTCAGACAGGCAGACATCAGTGTGGTAAAAGTAAGAGATAGATCTCTCATTGAGGTAATGTCTGCACGCTAAAAGTCCCGATTCATGCGGTATGCATGTGTAGAGAGACTTGTAACATCCAATGAAAGGAGGGAATATCCGTCCTTCCATTCTGTACTTCCTAGCTCTCTTAGAAAATGACCCGTGTCCTTGATATAGGATGGGAGGTTTGCTACATATGTCTGTAGAAAAAAATCCACATATTTAGAAGTGTTTTCCATACAGCTTCCCCTTGAAGACACAATGGGTCTTCCCGGGGGAGCAGCTGGATTTTTGTGAATTTTGGGGAGTAGATATAAAGCTGGCAGTCTTGGATATTTACAACATAGAAAGTCATACTCGTTTTTATCTAAAATGCCTTCAGTTTTCCATTTCAAAAGACTTGCCTGGAATACTCTAATAGAATGCTCATACTCCATCCTATTGCTCCTTTGAAACTTCTCTGCATCAGAAAGTTGTTGTATGCCTTCTTTAATATAATTCTGCCTTGATTGTACCACTACATTCCCCCCTTTGTCAGACTTTTTTATCACGATAGAATTATCATTTTTCAAGTTGTTAATCACTTCTCTTTGTGCTGAAGTGATATTATTCCACCCAAACCCTTTTTGCTTTGTGAGCTTGATTAATTCTTGCGTGACTCCTTTTTCAAACACCTCAATCGCATCGTTTTTCATTTGCGGTAGAAAAATAGATTTCGGTTTGAAAGGATTCTTAACATTAAGATTAAGGATGGTATTGTCATTAAAAACATCAGAAAATGGGTTGTCGTCATCATTCACCTCACCTGCCAATACTCTGGCGGTGTGGAGCAGCTCAATATCATTTATACTTACAGTGCTAGGTGTGTCACCGTTGGTTTCTATTTCTGTACCCACTTTGGTTGCATACCATTTTTTTATTCGAAGTTTTCTTGTGAAATAAAAAAGATCTATTCAACTCTGTGTGTAATTGAAGTCATTAGATGGGCAGAAAGTCAGTCCAAGAGATAACAGTTCCAACTCAGAATCGCTGAGCACTCGATCAGATAAGTTAATGACAGTTTTTCTATCCATTATTTCGTTTTGCTTTGGCCCCTTGTACGACTTCCCACTGGGCTCACCGATCTTCCTTGTGCTGTTTTGTTTCCTCTTCTTGCGCCTCTGCTTCCTCTTCCACGACCTCGTGTAAATCCTTGTTTGTTGTTGACTTGTCTTCCTTTCGCCATGAGATTGAATTCTGTTCAAATGCTGGTTTTTACCCCATCAAAATTGGAAATGTTTGAAACTTCACTACTGCTCACACTTCCATCTGTTGTAGTTTCAATTTCTACTTGTTCTTCTTGATTCTCAGTCACTTTACCAGTGTTTACGGCCGTTGGAGTAGGTGTGGGGGAATTTTTTCGAAGCTGATCATATTTTTTGGCAAAAGTTAGAATCTGTCCTTTTTGGTAATCAACCAAATCCCTTTGAAATTTCCTCTGTTTTTTAAGTTTGATATCATCCTCAATTTTTTCAAGACTCCTTTCGATTATCTCCATTTCTTTACTGTACTCTTCTTGTCCACACAGGGCTTTGACCTGTTCAGTCAAGTTATCATTGGTTTCTGCCAGTCTTTCACAGTCTCTCTTTGCATATTTAACTAGCAACACTAACATGTTAATCGAACAATTGTGGTTGTTGCTGGCCCAGTCATTGACCAATTCGGGATCTGGGTCATTAAAAGTGGGTGTAATAAAGATGCGTAGTCCTCTTGGGATTCTCCCAACATCAATATATTTTAGCAAGGTGGTAGCTTCCCACCATTTATTTTGCTCCGTCTTAAGAGCTCTCCATAATTGGTCCCAATATATATATATATATATAACTGATATGTTATTAAAGTGAGAATTCCCAAGTGAGTTCTATCTTTAGAAGTGGTGTGCTCTTAAAAATAGTGGTATTATTACTTGTAATATATATATATATATATACTTATCCCTTCACCCTACCCCCTTCCCCCTCTACGCTCCCTTCTTCCCGTCTTTTATCCCTTTAATGTTTTCCGTTGAGACCTAGCAATTTGACCGATGCCCGGTGGAGCTACCTGATAGCTGACGAGGAGATGGGCTGCGGATTCCCCCTCGTCCGTCACCAACCCAGCCGGACCTTGGACAGACTTTCCCTTCGTCTCTCCATCATATCTATACCCTACCCCTTTTACCCTTCCCCCCTTCCCTTCCTCACTCTATTTTCCTTTTCTTCCAGTCTCCTTAAAGGTTTTTCTTAATATCTTTGGTAACTTGTAACTGATGTAAGTTTGCAACTATGTGGAACCTTATGTAAAGCGCTCTGATACTTTCGGGTCTAGCCAGTGCTATATAAAACTCTTTAAATAAATAAATACATATAATAAATTAAAATTCCATATTTTAAAACCACAGATAACATTCAACCCTTTCCCCATTCAGCTTGATCCCAGTTTCCATAGTAGCAACATTCAACTGAATAGGCAGGTTAGAAGTTCTCCATATTTTCAAGTTCAGCACACAAGATTACAAATGCAAACAGCAGGTGTGGTTGACGTTTGTAAAATATGACCTGATCCTATCCACTGTACCATTCAAACACTTTTTACTAACCAATAAGAGACATGCTTTTTAAAGAAAGTAACATGTACTCTATTTTTGAGTGTACAATGTTATTAAACTGCCAATCAATTCTCTACTTTTTTTAAAAAAACAGCATCCTGTACAACCATTTTAGATACCTCTCATTCTACCAACTGACTACCTCAGCTACAGACATCTTTTCATTACTTCCACACATCCCTTCAAGATGCTTACAGAAAGGATTGTTGGACACAGCTATGTTTTCTGGTGCAAAAGGTATGCTGAACGCAGAGGTCTTGCCAAAGACCTATCTTTGCAACATATGGAAATTAAATGGATAGCACAGAGTGGTTTAAAGTGACACCAATTGATTCCTTTGGTTAAAAGAGTTTTGCATCTCCAACCCCCTGACTTCATGATTGTGCACTATGGTGTCAATAACCTAGGCACATTGAATGGGGTAGGTCTGGAAATGCTAATGAAGGACACCTTTGCACAATTGATGTTGCTTTTACCTCAAACTGTCTTTGAATACTCTAATAAATGCCAAAGACAGAAATGGAAGTGGTCAAATCAATTTTGTCCACAGATTGAGAAAGCTAGAAAGAATGTCAATACACTGTTTCTGCTTACCTCAGAGACCATAGGATGGGCTCCATCTATAACAACATTCTACGTTTTGATATGGTTGACATCTACAGAAGTGATGGAGTACACTTCACGCATCAAGGAAACAGAGTCTTTCTCAACAACCTAAAGCTGTGCATCCGCACTTACATGTAGCTACACAAACTCATAATGAAAATAAGGGCTCTTTTTAGAGCCACCCTATAACACAATAGGTAATCTAAAAATGTTTCACAAATACATATTTTGTTTTCATTTTTTGCTGATTCGCACACCCGGCGCAAATCTGCAAAAGCATGAATTCAATGTACTACAACACAATACACTTTCCAGGTTTAACTATTAAATTTTAATTTTACATATTTTTAACACCTCTATCAATTGTATTCTTATCATGAACTTCAATCATACTACCCGTTTAAAACAACTTCACAAATATAACACTACCTTCTAAAATCTATACTACTAAATTATTTATTTGAGTTGAATTTGTGAATCCAACACAACGTTACACGGGGGGAGGGGGCTGCGCTGAGAGCCGCATTGCAGTCAAAACTCCAAAATAGAAAAAACAAAACGCCCCACTTCTATTATTAAGTATTTGCCCTGGGGAACCCATCCCCGTGGACCTTAACTCTACTTTTACAAATAAAACTCAAATATGTTTTTGAAAAATACGGGAGAAGGGTCACGTAACCCCCCTTCCCTGGGCCACTATTTGTCCCAGGGAGCCCATGCTCCAAGGCCTGGCCAGTATTTATTTGATTTTTTTTCTTATTTTTGGAGGGGGCCACATGTCCTGCCTCCTGAGGCCAATAATGGCTCGGGACCCCATCCCCCAGGGCATTGCCTCTTTCTTATTTATTTTTTTTTAAAAAAGAATAGTACGGGAGGGGGCCCAGTGCCACTATTGGACCCAGGGCACCATCCCAAGGGCCTAGTCACACGTTGGGGACTGCAGGGGGAGCCCCAATGCCCCTGCAGGCCTCCCGGCTCCCCGTATTGCGGGAGCCAGCATTGCTTTTGGACAAGGGGAGCTGGTGACATGCAGCTCCCCTTGTCCAAAAAGCAATATGCTTCGCTTTATGGAAGCAAAGTAGAATTTGCAATGACAGGGCAGAAGCCGTGCTCCCGCCCTGTCATGGCAAACTGCAATGTCCCAGGGGTGGGCACCCCGGAACATTGCCGGAGCTGGTCCTGGGGGATTACAGTCCCCAGGCCCATAGAGGGCTCCAGGAGGAGGGCCCCCCTCCCAACATTTACACTGCCAAGAGGAGGTGGTGGTCCACAGTAGTCCCTGGGACCAGGGATCCAAAATGGACCCATGTATTTAAATAATTAGTGCCCCAGGCGGTGGTGATCCCCGGGACAGTGTGGCGGAGTTCGAGCCCCCCCACACTCACTATTTGTTATAGCCCCCAGAAGGAGGCAGTCCCCAAGGCTTGGGGACCCGCGAGGCCACCCACACAGAATCAAGTAAAGCCCTGGGATGTGGCTGTCACAAGGGGCTTGGAGGACCCGCACGGCCCCCCTCAATATCTGAATGCCCCGGGCAGGTGCTGGTCCCTAGGCCTGTGGGGGCCTCCGCAGGGCCCCAGCATAAATGTTAACAAATACCCCTGGGACCCGGCCTACCCAGGGGCTCATTCAAACAAAGCACGGGAGGCCGCGCTTCATTTTTTTTCCCAGTGGGATTCCACACCCAGCGCGACTTTCCCCCGAAAAAAAAAAAAATTGCTTTTTTTGGCCCTGAGGGTCCCTGTGAGACCCCCTGACCAGCCCTAGGGGGTCAGGGGGTTTCTACCCTACCCCCTTTCTTTCATTTATAACCTTTTTGATGTGACTACGTTCAACCAAGTCACAAAATGGCTGCCAATACATTCTGGTTTGGAGTGTTGGCAACCAATCAGAATGAAGCTCGTGCTCAGGAGGGTGCGTGAATACTCCTTGGCCCTCAGATATCGATATTTTAACATTTTTGAATATCTCAGAAATTACTGAACAGATTTACCCCATTTTAAAAAAAAGCACACTTTCTTGACTAAGACCTACATTTTTGCCAAATTTGGTGTAATTCCGTTCAGGTGTTCGGGCTGTAGCTTTATCTAAAGTTCCTAAGGAAATTAGCCCCCTTTTTTCATCAGCCCTCGCTTGACGAATCACCCCAAAACTTTCAAGACAAGAGCTGACCGGAGTGAACCATTAGTTTTGCAAATTTTGTGAAGATCTGTCAAACTGCGCCAAAGATTTTGTCAAAAGAAAAAATGCTTTTTGAAAAGAAACGAGGTCCTAACTATGACTACCTACTGGTGACCGTCAGTATGTACTGTATAAATATATATATATGTAGAGAGAGAGAGAGAGAGAGAGAGAGAGAGAGAGAGAGAGAGCCTAATCAAACATCAAAGGGTGCAGCCAAAATTACTCTGCTCCACATCTATATAATTCATTAAGCATTACTATTTTGAGACTACTTCAAGGATTCAGGAATCTTTCCAGGAGCAGAATTCTTTCGCAAGTGGAGCAACAAAAAATGCATTTTTATATTCATTTAAAAGAGAGAAGTAATACTGAACCAACTTTAAAGCTTTACCGTGCTGCGGCGTAAATTCTCCACCTAATTGGAAGGGGTATTTGATAAGTATGTAAGTTGTTCTTGGCATTTAGAGAAACAGTAACAACTAGATATTTCTTTGAAATTTTATTTTTCAGAGGTTTGTAAAAGGCCCGTGCAGGATAGACAATTTAAACCATGTGCATGGTTTTACAAGTTAACTAAACACGTTAATACCCGGGACACATACTTCGTAGACTTTAAAATGCATTATAGAAACATAAACCTTCTTAAAAGACCAAGTGACTGACTTTAAAGCAACAATTGATATAGCTCCCATCTGGTCCCATCTCACATGTTATTTGCGTCCATGTGTAGAATGTTAAAATCTTGGGCCCCCAGAGGCAAGGTGCTGTAGACGAAAAAGCAGGACTAGCTGAAGGTGTAAAGCCTGCCATCACAGCTGACACAAAACTACTTGAGATATGTGCAGAGACATAGCATGTAACAAAAAAAAAGCAACATAATGAGCATGAAGTTGTCTGGCAGAGCAAACCTACACAACTTGCTTATGTGTTCCTATTTAAAGAAGTTAAAACCTATCAACAAACTCACCAGAACTTCTGAAAACACCTGTGTAGTAGAGATACTCACCAAACTAAACTTCATTATATTATACAAGATGGTCATCAAACACCTCACTGCTGGGAATAACTCTAGGTATACAAACGTTGCATTTATCTTTATTGCATTTCAATATGCATACACTGAAAGCGTGCCTTTTCACAAAACTCCCATATGTAGAGTCGTCCCAATCCCAGGAGCATGAAAATGAGAACACCACACACACAGCTCTGTAATAAACGCCTTTATTTTTCAGAATACCATCACAGACTGTCACTAATATGTCATGACTTTAATAACCACACCTTAACACCTCCCAGCACCTTGCGTAATTCCTGTTTTAAGTACTCTCAGAACCATATGGGTCCTAGCACTCATAATCATAAAGACTCTACACCGTACTTCAGTATTTGGTTACCAGGTCTGCAGGCAACCCACGGTGGCACGGAGTTCACGGGTAGCGGAACTCGGTAAAGTGACAAAAAATCTCTGGTAGGCTACGCGGAGTGCGTTACCTTATGTCGTTTGCACTTATTTGTAGTGCTGGGTGTAAGGCTCGCACTGTATAATCAGCATGAATGGCATTTTGCACAGTGCAAGAGGGTGCTGCTTTTTTTCTGCCACTCGAGTAGAAGTTCTACTCAAGCAGCAGCTTCCTCAATGCAATCGAAAGGTTTCTCAAAGCAAGAGGTAGCAACCATCCGCGACTGTCTGTGTTTAGAAATCTCACTGAGAAGTGGTCTAGTGTTGGAGTTTCCTTGCTCGTGCTTGCCAACTTACCATAGGTGAATGTGAGCAAGAAAAAAACTCTGCTCCGCCAGGCAGGGAGGAGGTTTTTGGAACTCCGCGAGCTCCGTGAAGCGCAAAGTGCAAAACACTCTGCATGCTCCCTATTTACAGAGGCATTTTGAAGTACTTAAAATAGTACTGCTAATGTTCTCTTTTATGTACACTTACATACCATTGTTACTATTGTTACCATTGTTAATAGGCCTCATAACAGCTTAAATGAGAATAAATGTGAAACTTCAATGAATGTATGGACTATGCCTACTTGGCACTTTTAACAACTGGTAGTTGGATATTTCATAGCTGATTCCCGAAGAGTATGTAAAAGAGTATTTCTGTGATAGTACTTCCGGTACTCATAAATGCTTTATGAATGGCAACATCATATTATAATCATATTTTGATCTAGTGTCCTGGCTTGAAATGTTCATTCTTGATCAGCATACCTGTCTATTTACTCTGTGGTCTTTTATGTGTTTAACTACACTGCTGTCATTAGATGATAATGATTTCATTTTGGAATTACTTAATGAACGACCTTTCACCAAGTGGCATGACTAAGCAAAGAATGACATGCCAGTAGTGGAAAAAAATCACATTAAATAAATATTAAAAAATATCCACGCGTTCACAGGTCTTCTACGGTACCTAATGAGCAATGTAAAGTAGGATATCAGGAAACGCTGGTGTGCAGATAGCTGTGAAGATGAAACTTGAAGGAACCTGGTCACAAAAGCAGTTTTGAGTAGGCAAGTTAGTGCTCCAGCAGTCCTAATTTACTTACTCAGAAATGGTATTCTCAAATCTCCGAACAGAGATCTCTGCCTATGCCTACTGTTTCTCTTATTTTTCAGAGATCTCTGCTAGAGTGCAGAGAACTCCATGCACAGCGATCTTTGTTTAAGGTGTCAATGTGAGAGACGTAAGAGTGATCACAAGAAAATGGTCACTAACAGAAATTAGCTGAAGGAAAGGGTTGATCAAGGAGGGGATTAGAAATATATACATTCTTAAACACTCTCACAAAAGAGCAAAATAATTGCTAGTCACCAAAGTTACAACTTAATCTACTCCAATAGCACCGCAGACAAAGGATACTCCACCAATGCCATGGAGAAAATCACATATCACACTTGACCAATCACTAGTACTGCAAGCTACTCTCAAATGAATCAATCGAGGCAGGAATAACACAAACACCACATAGGAAAAACTGAAAAAGATAGAAAAAAAATTCTTAAGAAAATTATGAAAATATGTTTGTTATTGATTTGATGTGTAGTTAATTTTCATTTAAAAACACAAATTTAAAAATGTCTCTAACTAATACAGAACACATATTGCAACTTGTCTTCATTCTCATCCAAGACACTGGCTGCTACAAGGGGGAGTGAAGAGTCAGGACTCCAGTATAGCCTTTGCAGGAAACTGCCTCTCTGTGTAGTGTACTATAATCAAGTACACTATGTAGAGGGTGCGAGAGATTCCCAAAAGGCAGGGAAAGGTAAATGTAGATAATACCAACTCTCTTTTTATGATAGTGTGGGCAAGCAGTTAGGCTTACCGGAGGGAAATGTTAAGCATTTGTTAAACTCACAGAGGCAATGAATGAGACAGACACTCAAAAATAAATCTAAGAATATTTTTCAAAAATAACATAGATTTGTATTTAATTTTTAAGACCATACAGACAGTTCTAGGATAAATACTTTCGGAGTTAAGCATTTTGAAATTCAATAAATATATATCTCTTGAATGCACAATTACGCCCCATAGGAAACAATGGGGAAAAAGTAGAATATTGCATAGAAATTCAGGCTATACTTTCACAAAGGTCGATGTTGGGACCAGGACCAAAGTTCCTGCAGGAGAAGTTCATGAGCGTCCCGGATCGGCCAGGAGCAGTTGTCCTGAAGTCTTGGAAGCTGGCGCACAAAAACGAAGGAAGCTACACGAAGAAGCACTGCACAGAGGGACTTACTGATAAGTAGGGTGGTTCTCCTAAGAGGGAGGAGGGCACAAGGTCCTGTGGACCACAGTAGCAGAGCTGGTTGGTTGGTGATGGGGCTGGTGAGGCTGGGTGCAGAGCGAACAGGTCAGTGAGGCGTTGTGTATCTTGAGGGTCTCGCGGTCAGGAGCAGGCAACTTAGAGAAGCGATTTCAGGACTGCTGGGCCACTCAGAAAGTGGATCTCTGGAGTCTCGATGTCCCTCAATAGGTATTTGATTCTAGTGCTTTGGGACTCTGATCAGGACTCTTCTTCTTGCTGTTGGGGACCTGGTACCCTGGGTACAGGTACACAGCAGCTCCTGGTGCCTCCAAACTTGGTGGAGAGGCAGATCTGACCCACCAGAGCTGACATACCTTTTATCTTGCATTGTTGCTTCTTTGAGGCCATCATGGAGCAGCAAGTTGACAAACTGAACTTCATGGGGTTGGTGCCTGTGGTGTGTAGAGGAGTGATACTTTCACTTCAAGGGAGCTTCAGGGTCATTTCTTGAAGACTGGTGATGCTTCAGGGTTCTTGAAGTCCTTTCAGGTTTCACGATGACACATGAGCAGTGATTACCCAGTCCTGAGAGACAGGGTTTGGCACGGCTTCAGTTCTGTTCTCAAGCAGCGGGTCCTCTTTGCCCTGGTCCTCTCTTGTCCATTGAAACTGATGTTCAGGTCTAGGGGTGTCACCTAAATACTGAATTTGGGGGTGTTACAAGGGAAGGCTCATAGTAGACAATGGACTACTTACCTTTAGGTTGTCTACCTTTGGGTACCACCCTAGCCCTGATTGAAGGTTTATCCATTCCTAGATGGTGGGAATTTCAGGAGAAGTGTTCACATTGCTTGCTCTACCCTAGACATGGTGTAGGCTAAGTAGGTACCCTCCTACTCATCTAACTAAGTTTCACACCTCTCCTCCCAAAACAGTGGAGCAGAAAAGTGGGTTTTGTCTCCCCACTATCTGGAGTTACCTGGGTTGGATTTCAAGGATGGCATTGTCTTTGAAGCTCTTGGCCCAGGAAGGCCATGCTGTCCTGGGGGAGATGTGAAGCACCTGTACCCAGACCAGACTTTGGCTCTCATCCCTTGAGGTAATGGCAGACTGATGAAAACTAGTCCGGAACCACACCAGTGCTTGGTAGGTTTTCAGGGGACCCTTTAAAGGGTCTCCTGGGTGAATCTATTGAGAAATCTATCACTGGCATCAGTGTCGTTTATTAAGACAAGATGTTTAGTACCAAATACCTTAGAAATCAGCGAAGCCATTATAGAGTTTGGAAAACTCATGTTGACAAGTATCCAGCTCATGTACACTTTATGGCTTCCCTGTGCACTTCCAACATCTCAGTATGGATTAGACATTGTAGCAGCATATCTGCACATGCAGGTATGCCCACACAAAGGATATAGTGCAACCTGCCTTAGGGCTAAAGGCCTGTAGTAGGGGTGACTTACCTATTTAGTAGTGCATAGAAACAGGGCACACAGGGCTGTGTGCCATGTTGATTTCCCTGCACCAAGACAAGCAACCTTCAATAGCAGAGTGCATAGCCTTGATGAGGGGTGCCTGGGGTGACACAATCAGTGCTGCAACTCCAGAGGATCTTGTCCAGTGCACATGCCCTAGGTATCATTTGTTATGGAACTATAGGGGCCACTGCAGTTGTGCCAATAGTGGTACCATTTTGGGGAAAGATATCCGGCACTGGGGACCTGGTTAGCAGGGACACAGTGCGCTTAAAGTTTGAAATTACATCAGACATCAGGCAAAAAGTGGGGGATAACCATGTCGAAAGAGGCAGTTTTCTTTAGCCATCAATAGATGAATGTTAATATATTATCAACCAACTATGCACAACCTGCCCACATACCCATAGTCCCATACCCATCATCATACCCATCAATAGGTGAAAGTCAACACAATATCAAACAACCACTCACAGCCTGACTTCATAAAAAACAAGACACAGCCTTTCAATTTCTTAAACAATCTTGATGATTGTTTCTTGCCTTGCACCTCATTTTGAGGAAAAATTATTTAAGAAGGAGAGATGAGATTTACAGCTAAATGGGCATCCTCTTTGTGATGTTCAGGGAAGTAGTAATTGCTACCAGATCATGCCTGCACATTTAAGAATACTGGTTGTACTCCAATTCCTGATTACTGGATCTTTACAGAGCATTAGTGGTTACACTATATGCATCCCATAAGCAAACCATTCATTGTCCTTGTGACATATTGAGATGCATCACCAGCCGAGTGCACCAGTTTATTGCCATGCTACAACCACAGCTAGAAAGGCAATGGGTTGCAAGTGAATTTTATGCCATTGCTCATTTACCTCGGGTATTAGCTTCCATTGATTATACACACATGGCACTTGAGTCATCTCATTCTCACGAAAGGGAAAACCTTTTACACAACAGACACTGTTGCCTCCACATTGGTGTGCAAGTTTTCTGCAAATGCCTAGGGCTCATTCACTGGTGCACTCGGTGCACACTGGGTGGACACATGATGTGTGGATCACTGGTAATACACATGACAGCTATATTTTTTGACAATCACCCATCACACATAAATTAGTAGCTGGGTATTTCAATGGACATACAGCTACTAGCTAAGTTTAACTAACTTGCCTGATACTACATTTGTATCTTTGGTATGGAACCATCAATGTATGTATTTTGTCATAACTTCACCAAATAACAGCACACCCATAACTCTAAAAAGTGAATGCATGCATGTGTAGATTGAATGCTACATTCTCTTGGTTTCTTATCACATTTTGAGCTGATGCTGGGATCGCCATCTCTCCCCATCCGCTCAAATCCCTCCAACTTCCACACATGTAGCTTCGGAAGAGGTATAATAAGGCACACATGAGAACACGACCCATCATAGAACTCTTTTCACATCCTCAGGTAATGCTGCAGATGTCTTGCCATCATGGGAACGCTCCAATACTCTGCAAAAGTTGTGTGAAGAATGCTGTGACCTCTTGCATGTTGCACAATATTACTCTGCAACAGTTCTTACATGTAGACCTATTCCTGAACACTGGACCTATCCATGGTCTCGGTGTGGACCACAATACAGAACTAAGGATCTGCAGGCAAGTGACTAAAAAATGACAGTGGCTGGATAGGATTGAGTCAATGATGAATGGTGGTCTGTATCACCTTAACATATACCATTCTGAAACAACGCAGTCGCAACATAATGATGTCACATACAAACTCACAAGACTCATTGTAATATGTACCCACTGGCACATCATTTACTCATTCATTCATAGATTTCATACAGTCATTAAAATCAAAGGCTCTCTCGTCAGTATTGGGCCTTAAACAATTTTAACAGAACTATGGAGGCCCCTCCCTGAGTCCAAGTTTTTCCGCTTTTAATGCAATGGTTCGCCCACAATTCCAATACGGTGTAGACGTTTTATCCTTAGGTGGCAAATTGGATAGGAATTTAGAGGAGGGTAAATGCATGAACCAGCTTCTTGTTTTCCCTCCACCAACTATGATACAGGCTGTGAGAGTGGAATGTCATCTTAGAGCCTTGAATTTTTGGGGAATGCAGGCATCATTGAATTTCTGGCAGATATTAAATAGAGAAGGGCCCCCCAAAATATCAAATCCATGTAAAAAAAGAAATAGAGGAAAGTGAACTTAACAGGGGGTGCCAAGTTAGACATAAGTTAGATAAGCTATGCGTTATTATTTCCTTAGAACAGGATCAATAGAAATCAGGGCAGCAGACCTCTAAGCTGGAACTAAGTGATATTATCAACACTAAGGCCCGTGAAGATTTATGTTACCTGGGGAGCAAATCGTCCACCCAATTCTTGGTAAACGGGCGGACTAACAATCAGATATTCCCCTATATTGAGGCCAGGCAAAACTCGATGCTTAGAAATGCAGTATTGAAATTTAGAGTTGGCCTGAATCCTTGTAATGCTGATTGGAAGATAAAATCAGCATTGACGAATGAACAGGGTCTGTGCACATGTGGATTACATATGAATTACAAGTAAAACGCCCACATATTTTGCTGGATTGTTTGTGGTTCCTGAAAGAATGGAAAGAACTTTTAAAACCTCTTTTTATTGCCTATAGAATTGATAGCAGGATCAAGCACTTAGCCTATTGATAAAAATGAGGTTTTTAAATGTGATATGTGCAATAGGAAGATTTTTAATTGCAATTCAGGAATCGTTGAATGAATTGGTAATATAATCTGAATTGGACTCGGGGTAGAAATACGACTTTACCGATGACCTGGGAAATTTCTGATAGTTGAAAGCCCGTCTGTGTGTAGGCATATATATGTAATGTACAAGTGACCCTTTACTCTATTCGGCGATGAATTAAGAGCTTTTCATAGAGTGGCACAGCTTCCTTTGCATATTTTATTAGGATTTTATTGAATTTATACAGCTGCTATGGTTACACTGTTTGTATAATTTGTATTTTAACTGTCTGCTATAGTGTGACATCTTTCTTTTTATAGCTATTTGCCGAATAAAAATATTATTAACACCAACACTAATAAAGGTCAAAAGTAAGATATATTTGAAACCTAGACACATTGGAACAGGTTTTGTAGTCTTACACTTATGTCTTATTCTGACAGGTAATTTTAATCAATAGCTTGTTCCCTCAAAAAAATCTAGTTTTGCCTGATTCCCATTGTCACATTTAAGCATTCTGAAATAAAAAGAAATATTCAGCAATAAGTAGCCAAACTTCCAGTTATTCATCCAACCTCTGTTGTCAATCATTAAAAGGAAGATTCTCAAGTAATCAACCCACCAATAATACATTCCCACTTGGGGCTGATTGCAGTACATTGGATTATACTTTCATTGACCACTCAAAATTTCAAATCTGCAAACATTTTGAAATTGTGTCCCAAAAAGAAAGGGATCACAACCCTAAGGTTAACACACTTAATTTTAACTATTACTAAAATAAAGCTAGTATGAATATACACAATGAATCATATACCTCAACCAATAGGTAAAAAAATAAGTGGAATTTACATTCCACCTTACTCATATGGTACAAGGACCAAGAGAATTGGATTTTATTAAGAACAGATGAACTGATCCTTCATCTGACTATTAGCAGATTGACAATATCTCAAACTGGGAAGTACTTTAGTCTTTAACGATTGGCTTTCTGTCATCTGACTAGCCTTTTAAAGATAAGGCCAAGTTTAACCATCAACCACGTTCTAGAATCAACATATTATAAAATGGGTTTGTAAGAAGGAGGTAAGGACCCTTTATCAAAAAAAAGAAACTTGCTCCTCTAAGCATAATTTAATGATCAAGTGGGCCAAACTTGGGAGACGCATGAGCGCGCGATTCAATATGGCTTACTTTATTTGATGCTTATAGTATAAGATCATAAAAGTTCAGATAAAAAACTGTTTAAAAACATCAATCAATTAATACAAAATCAGGGATTATATACTTGTCAATATAAAAATAATAAAAACAGTTATAACAATCACAGATAAGAAAAACAGTCACTAAAAACTGTTTAAAATTCATTCGCTATTGTTGTGCTGCCGCCTGATCTTCCATGATTGAATTAAAAAAGACGCCACTGAAAGGCAAACCATAGGATTGGGCAGAGATTGTAAAAAGAACATTGCTACCCGACATTGTTTAAAATGGAAATTGCGCATCATGGTGAAAATAAATCTATTGCATGGTTCCCTGTAAAATTTGCAGAAAAAGAAAATATGTAAATTTGACTGCGCAGTAACCATCGCATGGACAATGGGGTAAATCATTTATAGAATAGATTCCTGCAGGGTGTGCCAGCACACACGGGATAAGATTTAACTGGAATCAATTTAGAAAGAATCTATGTCGTGGGTTTGTCACAGTAAAAAGATACAACATTGTCCCATCCAGATGCTTCGGATCTTCAAGGTATAATTTTACCAACACCTACGTGCAGTTTTTTTCCAATCTAGCATCTGCGCTTTGTTTAAGGAAGTGGGCTTTTAGCTCCCGTCTTGAGATGCTCACACAATCCCTGGGGGTAACAAATAGACGCTCCAAGCCTAAGGATGAGAGAGTAGATTTAATGCACAAAATCCATGGAATCCTATGGGCATTATTCATGGATATACAATCTTCAATTAGTTTTTGGGTAATCTGAATGGACAGGTTCTTCTGACAATATAATTGGGCAATTTTTGCGACAGTAAGACATTCTTCCCACCTTTTAAAGGTAGGGAGCTTTATGGTTTTTGCTGGTGGCTCTGGCTGCTTTTAGGCTTATTTGGAGCTTGTTTCCTCCTGCACTGAAGCTTCTCACAGCTCTGCACCTGCAGTTCCTGTCAGGAGGGCGGGGCTCTCTTCAGGAAAGGGTGCAGATTTGGCCTGGAAATCGTCCCACTGTTGGTTTTAGCTGCTACACTTGGATCCTTACCTCATTTTCACACTGGTTTGGCATATTTATGTTCATTTTAATTTTTTTATTTTTCTGCTGTTTCTCATATATATATTTCTGCCATGGAAAGCAAAGCTTCAGTTTTATCTGTGCATAAACGTAAACAAGCAGCGTCTCCTCCACCTATCAAATGTAAAATAGTTGATTAATCATAACTCCCACTGACTACCATTCTGGAGGAACCGCAGGTTGTCAAGTCCAATACAGACAATATTGCTGTGGAAATTAAAAACATATGTAAGGATGTTGCAGGTCTTTCCATGAAGGTTGCGGATAATGAGATTAAAATAAATGACATCAAAACAAAGACAGGTCAGCTAATGCCTCTTGCCACAAAATTCCCTCTCTCAAAACTAGGTTGCTTGAGTCAGAAAATAGAAAAAGGCAATAGAACTTGCTTACTTTTAATTTGCCTGAAGATATGGAGGGGCTTGACTGTAGACGCTATCTTGAAAACTTATTGCCGAGCCTATTAAGCCCCAAATTTCCAGAACAATTTTAGATTGACAAAGCTCACCGAATTTCATCTCATCGTAAACCTGGCCAAACTAAAGCACATCAAGTCATCTTCAAGGTTCTGTTTCATCACCATCTTATCCTTATTCAGAAAGCAGCAGAAGAAATTCCTTCCCTCCTTGTTAATGGCATTAAAATCTTCATTCATCAGGACTTTGCTAAGGAGACTGTCACCATTCAAAAAGATTTTGCAGCTTTGAGACCATAAATGAAAAATGTCAGCTTCAAATATGGACACTTTGATCCATCTATCATGCGTATTTGGAAAAATTTAATCTCCAAGTTCTTTCATTGTCCAGAATACCTTCAATCATTTCTAGATAATCACTTCCCTATCTCCATGGATATGTATGACCTTTAAATTTGAAAATGTTTCGACCATTTTGCTGTTTGCTAGAAACATTGTTCAAATTAGAGTTCATGCCTGATATGGATTATAGGTTTTTATTATTCCTAGTTTTTTATTTTTGATATTCTTCTTATTACTGTCATGATATCCTCGACACACAGGGGTCCACTGCAAATGGAATCCACTGCAAAAGTGCAGCAATTGTTGTCACATAAAAATCCTCCCCTGTCCCGTGCACCCAGCACGACCGTGTGTGAGTATTTTTTTTTGTGGAATTGTAAGCATTTTTTATTTAATGAGTAATTTTTTCACTTTTAGGTTTACCAGCATAGTAGAGAAAAATGCGAATGTTTATTTATATTTTGATTGTGCTTTACAAACACCTGTTGCTCTGCACATTGAAGCAGACATTGAAGCAAACCAAATGGAGCGAGCAAGCGATTCACAAATCAAAGGAAAAGAAATCGGTATTTCTTTGGGACTGAACTGTGGCTGAATGCCTGGTGTAGTGAAGAAACTCAGAAGCTCTCTGCACGTCGTGTTACGTAACGCGTTGGGCAGCGTGGCAGCCGTATTGGGTGTGGCATTACTATTTAATGCCACACCCGACATCTGGAAGGTGCTTAGCCTTCCAAGAAGTTGCGGAAATCACCGGTTGCCAAGGACGCTCCTGTTGACATAGCGCCCCGGCTCCGACTTTGGATTCTCCTTTCTTCCAGTGACCCCGAGACTCCAGCTGACATCTGCTAAAGAAGGAAAGAAAGGAAAGCTAAGTAATCTTTGTTTATTTTGGTGCCCACTGCAAGACAGCGTCTCAAGTGGTAATGCCTACAGAAAGACCATTTTTAGAACTTTTGAACGTAAAGGACAAAAGGCAACTTTGAACCTTTGGCAACTTTGAGCATTTTGGCAATTTTGAGCTTTGGCTTTAATAATAATCCAGAGACTGCTTTTTAAAATCAGAACATTGTAGTGTATATATTTTGTAGCTCTTTTGTTGTTTGTCTGAACTTCTCTTGTAGTGATGAGCCACTTTTAAGTGTATGCATAAACAAAGGCTAACATTCATGCTCATCTAAGAAGGCTAGAATAAAAAGTAGGCAAGGTTTTAATACTTATAACTTTTATCCTTGTAGCAAACAAGAAGAAAAGGAAACCTTCTCTTCTGAATTCCTAATCACCTGAATCCCTAACTCATCAAATAAAAAATCCGGACGCAGAGTCTCCAAATCTGAGATCACAGGTAGGGACTAGAATAAAACCCTTCTACTCAAAACTGTAAATACCTTAAGTAGGTAATTGCATAGGTATTTGTTACACGCTAAAGGGGTAATGAATCTTGTTGCTTCGCAGGTCGACAATAGATTCACCACAAGCATTCAGGATTCCGGCACTCCTCCCTGAACCCTATCACATAGCCTTAAGTGTAATCAAAACATTCAGGTTACCAGGTAGGGTGCTGGAAGGTGGGTCCATAACGTCTCTGCGAAACTTACCGGAGCACATCTACAGGTAAGAGTGCATGGTGGCCTTGGCAATTACAAGCTGTTTTTTTCTCTTCTTTCACTATTATTCTCTAATACACATGTGTGTCTCAGCACATTTTATGTATGTTCCTCCTTCTTTTTTCTGTATGTTTTTCTATGTGCTAATTGCCTTATATCTCCTTTGTTCTACTACTACTTCAATGGTCTTCACTGTTTTTTTATCTCACATCTTATATGTTTATTCCTCTTTGCTCCATTTCTTAACTTATGAATACGACTCACAGAATTAAAATTGTTTTCTTGAATGTTAAGGCATTGCGAAATTGGGTTTACGCGTTTGAAGATATTAGATTACCTATTTAGACAAAAAGCTGACATTTGTTTATTGCAGGAAACACAGATTGATGACAATATCTTAACCTCTATGCAAATTAAATGTGTTGGTCAGATTCTCTCTTCTCCAGCACTGGGGAACGAATGGTGTGGCTATTCTCTTTTCAAAAAATCTTCAATTACAAATTTTAGATAAACGATCTGATTCAGATGGATGATTCCTGCTGGTTAAACTAAAGCTTAACAATTCTATTTTACATTTATTCAATATTTGTGGTCCAACAGCAGATGACCCTTCTTTTTGGAATCATATTGCCACTGAAATTCTTCAACTTCGAAATGTTTCCCTCATTGTGGGTGGAGTTTAGTGACCGCCTTTTCTTCTACTAAATTCTCACCTCGAAAAGTGTTTCACTCACTCAAAACTTTGTTTAAAAACTCTAAACTTGTTGACATTTGGAGGTTACATTTTCCCACTCACAAAGACTTCACCTTTTTCTCCAAACCACATAATTCCTACTCACACTTAGACTGCCTGTTAGTGTCTAGAGGTTTGATAAAATATATAACTCGTCCCTTGATTGTAAACATTAAAGTTTATGACCATGCTATTAATTCACTAAAACTACAAGTTACACATTTTTCTGTTTCTCATTCCCATTGACGCATAAATACAGACATTGTTCTCCAAGATATTCAGAAGGACACAATTTTAGCAGCTATTCAAGAGTATTTTTCCCTCAATCCGAATGGTGTGAACTTCTCTATCATAAAATGGGATGCTTTTAAACATATTTACGCGAGGTGATCATCACTATAATGGCCCAAGAACATAAGACATTTAACACCAGAATATTACATTTAGAGAAGCAAATTGCTAAATTTGAAAGATCATTTATTTCTTCTCAGAATATTTCTTTTAAAACTATGCTGCAAAAACCTAGGTATGAATATAATTTGATGTTAAATAAGAGAGCTGGGATTCAACTTGCTAATGAGAAAACTAACCTCGTTTGCAATATAAATAGGGTGGGTGAACTCTTAGCTAACTATCTTTGCGTAAAAAAAGATAGAAATCTAATTTATGCTACACATAGGGACAATGGTATAATTGCTGGGTCTACCCCAGAAATTCTACATGAATTCCTTCAACTTTATTCATCACTATATGACAAACTGACTCTCCTAGACCCTCATGTTATAGACATGTTTTTAGCTTCTGCTAATTTTCCACAGCTTTCCCAATCGAATAAATCCAAATTAGATAGTCCTATCTCTAAAGAAGAACTTTTACTAGCTTTCTCCAAATATTTTGGGTATGCTTAATGAACTGCACATCTATTAACATCAATGTTCAATATGTCTCATCGATATACTTCAAGCCTCAGTGTATGTGGGTGCTCACATAGTGTCACAATACCCACCCGCCAGGGTAAAGATTCACTAGGACTGCGAACAGCCTAACACAATGTTCAACAAAAACACTGAGGCACACCAATTGGTCGTAACTCCCATCCACAGTCAAGAATCTATGATACATCCTCTCTTTAGTCCAAAAGTTATCCATGTTCCAAGTACCAGCAAACGCATAACGGATAATTTTAGGACTAAAGAGAGGACGTATCATGCTCCCCACATTTTGAGGAGAGGAAGAAAGCTTCCCATAGTCGAATATAGAAGTGGAATTATGGGAATGCACCCAATATTGATATGGTCGCCACTCGGACTAATGTTCAACTAGGTTGATAGTGCCGCAATCATCAATACTCATAGAATATTTCATTTCAAACCGGGATCCTATTTGGACAACTTAAGAAGTCACGCATTCCATTAACTTGTGAAAAGAGGGACTACATATAATAACTTGGATTTGAGGCTTGAGAAAGCCAAGGAGGGTGAAATGTGCGTCAGCTGCTGCTGTTGTTTAATTTGCAAAGAAATGGAATAAAATTAATCCAAGTGACTTGATTAAACAGCTATTGTAAAATTCTTCTAAAAAACATTTGGACTGACTGAACCACAGATTCTTGACTGTGGATGGGAGTTACGACCAATTGGTATGCTTCAGTGTTTTTGTTGAACTTTTACTAGCTATTCATGACTTAAACCACAAAACCACAAAAGTCCCCTGGACCTGACTGCATCCCTGCTGAATTTTATTAAGCATTTGCTCATGTCCTAACCCCTTATTTACATCATTTATTTATTATGTTCAACCAATCTGGTCTCCTTGAAGGCTCAATTACGACGCTTTAATTATAGTTTCGCCTAAACCAGATAAAGATCAGACTAAGGTTTCCAATTATCGCCCTAGTTCCCTCACAAATCAGGACTGTAAAATATTTGCTAAAATCTTAGCTACTAGGTTGACTCGTGTTTTATCATCCCTTATCCACATAGACCAATCTGGCTTTATGAAAAAAAGATTGTCTGTCAATAATACATGACTCCGTTTTCATGTCATTGATAACATTTCTACCTACACATCACACATTGGCCTTCTCGCTTTAGATGCTGAGAAAGCTTTTGATAAAGTTAATTGGCAATTTCTATTTCAAGCGCTATCCTCATTTACTTTTTGGGAGATAACTTAAAAACAATTATTTCAATATTATATGGTTCTCCTTTGGTGTGCCTTTTTATTAATGGTCAGTTTTCTAACTCTTATTTTATTTTTTATTTTTTTTAGTCCTCATATGTTTGATCAGTATGTAACTGGAGAAAGAAGAGATTTCTGACAATGGTGCCGATTAGGATCCTGGAAAAAATTTCCCCAACCGAATTGAACCTGGACTTTTTTCCGTACAAATGGTAAAACCGCCGTACAAACTGCCAATTACGATTCGTATGGGAAAAAGTCCATACAAATCGCATTGGGAAAATTCCCCCACACGTCCTCGGGTCGGGAAAAGTCTCCGACACGTCCCCGGACATTTTTACGTACAAATGGGAAAACTGAAGTCCCAATGCGCAATTACGATCCGTCCCATCCGTCCGATTGTACAACTGTATGGAAAAAAGACCGTCCGGAGCGAACTCCCATAGCGATGTCCAAACAAGTGCCTGGTACGCGCCGTACCCCCCCCCCGCCCCCGTATGTTCGCGCCGTACCCCCAGCCCCCCCCGCGGATGGGCGCGCCGTACCCCCAGCCCCCCGTATGTACGGAGCGTACCCCCACCCCCATATGTACGGAGCGTACCCCCCAGCCCCCCGTATGTACGGAGCGTGCCCCCACCCCCATATGTACGGTGCGGACCCCCAGCGTGTAGCGCTGGGGGTCCGCACCGTACATACGGGGGTGGGGGTATGCTCCGTACATACGGGGGCTGGGGGGTACGGGGGTACGCTCCGTACATATGGGGGGCTGGGGGGTACGGGGGTACGCTCCGTACATACGGGGGGCGGGGGGGTACGGGGGTACGCTCCGTACATACGGGGGGCTGGGGGGTACGCTCCGTACATATGGGGGTGGGGGTACGCTCCGTACATACGGGGGGCGGGGGGGGTGTACGGCACGTACCGGGCCCCCTAATCAGCTCACATCGCTGCGTACTTAGCTTTTCCGGCACTTTTTAGGTGCCATAAAAATTTTCCCATCCGGACTGCAGTCGGTGCGAATCGTAATTGCTGGTACGTAAAAACATGCCTAACTCCATCCGGACGTCACGTCCGCGGTGTCCCAGATCACATTTGTATGTATTTTTCTGTCGGTTGGTCTTTTTTCCGAATCGTACGGGAATGGTGTTTCCGAACGAATCGTAATTGCATGTTTGTAAAGTTTTACAACCCGGCACGAGTCGGACGGAGAAAAAGCTCCGACCCACGGTTTGTACCGGGTTTTTCCAGGATCGTAATCGGCCCCCAAGTCTCTTACCATCCAGACAGAGTAATACCAGCTCTCTCCACTTAGGAGGGGATGGAAGTCATCGCGGGATCCTTCTCTTCAGGGTCGGCTTACTCTTTTCTCTTTGATTACAGGTTTTTACTTTAATTCTGTTTCAGGAATAATATTAAGAACCTGAAAAATCAAGTCACGGGTGAGGTCATCACTGAGGACAGAGCTATTGAGCAGGAATTTGTTTGGTTTTTTCAGGAATTCTATACAGAAGACTTAGCCCAGAACAATGAACAGACAGCTGCTTTTTTTAGCGACATAGATCTTCCGCTGTTAGGTAATGAAAACAGAGAGGAACTATCAGCCCCTATAACATTGGAAGAAGTCCATAACTCAATTAAGAACTTGAAAAAGGGAAAGGCTGCTGGCCCTGATGCTATCCCTAATGAGTTGTATGGCTTGCTGAGCGAAGGATTAACCCCGATGCTACTTAATCTTTTTAACTCAAGATACATTTGAAAACAAGACACCCCCCTCCTCCTGGAATTCGGCAACCATAATCATTCTTCTCAAACCTAACAAAAACCCCACAGCATGTGAATCATATAGGCCGATATCACTGTTCAACAGTGATTACAAATTATATACACAGATTTTGAATTAAAGGTTGGAGAGAATGGTTGGCTCAATCATTCATAATGACCAGAAGGGATTCATGAAGGGGAGGCATTTAGAGGATTTGACCCATGAGTTAATTGGCGTATTAGAACTTGCCATAAAATTTGAAAGACCCTTGTCTGTAATAACTTGCAACGCTGCAAGAGCTTTCGACAGGGTCATCTGGCCCATTCTCAATGAAGTAATCCGGTCAGCAATTAAGGCACTGTACAGAAATCCTATGGCCTGGATATTAGTAAATGGAACCCTTTCTGAAAAGGTACAAATAAGAAGAGGATCCAGACAGGGATGCCCAGTCTCCCCCCTTTTATTTAATCTATACATCGAGCCACTGGCCATTAAGTTAATAGCATGCAATAACATTCATCCATTTACATGCAATGACTGGGAAAAAAGATAGGGCTTTATGCCGATGATTTAATGATTTTTACAACCCACCTCAACCCAGCAATATCTGATATTTGGTAAATTTTAGACAACTTTGGTAAATTATCATGATACGCTGTAAACCCTTCAAAAACAGAGATCATGCAGTGGAATACTAGTTCCCAGAGCGAGCTTATTAAAAAGAAGATTAGATATTTAGGGATCGAGGTGGTTCAAAATCTGGAAACTCTAGCAAAGGTGAACTTTGATTCAGTTACATCAAAAGTCAAGAAACAACTGCAGCAGTGGGATTATTTACCTTTATCTTTTTTGGGAAAGTCAAATTTATTAAAAATGTCCAATACACATTTATTTTTAATACAATTCCACTGGAATTCAAGAAGGATTGGATTAAAAAAAGTATAAGGAGCCTTCTCCAGCTTCATCTAGGGGAAAAAAAGGCCCTGAATCACATGGAAGAAATGTAGGGAAAAGAAGGAAAATGAGGGTATAGCGAGCCCAGATCTCTTACAATATCAGAGAGCTTATATTTGAAAATAATTTTTAGACAGCTTTTAAAGGATTCCAACAATATTACCCCTACGTTCAGTGCCTTGACGTATGGCCCACCAGACTTATCCAACCACTTTCTTTATAAATTCGGAGACCCCAAATCTTTAAAAAGAATCAGACTAAAGTCTCTCCAATGGGCCTGTAAATTGTGGTATCAAATTAGGAAGGTACACCAGATTCCATATTACAGCCACTGTGCGCCAATATGGAGATCGCCAGGATCCCCCGCATGTTTGCAAGACATTTTAGCTCTTTTTTTTCTTTATAGAGGAAGCAGACAAGGTTACCCCTTATCACCTCTTTTTATTTGTTGGCAATTGAGTCTTTTCTCTCTCATATTCGTAACTCTAATGATATAACCAGAATAGATTTAACTAGTATTACACATAAAACGTCAGCTTATGCAGATTATGTTTTACTATACCTCTGTAACCCAGCTACTCTTATACCTGCAGTTTTTATTATTATACTTGAATAGTCTATTGTGTCTGGTCATACTTTAAATACTCATAAAACAGAGTTTTTTCCCCCTAAATGTCCAATGCACGCCTATAGTGCAAGGTAATTCTGATACTATTTAGCAAGAGGAGAAATTAAAATATTGAGGAACATTATTCTCGTGTTCTTTAAAAAATTCTATTACACTCAATTGCGATACTTTAATTACTAAAATCACAGATACAATTAGCTAATAGTCCCCACTAAATTTATCCTGGTGAGGAAAATTTGAGGTCGTCAAAATGGTGCTTGCCCCTATTATTTTCTACATGTTGTCTATGATCTATTACAGTTATCTCTCTTATTTTATAAAAAAAAAAAAGGTAAACTTATTTCCAAATTTCTTTGGAGTCATAAACCACCTCCTATTTATTATACTAAGCTTACATTTTCCAAACATAATGGAGGGTTTGTAAAATATCAGATTTTTTTTTTTTTTAAATAAGGTTTACTTCTATTGATCCTAGTTATTACCCTAAATGTATATTGATAGAATAAAATTTAGTTTAGCCATTCCCTCTTTCGTCAGTATTGTCTATGCCAAATTCAAATATACTTCTTAAGTCCTTCTCCATTATGGCTTCTACTATATTGATTATTACTGACTTTGATGCTTCATTTTCTTCACATATTTCCGATTCTACTATGGTATTTGTTGTGGTACAATCCTAATTTCAAGTTCAACCATACTATCAAATTTTGAAATTATGGATAAATGCTGGTATTTTCTTTCTTCAGGATATTTATAATAAAGGGGTTTTGTTACCTTTTTCTGACTTTCAAACTATATTCATGTTAACTGATGCCTGACTTTGTGAATCTTTCGAAGTGCGTTTTCTTTAAGAATTATTTTATGTTTATAGCCCTTAAGTTTGCCAATGTTTTTTTTAAAGACAGAGGGACATTTTTTTAACAGTTTTTCACCAATTCTGATAGTTTCATCCATAACCAAAACTTGCTCATTGGAGTTCGGATCTGAAATTATGTGTAAATTGTTTTGATCTTTCCACCCGAGCACAGATGGTCCTTTTTTTGAAATATACAATTTTCCATAAGTGTGGCGATTTTTTAATTCAAACTTAAACCAACGATACCCTAGTATGTCGATTTTTTCTCCACCGTAACCCTCAGGATCTATATCAGAGGCAAATAATTTTGAACCCACTTTACTAGTAAACTGTTTCTACCATACCTCCTCATTCACAATTGAATAGGGTGAGCTAGAATCAGCATACACTTTTACACGCACACGACCTATGTGGATCCAACACTCAGGTTTGTCTTCAATTATAAGGCATCCATCTCTAATATTTAGCATTAATTTCTTTTTTACTGCCACAGAACATTCAGAAACTTGATCATCATTGCTGCTTAAATCACTATCCGAGTCTTGTTCATCTTGAATACATTTAACTGATTTTGTTTTTCTCCTGCAGGATTTTGTGTAGTGGCCATAAATTCCACATGCACTACATCTAACTTTCCTAGCAGGACAAGACTTTGCAAAAGCTAAATGTTCTAAACTACCAAACCTGTAACATTTGGGAGGTTCGTTATTAGGTCTATACTTGTTCCCTCCGTCAAATTTAGTTTTGACATAAACATTGTTTTTAGAACTGGATTTGATTTTAGCCACAGTTTCTTTTACAGCCTCATCAGTTTTTAAAGCATTAGCACATCTGCTGGAGGTTTCTGCTTTGCGGACAATAGCAAGGATGTAATTTAGACACGCATCGCCGTTTATCCACAAACGTTCTTGAATAGGTGGGTTGGAAGCGCGCATAACGACTTGATCACGCACAAACTCTTCCAACAATCCCCCAAAAGCACAATCAACTGCTAATTTCTTTAACTCTCTGACATAATCATCAACAGATTCATTTTTAAGTTGTTTCCTCTGGAAAAATTTGTAGCGAGTTATACCAATACAGACTTTCAGTGCAAAATACTTATCTAAATTGGCAAGTGCTACTGTAAATACATTACTGTCACCATCTCCAACAACAGGTTTGTTCATTTGATTATATGTTTTCAAACCATGGAGACCCAAAGAGTGTAAAAGAATCCGCTTTTTGTGTTGAGCAGCCATTTTTCCATCTGAATCTACAGTTTCAATATAATTTAAAAAATATTCCTTCAATTCTGTCCACTTGAGAGTACGTTCGGATCCAGAAGACCAAAAGGGTTGATGGCTGAGTGAAAAGGTTTGTTGACTCATGGCAGAACCACAGATGACAATCTGTATTAATAAGTTTGAGTCAAAATGTAAATAAACAGGCTAAAATAATAAAAAAACTAAGTGGAATTGTTCAGTTATAAGATATTATGCGCTGTCCATACTTCACCATTTGAATCCAGACAAAAGAATGTCGAAATTCAGTACAGGCAGGTGATGGTAAAATATTCTGAATCAGAACTTCACCTGAATTGCAGAGAGTACAAGCATTGAAAGTATACTTTGCTATAAGCAATAAATCAAATCAAAGTAAAGCTATTGCGATCGTTAGCGCTGACTAACCGGCATTGAAGCGTTTCTTCAGTAATTGTGTAGATCACACTAATAGCTGAAATGACGAGTGGATTCCTTTTTATTTTGTAACGTGACCTTCCCACTTCAAAATGGCCGCTGCGCGTTGACGTGATGACGCACTATTTCCTGTTCGCGCGTGAACACAATGGCACGCTACGTTCTTTTATTTCCAGCAGAGCATTATGTGCGAGATGCTTTGAGAAGAATAAGATGGCCGCGAGCAGGGACTTAACGTTGCTAGGCAATCACAGCTTGAACTTAAGAGTTCGATGTTACAACTGAAGCCCAGTTTGAGGTAGAATCTTTTTTGTTATTTAAAGTAAGAACGCTCACCCAGAATGTGTCCGATGCTCATTGTTAGCGGTACTCGTATATATTCAGCTCCACATTAACGAAGTAGTCGCACTGCGTCGCTGCTTCAAATTTCAAATACCTTATTTTATTTATTTTTTTAAATCTCCTCGGTGTATAGCGTAGTTCAAATGATCCCGAGCATCACCAATTTTGTTAAGAATGGATCACAGAGTTGAGGAAATATGGTATTTATTGAATGAAGCAAGCCAATTCAGGTAAAGAACCGGTCAGTCTCACGTCCAGGCAATAACTGTCCGCACTTCCTCTTGCCCACTCCACGTTCCATATTCTATGGAACGTGAAGCCAGCACGAAGTAACATACAGTAGAGTAGCGTTACATAAATCATAACATAACAAGAACACATAAGATTACATTCTTTCTTCTACTGTATCCAACTTTCTAGATACTGCTCCTTGTCATTAACGTATTACAAATACCTGAAACATTATGAAATTAGTGGTCATCTGTAGAGTAATACAACATGATTGTTTATTTAATCTGTGCTGCCTTTGTGCCAAGTCGCATCTTAGGCATCTTGACTCTCTGGTCCACCGCAGCTACACCATGCTGATTGTGTGGAGGGAGACGCTTTCTATTGTAAACCATTGCAAGTAGGAGGTCAATCCTCACTTCCTGATTGGGCTATCTCGAGCGGCCATTGTGAGAGAGTGACGCTCTAGTTTTTCGCCTCATCGCCCTATATTAAGACAACATGGCGCCGACGCACAGCGGACAGACAGGCTAAGCTGCCCTAGCACTCCATTTGAAATCTGTTGGTTTTAACATTGTTTTTTAAATTTGTACTATCGTTTTTACTCTCAACTTGATTGTTTATTTAATTTGTGCTGCCTTTGTGCCAAGTCGCATCTCAGGCATCTTGAGTCCCCAGTCCACCGCAGCTACCCGATGCTGATTGTGTGGAGGGAGACGCTTTCTATTGTAAACCATTGCAAGTAGGAGGTCAATCCTCACTTCCTGATTGGGCTATCTCGAGCGGCCATTGTGAGAGAGTGACGCTCTAGTTTTTCGCCTCATCGCCCTATATTAAGACAACATGGCGCCGATGCGCAGCGGATGCGCCCAGCGTGCACGCCTAAGGCAAGCCCGTCTGCGCCCGTCCGCGGCCGGACGGTGGCCAGGGCCAGAAATGCTGTCCGTTTCACTAGCGATCGAAGTTACACATATAGCAGCTTAGAGTTGCTCGCCTTTAGGCCCCCACCCTGTCCCCACTTGCCGTGCCTGACACTCCGGGATCCTTGGAAGGAATATTTATGCTTGGGTTGTAGGTTCTCTTTTAGTGCTATCAACTCTACCAGTTTTCCCAATTCCTCTTTAGCGCCTGCTATAGTGAAATTAAAAGCCGGGCTGATAAACTGAATATCCATGCCCAAGCCCGCACTGGATATCTTTCAGTCCCACAAAGGCAATAACTGGGACTTTCCATTTCTGACGGAGACGTGGATGCGGGATGACACCAATCCCACTCTGACTTTAGCTATTCCTGAAAATTATGGCATAGTCTGTGCTAACAGGCAAAATGGGAAACTGGGTGGTGGAGTAGCTATCATTTACAAAACGAAATGGGAGTTAGCAGCCTCTAACCTTGATCAGTTAGAACCCATCGAGGGTCTATCTTTTTGCATCAGACTCTCGGCGTCCTCCTCCTGCTCTGGTATGCTGCTCTATAGACCTCCTAGGAAGTACGATTCGTACAGAAAGCCTATTTCCGTACGAATTGTACAAAAGACCGTAGGGGTAAAAAACAGTACAAAGCAGATCCGGAACAGCCTGTATGTGCCGTCCGTATGTATGTAAGCAGCGTTTTACGGCCCAGCAAGTACGATCCGTTCCCACGGCACTCCGCACGGCTCTTTTTTTATGGGAGCCAAAAACAGCCGTAAAAGCTGATTCGTACAGGGCCCCCCACCACCCCCGTATGTACGCACTGTACCCCCACCCCCGTATGTATGCACCGTACCCCCACCCCCGTATGTACGCACCGTACGCCCACCACCCGTATGTACGCACCGTACCCCACTGTACCCCAACCCCGTATGTACGCACCGTACCCCCACCACCCGTATGTATTCCCCATACCCCCACCACCCGTTTGTACGCACCGTACCCCAGTGCGTACGTGCTGGGGGTATGGTGCGTACATACGGGGGTGGGGGTATGGTGCGTACATATGGGGGGTGGGGGTACGGTGCATACATATGGGGGTGGTGCGGGTACCGTGCAAACATACGTGGGGTGCTGGGGGTATGGTGCATACATACGGGGGTGGGGGTATGGTGCGTACATACAGGGGTGGGGGTACGGTGCATACATACAGGGGGTGGTGGGGGTATGGTGCGTACATACGGGAGGTGGTGGGGTTACGGTGCGTACATATGGGGGGTGATGGGGGTACGGTGCGTACATACGGGGTGGGGGTACGGTGCATACATATGGGGGTGGGGGTACTGTGCATACATACAGGGGGTGGGGGTACGGTGCATACATACGGGGGTGGTGGGGGTACGGTGCGTACATACGGGGTGGTGGGGGTATGGTGCGTACATACAGGGGGTGGTGGGGGGGGCCTGTATGACTCGTACCCGGGAAACAACTTTTCCCGGGCTACGAGTCATACAAACTTCGCTTCGTAGCGGGTAGAGTCATTCCCCGTGTACGGGCCATTTATCGTACGATTCGTAATTCGGATAGCTGGTCCGGATTGTACTTGTACGCTCGGACTGTCATTTTACGAATCGTACGGAAAAGTGTCCGGGTACGCCTCGTACAACTTTTCCCGCTACGATTCGTACAGAGCGGGCCGATCCGTACGTACTTTTTCCCGTACGAATCGTACTGCACGGGTCGGACGTGACTTGTACGATTCGTACGGAAAAAAATACGGATTCGAGTCGTACGGAATTTTTTTTTAAAGGATCGGAATCGGCACCTTTGTAATTACTCTCCTTTGGGATGGTGCAAGTGACATACTACTCTATGAAAGACAACACAGACTCATCAGTGTCTGTTCCAAAATTTGGGGCATCTTTTACCCAAATTTGCAGGTGAATATGTGGAGCACCTCTGGCTTGGTATTCTTTGTGCCAAAAGAAATCAGTCACTTCACTAAGAGGTGGATTACTTTTATTGCAGATAAAAACCATTGTGGCTTTAGATCAATGTCTTTATATTTAAAAAAGCCTCACGTAAAAATGTAAGGAGGTCATCCCATACATACTCAGCACAACTGAGTGTTAATATGCCTGCAGGTGCTCCTAAATTTTTGAACATGCATTTTAATTCACCGGGACATTACACCAATGTTCATTGGTGCCACATTGACATGCAATGAGATTAATCAAGTTATATTCCAGTTTTTCTCCACAAATTCTCTTGCTGATAGATTTTGCAAATGTAGTCCTGTTTTCAAAATTTGATTTACAGCATAACATATAAGGGATACATTGACAAAATCTACCATCCTCAAATAAAGTCTAGTAGAACTATCCTCGGCCACAGGTATTTGAAGAGACCAATCATCATACCTACCACTTACTCCTGTAGGAAAGAGATGAGGAACAACTTTTTTCCCATACACTTAGCAGACTTCTGTTGGCTCATTTAGTTGATATACATTAATAGCATCACCTACAATGTATTTTGAATGTTGTGGATGTATGCTGTGATGTTCATACATTTATCCTTCTCTGGACTGAACCACTTTTTCTATCTGACCTGTTGTTGATGATATTGTCCTCCAGATGTGTGATATCCTGAAGCTTTTCTGCATTTTTTTAACATGTTATTTTGTACCAGATATGTAGCTGCATTTTTAACTTTACTAACATCTGCTAACTCCTGCCATATCTTTTTACTCTTGGTTGGGACACCATTTACTAGAAATACAGGTTCCTCTTCCAAATTACTCTGTACCCCTATAGTTTTAATATTTTCATTAAAAGTAAACAACTCTACCTTTGTGAAATTTCCGGAGATCACTTGGAAGGGATTTTCCTGTCTTTGGCTCCATATGAACTATAGCTTGAAATGGATGCATAGACTATATTAATATGGATTCATAAACATTCAAATCTTAGCAGGTATTTTGCTTTCCTCCAACTTATTATAGAAGTACTTACATATAACTTGACCGGTGGACAAGTAGAATTGTCCCTCTACAAATAAGTAACAGGAAATTCACACCACTTATCATTATTCTCTTTTTCAGTTTTAATATACAAATCAACATTTCGAGTTTGACTCTTGTAGTGAGTGCGCCGACAAAGTATACAAACACAGGTTGGTTGATCTGAACAAACTGCTTTGAAGTTTCTATTCTCTTTTTCAAAATTAGCAACACTAATACTTTTGTTCTTCCTGTTGTTACCAGCTCCTCATTTTCCCTGAACTGCTGTTCTGGACCAAAAAAAAACCAACATTTAACATCATCACAAACCTTTTCTACTTCTACTACATTACCATGCAAAAGAGCTCTATTAATTTCTCCTAAACATAAAGCAGGAGATTTTACATAGTAAAGCCTTCTAACAAGAGGTCTCATTAGTGAATGGTGTACACCTAACATTCTAAAATGATTAAAGCTGCTTTGACAGACTTATTTTTGACAAGTTAGTGAGTGTCCTTGTAAATTAGTATACGTTCTTACTTTAGCTGGATCTAATCTTTGCAACGTACATATTTTCTGTTTTAAACTTCTGTAATGAAAACATACAGAGGACATTTCTAAATATGTCAATTGATTGGTGATGAATGCTACACACACTACTACAATTCCATTTGTACTCAGGGGCCTGTGTAGGCCTTCCTTGTATCTCTTCAGCAATCACTTCCTCAATGTTTCTAGGTGCCAATAATTCCTTTGAAACAAGAATCATTTTTTTTATCTCATACCATCATCTAGATTCATCAACTGCATGCACTGAAGTGTTGTCTTGGAAATAGCCTTTGTCATTAAAGAAAGGGGGTTGGGGATCTCCAAATCGGTGAATATACCCCGCTAACCCAGCCATCCACATACAATAGTATCACAAGACTAACCTTGATGACGAATTTCAATTTGGAGCCGCTTACCTGCAGTGTGGACCCCTTGAAGGCCTCGATTTATCAGAATTAACACACTCGCCTGTTCTTACTTGGCGCCCAGAGTAGAGTCGACCTCTTCGGCCTTGACGATCATGACAGAGCTCGCCTCTGCCGACCGGTCACACTCACGCACGCGGATCCCAAAGGAGGGCTGCAACTACGAGGTGGCTGCAGGACTCCACAGTGTGGTGCCAATCTCCTCGACCTAGATGATCACAACGGATCTCGCCTCTACTGACCGGTCACACTCACTTCCACGGAGGGCTGAGACAGCAAAAGGGGTTACAGGACGCCACAAAGAGGAGGCAACACCCTCTGCCTCCAGTATCGATGGCTGAATTGGTGAACGACGAAAATATAGAATCCAAAATATAGACAGGACAGAATATCGACTCTGAAATATAGATAGGACAGAATATCGAATTATCAAAATATTGATAGGTCAGAATATCAAAATTGGGGTATGAAATATCGATTTCCATAATATAGAATTTAAAAATATAGATTTCCATAATATCGAATTTAAAAATATAGAATTCCATAATATCGAATATTTGTTAGTGTTATGTATGGTAGTATATGTGCTAAAATTATGTATTATTTTTGTAATGTATGTTTAATTTTTTTAAACTAACGAATGTTATGTAATTTAATTTTTGCGTAATTTAATTCCGTAGCGGGTTGTGGGTTTATAGGGGAATAGGGTGGGAAGTAATTTAATTATGGTAAATTAAATACTAATTGTATTTATATGTTTTGATAATTAATTAATTGATAATTAATTATTAATTGGTAATACATTTTTATTAATTGGTAATTAATTTATATTAATTGATTAATTGATAATTATGTTAATTATATTTTTTATTATTAGGAGCGGGTTGTGGGTTTATAGGGGAATTGGGTGGGAAGTAATTTAATTGTAATAAAGTAAATATTTTTATTTTATTTAGGTGTATTGATAGTTAATTGATAATTAATTATTAATTGGTAATTAATTAGTATTAATTGGGAATTAATTTACATGAATTACTAATTATTTTTTATTAATTGATTAATTGATAACAATGTTTATTGTATTTTTTATTATTGGGAGTGGGTTGTGGGTTTATAGGGGAATTGGGTGGGAAATAAATTAATTGTAATAAAGTAAATATTAATTTTTACTTATATGTATTGATAATTAATTGATAGTTAATTATTAATTGGTAAATAATTTGTATTAATTGGTAATTAATTTTTTCCAATGGTAATTCATTTTTATTAATTGGTAAATATTTTTAATTAACTTTTTATTGGTATTGATAATTAATGTAATCTTATTTTAATATTAAATCATTACTTTCCCTACTGTAGCACTCTCAGTAGTGGGAACAGTATTTTTTACCCTCCCGCTATCCATCTCTTTCCCTACTGTTGCACTCACTGGAGTGGGAATAGTAATTTTTACCCTCCCACTATCCAACTCTTTCCCTACTGTTGCACTCACTGCAGTGAAAATAGTAATTTTTACCTTCCCGCTATCCAATGCTTTCCCTACTGTTGTTCTCACTGGAGTGGGAATAGTAACTTTTACCCTCCCGCTATCCAACGCTTTCCCTACTGTTGCACTCTTCGGAGTGGGAATAGTAATTTTTACCCCTACACTATCCAACGTTTTCCCTACTGTTGCACTCACTGGAGTGGGAATAGTAATTTTTACCCTCCCGCTATCCAACTTTTTCGCTACTGTTGCACTCACTGGAGTGAGAATAGTAATTTTTACCTTTCCGCTATCCAATGCTTTCCCTACTGTTGCACTCTCTGGAGTGGGAATAGTAACTTTTACCCTCTCGCTATCCAACGCTTTCCCTACTGTTGCACTCACTGGAGTGGGAATAGTAATTTTTACCCTCCTGCTATCCAACGCTTTCCCTACTGTTGCAATCACTGGAGTGGGAATAGTAATTTTTACCCTCTTTATCCAACGCTTTCCCTACTGTTACACTCTTTGGAGTGGGAATAGTAAATTTTACCCCTACACTATCCAATGTTTTCCCTACTGTTGCATTCACTTGAGTGGGAATAGTAATTTTTACCCTTACGCTATGAAACGCTTTCCCTACTGTTGCACTCACTGGAGTGGGAATAGTAATTTTTCCCTTCCCGCTATCCAACGCCTTCCCTACTGTTGCACTCTCGGGAGTGGGAATAGTAATTTTTACCCTCACGCTATCCAACGCTTTCCCTACTGTTGGGCTCTTTGGAGTGGGAATAGTAATTTTTACCCCTACGCTATCCAACGTTTTCCCTACTGTTGCACTCACTGGAGTGGGAATAGTAATTTTTACCCCTACGCTATCCAACTTATCCCTACTGTTGCATTCACTAGAGTGGGAATAGTAATTTTTCTCTTCCCGCTATCCAATGTTTTCCGTACTGTTGCAGTCTCTGGAGTGGGAATAGTAATTTTTACCCCTACGCTATCCAACGTTTTCCCTACTGTTGCACTCACTGGAGTGGGAATAGTAATTTTTACCCCTACGCTATCCAACGCTTTCCCTACTGTTGCACTCACTGGAGTGGGAATAGTAATTTTTACCTTCCCGCTATCCAATGCTTTCCCTACTGTTGCACTCTTTGGAGTGGGAATAGTAATTTTTACCCCTCCGCTATCCTACGTTTTCCATGCTGTTGCACTCACTGGAGTGGGAATAGTAATTTTTATGCTCTCACTATCCAACAAAATCTCTTCTTTTTTTACATTACTTTTATTATTTTTACATTTTAAGCTTTTTTATATTATGTTATGTATGTTTTATTTAATTGTTTTTAATATTTAATTACTGTTATATTATTTTTAATACATTTAAAAAATTCGATATTTTAGCTAACTATATTTTAACATTCTATATTTTGGAATCGATATTTTAGTACTCACCTGTTTGTAGATAGGGAGTCTATATTCTGTCCTTCTATATTTTGGCGTCGACATTTTGGGCATTGTATATTATGTCCCTCGATATTTAGTTACTGAGCCAGCTGCATTGAGGAGGGAGGTGGGTGCTTCCGCCTGCCTCCGCTGGGGCTCTCCATCTGGCTGGCCCAAAGGTTAATCATTAAGGTGTCTCAGGTGAATTGGCTAGTCTCTGGCAGGGAGCAGCTGGGTGCAGCCTCGACAGCATCGACTGCGGTGTTGGTTGGGGGCAGGGAGTGCTTCGCTTGCCTCCAACGGCCCCCTCAGTCAGGGGTGCCCTAAGGTCTCTTAGGCGCCACTTGGGAAGTGACCAGTCTTCGGTGGGGTGTAGCCTATATCGGCACCAGAGAGGAAGAGACACCGTCTGCATCCTACATCGACGACTACACTGGGAAAGAGTGATAGGTGCTTCCGCCTGGGTCCCGGCCGATCACCCCGGCCGATGACCTTACTGCTGCTTCTGGGTGCTTCTGAGGCCCGGATCCGTACTCGAGACTCTGGGTTGGAGGGGACAAAATCCAAATGTGCGGCCTGATGAGTGTGCTTTGCCCAGGCTCGTGGGAACTCCATCCTCAGATTCTTTGAGGGATTTAACCATCTGGCTCCCTTTATGCTGGGAGAGTGTGCGCGCGGCAGTAATGGGAGGGATTGATGAGCGGGCTGGTTTTGTTGTTGTAGCTACCACCGCTGTACTCTGCGCGAAATTGCCTGCAGCTGATGCATATCTCTGACTAAGTAAAAGAGACTTTCTCTGCTAGCTCCCTTCAAGCTGCCTTTTTACCGGTGTGCGAAGGAGTGATGCCTTCACCCGGTATCTCCCTGGACACGGTAAGTGTCTTTGCTAACAAAAACTTCCCTGCAACAATGGCAGCTCACTTGGAGATATGAGTTAACAACCTCCTTTAGATTACATGGCCTGATCTCACAACGTCTTTCAAAACAATCCACAAAATAGGGCCTCTCAAGGTTATTCACCCACACCTAAGCCAATACTCAAAATGGCCACTGCTCAAAATGGCCTTGAAGAGGGTCTGAACCTTAACTTAACTTTTTAATTTCCTGAGTTAGGTACTCTCGGGCCCTTTTCAAATTACATTGTTGTTCATTTGAGTAGATTTTTAACGAAACTAGTGAAATAATTACTTGCTCATCCTGTTTCCCTTGAACCCGGATTTGATTGTAAACAAAACTATTGAAATAATTACTTGCGCATCTTGTTCCCTTTGAACCGGCAAGCTGGGTCTGGTCCGCCTAGTGATCGACTTACGCAGGGTAACTGCTTGTTTCTGTCTCTTCTGAAAGCTCTGGAAGGTCCAAGACGAGCATACTCTCTGTTAGAAATGGGATTTCTGGTTGGCTAGGGCTTGCGCCTAAGTCAGGCATCAACCACCATTCTAGTCAGGGCAAGGGAGTTGCACACTGATGATAACCCCTGCTCACCCCCTTGATAGCTTGGCATGAGCAGTCAGGCTTATCCCAGAGGCAATGTGTGAAGCGTTTGCGCAACACACACAGCAGCAACACACTAGGGTATATAAAAAAATAGCCTTTGTAATATCATAAACACATTAGAAACATAATCACACATTTACACTGTGCCAACTGGCACTAGGCAATATTTCACAGGGGATTATATACAGGACCAGGCCAATCTGGCCACGGTCAGAACCATCAGAACAGGTAAGTAACTGTAAAACACAACCTGTAACTATTGGTACCATAATGAACTCAGCATTATCACCTGCGACATAAACACATTATGTCTAACACAGTAAGCATAAGAACACATTATGCATCTCATTAGGCCTAAACCATATTACGCCTAAATCAAATTAACATTATCATCACATTAGGCATCACATCAGGGGTCACCACCCTGTGCATAAATGATTAGCAACAGTGCCCACCATACCCACTCTCAGCGGGCACACCTAAGGGAAAAGCATTAGGCATAAATCATGAGAATAAACATATCATGCATCATCACTGCAGGCATAAAACACATTATGCAATAAAACAGCAGTGCACCAGAGTACACTGACCTGGTGTACACATCACCTTACTCTAGGGCCTTGCATTGAGCCCTCCTGGTACACACAGGTACCACCGGCCCCCAGGCCAAGTGGCCTTACACCGGGGCTCAAATGCCCTACGTCAGAAAGTCAGGGCTTCTACATGACCGTCTACTGGCCCTCTGACGGCCAATGCAGCAAACAAAAAGTGTGCAATGCACTTGGGCATGGGGTGCAACTCACCCCTTCCTCACTCCCAAAGAACTGGCCCCCAAATGTTGCAGCTGCCCGCAACGGCGGCGCAGCTGTGAAAACCAAATAAGACACTGGCACTAGTCGTGGCTAGGGACCCCCCATGACCGGGGCTCGTCTGGTGCCGTCATCATGCACCACCATGCGACCAAGGGAAAATTCACACTGGCACCCACCGTGCCTTGGGAGCTCCGATTAGGCTCCCTCACTCTGCCCCACTCACCGGGGCAACAGATGCGCAGGCTCCATCTCCTCCGCTCTGCACCACTCACCGGGGCATCAGATGTGCGGGCTCCGGCCACACTGGGGAGCTGTCCGCTCTCCTTCCAGGTCGACGCTGCCCAGCCTCCAGACACGCAGCAATTGGCTGGCCGGCGGTGGCAGGAGCAGACCCTGCCCACAATCAGGCACGGTCGCCGTCTGACTTCCGTCGCATTCACGGTGCGGCACTCCTCTCCTCCGGCCTCACTGTGGGGTGGGCTCCCATTTTGAATAAATTCAAAAGCGGGGTAGGCTCCCAGTCTTTGTGCACACTGCAGTGCAGAGTGTTCTCCCTCTACACCGGCACTAATGTGGGGTAGGCTCCCGCCGACAACTGCACAACTATGTGGGGTGGGCTCCTGCTTCAAGAACCATAAAGGCGGGGTGGGCTCCCGCCTCACTGAAATGCAAAAATGCTGCAGAAATGGGGGTGGGCTCCCGCTCCATCACCAGGCACGTTGGAACCCCTCAAGCCGGGGTTCCCTCCAGGAAGCTTCCCGCAGCACAGCGCTACATGGCACCAGTGCTCCTCTTCAAGCTGGCCCCAGAGAAGTAAGTTGTAGCACTCACAAGGCGCTAGGGCCCACAGTTCCTGGAAAATTCAAGAAAAAGGTCCAAGGGGCACAGCTGGGCCCAAGGAGGCCAGCACACAGGGTCCCCCAGCAGGGAGGCAGGCCCCCATGGCGGTTCCTCCTGGGCTCCCAGCAGCAGCACTCCCCAGTAGCAAAGGAACAGCACCAACTCATGGGGTCACAGCCCCTATATTTAGATTAAACATTCCTCTTTGTCTATAGTACAGGGCTTGGGGGAAACAGCAAAAACTGGTTCGGGGGAATTGGAGCTCTCTGTTTACCATGCCCATCTTCCCCTTTGTCAGGGGGGGGCTCGGTGATCAGACACACCACAGGGGGCGGAGCCAGCATTTACTAGGGCAGGCACAATCCTATTCAGGGTCAGGGGATTACTCTTCCCTCTACTCCAAATGCAGATGTCCTATTTAGCCTAGCACTGACTCACCCTGCCCCTCCTGGAGCCACACACACTTCACCAGCCCCTGTCACTCAACAGCCAGATATGTAATCCACATCAGGCAGGCAGACACATAGCACACAGAAAAGTCAACTTCTAAAATTGGCATTTCTAAAATAGTCAAAATAAATCTGCGCCCATAGGGCTAGCTAGGGCCTACCTTAGGGGTGACTGACATGTAGTAAAAAGGGGGGTCACGGACATGGCACACACTTTAGGTGCCACGCACAGTGCCAGTAACACTGCGCGCACAGGCCCTGCAATGGCAGAGGCCTGGGATAGGTTTGAAAGGTTACTTTAGTGGGTGGAGCAATCAGCGCTGCAAGCCCACCAGTAGCATTTAATTTACCAGCCCTGGGTATATCTGATACCACTATACAAGGGACTGACAGGTAAATTAAATAGTCCAAACAGGTGTAGACCAATCTCACCATATTTAACACAAGAGCACACGCACTTTACACTGGTCATCAGTACTAAAGTGCCCAGAGTCCTAAAACCACCAACACCATGTCAGAAAAAAGGCTAGGAGAAAGGCAAAAAGTGTAGGGATGACCCTGCAAAAAGAGCCAAGTCCAACACTCTCCTATTAATAGTTAAAGTTTTATTAATCACTCTTCTCTCCTCTCGGGTCTGCACCAAGACGAACATTCTCACCTATTAACAGTTCAAAGTTTATCAATCACTTGGAAGTCCACAGTCAGGACAATATACCCATCTCATGGAACAATACTATTAAACACCTGGAAGTCCATCAGTTCAGCAATGATGCCTCAGTGAAAACTAGGTACACGACTACTATTCCCTAGTTATGTCCCCCCCTTTTTGGGGTCATTACTTCCTCAGATCTACTCCCATTCCCCATCCCCAGTTTAGCACCCCCCGCTTATTGTCTCACCCCTGCAGTGGCGTTCTCAACACGCATGGGCGAGAGGACGTTCGCTCCTCTTCCATTTACGAGGACCCCCTACTAATTGGGGCCACCTCTCCACCCCCTATTCTTTTGGTCCATTTAATCGCTGCCTACTACACACCACAGTCATTATGGCACAAAATACTTATCAGGCCTCTATACCCTTTGTTCAATCTGGTGTAAACTCTTTTAAGATAATCTACCCCCCAACCTATCGTTAAAGTCTAAGAAGACCTTTAAGCACAATATCCTCAAACAGTGTCCCGAAACTCTTATATCGGACACATATATCTCCAATAAGGGCACTATAATGACTGATCTCATCTTCTACACCAACATAAGAGCGCAGTGGAGAAAGGCCCTCACCTCTATGCTGCGTTCCAAACAGACCAAAACTCTGTATGGCTTTCGCTTAACCACACTTCTATCCCCATCCCTTATGGCGGAGCTAACTATCTCCATTTACAATAAAGGTAATGTCCTTATTCAAGACTTTGGACTGGAACCTCAAGCGATTCAATTATGCCTTCTTGACGATCAAGAACACACTAACTAACTTCAACACTTCCACCGGCAGTCAGAATGTGACACTCACTTGCTCTGATCTCGAGGCGATTGACGGCCCATCCTCCCCATTGCCCGCACTCCTTTCTGTTAACACAAACCCTACAGCTCGACCCAAGTTAACAGAGGTTATCCCTACTCCCCACACCATGAACCTGAAAAACCCACATCTGTCTCATGCATGTGAAGGTTGAACTGACCAGAGTACCTCCCAGGTAAGATTGGATACGTGTCCCTTAGGCTCTGGATCTTCCAATCGCAGGGCCTGGAACCCAGTTAATGTCTCCTATACGCTGACCAATAACAGACATTCACCCACACTCTCACTACACACTTCACCACCCTCTACTCCTCCTAACTCCACTCCGCCTCTCCCTACTCCCACTCCAAGCTCTGATTCCTTTCTCAAGTATGACCCTCTCTCCCTATTTAACTGTGCCAATAGTCCTACGCAACCTATTACCCCTCTAACAGCTGAACCTGTCCTACCTGAGCGAGCTATTCCTGCGAATAAGTGCTTGAACAATCATGGACTTGAGGAGAAGATTGATGACCTCAACCATGATATCTCGGTAGTCAAAGATTTGGTGCAAAGCATTCTGCAGTTCTCCTTGAAGATGGAGAAGTGTTGGGTCTCACCCCCCACTCAGAGGAATGATATCTACAAATCACAGACGCTGTCCTACTCAACCAACGAACATCCCACCTTCTGCTCCTATCTTAGATCCAGCTGGAGCTCGAGGCCTCTACCTAACCACCACTCTCGGCCCCACAGGCCCTTACCTCAGCTATCTGAGGAAGACATTCTCGCCCTGCTTGTGTCCTACACTGACTCAAGGACGGTCTCCCACCCCAACTCTACTCTAAACATCCACTCAATCATTGCAGACCCTGACAGTGAACCAAGCATTAAGCTCAGAAAGGTGAACAAAGAGAACCTGCTGCACATAACCACCTCTATTCATGAAGTGGTCACTTCCAACCTGCACATCAACACAATGCTACTCAACTGTAGATCAGCTGTGAAACATGCAGCTGATATTTCAGATCTCATCATTGTGCATAACCTTGACCTTCTGATCATCACTGAAACCTGGCTCAATGATACTTCCTCCCCAATGCTTGACATCTTAATCCCCCCTGACTACTCCATTCTCAGAAATTATCGACTTGGTGGAACAGGAGGGGGCATTGCCTGCATTCATCGCTCCAACCTCACAGTAAAACAATCCTCATGTACTGTTTTATCATCCTGTGAACAGCTAGTCTCTGAAATCTGGAACAAAGGCCAGAAGACTTATGTGCTGCACTCGAGCTATCACCCTACTGGTGACAACCTAGTCTTCATAGAGAAAATCATGCAGGTCATTAGCTCGAGCTCTGATCAACTCTGCCACATATTTCTCGGGGACTTCAACCTTCTTTGGAATGATACAAATTATCCCATTGTCTGTTCCTTTAAGACTTTCCTCTATGACCTCAACCTCTCACAGCTCTGTAAAGGCCCTACTCACAATAAAGGCGCCACTCTTGACCTTGTCATTGCCAAAGACAACTTCATACAAATAGAAGATATCCTACCCTGTGACTGGTCTGATCATTTTCAAATTCCGTTCCTCATCTTAGACAAGGGATTGGGTCAACAGGGTCAACCCCTTAAAGCGAAACAACTGACTTCCAACATGAGAGACCTCGACATCAACATGTTAACTTTAATCACCAAAAATAGACTACAGCCCCCCCTTAATTTGACCAACCTTGACGATCTATCTGAGCATTACATTAACACTTTGTCTAACATTCTTGACTCATTTGCTCCGAAACAGCTCAAAAGCATTCCAGTCAAACTCTCTAAACCATGGTTTAATGGTTCCCTAAATGATGAACGGCGCAATCTAAGACTCTCAGAGAGACTCTGGAGAAACTTACCTTCCACCACAAATCTCTCTCAAGTGAGAAAATTGAGAAGCGTCTACAACAAACACATACGCTTGGTGAAAACAGAGCACTTTAGAATTGAACTTAATGAAGCCAAAAATAGACCAAAAAACAAATCTAACCAATCTTCTAACATGAACTCTACTCCTCTATCCCTGCACCCTAGTGGTGATGATTTTACAGCTCACTTCGCTGAAAAAACAATGAAAATAGAGCTAGAGCTATTACCTGCCATCCCAACTTTGTTATCCAAGAAACCGCCAACAGGAGGTGGCATAATCCATGACAATATACTCACCTTTGGACGGCTCTCTCAAAAACAACGGATCTTTGAGCAGTTTTCTCCTACCTTACTGCACTGAGCTACTTCACAACATGGAATCCATCAAACCCTCCAACCATTTTGGTGATCCCCTACCCGCCAAGCTCTATAAAGATTTATTCTCAGCCTTTCTCCCTCTTTAGTCCAGGATCATTCATCAATCCCTCTTACAGGGAAAGATTCCAGACTGCCTAAAAGTTGGGCAAGTTACTCCTATTCCTCAGAAGTCCAGAGCGGACCTTTCAGATCCAAACAACTTTCGACCCTTCACCAGCAGTATGACTCTAGCTAAATTGCTTCAAAAATGCGTACATTCGCCGCTCTGCAATCATATTGAGAAATATCAACTCCTGGACCCTCATCAGTCAGGAGTCAGATCAGGGCACAGTACTGAAACAGCACTAACGTATATTGTTGATTAAGCCGTGAGAGCCCTTGACCAACATGTCCCTTGTCTCCTGATCCTTCTGGACCTATCCTCGGCCTTCGATACCATCAAACATGAAAGCCTGATTGATCTTCTCCAGCATAGGATGGGCTTCTCGGCCCGGTCCTAAACTGGTTTGCCTCCTTCCTGCAAAACTGCACGCAAAGGATCAAAGATATTCATGCTCTTGCTTCCAGTACCCCTGTCTGATTGGAGTCCCCCAGGGTTCTGCGCACTCGTCCACTCTCTTCAACCTCTTTATGGAGCCTCTTGCGGTCATTCTGAACCGAGCGAGCATTCAATACTACATGTATGCGGATGACACGCAATTGTACCTGAAGATCTCCTCGCAAGAGGACATAAAAACATTAAATTCTGCACTTGCCTAAACTCAACAATGGTTAGCTCAGAACCATCTCCTACTAAATACTCTGAAAACCGAATTTCTTTTGATCACCCCACCTAATCACTCAGCTCCAACCCTTGACTGTATTAAACAACGTACTGCTCTGAACTGCACATCCAACGTTGTAGACTCTGCCAAATCTTTAGGTATCATATTGGATAAACACTTAAACATGCAAGCACACATCAGTGCTAATACTAGGTGAGCCAATTTCCAAATCAACACACTGAAGAAAATCAAACCATACCCCCCCCCCTGAAGATCTCAGGCCGGCGGTTCAATCCCTGATTATCCCTAGATTGGAATATGGGCTGGTGACCCTCGCTGGACTTCCCAAACCTAGCTTGGCCCCACTCAGAGCTACCTTGAACGCATCAGCTAGACTTTTAACCGGCTCGAGGAAATATGATCACATTTCACCCAACCTTCTGCAACTAAATTGGTTATCTATTGAAGCTAGAATCCGACTCAAGATAGCTTGTCTGATTCATAAAGCCATACACTACAATACCCCACACTACCTAGCAAATAAGCTTGAGCTATCAGGCTCCAGACGGAACTTCAGATGTACGTCCACCCTTCTCTTGAAACCTCCAAGATTAAAAAAGAAAAGATCTTACAACCTTGCTTTCACAGGTCTTGCCATCCGATATCAGATCTAATCCTTCCACTACTTCCTTCAAAAAACTGGTCAAGTGACTAATATTGAACAAACATTAACGCATTGATCATGCTTGTGTGTTTTGTTAATAACCTAAATATTGCAGTATTTCACTGTTGTTTTATATTATGCGTTTACCTTTTTTTGTTCTAGTACTCGATAGCTCCTTTAACTGCATTAACTGATGATGATGCTCGTTTCTTTTTTGTTAAAAGTCCTTGATTTGCATCGCACCTTGGTTCTTTCTATTGTATGATATTTTACTCTGCATGCTCTATGGCACCTTTGATAACCCCTATTCTTTATCTGTGAATGTTTTCCCACAGGTTGTAACTTCACTTACTTTCATTATGTTTTGTATACTCATTGGTGCCAACTCTGTACAGCGCTCTTATACCCCTTTGGGTCTTGTTCGCGCTTTATAAAACTTTTCAAATAAATAAATAAAAAATAAAGTCTCAGCACTGGAAGCATGAATCCATTCACAACTAAAAACTTTGCAAAAGTTACTTCTATTAACAAGTCTTCTCTTTTGGCTCTGTCTCATCATAGACAACAATGTTTTGTCCAATGTCTTCATTCTGTATGAAACCACAATAAATCATTTTCTCTTCAGAGCAAACGCTTTATTAACTGTACCTTCAACATATTCCTTCTGTCTGATTGCTCATGGTCTTCATTTATACTTTTTCAAAGATGCTAACAAGTTGCAAACTACTCTAGTATGGAACATTCTACATCTGATTTCTTTGAACTGCTTCTGCCAACCTTTTATGGCAAAGAAATAGTTTTTACAGTTTAGACACGGGACGCACCCGCTCTGCGCATTCACAAACAAATGGAAGGGAGCCACCAAACTAAATTGCCCTGGGTGCACTTTGACAGAAGAACTCCATGTTATACTTTTCTGTCCTGCCTACAGAAGGTCTAGTTTCAAGTGGGTCATCCAACTTTGTAGGAATCTGGGGTTTAGAAATGACAGGTCGAGGTCTTTAGGCTACTGAAATATGAGACACATCCATTATTTGTAGTCGCAATCTCGAAATTCTTATTCGCGATGTGGTGCATACGTAGAGGCATTATAAAGGGGAAAAAAGCTGGGTAATATTCAACAGTGCCTTCTTACTAACTGTCCGTGATTTGTATCTGAAAATATCTCCAACTAGGGAAATTGTCTTGATATGTTTCTACTAATTTTAATGTTTTGTTTTTAAATTATCTTTTTAAAAGAATTTTTTTATATTTTACTGTCTCAAATGTCTTTTACCCCTGCTTTCAAGATAACCTGGCTACAGCTGATGCATAGGATGGTCAATCAAAGGGTGTGGAGTAGTAGTGGGGTTCGAAAATAAGTTATAAAATTGTAGTATATCGTCCATGGTTTTAATAGTCTTCAGTATCATCATTTTACTATTCAATTGTCGGGCACTATAAACTTTGTAAATCATGTACTGTTATAATTATGTGCTTTTATGGCTGTATAGCCGAAATAAAGTTTTTTGACTGACTGACTGGCTTCTGCCTTCTGCTTAAAGTTTCTCCTTTTTTCAAGAACTTCTTACTTTTTACATCAGAGACTGTTTGTGATTTAGTACTCAGTGTTAAAGTTTTCTTCTTCTTTACTTCTTTTTGCACTTTGCCCAGTTGTGCACAAACAATTTTGAGAAATATCTTGGACCACTTACCAGGAAGCCTTTTCTCTTTGACCAACTTGTCTGCATTTTGACTAGGCCTGGGATGAAAATTTTGTTCCGTTCGCGGAAATTGCGATAATTTGACATTTTCGCGTTCCGCGGAAAGCACGAAAATGTCAAAATTTCCACATTCCGCAGCTTAGCGATAATTTGGTTCTTGCTCGCGCTGTAAAATAATACATTCTCGCGCGTGCGCGATCGCCTTACCTGAATCCCTGCGTTCGCCGACAAGTTTTCTTGATCCGGTCGCGTTCTCCATGAGATGTTGTATTGTTTTTAGCCATTTGCGCTGTCTCGCGACAGTTCGCGCCCGCAGTGACGTCATGCGTCGTGCGATCACGTCTTTCTTCTCGCGATCATTCACCGTGAGACAACTGAAAACAAGATGGCCGCGCCCGCGAGCAACCACATGGGTAAGTTGGCGAGCCGCAACCATCCAGAAAATCTTGCGAACATGCGGGAAAAAACCTTCCGCATCTTCGCGATATTTCCGCGTGTTTGCGATAATTTTTAACATTTTCGCGATAATTTGCGAAAGTGGATTTCGCAAATTCCGCCCACCACTAATTTTGACCACTTTATTTTCTTAGTTCTAAGGAGATGCTATATTTGCTACTGCTTCTTTCTTCTCTGAGTTATAGTTGGCATGGTAATTCTGAGTAGATAACTAGATATTGATGTTGGGAAACAAAAAGAGAAATGTACATTCATCACTTAATTATATAGTATCACATTACATATTTTAAGTATTTAAACATTTAGTTTGCATGAGGATATATAGCTTAGGCAATGTTCAGACTATATGTGTTCACTTTTAAGTACATAACACCCATCCTATTATCTACAGACAAGCAACCTACCTTACTGCTCAGTTACATGTATGTGTTCTTACAGCTACTCACATACACACGTACTCACCCACAGAGTTACTCACACACCCTCTCACTCACCCATATACCTACTTACACAGACATTACCTTAAAGAAGCATACCCTATTGAATTACTACAGCCTCCCTCAGAGGACAGTCATATGTTGTAGAAGAGTAGCTTAAAACTTGAGAAGGGCTTTACATGATAGACTTGAATGTGTCAGTTTCTTTCACATATATGTGAATAACTATGTGAGTCCAAATCAGGAGCTGATTTTCCATGAATAGCTGTCTTTCTTTCTGACATCTACAGTCTTCTGAATGTGTCTGTAAAATATTGGGTGATTTAAGCATGTGAAACTGCCTTTATTAGCACAACATACATACCAGTTGTGCCTGTCTGTGTTACTGAATCTTTGCATGTTTCCATAACTACCTACTAGGTGTTTCAGTGTCTGTCTGCTTTTCTATTTAGGTATCTCAGATTTAAGTTTGGGTGTAGACTGGATGTACAATTGGGCACATAGATTTCTATGATTGCAAATAGCTCACTGCATCTTTTACTTTTAAACGAAAAGCTTCCTGTGCTATGGCCTAGCTGCAGCCTACCTTAGTGTTTACTTATATCTGGTACAAGAACAGTTTACACCTTGTGTAGCATGTTTAAGTGCTATGAGAGTTCTAGCAGTAAAACGACATGCCTAAGCTCAAGTATAGTAGGCCTGAGACACAATGGAAGATCTACTTTTCTGCAGGGTAAACCTGAAAGTGTCAGTTGTTTAGCAGATATCTGAATCAGTATTTCAGTTCGTATTGGGGCTGTGATTGAAAGTTATTACTTAATCACTACCTCTCTTTATGTGATATGTGGTTCTCTAAATCAGTCCGTAAGGGTCTGCATAGATTGCCTTCTGGGTTTACTAGTGAAGATTGGGTTATTTAAGTGTGTGATAAACTGCTTTCATTACCGTAAGATAAATATCAGTTGTGCCTTTCTGTATGAGTGAATCTTTGTGTGGTTCTCTAACTACTTCACAAGGTGTTTCAGTTTCTGTCTGCTTTTCTTCTTAGGTATCTCAGATTAAAGTCTGCATGTAGGCTGGATGTATAATTGGGCACATATAATTCTATGAGTGCATATAGCTCACTGAAACATCAACGCACATCTTTTACCATTTAAGCGAATAGCTCCCTTCGCTATGGCCTAGCTACAGCCTACATCAGGAGGATTAATGTATATGTGGCACCAGAACAGTTTACACCTTGTATAGCACTTTTAAGTGACAAGAGAGCTCTACTAGTAAAACTGCATACCCAAGCTAAAGTATATCAGGCCTCAGACAGAATGTAAGAGCTACTTGTCTGCATGGTAAACTTGAAACTGGCAGCTGTTTACCAGATATCTGAATGAGTGTTTCAGTTCATATCTGAGGCTGTGATTGCATGTGTATGTAAATGTATTAATAATTCACAACGTCTCTTTATGTGATATGTGGTTGTCTTAATCTCTTTGTAAGGGCCTGTATAGATAGTCTTCTGGTGTACTAGTGAATATTGGGTTATTTAACTGTGTGATAAACTGCTTTCATTACCACAAGATACATATCATTAGTATTTGTCTGTGTGACTGAATCATTTTGTGCTTCTCTAACTACCTCACTAGGTGATTTTCTATTTAGGCATCTCGGATTTAAGTCTGGTTGTAGGCTGGATGTATAATTGGGCAAATAGGTTTCTATGAGTGCATATACCTCACTGAAAGATCAAAGTGCATATTTTACTTTTTAAGCAATTAGGTCCCTGTGCTATAGCCCTGCTACAGCTTACCTCACTGTTCACTTATATGTTGTACAAGAACGGTTTACACCTTGTCCAGCAGTTTTAAGTGATAAGACAGCTCTAGCAGTAAAACTACTTGCCCAAGCTGAAGTGCACCAGGTGTGAGACATAACGAAAGGGCTAATTGTCTGCACGGTAAACCTGAAAGTGTCAGTTATTTAGCAGATATCTGAATGAGTGTTTTAGTTCCTATCTGAGGCTGTGATTCTATGTGTGTAAATGTATAACTAAATCCCTGCCTCTCTTTATGTCATAGATTGCCTCCTGGGTGTACTAGTGAATATTGCGTTGTTTAAGTGTGTGAGGTGTTTTCATTACCACAAGATATACATCAGTTGTGCCTTTCTTTATGAGTGAATCTTTGCATGGTTCTCTAACTACCTCACTAGGGGCCATATGTAGGTAGCATACAAGTTACCACTTCTTAAATACCGAACTTTACCGATTCGGTATTTAAGAAGTGGTAACTCGTATGTAGGTAATCATTCGGTAAATATTACCGAATCGGAGAAATTCGGTAATTACCGAATCGGTATTTACCGATTCGGTAATGAGGCATACCTTCCCATTTATTCCTATGGGCCTGGAGGCCCATAGGAATCAATGGGAAGGTATGCCTCATTATCGAATCGGTAAATACCGATTCGGTAATGGGGGGAGCACATTCAAGGGTGGCAGGGTGTCACATTGACACCCTGTTGCACCCCTGATTCCTGCATGTGTGCACATGTGGCGCACATACATGCCCTAAGGGCATGTATGTCTGCCACATGGCACTGTTAGTCCAGCAAAATATTGCTTTTTGCAATGAATTCGGTATTTAGCACCAGCATATATTTGGTGCTAAATATCAAATTATTTTCCCTACACATCACTTATTTGAGTGTCACCTACATCTCATTTCAGGATTCGGTATTTACCGAATCGGTAAAATTACCGAATCGGTAATTTTACCGATTCGGTAAATTACCGAATCCTGAAATGTTCCCCCTACATAGCACAAGCCTAAATACCGGTCGGTAACGGGATATTTACCGAAAATCGGCCGTTACCGACCGGTATTAGGCTACCTACATATGGCCCTTGGTGTTTCAGAGTGTGTCTGCTTTTCTACCTAGGTATCTTAGATTTAAGTGTTGTACGCTGGATGTATATTTGGCCACATAGGTTTCTATTGCAGATGGCTCAATGAAACATCCCTGTACATCTTTTACTTTGTAAGCGAATAGCTCACTGCGCTATGGCCTAGCTACAGCCTATCTCAGTGTTCAGTTATATATGGTACAAGAAAATTTACATCTTTTTATTTTATTTATTTATTCATAGAGTTTTATATAGCACGGACTTGACCCTTGGGTATCAGAGCGCTTCACAGTTACATGTGGCACATTTGTAATACATTGTGAGTAGCAGCATTAATATATATAATATTCCTGTATATGACTTTCTTATCGGTTTCAGCAAAAAAACTATTTTTACAGGGTGTAACAGTATTTCTATACAAATGGTTCTGATGTGCTTTCCGTGAGCTCTACATCAGAAATGGTTCACGGTCGACGTTTGGGAATTAGTCACGATGCTAAAGGGAACAGTCTAGCCTATGGAAGGAACTTGTTCATTAGGAAGGTCTTTGCTTCCTTCTTGAATGTTGCTATGTTTGGAACTTTTCTAATGTTTGGAGGGAGTGAGTTCCAGATTCTGGGGGCTGCTCCGGAGAAAGCTCTGTCATACGTTTTCTTCTCCCGAAAGATGGGTGGTTTCAGCAGCAGCTCTCTGGCTCTCCTAGCTGGTCTGCTTCCCCCTGAAAGCTCAATTTTCTGAGCTAAGTACCTTGGCGTTTTGTAGTGGAGCGCTTTGTGTGTAGTACATGCCAGTTTGAGTTGAATTCTGGCTTTGTATGGTAACCAGTTTAATGCTTTCAGATGAGGGGAGATATACTCGTATTTTCTGGATCCAGTAATGAGTCTTGCCGCCACATTTAGACATGCTTTTAGTGGAGCTGTGGAAATTTTAATAGACCTGCTAGAGTTGTACATCCATATTCAATCCTTGAAATAACTAAGGACTGGACTGCCAGTTTGAGGTCCGCCATAGAGATGAGTGGTTTCATTTTTCTAATATAGTTCAGGTGAAACCAAGCACTTTTTGTCATTGATTTGATGTGGGCTTTTATGTCTAGGTTCTTATCAAACATAATTCCCAGTGATTTTGCAGATTCAACTAGTGTAGGGGTGTAGTTTAGCGCTGTGATCAGTTTGGTCCATTCCTTCACGTCTGTGGGTTTCTTTGGTGGTGATATTATTAGGAATTCCGTTTTCTGTGCCTTTAGTTTCAGATGATTGCTAGTTAACCAATGTAATGACATTTTCTTTATGTCTTCCAGTGATGTTTTCTTGATGTAGATCTGAGTGTCATCTGTGTACATGTGATAAGATATGCATGCGTCTCGGAGAATTTCTGTTAGGGGTTCGACATAAAGGTTAAATAGTGATGAAGATAGTGTTGATCCTTGAGGAACTCCAATTGAATTTGGACATGATGGGGAAAGCGTCTGGTTTGTCGTAAATAAAGTATTAAGCGCTCAGAATTTCTATAATATCAATATGATCATGCATAAAGCAAGAGGCTGAGTCTGTGGTATCAGGTTCAAAAGGGCTTTAGTCCAATAACTCGAGTTATAGGGAGAATAGTTCCATCACCACAAGGGATCAGGACAGGTCTTCTGATCAGAATTCTCAAAATATTCTCAGAATATTCTCAAACTTTATTCACAGAGTACAGTATATATACATTTGATATTATACGTAAGAAGGAGTGCTTCAGGCGGAGCAAGAGAGAATGAGATAAGAGCATGTGGGTGTGTAAGTGGGCGTGAAGGTGGGCGTCCATGTGGGCGTCCACTTGATGAGTCATAGGTGAGTGTCATAGGTGGGTGGATACCTGGAGGGGGTTGCGTGATCAGCTGGAATTTTACTGGAACTTTGCCTTACTTGTGCTCAACTCGAGCATGACGTGTAACTGACGTGGGGAAGGGCTGCTTGTGCAGTCAGGGAGTCTGGAAGAGAGGCCTTCAGTGTCAGGACGACCAGTACATCTTGTATTATCTGATATCTGAAGTCTGGAGCAGGGACTGATTTGTGACATAGGTTGTCCATCACCAAGAGCCAATGTGGCGTCCATTTCTTTATTCACTGCGTGGGCCTTACATGGGGGCTATGGGCTTTTCACTGACGTGAGCTTTGTAATCACATGAAAAGAGACAGGAAGGCTAGGCTCTCTTCTTTTCAGACGGGTTGTGTTTTTATTCCTCCTTCTCCAGGCAGGAATGTGGTTTCAGTAGGAGTAAGCAGATAACCGTGCTCAATACTGTCTCGGCACCCCGGACGGGGCCCCTTTGGCTGAGGCCCAAGTGTGCAAGGCCAAGGATACGCAGCTGCAGCTCTCAGAGCGTCTGAGGCCTGAAACCTCTTTTCGGCTCTGGCTGAGCCATACACATGGGCTTCATGAAAATGCAGGAAAACATGATGCAAAACGTGTAGGCCTCAGAACAGTCTCATGGGAGACTGGATGATGGCAGGCCACGTTATAGCATAAGCATCATGATAGACAGGCCATGGAGGGGAAATGCATGGGATACATGCATGTGTACATAGAGCGTTGAGGGGGGCCCAAGGGGACACATAGGTCTCATAATTTTTATTTCCTCATTCCCTCCTTGTCCCCTAGTGGACCCTCATGTCACATCTATTCTCATGAGACAGTTGATCTGTTCTTGCAGCATTATTTTTCCATTTTCAATGCTCTGTAAATGGGGATGTGGAACACATGCAGTAGCACACAGGCCGCAAATGGCCGGGCCACACTGCAGACATAGGCAACAATTGAATATCATCAGTAGTATTAATCCACAGACGGTCAACACTTTCCATCCCCATGCCGATATTATTCCCCAGAGCCAACTGGACCAAGTCCACGTGCCTGGGTCTTGATGTATGCTTTGGGCAATCTTGTGGAGCCATGTTATTGCTTTGTATACAGACGGTGCGTTATTAGGAATAAAAGAAATGATATGTAGCACGTCCCACCCCAGTCTAAGGGCAGTTGTACATAGGCTGTCTGGCCACAAATAAAGTAGGTGTGTCGTGATGCTCTGAAATAGGACTTTCCTTTGTCTTTAAACACTATTATAGTATCACACTCGCTGTGCCCCAAATGTACTGAGCCTTCTTTTCTGACACACAAGTTCCCTTTTACTGGCAGGACTGTAATTGAGGATGGACCTAAATTGTGTATGGGCTTGACATTCAACACTATAAAGTTGAGGGTCGCATTTCCTTGCCGATACTCTTCATTTTCTAGATCTGTACCTTTCCTTTGGGGAAGACCTTCTTCATCTGGGAAACATGCTTTATTCATGACTTTATTCAAGTTACCCCATACCCAGTCGCCTCTACACTCCTTGTCTTGACATTCTTTGGCATCACCGTTGATGGATGTCATTTAAGGCAAACCATGCTCCGCAAGAACCATTATGGGAGAATGGAAAAGGGAAAAGAGGCAACACTCCCTTCACCTTCTGATACGGGGGAAGTTGGCCACAGACCCAGCAGTCTGTAGCATTGCTAGTCTGATGTGAATGGTGCAGCATCTGAATAAAGGTATTGTTGCGTAAGGCAAGTCGATATGATAGCTCATGGGATGGCAGATCACTAAATGTGTGCTTTATGGTATCATTAGTGGAAGAGTGTAAGAGTGGGGCAATAGGAGGAAAAATAGCATGTAGTATTAAGCTGATACATATTATCGTGATACACAGAAGAGATAGAAAACTCAAAGTCACTATACATCTACTACGTAATATTTTACAGTATTTGTTTTTCATCTTGCTCTTTTTCTCATTCTGATTGTTCAAGATCTTATGCAAGCCAGAATACATGTTCAACCGCTTCACCACCTAGTGGACTTAATTGATCAAACGGGTTCTGACTTTTTAGATCTAAGTTTAGCTTTGTACTCCTGCTGGGGAGTCTCCTCTAGAAAATGGTGCTCAAAGTCTGAAAAGTTCTTTTCCTTTGTAAAAGAGTGGCGAAGGTGCAACCATCCTTTCCGCCCTTTGACTTTAACGGCTGTCCTCGTGGTCCAGAGCACTGACTTCGGCGCCTTCCATCCAGGAGCGATGGAGTGTTCCCTGACCTGGGTGTTGTCAGGGAAGGCGGCAGCAACCTGCGAACGACAAGAGAGTAGTGCAGACATCAAGGAAGCCAGGTAATCTGTCAGCATGTTACTATCAACATCAGTAATCTTTTTAGGCATCGGAGTGCCCCACATATTCGGTGGTCTACCAAAGACCACTTCATAGGGAGATAAGCCTGTTCTAAAATGGGCTACCATTCGCATGTAAAAGAGGGCAACCGGCAGGGCTACCATCCAATCTACACCTTTGTCTGCGCAAATCTTTGCTAGTTTTATCTTTAAGGTCTGATTGTGTCTTTCTACAAGGCGTGCTGCCTCAGGATGTCGTACGCAGTGGAACTTCCAGGTATACCCTAACAGAAGGGACACCAGTTTCATGAGTTCAGGACATATTTGTAACCTCTACATCTGTTCATTTGGATATAATCCATTTGGAGGACTTCAAAAGGGTGGTCAGGTGGATGGAATCCACCTTGTTCCATCGGAATGCCTTTACCTGGATTGAATTGGCAACAGATCATACATGTTCTGACCTTTTGTTTCGCTGCTGCACGCAGGTGCTTGTTGAACCATATATTCTGTAAGCTGTCTAGCATTGCTTTCTCTCCTAAGTGTGCAGGACTATGTGCGGTATTTATGATCACTTGTACCATCGAATCAGGAAGAAACCATGTTGCTTTGCCCTTAGTCATCCAACCCTGATCAGTCAGTACCCCTCCTTGTTCCGACCATTTCTTTAATTCATCTAGAGTAGCATGTGTCTGTATGTCTTGTACATCCTTGGAAGGATCCCTGACTGTCATGGCTTTGGTCATTGATGGTATCTGTGAGTTCGTCATGTCTAGTGGGGTCTGAGCTGTCTGTTTAGCTGTTCGGTCTGCCAGATCATTGCCTTGAGAAATGGTATCTGTGGCTTTAGTATGTGCTTTGCATTTCAGGATAGCTATGGCTGTCGGTAAATGTATCGCTTCCAGACGGGCTTGTATAAGGGGGCCATGCTGTATCTTGGCCCCGTGAGAGGTCAAGAAACCTCTTTCTCTCCACAGTACTCCGAAGTCATGAACTACCCCATATGCGTTTTGTGAGTCGGTGTAAATGTTTACTCTCAGGTGCTTAGCTCTTATGCACGCTTGTGTCAGAGCGATGAGCTCTGCTGCTTGTGCTGACAGTATGTCTATTCTTTTAGTCTCTATGATTTCAGTAGCAGTGGTCACTGCATACGCTGCCACTAATTCTCCCGCCCCCGTCCTCATGCATGAGCCGTCAACATAGAGTGTGAGGTCAGGGTCTGGGAGTGCAACATCTGTCAAGTCTTGTCTTGGCTTAGTCACGATATGTATTACTTCAACACAGTCATGTGGGGAAACGTTTTCTGTACTGGAGGGCAAAAGAGTAGCAGGATTCAATATGTTGCATCGTCTGATCTCTATGTGTGGTTGAAATAACGTCAGCGCATAACCTGTCAGTCTCGCTACAGTCAGGTGTTGTGTTTGTGTCCGGTTCAAGAGAACCTCTACTGCGTGCGGTACTTGTACTGTCAGGGGGTGGCCCAGCACTATCGAGTCACTTTGTCTTATGGCTAAGGCTGTTGCTGCAACAGATTTTAGGCACGCAGGCAAAGCCTGTGCTACTGGGTCCAATGTACTAGAAAAATAAGCACAGGGCTTGTGTTTTCCTGCATGATCTTGTGTTAGGACAGATAGTGCTGTTCCATCTCGCTCTGTCACAAAAAGCATAAAAGATTTGTTGTAATCAGGGATTGCTAAAACTGGTGCTTGACATAAAGCTCTTTTTAATTCTTCAAATGCCACAGTGTGTTCTTGTGTCCAAGGGAGGACATTAGTAGAAGCTGCCTCCTGTGTTGTCAACTGTATTAGGGGCTTGGCTATGTAAGCATACTGGGGAATCCACTGCCTGCAATATGAAGTGAGGCCAATGAATGCACGTACCTCCTTTTGTGTCTTGGGCTGTGAAAGGCCAGAAATCATTTGAATACGTTCTGGTGTCAGTCGCCTAAGCTTAGTAGAACAAAAAAAAACTGCTCACAACTAATTCCCCTGAAAGATCACAATAAAACATGAGAAAAGGGAAGAGCAACATACCTATTTCCTCGGCTTAATTTCTAAGGGGGCTAATTTCTAAGGGGCTTAATTTCTAAGGGGCTAGCGGGAAGCGAACCTCCTCAGGGGCCAGCAGGAAGCCAATATTCTCCTCAGGAAGCCAATATTCTCCTCCTTCCTCCCTTTTTGACAGGAGGAAATCTGAAACAGATTTCACTGCTGTCAAACACTATCAAACCCTGTGTCTTGTCAACACTATTAATCCCTGTGTGTAGCTACTGGGCGTAAGCAAAATTATAGGAGATACACAGCGTATTTGAAATGGCGAGAAATCCTTCTAACAAATGTACAAACCTCATTGTGTCAGCTCATAGGCTGGCCAAATGACATCTCATATGCAAATGTCCCTATTATGTGAACCTACACCAACCTGAAGTCAATATTAATGCTAGGAGGCCCTAATAGGAATACTAAGCATTCTAAATTTTTTGAAAACCAATTTTAAGAACATTTATTAATGTTGATAATTTCATAATTAATAATTTATCTGCTAAAGAAACCAGTCATTTTGCAATAATTTCCACCTATACAATAAGCTGCATCCCTCGCCTTTCATATTCAAACGTCTCCCTTCAGAAGCCCAAACCCAATAGCCTAATTTAAAAACATGTCAACTTTGGCACCACCATTTACAAGAATGAGCTTACTAAAGCAAACTTTAAAAAGGAAATCCTGTCAGATATTTTCTCATTGCCCTAAATACCGAGCCTCATTTGTGGAAGCCCATTTACAACATTCTAAAAGGCAGAGTTGTCACTCTGGGGTGGCAGTCCTTATTTAAAACAGGCATTTCAAGTGTTAAGATGCCAGTGTACAGATCATAATTGTTCCTTAATGTCCAATCTGGAAACATATGACCGAGGCTGCCTGTCTATAAGAGAAGGGCAGTCATGTGACACATATTTTAGTCTTGCATAACCTTTTTTATTTTATTCATCTCCAATACCAATTAGACATACACTGATAACGTGTTGTCTGCTATTTTGACAGCATGATAATGGTAATATCATGTCTGTGAAATTTAGTAATTGTGATTATGTTCCAGCCAAGCGCTGCGTAAAGATTTACGTCGTCACGACCATCTCTGTAACGCCCAGGAGAACTTGTATTAATGCTAAACAGACTGGTCAATACGACACAAAAACAAAACATATATAAAATACATATGCCAAGCCATCAGTATACCAAGCACAGAAAGCATAGACAAATTACACTAACATATATAAATGAGCAGTGATGCGCAATTACTGTACCTACAGCTCAGAGGCGAACATTCTGGCCTGCTTAATTTGTCAGGCTTATAATCAATAACTGATTTTCCTGCCCTATTCACTCCCATCTGACAGGAGCTCATCCTAATGATGAGCAGCTGTCAGCTGGACTGACTGCGTTATTTCTAACACACAGGACCAGCAACAATAATCAAAAATGAAAAACTCACGAACATTATTATTATTTTTTTTTTGGAAAGGTGTTATGACAAAAAAAAAAATACATTTATTTCAACACAATGTACCCTGCTTTCCTATTTGAAGGCACATATCTCATGTGTCTTCTCATACTTGTGATCATTTTGCCAATCCAACTGGTGGCAGCTTTGGGCCACAATTTAAAATTGTCTGAATTTGAAAATCGTTTTTATATAGGCATATAGCCCTTAAAATTTCAAGCAAGAGCATCATTTTACTTTTTATCTAGAAGCAATGTAACATTTGCTAAAAAATAACACATAGACATTTCCTCGGGGCACTTGTTTTGCACAGAAACGAACAAAGGAAGGCTTCTCGACTTTCCTTTCTCAGCTGCCCTGTCTTATCAGAGAAGCTAAAAATAGCCCCTCAGCGCGGCTTGAGCCTGGGCTGCCAGCCATCTGTTTTTTTTTTATCTACTCCTGGCCCTCAAGGCTCTCCGGCTGCAGGCATTACACAGATGCTATGTCAGAGAAGCTTCCTAAGCAGTGTCTCTGTTCTGCTCCTTTCCCGGCCCCCACTTTGGCTTCAAGGTCAGAATCTGTCTCCGATTTCTGCATAGCTTTGCATTATTCAGCCCCCACCCTCTCCTCACTCTGAAGCGGGGGCTAAGCCGCGACGAGTAGGAGGGCCGCTGCGGTGCGCACGGACCTCACTCTGAAGCTGTCAAAGACAAAAAGTCTTCTCAATTCCATATAAACTGCAATAATTCGCCCTATTGAAAGATCGTTTTTATATACAATTTGTTCTCAGGGGGTCGTAATCTTATTTTTCTAATCTCAGTTTAGTAGAAACGCTCACTGTGAATAATGTACAGCACATAACGTACTTATTTTATCAACCTCTAATAGGTGGGAGTCTCTGCATGTTCAGCGTGAATCAGGACCCACAACCGTCTGGACCCAGCACATTGGCTCACTGAACCACCAAGAACACAAACCTGTATTCTTGAACAATTTGCAAATTCGAAATACCCACAATTTTTTCTCAAGCTAAACTCTTAGCCGATCACTAATTATTTTTTCGTTAACACTTTGTACATTAGGGGTGTCATCAAATCACAGGGGTTGGTCCTTCTCTAGCTACACCCCTCTCAATTTCCTTTTGACAACGTAATCAAATGTTGGACCATGTAAACACCAGCTATACGCTATTCGTTTGGTGGGAGGCTCAAGAACCTTTGGGCTACTATATCATTATTATATGTATCGGGGTACTTGCGGTGGCACTCTAACTGGTCTTTCTACTGGGGCCACTCTTGCTAGTTTCAGTCTGTTCTCTTTTTACCCGCTCCCCTTCCTCCTGTAACTTCTTTTCTTTGGCTTTTTCAGACTCCTGTCTACTTCTCTCTGCTTTGTGAAACACTTACTCTGTTCTTCTATGTGACTCCTTGCGCCAAAACTCAATGGCATCCTTCTGAGCAGGTCTACATTTTCTCTTCCATAACTCTTCCTCTACCTTCATAATGCATTCCGCATCCCACATTCCCGTGATAGGCCATCTATACTGTGTCTCTAAATCCTTCGTGTAATCTACCCATAGCTCTAAAAACAACACGGCATCTAAACCATGTTTACAGTACATGAAATGTCCAGGTGTGTCTCTAGGCGTAATGTTAACTGGTTCCTCTAGTACACCTTTTCTGGTACATATCTTACGCAGTTTTGAAAACAGCGGCATGTTGGAATGTAACCGAAAACAAAAATCACAATGACCCAAAAACAAAAATCACAATGAAACAAACTTACATAAAAACCTGACACATTCAAACCTAACTGAACCTGACTAAGACAATAACATTCATACAGTTATATCGGTGCACCTGAAAACTTGGACTTTAATTCTTTAATTCTTTAATTCTTGATGCATGCTCTTGAACATACCGGTCTCACAAGTGAGACACGTCTTTACAGTGTTCATTAAATGAACCCGTCTTTATTGCAACCCCCATGAAAAACTCACTGGGAAGCAGAACTTGAACTTGAACTTGAAGGCCTCGGACACTTGACGCTGCGCAGGGAATGGCGTATCTTAGGTGGATCTCTAGAAACCTCGGACACAGCTCTCTTGCAGGGTGGGCTCTGGGTCGGGACGATCCGCAATCCTCACCGCCTCATATGGATGGCTGGTCGCAGTCCGTCTCCTTCGTTGGCCTGAGGGAGTTGGCGGGAAAACCCGCGACGTGCTCACTTGAAGTCCGTCACGGCTGTGGAAGGGGGAAAAACTGGAACTTCATCTCCGGTGTGTGGGAAAAGAGATTTGTCCCTGGTCGGGCGCCATTAAATGTCGTAAATAAAGTATTACGCGCTCAGAATTTCTATAATATCAATATGATCATGCATAAAGCAAGAGGCTGAGTCTGTGGTATCAGGTTCAAAAGGGCTTTATTCCAATAACTCGAGTTATAGGGAGAATAGTTCCATCACCACGAAGGGATCAGGACAGGTCTTCTGATCAGAATTCTCAAAATATTCTCAGAATATTCTCAAACTTTATTCACAGAGTACAGTATATATACATTTGATATTATACGTAAGAAGGAGTGCTTCAGGCGGAGCAAGAGAGAATGAGATAAGAGCATGTGGGTGTGTAAGTGGGCGTGAAGGTGGGCGTCCATGTGGGCGTCCACTTGATGAGTCATAGGTGAGTGTCATAGGTGGGTGGATACCTGGAGGGGGTTGCGTGATCAGCTGGAATTTTACTGGAACTTTGCCTTACTGGTGCTCAACTCGAGCATGACGTGTAACTGACGTGGGGAAGGGCTGCTTGTGCAGTCAGGGAGTCTGGAAGAGAGGCCTTCAGTGTCAGGACGACCAGTACATCTTGTATTATCTGATATCTGAAGTCTGGAGCAGGGACTGATTTGTGACATAGGTTGCCCATCACCAAGAGCCAATGTGGCGTCCATTTCTTTATTCACTGCGTGGGCCTTACATGGGGGCTATGGGCTTTTCACTGACGTGAGCTTTGTAATCACATGAAAAGAGACAGGAAGGCTCTCTTCTTTGCAGACGGGTTGTGTTTTTATTCCTCCTTCTCCAGGCAGGAATGTGGTTTCAGTAGGAGTAAGCAGATAACCGTGCTCAATACTGTCTCGGCACCCCGGACGGGGCCCCTTTGGCTGAGGCCCAAGTGTGCAAGGCCAAGGATACGCAGCTGCAGCTCTCAGAGCGTCTGAGGCCTGAAACCTCTTTTCGGCTCTGGCTGAGCCATAAACATGGGCTTCATGAAAATGCAGGAAAACATGATGCAAAACGTGTAGGCCTCAGAGCAGATTTGTCGTTTCTCTCATGGGAGACTGGATGATGGCAGGCCACGTTATAGCATAAGCATCATGATAGACAGGCCATGGAGGGGAAATGCATGGGATACATGCATGTGTACATAGAGCGTTGAGGGGGGCCCAAGGGGACACATAGGTCTCATAATTTTTATTTCCTCAGGTTGACCAGGAATCTTTGAGTTCTGTTCTGAAGGAAGGATTCCAACCATTTCAGAACAATTCCAGATAGTCCCATCCTGTCTTGAAGCCTGGCTAGCAATTTTTCATGGTTTACAGTGTCAAATGCAGACGACAGGTCAAGAAGGACTTGTAGGCATGTTTGATTGTGATCTAGGGCCTGCAGCGCATCATCCACTATGTGTAAGATTGCTGTTTCCGTACTGTGGCCTGGTCTGAATCCGGATTGGCAATCATCCAGCAGCTTGAGATTGGCGATGTGGTTGCTCAGTTGATTTTGTACACATTTCTCAATTAGTTTGGCAAGTATTGGAATATTGGTTACTGGGTGAAAGTTATTTGGCTCTGACGGGTCCGCTGTAGGTTTTTTGATGATGGGGAGGACTTGACCTGTTTTTAGGCATTCTGGTAAGATCTCCTGAGATAGTGAGGCATTTATTATCTTTGTCCATACTGGGACGACGATATGATTGATTCTTTTTAAGCATTTAGAGGGGAGGGGGTCATTGTAGTGGTTGTAGTGGTTGTTAGGTTTGATATCCAAGAGAGTTTTGTCAATGGTATTCTGGTCATATAGCTTGAAGTTTGTCCATTGTGCATTGTTTTTCAATCCATCATGATCGTTTGTCGTGGTATCATTGTTTTGTGTTGGTAGTTGGCTAGGAAGGTTGTCGGCTGCCAGCCTGAGCTCTCTTTCTAGCGTGTTGCCTTGTCAGTGAAGAATGTTGAGAATTCTTCGTAGCTCAGTTGAGTTTTAGTAGTTTCTTGTGCAGATTTGGCCAACTTATTTGATTGTTGCTTTAACATCTCAAATAGTCTCCGTGGTCTGTTTTTTGCGCTTTCTAGTTCTGATCTAAAGAATTCCTTCTTGGAGTTGAGTACCTTTTTGGTGTACTTGTTTCTGATCTTTCTGAGTGTTTTAAGCTGGGGGGATGATGGGTGCTGTCTTCATTTTCTTTCTGCAAGTCTCAGTTTCCGCCTATCTTCATTCAGTGTCTCATTAAACCATGGATTTTTATCTTTCTCAGATATTCTTTTCAGTTTTAGTGGCATGGTGGAGTCGACTATATTCGTCATTGACTTAGTGTAGTGCTCAGTGAGTTTGTTAGCGTTCAGAAAGTTGTTAGGCGGATGTACTCACATCTTGCTATTAGTAGCTCAATATTGGGGTCTTTGGTGTCCTGGCTAGGCCTGCGCCAAAATTCCGTTCCGTTCGCGGAAATTGCGATAATTTGGCATTTTCGTGTTCCGCGGAAAGCGCGAAAATGTAAAAATTTCCGCATTCCGCAGTTTAGTGATAATTTGTTTCTTGCTCGCGCTGTAAAATAATACATTCTCGCGTGCGCGCGACCAACTTACCTGAATCCTAGCGTTCGCCGACAAGTTTTCCCGATCCGGTCGCGTTCTCCACGAGATGTTGGATTGTTGGTAGCCATTTGCGCTGTCTCGCGACAGTTTGCGTCCGCAGTAACGTCATGCGTCGCGCGATCACGTCTTTCTTCTCGTGATCATGCACCGCGAGACAAGTGAAAACAAGATGGCTGCGCCCGCGAGCAACCGCATGGGTAAGTTGGCGAGCCGTGACCACGCAGAAAATACCGTGAACGGGCGGGAAAAAAACGTCCGCATCTTCGCGATATTTCCGCGTGTTTGCGGAGATTTTTAAAATTTTCGTGATAATTTGCGAAAGTGAATTTCGCAAATTCCGCCCACCCCTACTTCCTAGGTTGTACGGACAGTTTACCTGGTACGAGTCATACGGAGAAAACGCTCCGTACGACGATTCGTAGGGCCTTTTTACCGGATCGGAATCGGCACCAAAATGTTAAGACAATAAGTTCTACAATTCCTAATCATAGGTGTGGGAAATACTGTAGTAGAAAATGTAAATTGAAAGGAAAATTATACAAGATGTTGTTTTAGATTTCCACGACCTGTGATTTCCGAAGGAAGAGAGAACAGCATTTTGTCTGCAGTCAGACACACTATCGCATGGAAATTACCAAAGAACACATACAACCTCAGAAGAGTAGAAGTTTCAAAATACATCAATGACTAAAATCCTGTCAACGACAACAACAATATTTTCATTTTGAAGATGTTGAATCTGAATATGGAGCTACAGTTTGTTGCAGACAATTCAATTGCTATTGCTCAGTATGTCACCTCTTACATAACAAAAGTCAGAGAAAACAGAGATGGAGGAGATGTGGGAGGAGATTTCAGCAGAAATGACTCTTACAAAGAAATTGTACAGTCGTATTTTAAAAATGCTTTCTCACAGAGAGATAGGGTCCTATGAATGTGCAGACCGGTTAAGCTCAGCTAGTTTGTTTTCTAAATCTAGAGAAGGTCAATGGGTGAGTTCAGGGCTTGCTAATACTCGTAACAGAGTAGTTGAGTCTTTTCCTGAGATTCAACATCTTGCTGAATTCGAGCCACACAGTACAGATATTCTGAAAACTAACATACTCGATATTTACTATCCTAGAAGGAGCCCTCATCTAGAAAGGATGTGTCTGTATGAAAAACTTCTAAATAAGCATGCCCATTAACGTGGGGTTTGTCCCCGGGGCACTGGTTTATAGTCCTCGAGGGAGGTTTTATATTTTGTATCAATCAGTCATCCCAAATTTTTGGAATGTTTTAGTTCATTTATTGGAAGGAAATTATATTTAATTTCCCATGATGCATCAATCATCGATCATGATTTACACAACTTCACAAATCCCAATGCATTTCGGCCATATCGGCCTTCATCTGGGGATAATCTATAAACAGTAGGAAAAATACATTTCAATATACAAGGGCTACGGGGTCACTAAAATGATTGTAATGATACTTATGTTAATTAGATTAATTGGCAATGTCTATCAAATCGAGTGGTTTCTCTGTGGTGAAATGAACAAAGATTATTTTGTTTTACTTATGTCCAGTTATTACCAGTGTGAAACCATAAGTGAATGGGTGCTCTACTGCAACTTTCAGATAATACGTAGGATTTAGTGTTCGTGGTAGTGATGTTCGTAGCGGGATGATATGACGTTGTGGTTCTGGTGAATGTGACTCCATTGTTAGATGAGCATGCATTACGTCTCTAGATAGATGATGCTGACACTTGTGATCAACAACATATTCTCAAATGAACTTGTATTATAAACGGTGGCCTGTGCAATTTGTTCGGGAGCTGATGTTAATCTGTGTACAATTTAAGGGTTATATATTTGAGAACGTGGCGTAGTTTCTGAGTTAATGGGCATACGCTGCATGGTTAACGTAGTCGTGCGTGCTGCTGTTAGTAACGCCGTATCGTGTGCTACGAAGCTACTCACTACCACGATATTCGATTTTTAATCCCAAACAGAAGATCATGAGCCAGAGCGTATCGGGAAACAAAGAAAAAGACGAAGAAAAAGAAAGGGACGGTGCAATTACACAAGTCAGGGATCAAGAAAACCAGGTAGACCAGGCTGACCTACCACACCCCGCATAGTCATCATCAACAGCAGACCCGGTAACAATAAGGAGTGTCAGCATGGGTATAAGGCTCTATGATTTATTGCAACTGGAGGGTCACAAAGGACCTATGGAGCACACTACATCACCACTGATGGAGCAAAATCAAATAGTTAGCACGCTGGGAAATAACAACCGGGTGGATGATGAACAACATTGGCGAACCCTGATCAAACAAGTAATCTTGCGGACCCATCCACATTCTACGAGGTGGCGCTCATCCCCAGGTACCACATGACAGGGCCTCACGACATCTTAAATAGAACTAATATCCTCCGACTCTTTGGCCATGTTAAACCACTATCTCAGATCACTTCGGAAAATCTAGAGTGGGTGAAGTTCAAAAGGTCACAAGGAGACAGCCAAGGCGATTCAACTATTCTGGGCTTTTGTGAGCAATTCCTCCAACAGGCAGTCCTCGGTGAAGCCCAACAATTCACTTGTTGGGGCATAGAAGTAACAGAACCCACTCAACCTAATTACCCCTTCGTCCTCATACCTCAAACAGAGGGGCAGGGGCCCACATCAATCCTGAAAGGTACCATCCACAACAGGAAATGCGGAGAATACACAATGAAAGCCCTAAAACACCAATAAATGTCTCTATCTTTCAAAGAGAAAACCTACGAAGAGTGCTAATGGGTCAAACGAATCAGCCAACAAGAAGTGACAGCCTGCAACAGTACCCTAGCAAAAACCGAGAGAGAGAGAGAAGGGAGGATAATGCTGGTGTGGGAAGATCAATATGAAGGTCAAATCTCGGACCTCCACCAAGATTTAATCCTCATATCATGGAACATCGCAGGGTTAAATAAAAAAGCAGGGACCAAGGACTACTTTGCAAAAGGGGACATTATCTGCTATCAAGAAACTTGGTCAATGACCTCAACACCTATAGTGGGCTTTCATGAACATTGGATTAATGCAACAAAAAAAAACATCTTCGGACGTCCATCGGGGGGTCTCTCTATCTTCATAAGTCACGCGAGAAAACTCAAGCCAACAGAAATAAGAGTAAACTCCCCAGGCCTGCAAGCAATGACAATCGCTGGGCTAGGGGAGGGCCACCTGCCGTTTAATCTGCTGCTCATAAACTGCTATATCAACCCTGCTTGGGCCACGGCCAGTATGACATCTTTTACCAACACGCTGGAAGATATATTAATAAAATATGAGCACTACAACGTAATCATCGCAGGAGACTTTAACTTGAGAGGCTTGGAAAATGCCTCGGGAAAACAAAATAAACAGCAAAAGGCAGGCCCTTTGCTTTGTCTTCTTAAAAATGTTAAACTCCACTCAACCCACTTCCTGATGAAATTAAGATTACCCTTGTGGTGCTCCAAACCATTGTTCCGGAATATATCTACCATAGATTATATTTGAATCAACAAGAAAACGGCGGAGAGGCTGGAAGATTTTCAGGTTGATGATAGAGGGGAAATTGCCCACAGGCCTCTATGTTCAAAATTCAACTTAGGTGTGGAAGCTACAGACCTCCAGAAAATGATGGGAGAAATCACAGGGGACAAACGCTTCAGAGATATCAAAAGAATAAAATGGTCAACCTCTCTCGAAGGGAAAATGCAGGGGTGGATACTAATGTGGCAGGCTCGGGGATCACGGGAGACCAACTCAGAGGTGGTTGGTTGTTGTGAGGAAATTACAGAAGACCTGTGGTGGAAGCTGGGTAAAAATCTCTGTAAAAAACCCTGTCATAAGGCTCACTCTTTAAAGAACCAACAGACATCAAAGAGCCTGAGACAATGTAAAGGAGCGCTAATGAAGGCACTTAGAAGAAGGAAGAAAAGAGGAACATCGGCAGAGGGGGCCTCCATAGTAACACTAAGAGGCGCCTTCAGGAGGAAAGTAGGTGAGCAGAAGAGGAAAGAGATGGAACAAAAATGGATCACAGTATTTGCCCTGCTAAAGGAAAAGAATAATGCAAAACTATGGAGGTACATCAATCGCCTGAGCTCTCAACCTAGGAGCAAGGAGAACAATATTGAAAGCAATGAGAGGGAAGAGTACATAAGGGGATTATATATCAATATTACACTAGCTACCGAGCATGACCCTTTGAACATCCGGGAAACAGGCTCCCACATAGCCACTCTCCCCAGACACACAGAAGAGGGAGGACAAAGGATGCTTGAGGACGAATGATTCATGGAAGCTGAAATAATGAGGAAGATTAGGAAAATGAGGAATGACGGTGCGCCAGGCCTAAATGGCATTCCAGCCATGGCCTTTAAAACAGCCCAATCATTCTTTTCCACAGTCCTTACCCCCTTACACAACTTTTCATATGCAACGGCAACAATTCCACACTCATGGAAAGGATCTATCCTCTTTCCCATTCACAAGAAAGGCGACCACTCTAACCCCAAAAACTACAGGCTAGTAGCCCTGTTGGATGTAGAAGCGAAAGCTTTTGCCAAACTACTACTGAGAGAGTTAGAGGACTGGGCTAATAACAACAAAATATTACCATTCTTTCAGACTGGCTTCAGGAAAAACAGTGCAACAACTGATAACATCATGGCCCTGGCCTACCTCTCAAAACATGCTGGGAAAGTCATGCTCCCTCCGCTGTTCTGCTGTTTTATTGACTACAGTACGGCTTTTGATAAAGTCGATAGGGGCAAACTCTGGGGAAAAATGTTATCCTGGGGGGTTACCTCCCAAGTTATTGAAAGCCATCATATCCCTTCACGAGGGGACCTGTGTACAAGTCAAATTAAGCCCCACAGCTCTATCAGCAAAAGTCGAAACCAAAAACGTACTGAAGCAGGCTGCATCCTAGCCCCCCTATTATTTAATCTTTATACAGCAGATATGGGGGGAGCCCTGAAAAAGGCAAGTCTAGTTCCCCAGAGACTGGGCATGGTGAGAATGGCAAATCTACAATACGCAGACGATACTGTAGTGATGGACCACACAAGAGTGGGACTCCAAACAGCACTTAAAGAGCTGGGGGAGTACAACAAGGAGATTCACCTGACAGTTAATCAAGGCAAAACAAAGATAATGATATTTGGCAGATAGCCGCACAAAAAACAAGCAGTCTGGAAGTTGGGAGATCACCAAATCGGGACCACTACAGCCTATAACTATCTTGGTGTTTGGCTAAACGAGAAGGCAACATCAGCAGCTCATTTAAAACATCTAACTGCTAAAATCAACAGCGTAATTTTATCAATGAAACGCCTGAGTCACCGCTTGACCAGCCCCAAAGCAGACCCCATGCTGAAGGTCCTCAGGGCAAAACTAATCCCGACCGTTAACTACGGTCACTTGGCATTTCCAGGAGCTTTAGATAAATGTATAGCAGCAGCGCAGGTCAAAGCCCACAAGATTGTGCTGCAAGCACCTAGGAATGCAAGGAACACGAGAGTATGGCTGGAATTAGGCCTCGGTAGACCCAAACTGGCCCTCCAGGGAGATCTAATAAAATTCTATATCAGAGTCCTCAAAGCACCGCACAACTCTCTCAAATATCATCTTGTAAAAACTTTCAGAGAAGAGGACTCCCCCTGGTTTACCTAGTTGGGTAAAGCATCAAAGACGCTAAACATAGATTCCAACAGTCTGTCCCTAACAGACATCCCGCTTAAGGCTTGGTCAAACATCATGAGACGGCAGGTCCGCTCCATCTCGTACGAAAAGGATCTAACTGCACTCCGACACAACACCTGTACGAAGGCATTGGACAAATCTTACATCTTGGGGAAAGCCCAGCCATACCTAAGAGAAGCACTAGGGGCCCAGGCACGCAAAAAAATCCTTTTTATGAGGCTAACGTCACTTAGAATTGGGGACTTCAATCCAGCATGGGCACGAACAGATGGAGCCGTTTCATGCCGGCTATGCAATTACCAACGGGAATCCTGGCTTCACTTACTATGCTGTTGCCCCAAACTCACCTGCGACCGACAGAGGCTGCTTCGTCCCATTTTCAGAGCTCTTGACATTAGAACTTGCAAGAAGGCATCAGATTGGTGCTTTTCAGAAATAAAAACACACCACCTGGCAAGAGCGGCAAAATTTACTTACCAGATTGATCAAGCACTAGACGCTAGAGTATAATCGATTTCCTCAAGCCCATGAAAGTCAGAGCTAGATTAATGCGCCAACAAGGTGTCACTGCAACGTTCATGAGCAAAGAAGACCTTGGCCGCTATCTCAAGTACTATGACTGGTAGATCGCCACATTAAAATTAAGCTCCTGGACTAAAGGCAGAAAGTTCCCTGCAATACAAGTTTGACTGTTGGAAATTGGGTTTTTAAATCTCACAGGAGGCCATGGGAGGAAGGGGGACAGGTGGGCGGGTAAGGGGGGTTGGGTTTTAATTTGAGCTTTTTACTTTAATGGTTTTAAATAATCGAACGGTCAACAATAAAATCAAAAATCATTAATCAATAAAAAAAGATATTCATGAAGTTAAGCAGATTGGTAGATGCATTGTACATTCCTGCTCATAAAAGATTTGTATGTCCAGCAAAAGCAGTTTTCAGTGTCTTTAGCGCATGCAGTAACTATCCACAAATCACAAGGTTTAAGTACAGAATGGCATATTTAGTTTAATCGAAAATTAGAACATTATCTGGTAAATGCTGATGTGAGCTGTGTAAGGGAGTATAATCGATTAAGATATCAATATGCTTCTCTTTAGGCCAGTATCCTGTGTTTGAAAAGCTAATAATGTGTCAAAAGCGTAAAGTATCAAAGCAGTGTAGCAGAGGTCAACAGAAAGATGAATAAAAAAGGTAAACAAGAGGGTGCCAAGAAAAAAAAAACCATAACAACACAATGAGGAATAACAAAATCTAGTACTGTGTTGACATGGATATGGATTATGTTTTTCTGAGTTTCATGCCTGACACCTTCAAACCTGTAGATCCTGAAAAAAATGGCTTGCAAAAGTAACTCCTACAGCTACTGTCATGTGTCATGTAATTGTAAGAATGAGGATTCTCTACTTGGAAAGGCACCCCTACATCCCAAAAAGAGAAGCATATTAGACAATTGTCTCAGTAATCCTTAGGTGCACATTATGGCGTTGACACTTTGCTGATTCTCCAAAAATTGAGGCATCACAGGGTACAATGCAAATGTCTATGAAGTAATGTGTAGGCTGTTACTAATTGGCACTGGCATGTTTTAGATGATGCTTAAAGGCATGTATAGAACCATGCTCAAGGTGAACATAGAAAGCTGGATACTGGACACAATGCTCATTAATGTAGTTCTCACCCACATCATGATTATAGACTTTCATTTTCAGCTGACCAAGGCTATGCACTCTTGCTGTGGGAGATGAGACCATTAAAAAATCCACAGACGCAGGCACAACAGGACTAAAATATTGCACTCGGGTGCACCAGGTCCATAGTTGAAAGGTCCTTTGGTGTGCTAAAATCACATTTTATGTGCCTGGACATGTCCTGTGGGAGAATGTTGTATTCACATCCCTGTTGTGCAAAATTATCCTGGTATGTTGTATAATACACAACATATGTGTGGGGACAGATACACCTTTGCCTGACGACAATGTGGATCTGGAAAATCCTGAGGATAGAGGTGAAGAAGAGGAGGACCATTGGCAACCTGAGAGTACAGCAGTAGCAACCCAGAGGAGGGATGCAGTCATAAATGATTTCTCCACTTATTAACACAACAATTTAATGATCATCTATAAATATGGACTAATTAATTTCAGGATTATGTGCATAAAAAACAATCACTTAACCAACATATTGTAAACTTTGTTCATATTTGAAGATTACACTCCTGTATACTGTAGGTCATCCCCTTAATTTAATCACAGAGACCAATCACCTAGCAGAGTATGTGACACTACCTATGACCTAACATGGTATCATTTAATATTTAGTGCATGTCAACTACAAAATGCAGATGGAGCACCATTGGGAAATACTATGCGCATGGTTGTTGTGCCCTAAGCAGCACCACATCCATCATGCATCTGAGTGTAGGAGTCAAGGTATTCTCCTTCCTGTGCACGGATTTATCTGGGGGCAGACTGCTCTTCTCACTGCTAGTGGTGTCTGAAAGCACCTTGGTGTGCTTTATGACACAGAAAATATGTGTGCAGACATGAGTCCCATTGCTGCATCACAATAGTGAGCAGGATCACCTGGAAGGTGGGGAGGATGGCGATGAAAAGGATAAAGCCCCAGTGCAAACTGTTGCATCAATAAATTGGAGGGACAACATCTCCGATCAATGATACACATAATGACTGGTCTTGCAGGTGATACTTACCCATACCTCATGTAACTATAGGTTACATGAGGCTCTCCTCAACTATAGGCCCCTGGGGGAACCTATGGTGCTTCCCAAAATATCCCTGCACCATGTGGGATATGCAGGTGGTGCATATTTTGTGTTGCGGTGTGTGCTGCAGCCCGCAGGACCCACCGCAATACAATATATACACTTTGTGACAGCCTTGAAGGTGGTCACATCGTGATTTAGGGTGCAGTACCGCCGACAGCTTTTCAGGTGGTCCTGTTTCCCACCAGGATAGTGGTCGGATGTAAGTCGAACCACCATCTTAGTCAGACCCAATGTGTGGATGTCCTATGCCCTACACCATGATGGTGCCATGGCAATCAATTTAGACAACAACACTATCCTCATTACATCACACTTACTGTGTGTACAAGCCCTCCAAACAAATAATAAGTAGAGTGCGTTAGGGATTCCAACGATCACGGCAATACATGCAAGTTCCTATATCCTCAAAGGTAAATTCAATATGTTCCAAAAATTCTAAAAGCGATTGGTACCACAATAAAGAGCCATCACCTAGCTAGGAAATGCTACTCAACCAATTGAAACATTGATAGGTCAATGGATGTGATCTAGGGGCCCGATTCGCAGAACTAACTTAAGAAAAAATCCTTACTACCATTTTGGTATTCACAGAAGGCACTTATTCATTTCGGTATTCACAGAAGTTAGGAGTCCTAACTTTAGGACTCTTAAATGCCTTCTGTGAATACCGAAAGTCTTAAAATTAGGATTTTTCTCAGTTTAGTAGTAGTATAGTAGTATACTTAGGACTCCTGCATGCATTGCCAATCAAAACATTATGACGTATGGTGCAGCATGAATCTGTAAAGGTTTGCCTGTTAACAGCCCATACACTTTTTAAACCAAAGACATCTGACCAAGGAAAGTCACATACACAATGTATGTCACATGCCATAGCCATAGACTGTTGGAAGGCATGCAACAGAGAAAAAAATGGTACAAGTACAGGTCAAATGCCACTTAGCGACAATTATTTTCCCGCATTTTAAATGAGTGTGAAGTTTTTCCTAGCCGCTATACAATAAACTTGCAAAGCACTTGAGTTGCCAAAAGAAATTTCCATCTAAACCTTTAGGAGCAAAATAATTCATGCTAACTCCCAAAACGTGCTGCAAACAAAGAGGAAGTGTTATCTGCATGCATCCAGTTCCCAAAAATTGTGCTGTAAACTTTCACTTTTGCTCACACTGTTAGTGTCCTTAGAGCTGTGTGGTTGTTTTTGGAGGAGTGTGCTTGATTTGTGTGGCTAAAGAGTATTTGTGGTGTCTAGTCTGCTGTCCCTACTGTCCCTGTCAAGTCCTGTGTCGCGTATGTTTCATGTTTTTTTGCATTCTTACTCCTGTTTTGTCAGGTGTCTGTCTACAGGGTATAAGTTTTAGTTAGTTATTGTGACTTTAGGTTGGGTTTTCTTTTTATAGTGAGTTTCAGACTGTGGGCGAAGATGTTGGGGGAAGGTAGGGAGGGGAGCAAATGTGGGCTTTCCTCTAACTGGTTACATTCTACCTCCCCAATATGGCTGAGAGTGGGAACGTGTCCTCAAGGGCTATGATGTGAAGGTCCAGATATTGCAGTGGGACCGCATCCGCAGACACATGCTGAGAATCTTTGGTGTGGACAGGACTGTCTGACAACTGAAACATCGGTGGAAGGATTGCATTTGCTGGGAGGGTGACCTTTTGGACAACTTGGGGATCTTCGTTGGCAGGCAAGGTGGTAAGTAAATGAATATTATTTTCTGCCTTCACATTGTGCGTTCCATGTAAATAACTTTATTCAATGTTGACATGTTAGGTTGGAAACAGTTTTATGACTCTATGGGGCATATGTACGAGGAATCTGTCCATGCGCGGCGTTAATCCTCAATTGCTAACACTGCTCTCTGACAGTTTCCAAACACAGGGTTGCACAAAAGTTAGTATCCTGAGCCCCACCCCTTCATTTCCCCTAGCATTGGCACTAAATGTGGCTGGCTAGCGCCAACGCAGGCACTCTTGCACCATTGTGCAAGGTTGCCTGTGTTGCAGGGAAATGTAGTTCATTAACAGGTAGGTGTCCCTTCCTGTACCTAGACAATTAGTAATTGTTTTTTGTGACTTCTATGTGTTCTGCTAAATGCCGCACACATAGATGTTGCAACTTATCAATTTGTAATGGTTTTTGATGTACAGGAATGGATACCTTCCTACACAAAAAACATATCTCACTGCGAATTCATGCTTCTATGTGTGTTGCAGAATGAAGTATGCATGGCTAGAGCACATTACATGTAGGCATGTAAACATTGGCGGCTAAACAGTGGGTGTAAAGGGAAATCCTAGCGCTACCCACAAGAATACACAATTTATAATGATGAACACGTATGTAAACTGCGGTGCTTTACAACTCGAGGTTAAACACCCAAAACCCCAAACACAATCATAGATTGATTCCAGTATTTTCTTATGTTGAAGCACACGCAAAATTATATAATTACAATATAAAGGTAATAACAATGACAAAATTTGTGTGGGCTTGTCTTCTTCTTTAACTAAGAGTAGAGTCTTCACATCTCTCAACTTTCATAAAAATCTTCCACTCCCCAACGCGTTTCGTCGCTAAAGGGATTAACCCATACGACTTCCTCAGGGCTGGAAGTGACAAAATAATAAAATTGGAGTACAAAACCAACTATTTCATTAATGCAAGCCCATAAATACTCCACGTGCAGAAGAAATTGCTCATACTCAACAACACAAAACGGTCTATGTCCCGTGTTTCTACATAATTATACAATCTCATGCCAAATTTCGCATATATAATTTTCACCATCTTACACAAAACAAATAGAGTGTTTAATTCATATTCACCCTACAATAACTTCTGTCACCAATAGTGAGGCGCATGCTACTCAATTTAAACCCTGAATAATGTATCTGTACCTTATTCCTTGTATTTGAACACCTAAAACAATACAAAGTGTGGGACATTATTATTATCTGCGGAGCACATGAGGCATAGGCTGATTCTATTGACAGAATTAAATTCCATGCCACTTACGTGCCTTTTCGCCTACTATGATGTCCTCAGTGCAACTCGCTAACGAAATCCCACAGTATGAAATAGATGATGCTTAACCTATAAATGAATATGCAAAAGTTTGTTTAAACTTACTCCAATATACCTTCAGGGATGAGGTAGACTATAACATTGGGAGAGTTTTTACTTTTTCGAAAAAGTATGATTACTTGGTTGTAATGGATAAGAACAAAAAGATATCAGAAACACCATCCACTAGCTCCAGCAATACGTCACTTAGCACAATACCAACAAGTGAGAGCGAGGTAGAGGGTGGACCTAATACTTTGATCAGACAACCATGCCCTTTAGGGAACTCTTCTTTCCTACAAGAGGTAAATCGCATCAAGAGAGGGAACAGGGAGCAGGTCAAAAGAGTAGAAAATACAAGAAAACAAGGAGGGGCAAGAGAAATGGGAACAGAAGGGGACAGAACAGGAATGAAGACTCGGTCTTGGAACAAGAAGGAATAAACATATTAAGGGGAGGAGAAGTGGAATTTATTAATCTGTCAGATCGAGCCTTGACAGATGAAATGATAATGTTATTGAAGAAAGGTTTGGGTTTCTGTCCCTATTATAAAGGAGATATCTGTGACACAAAGATAGATTTATTTCGATTTGTCAGACGTTTAAAACTGAAAAAACATTTTGCCTTAAATCCGAAGCCAAATAAAGAGAGTATATCGCAAATTGGTAATCCAGTGTCCAATGCATTGACAATCAGGGATATTCAAGATACAGTGACTTTACTGTCAATTACAGAATTGGAAGAAGATCCGGTGACTATAGGGAGAGTATTAGAAGACTTGGATGTAAGACCAGATTTATCAGTAACAAGTGGTTTAAAAGAAAAGGCTAGATGGTCTCCAAATCTAGTGAGTGGTAACAATATAGAAATATTTAATACTTTAGTCACTATGATCTTGAGAGTGGTATGAGGAAGTTAGGCCCCTCATTTAAAAATCTAGGGGATAACCTAACGACACTTGAGCGTCAGGCACTAAGGACTCTAGTTGAAGACCCCAATGTGATTATCAGAAAGGCTGATAAGGGGGGTAATATTGTGGTGATGAACAAGACTGATTATGTTTGTGAAGTTCCTGTAGCATGTTCATTGTGTACATATGTGCAACAGGTTTAGGTTTATCAGACATCTGTCACTGCATCTGTGTTTCACAGTGTAGATACAGGCAACCCTATGAAAAAGGCATGCTGGTGATGTGTATGACCAGACTGAAGTTCCATGTACACAGCGGCATGAAACTGAAGATCAGAGCATTGCAGCTACACCTATCAGTGAGACTTATTCATACAATGAACCTGTTTCATACACATGTTGGGACCTGTTGTATATCTGAATGTTCGATGACTGGTCTATCCCAGAACTACAACAGGCTGGCTATATTTGGGCGATGTGATGTGGTCAACTACACTTTCCCTGTCTTACTTCCCATGTGCTCAGAATTTGTAGCATTGGGGTACGGGAAGCTTCCTTGTGACATACAAGTACTCATATGCTAGTAGATGAAAACAGCATGAACCCTGGATATGTACCTGTGGAGACACATCAGACTACGTTGTGCATCGCAGTTGACAGATGAGTGACTTTTCTGTAAGTAAAATATTTTGGTGCTCAGTAGTATGCCCCTAATACACCCAGTGCATTAGGGGCATACTATGGGTATGGGTAAATGTCATGCCCTTGGGCCACAATGGGCTTATTAGTCAGTCTCCTTGTGGCCATTCCCTTGGTAGAGTCAGTCTGAGTTAATGTTAATATCAGTATTTCACTTAAAAGACCATTCACTGATGCTGTGTAACCCTGCCATTGCTATGTGCTATACTGATCATTACCCTAAAGGTCTAAATTTGATGTTGTGAGTTGCCCTTGATTACACATGTGAGTGGCTCCTTCAAGCTTCACATTGTAAAAAGTTTTATCAGACTCTTACCTTCCTTGTTGGTGTAAACTTGCATGCTGAAAATACTTTTAGCCATTGTTGTTTGTTCTCTTTATTACATCTTGTCATGTGTGTATTTTCTTACACAGAAAAACAAGGAGGATTGAGAATCTAAATTAGGGCAACCCACTGCCTCCCTTAAACATAATCAGTACACAACAGAGGGAAAGCCTCACAACTGATGAACTCCTTACGTTTTAAGAGGTCAAATTAACTAGTCTCAATATATATCAAAGTGGAAAGCAATCTGCACCCAGGTGAATCGGTGAAACCCTTGCATCACATTGGTATATTAGTAGGGTCCTTACCTACTAGTACCACCAGTGGCATGCTTCATCATTGGATCCTCACCTACTGCACCTATTGTGAGTGGGTGGGCTCAACGCAGTTTGTAAGCCGAGCTCTTACTAAAACCTAAGTGCAAGTTAAAAAAGCCTCCAGGATCCTAATTCTTGTTTATTAATAAAGTCCTTTAGCTGGGATAAGAACAGCGTGATGTTTTATGAGTGCAATGACCCCTAAGATCTATAACTCAATAAGTTCAACATGTTTCGGCCTGTTACAAGTGTCGCTCAGGGTCAGCAGGCTTTCTTCAAGACCAACTAAATCAGTAGATTTTCTACAGTAAAAAAGGGGAGAAATATAGCATTTGTCCTTGTTTCACAAGGTTAAGACCAGATTTTGGTGCACTCTCATTTGAACATTTCTAAATCATTGGGTGTTGCAGAGGAATGCCTACCGCAACACTCATTGCCCACCTCTTTTATGCTCAGTATAGTGTGAAAGAGTGTCTTATTGGCAAGGCGGCATTAAGCCACATCAAGTGGCTTAATGCTACCTTGTAAATAAGGCAAAGTCCCTATTTCCACAGGAACGTCTGTAAAAGTGATGTTCCTGTGGCAATAGGGTCTTGTAAATATGCCTCATTCTGTCCTTCACACATGTTGTGACATCTCACTACCTATCAAGGCCCCAGAGTCTGCAGACACCAAAGTTTCAAAATAACGATTTAGTTGATGTAGTGGCTACACAGATTAGCCATTGTTTACACCTGTCCTGTATCATGGTGACGGAATGTGCATTTATTTACATGTGCAAAACAGACTTAGTCACACTGGGCCAGTTCATTTGACTACAACCCCAAAGGATGTATTTAGCCAGTGGAGAACACGTCAAAAGACATGTAGAGTAATTGCAAAATATCAGCCAGGTAGATGATTGCAATGTCATTGGGGAGGAATGGCCACATTGGCAGTCCACAAATGTCCAAGGTTAACAAAGCAAAGTCAAGATGAGGACAGTGATAGATAATGCTCCCAGGCATGGTGGTTAGCACATAGCTAAGCAGAAACTGGACATTTGACAGAGATGAATGCTACTGTAGGGTTTCCCTATGGAAAGATGTACTGTTCACCTCTCCCTCTGATGTGTTAGGTTTCTCCTGTGAGGGTGTTGTGGTACATGTGACAGGGGAGGAAGACACAGACACATAAGGGGCAGAAGATGTGGATGCCATATCTGCAGCAGGATTCATGTGTGCCAACACATGAGGCATTACTGCAACAAGGAGAATCTGCTGTTTTTTTGGCAGAGCAGCAATGTTGAAATGGTAGGCAGCCACGGCTGCCATGTGGAAGTCCTGCTTTTGTTCCATGGTCTCCAAGTTTTTTAAATTTGTCCGCCCCCTCAGTGACCGACTCACTGGTGTGACTTTGGCAGGGCAGATGTTGGTGCCTCTACCTCATGACACCAGGGATGTCAGCCAGGGACTGCTGGCGGCCATGCGGCGGAGAGTGGGTGTCTCTGATGGCAACTGAGGTGTCCCTAATAGGACTGAGCACCCACAGACCCCCTCTACGGTGGCTGCCAGGGTATCCAACCCCACCCACACCTGACCAGCTATCTCCCGCTGGACTCCTATTGCAAGCTATTGGAAGGTGCCCTGGGGGTCCTCGGAGTCCAGGGCTGTGGATGTGGTGGTAGGTGGTGCCTGTTGGTTGTTTGACAGGGCAATTTGAGATTCCACTATGCTGCTGACCCTCCCCGGTTCCGGCAATGGTGTTCCTACGGAGTCCAGGAGCTCCTGGAGGGTGTCTTTCTTGATGGTTGCAAGGTTTTCTTCATCATCCTCATTATCAGTGAGGTCTGGGACAGTGTGCTGACCTGGAGGTAAGGTTTCATCCTCTGCAATGGTAGGGGCAAATACTATTGTTGCAGTTTGTTACATGTTGACATGTTGTTAAGCATTTGAAATTCAAAGTGCATGGCACTTTCCATTCTCCTGTGTTACATGGTACACTTGTTACACAAAGTTGTGTATGCCAGTTTACATTGTCCATGTATGTTCCATGTCATGAGTTCAGGATTATGACATTAGCCCTCTGTGGTAACATAAAGGGGCATTTTACAATCCCTATTGTGGCAATCAGGACTTCGCTTTTTTTAATGCGGCGCTAAGCCACTTAACGGAGCTTAAGCTGCCTTGTAAATAAGGTCCCATTTCATGCTACACTTAGCATGAGAGGAGTGGGCCATTGGTGTTTTTGGTTAACTTTCCGCTGGTACACCCATTGGATTTGCCACATCCCCTATTTAACAGGTTGGCGTAAATAGGAGTGGGTGCATAAATTACGACTAGGGAAAACCTAGTCTTTAAATGGGATGAAATATTGAAATGCTTCATTTATCATCGTTTTTGATAATTCTATGTGTGTAACATTGTGCAGCACACATGGAAACAAGAAAAAATACCTTGAATGATTGTTTATGTGCAGGGAGAAGCACCTTCCTGCACATAAGCAATCATTCCCTCAGCGCAGACACCCATGCAGTATGTAGCAAGGGTGCCTGCATTTGCACTAAGCGGTACAAAAGGGGGTGGTGATGGACGGAGCATCAGAACCAATCAAACACTCACACCCAGTCAACAGATCTGGGTTTGATCCATCACCGTTCTTTAGCCCACTCTGCCACCCCAGTTCAAACATGGCCATATGCAAATCAGTCTAACCCTGTGCCTCATGGGAACAGTCCAGCCCGAACTGCCAAGCCATGCCTTCCCTGGACCGGAAACAAGCTTCCTAGGACCGGTTTCTGGCATTTCAGCCGTCTTCAGCCAGGCTTGCTTGAATCCAGTGGCAAAGTGAGCAAGGGACTCACGTCTGAGCATACCCTGCCAACTTATGGCGAACAAAGCGGTACAAAAGGGGGTGGTGATGGACGGAGCATCAGAATCAATCAAACACTCACACCCAGTCAACAGATGGAGTAAACCCAGATCTGTTGACTGGGTGTGAGTGTTTGATTGGTTCTGATGCTCCATCCATCACCACCCCCTTTTGTACTGCATTTGCACTAGGCAGCTGATTTTGGCACCAGCGTCAGTCAAAACGCAGGGGTACGCTATATCTTTGAAAATACTGCACACCCATACCTTTTCAGAATGATGAAGGGCGGTGTTGACAACGTAAGCTTAATGCCATGCTTCCCAGTAGAGCTGGGATCCCCTGCTTGCCCTAGATCAAAAAACAGGTCCTCCTGTTTTGGTTTTTAACAAAGGGGAAATAGAGCTAGCAATTATGCAAATGACTAACAATAAGGCCCCAGGCCTGGATGTTGTTCCAGCTGACTTGTACAGACTGAATCTAAGTCTCTCGACAAAAAGATGAACTACATTTTTTTATGTGGCTAGTCAGCAGGGATTTCCGAGGTCCTGGTCCCACTCCACCAATATTCCGGTTTTCAAAAAAGGCAAGAGATGTGATCCATGCTGCTAGAGGCCTATATCCCTGATTGATTCTGCTGTAAAAGTGCTAGGGAGGGTTATTCGTAGCAAACTTTCGAAATAGCTGGATGATAGTGCTGTACTGTCAAGTCTCCAATATGGTTTTAGAAAAGGATGCAGTACACTAGACCAGCACTTATTAGCTATGAAATATATGGTGGCCAAGGCTGGGACATTACAGTTGGCCTTTATGGACATGTCCTCGGCGTTTGATCTAGTTAATAGATTGAAACTATGGGCTTTATTGATTGATATTGCACTGGTTCACTGCATAGTCAACTTCCTAGCTGACCTACACAGCGATATCTTGGCGAGGGTGAGAGTAGACCACGATGGCAAATGCACCAGGCACCTTTGTATTGGTAGAAGTGTCAGACAGGGTTGCATTTTAGCTCCCCTTCTTTTCACTTTATATATAAACAATCTGGACACCTCCCTCTGTTCTGCCAGCCAAGATATTTCCCGGTAGGGTACCGGGCTATCCCTGCCCTCCTATACGCGGATGACACAGTATTGCTAGCTCACGCAGCAGTAGGGCTCCAGAGGCTTTTGGATTCTTTTGGGGCCTTTATGCGATCTCTGGATTTAATTGTTAATATAGCCAAATCACATATGATGATCATGGGTGGGAGACCAAAAAGCTAACTTTTTATTGTGACGGTGCAGACCTGTCTAGGGTGTCCTATTGGGGGTAGTGTTTGATGAGAGGGGTTCGTGGGTACCTCAAAAGAAAGCTAAAAAACATGCCATGGCAAGATTTATAAGTAGTAACACTAACAATGCCAGTACTGATGGACTTTTTTTACTCCACTTTCTTATGTGGGAACATTTCGAAAGAAAACAAAATGAACGGGGGACCTTTTGTTTAGTCGATTTAATCAATCTGTTTATGCGTTTTGTTTTCGATTTAACAAATACTTTTTTTGTGTATTTCCACAATTAACATTGAACTGATAACACAAAATGTTTACTGTACATAAATAGACACATTCAACTACAGTCATATCAACATTCACTCCCATACCACACTGGACAGTCCAGAACCAAACATACTATATAAAAAAAAGCAATCTAAATTCTCTTTAAAGACACAAATTACAACTTGGCCATAGAAAAATGGTATATTCTGTAGGGAACAATGTTGAGAGTTCCAAATGATTCTTTTAGTTCATTAGGCCAAATGATAAAGGTCGACGCGTTTCAAGCCCCTTCTAGTACTGGGGCTCTCATCAGGACCTGGGAGCTGAAAGGAGAACACAAAAGGGGTCTTACTAGACTGTTACCTCCTTTTAAATGCAACAGCGTGGTTATTAAAGTGAGTTGTACCTGTGATTGATGTGTCCACCAGACCTCTTGCCGTATAAAATCTAAGTGATAAAATTAGACCAAAATTCAATCCAACTATACCGTGTTGAAAACCAAAATTCAAAAACAACCAAACATACAAGTGACATTTATGCTGTTTGACTTACGTGTAGAGGTGTTAGGAAAGAATTAATCTAAAAAGGAAATGAGGAGACGATGTCAGGTCGTTGTCCTTTCAAGAACGGGTTGTTAAATTAAAGTATCTGTGGTAAATCAAATGCGCTATGCACGCTGCTCAGGGGCAATTAGCCTACCTTGAATCTCCGGGCTGTATGCGAGAAAGAAATCACTTCTGTTGCTTTCGTCGATAATTGTTGTGCGTCGTGATCGGATCACTGAAAGAACCAACAAAAGGAAGTTTGTCAGCGGGGTAGAAGACCGCCAAAGGAACAGATGCGCTTTGATGAATTTGAATCGTCTTCATACCTTTGTTCGTAGCTTCTCACTCTTCAAACTCGGAGGAAATCGGCTTCCGTGTTTGTATTCCAAGTCTCGTGGGAATATAAACTTGTTTCACGCCCGAAGTGTGTTCTGGGAAATGTAGTTTATACTGTGGTTACCGTTTGATCTGTGACGGGACATGTAAATACACTTCTCTTCACTAAGCGGATGTCCATGTATGTGACGGACAGTTAAAAAAGTGCAGCTGGTAAACTAGATAATTAGGAAAAAGGAACTGTAATCAGAAATGAGCATTTGAATGCGCTGTTTTGCTCAAATGGGTCTGAATGAACAAACAGTGAGCTAACTTGGGATTGCTTGGCAGGGTGCAAGTCTTCAGGAAAGAATGACAGACTTTTGAAGAGCGGTGTTCCATTGTCTTCCACTATGGTTTATGTAGATTCAAACCTGATGGTGTTAGGTCAAAGATTATAAATTTCGGATAATTCATTAAGGCCGTTAATGGCTGAGTTGAATTTAACAATGAGCATTGCTTCACGCTGCGAGAGTTGTCGTTCAAGGTCACCACCTCTTGAATCAGGATCCACTTTGGAAATGACAGTCCATTTTAGATCGGTTACTAAATGGTTGTATGTTTTCCAATGTTGGACCAGCGGAGCATTTTGAACATTTTTATTGATCCGCGATTTGTGTTGCGATATTCTCAATCTGATTTCCTGGCTCGTTTTACCTATGTACAATAGTCCACACGGGCAACGGATCGCATAGATCACATTTTTACTTTTGCAATTCGTAAAACAGTCATGTTTCCAGTATATTGAATTGTGTGTAAATAAATCCCCTTCTTCTGTTGACGAACAACAGGCACATGTGCCGCATTTATGGTGGCCAGTTATTGGAGGGAGGCCTACATAATCTCTTAGGGATTTTTTAGTTGTTGTTGGCATAGATGCTCGCACTATTTGGTTGGAAATGCTGCGATCTTTTTTGAACGCAAAAAGAGGATAGTCACTTAGAGAGGAGTCCAGATTCTTGACTAAGTGCCAATTTTGTCGAATAATCTTTTTCAATGGGTTAGAGTTTGGACAGAATGTTGAAACACATACAATCTTCTGGAGAGGAGATTTTTCTTTCTGTTTTAAGAGATCTTCACGTGGTGTCCATCATCTATATAGCGAACCAAATAGATATAGATGATGTTTTTATGATCTGGACAAGTAATGAACAGGACTTGGTCCTGTTCCATGACTGGCTCTGTCATTTCCAAAGTGGATCCTGATTCAAGAGGTGGTGACCTTGAACGACAACTCTCGCAGCGTGAAGCAATGCTCATTGTTAAATTCAACTCAGCCATTAATGGCCTTAATGAATTATCCGAAATTTATAATCTTTGACCTAACACCATCAGGTTTGAATCTACATAAACCATAGTGGAAGACAATGGAACACCGCTCTTCAAAAGTCTGTCATTCTTTCCTGAAGACTTGCACCCTGCCAAGCAATCCCAAGTTAGCTCACTGTTTGTTCATTCAGACCCATTTGAGCAAAACAGCGCATTCAAATGCTCATTTCTGATTACAGTTCCTTTTTCCTAATTATCTAGTTTACCAGCTGCACTTTTTTAACTGTCCGTCACATACATGGACATCCGCTTAGTGAAGAGAAGTGTATTTACATGTCCCGTCACAGATCAAACGGTAACCACAGTATAAACTACATTTCCCAGAACACACTTCGGGCGTGAAACAAGTTTATATTCCCACGAGACTTGGAATACAAACACGGAAGCCGATTTCCTCCGAGTTTGAAGAGTGAGAAGCTACGAACAAAGGTATGAAGACGATTCAAATTCATCAAAGCGCATCTGTTCCTTTGGCGGTCTTCTACCCCGCTGACAAACTTCCTTTTGTTGGTTCTTTCAGTGATCCGATCACGACGCACAACAATTATCGACGAAAGCAACAGAAGTGATTTCTTTCTCGCATACAGCCCGGAGATTCAAGGTAGGCTAATTGCCCCTGAGCAGCGTGCATAGCGCATTTGATTTACCACAGATACTTTAATTTAACAACCCGTTCTTGAAAGGACAACGACCTGACATCGTCTCCTCATTTCCTTTTTAGATTAATTCTTTCCTAACACCTCTACACGTAAGTCAAACAGCATAAATGTCACTTGTATGTTTGGTTGTTTTTGAATTTTGGTTTTCAACACGGTATAGTTGGATTGAATTTTGGTCTAATTTTATCACTTAGATTTTATACGGCAAGAGGTCTGGTGGACACATCAATCACAGGTACAACTCACTTTAATAACCACGCTGTTGCATTTAAAAGGAGGTAACAGTCTAGTAAGACCCCTTTTGTGTTCTCCTTTCAGCTCCCAGGTCCTGATGAGAGCCCCAGTACTAGAAGGGGCTTGAAACGCGTCGACCTTTATCATTTGGCCTAATGAACTAAAAGAATCATTTGGAACTCTCAACATTGTTCCCTACAGAATATACCATTTTTCTATGGCCAAGTTGTAATTTGTGTCTTTAAAGAGAATTTAGATTGCTTTTTTTTATATAGTATGTTTGGTTCTGGACTGTCCAGTGTGGTATGGGAGTGAATGTTGATATGACTGTAGTTGAATGTGTCTATTTATGTACAGTAAACATTTTGTGTTATCAGTTCAATGTTAATTGTGGAAATACACAAAAAAAGTATTTGTTAAATCGAAAACAAAACGCATAAACAGATTGATTAAATCGACTAAACAAAAGGTCCCCCGTTCATTTTGTTTTCTTTCGAAATGTTCCCACATAAGAAAGTGGAGTAAAAAAAGTCCATCAGTACTGGCATTGTTAGTGTTACTTCTGATATAAGGCACGGCCTTACTGAGTATAGCCTAAACCCTGTTTCTGTTCAACATGGCAAGATTTATAGCAGCTGTTCATGGTTTTGCACAGCGACTTGAGGCCAAGCTAATCGAAGCTATGCTTAATAACTACAGATCTAACGTGGGTTAAAAAACACTTCTTAAACATGATGTTTTTAGAGAGAGATGCGAGTGAGATAATGAAAACCACGGTGAGAGCATACCTCTTGCTAAAACCTTCCCCACTGACAGAACCTTATCTGAAAATTGTCACTAAGACTTACCATCAATTTCTTTTAATCAGATTTCGTTTTAACCTCATGCATTGTCTTCTAGCTGGTCCGCAGCATTGGAGAAGGGTGAATGACCTAGGCCCATGCAAATGTGATAATTTCTCTACCCAGGACACTATGCACTTAAAATATGAAAGAACATTTGATTTAATGGTGAAAATGTGCAGGGAAGTAGAATTGGGTAGTGACATTAAGAAAACAAACATATCTACCTCAGTGATTGGCTTTGGAAAAATAAATAAAAAGTTATGTTGTTTGGGATATGCTTGGAATTGCTAACAGGCAACTGCAAATGATATAGCTAATGGGAAATCTAGAATGCTGTTTAGAGAAAGTCTTGTGAAGTTGTGACCTAGTGCTAGCAGAACGTATTTCAAACATGATTACTACGGACATAGAGCCAAAAGAGTGTGGGGGAAGGGAATCGAAGAGACTGCACTGTGAAACTTAAATACACAGTGGCTTACAAACATTGCTTGTTAGGCTTCTAATTGAATATTTTTTATTAATGAAAATGTAAATGCAAAGCATTAACACCACTTTGTTAAATGCTTGTAAGGGATTCCATGTGGATCTGTGTATTGGCCGCAAATTTATACAGGTGCTGCACTGAGCACCGAGGATGATCCGTCCAAAAACAGTACCACATCGGGCTGCTTTACAAAAAACATGGACGGGTTAAAAAACAGTGATCATTTTGAAGTGGTATAACAAAATGAATAAATAAAAGGAAGCCTGTGATTTGCTAAGTACAGCAGTATCAGTGACAGGAGAGTAGGCAGGGTAGCCATTATTGGTACATTTGTACAGAGAGTGGAAGAGCATTGCTATATTTCTGATTTGAGATTTGCACTAAAAGGAGGTATTAACTGCTATTAATAGAGGAGCTGGAGACCAGCAATTGAAAAACAGCAAAGAGATTTTACTGGTATGTGAATTTGGGTGTGCTGTAAAAAATTATGGGGTCTATTATGATGTAGGGTGGATCACCACCGCATGCATGACGGTGGCGATCCACCCTACATCATACCCCGCCCGCCACCCATTTCCCCCTGCCATATTAGTATGGCTGGGGGACCCCAGCGGGCGGAAAGACCGTCCGCCTTTTTCCCGCCGGTAGACCAGTCGACCGGGCGGAGAAGGGTCTGGATATGGTGGCGGTGTCTGCTAGACACCGCCATCCATATTAGCATGGGACCGGGAAGCAGCCGTTCCGTGGCGGCATTGCTGCCATGGAAAGGCATGCGGATTTTGCTTTCGGGGGCCCGTTGCGTGCCCCCAGGGTATTGCGGGGGTGGGGAGTGCACATGGGGGGTACCTATAGGGGGTACCTATGGTACCCCCCTACATTGTCACGGACAAGGTGTCAGGCACCACGCGGTGGCTGTCACCTTGTGCTTGACAATGCACAACTTGCATTCCCAGCATTGTGGCGGGCGGTGCTGTTAGCAACGCCCCCCACAATGCTGGGAATAGAGGATGCCACTGCCACGGTGGCAGTGGCATCCTAATTGCCGGTGCGGGACCGCCGCACCACTGGCGGCCGGTCCCTGCACCGCTAGGGTGGCGGGTGGACAAAAGTCTGCCCGCCATCCTAATAGACCCCTATATGTCAAAACAATTATAACTGCATATAAGCTGAGAGAAAATGTGTACTTTACAATAAAAGCGAACATAGAAGGGAGGTTTAATGAGGACACTAAGTTAAAACATAGTGACCAGGAAAGGAGAAAGAGGAATTGTTTTCTGAAAGTGTATTTATTTTATAAAGCGTGTATGAATGAATGTGTTTGAAATTAGAAATGGGTGCTTGATTATAGTATGTGAGATCATTGTATGTAATTTGTACTCACTGACACAGTGAGACAGTCACTGATACATCCACTTACCCTCCCAGAAAATCACTTATGTACCCACGAGCCACATAGTCAGATGCTCATAAAACTATTTACACACCCATTTACTCACCTTTACAAGTACTTACATAATCATTCACATATCCATACAGGTACTGTCACACCCACTTACACACTGCTACATCTGTTCATGCACCCAGCAGTCAGAAAGTCAGTTAGAAATGCACTTACAGACCAATACACCCAGTTAAACACCCAGTCACCCACCCACACAGCCACTCACATACCTACTTACAAAACCATACAGCCACTCACACACCCAGTCAGACAGTGACAGTCACTAATATATACATACACGCAGCAATATGTATCCACTACTAATAAAGCCATTTGCACAGTTAGATATCCAAATACTCATTAAACAGTCAGTTATAAATCCATACAGTCATTTATGTATTCATTTGGACACCCACACAGTCACTAACACACCCAGTCCCATACCCAGACATCCATCAGGCCTTAGGAGCCTGCACACTTTGCCAGTGCTAGATAGGGGTAAAATGTGTGTCCTTCTCCCCTAAACATGGCTTGGTTGACTTATCCACAATTGGTATAATTAGGTTATCTGTAAGTCCCAAGTAGAAATTACTACCTGTGTCTAGGGCCAGTAAATTAGCTTCTACTAGCGGGTCTGCAGCACTGATTGTGCTACCCACACAAATAGCCCTTTAAACATGTGTGTGCAGTTTACACTGCCATGTTGATTTGATATTTAAAACCTTTTGTGAAGCCTCAAATATTCCTGTTATTACATATAAATCACCCCTAAGGTAAGCTCTAAGCAGCCAATATGGCATGGTGCTATGTCCTTAAAAGGTAAGACATGTCCTTTTACGTTTCAGTCAGTTACACATGCACTTTTATACCCCTATACCCAGTTATACACACAGTAAACCACCTATACAGCCCCTCACATACCTATTTCCAAATCCATACAGTCACTCACACACAGTCAGATGGAGTCACTTATACATACATTCCCACACTCACAAAGCAGTTATGTATTCACTACTAATAACAACATTTGCACAACCAGCTAAACACCCAAACACTCAATAACGCAGCCGGTTTTCAATCCATACAGCAACTTACATACCCATTTTGACACCCGTATAGTCACTAACACACCTAGTCACATACCTAGACACGCAAGTGGCTTTACGAGTCTGAACAAGTTATTGTTGCTAGATAGTGGTAAAGTGCATGTCCTCCCCTAAACATGGTTTCATTGACTTATCACTGTCACACAAAGAGCCCACGGGCCCAATTTAGCAAGTCAGATGGACATGTGGATAGAACCAACCATGCTGGGGAGGGGGATCCCTTTTAAGGACAGTTCCCCTCACACACCAAAGGTGTCATGCTTCATCATTGGGTTCCTCCTCGCATCACGAGCCTAGTCGTGACACTGGCTACAAACCCCTTGTTGTGAGGGAGGAGCTCAGGGATGTTTTATTCAGAGAAGGGGTTATCCTAAAACCCTATGGGAGCATGGTGTGTTGTGTGGGAAGTGCAGTGCTAGGGTAAATCGTGGTTAAAACTGACTACAAGGTTAGCCCGAGAAAATTTATTATTCTACCTTGTGACAGGATTAAAAAAACAAAAAGCAGAAAATGTACCTACCAACATTAGAGACAGCTGCATTTAGAAACGATCAACATGTTTCGGCCTTCAAACCTATAAAAGTATCGCGATCATATCTAAGCTACTGCAATTGGAGTAAACACAACTGTGCAAACATGCGAGAAAATTATATTCAGAAAATGACGGAGTGTAATACTGAACCAGTGATCCCGTAGTTCAGCAGATTCACTGGTGGAACCTGTGGTGGAACAAAAAACAATGCACTGCACCATTCAGACAGTGGTACACATAAATATACAGTTGTATCTATTTAACAAAGAATTAACCTGAGCAGGTTATGGGAAACTGGCTCTAAGTTGACAGAGATACTAGACACTTTGCAATTGGAAATAATACTAACAACGTTCTGAACCAAGGAGATACATATACATATATATAAGAAATGAGTATGACTAGCAATTCGATATAAATTATCCATTTTAAACACACTTGCACTTTAGTCAAGTCAAGTTGATCTTTATTCGGTTATTAGTACAAAATAACCATAAAAGTACAAAGACATAATTACACATATATAAAAAATGACAATTATAGGGACCAAACATAATAAAAACCGAGTAAGTTCAGATCTCAATTGTTTTCCGTAATTTAAAAACATTTTTAAGGAATGAGGAAATAAATACGACTGTTAAAATATTATCCAGTTTCTGTACAGCTAAAAAAGCAGGGTGACACCGATTAATTTCCATCATTTTTAGCAAAGGAACAACAAACATTTGTCTTGGTCTGGTATAAAATTTACAAAAGAAAAGTATATGCATATCCGATTGCACTGATAAATCATCACAGGGACATTTGCTCATAATTTTTGACCAGTTATTCATAGCTGGAAAGCTGAGTGATCTAAATAGTAGATTAAATCTAAAACGTGTCAGTAAGAACCTTTCATAATCACTCGTTTGTAGCTTTAAATATGGCTGTAAGCTATTGCAAATTACAATTTGCTCATGAGCTACTACCGTAGATTTCTTAAACTCTGTTCTAGCTCTGGTCTCTTGCAAATAGGTCATACATCTATCTTTTAGACATTTCCTAGAAATATTACAAAGAGAGGGCGGGTCTGTATAATAGTCCCCTAGCCCTAATAGCGTAAGAAAATTATTAATATAATTCAGCCATCTAATTTTCTCCCACTTCTCTAGGCCCATCGCATTTTCCATAATCATTCGGTTTAAACCAGATTCATCTGCGGTCCATATTCTATGCCATAATAGTACTGGTGCAGTTTTTATTATATCTTCTAAGTATGGTTCCCCAAGTTCTATATGGCAAGCATATGTTGAAACACTCTGTGGGACACCTAGGAGATATTTCAAAAAATTGTTTTCGACCACTTGTAATATGCTGGCGTTTGCATATCCCCATAGGCCTGCCCCATAAGTGACGATAGCTACACAAGTTGCTTTGTAAACAGTCAATATTTCCTTAATTGGTTTTCTCCCTATTTTTCGGCTAACATTTTTTAAAGCCATGATAGATTTACAGTACAACAGTTTCCTTGTCTTAATTGTATTGTTCCATAGCCCGGAGCTATCAATTAAGACCCCTAAATAGGGAAATGTTAAGGTGTCCTCTACTGGAGCAGTTCCAATATAAATTGCTTTTTTCCTCCTCTGTGCACCCGGCCCACAGTGCATGGTGAATGTCTTAGAACAATTTATGCTTAAATCAAGCTGATTCATAAAATCCGAAAAGGAAGTAACTGCTCTTTGCATGGCCTGCGGTGTTCTAGCCATCAGTACCGCGTCATCTGCATATAACAGAATTGGGATTGATCTTTTTCCTACCATTGGTACGTCCCTACACTCTGTTATCAATGTCTTTTCCACGTTGTTAATATAAAGTGTAAAAAGAAACGGCGCCAGGACACAGCCCTGTCTTACACCCCTTTTGATTGCAAAGGATCTAGTGCATTCACCATTTTTTCCATATCTTACTCTGGCCGATGCTCCTCCATAAAGATCTCTCAGGAAGTCAATAATCTGCTTATCCACACCCAGTTTGTCCATTACTAACCAAAGTTTACAATGTGTTACTGAGTCGAATGCTGAGGTAAGACCCACAAAAGTTAAAAACATTCGTCCCTCTTTCACTTTGGTTTATTTTTCAATTAAAATATGCAAATTCAAACACTGTTCAATAGTACCAAGACCTTTCCTAAAGCCATACTGCAGGTCACTTAAAATATTAGCTTCATTAGCCCATATATGTAACCTATCTAAGATTACCCTTCCTAGAATTTTAATAGTAGAATCCAGGAGTGATATTGGGCGGTAACACTTGCAGTTTTCACGGTCACCCTTTTTAAAAATTGGGACTATCAGGGATTCACACCACGATGGGAGGAGGCCTCTTTTCAGAGTGGCATTAAACAAACGTGTAAGGATTGGTGCCCAAAGTTCCTTGTTATTTTTAAATAGGTCAACAGGGACTCCATCAGGGCCAGGTGCTTTTCCCGCCAAACTTGCATCAATACATTTCTGCACCTCTGTTATTGTTATTTCAGGTTCAAGTTGGATACTCCTCTGTGCATGATCTCTCAATTGGTTATTATCATTGGTACTAACCATGTGATCCTGTACAATGGAATACAACTTAGTAAACTATTCGGCCCACTCACTCTCAGTGATTGCTACATCTAGTGGGTCCGTATCGCTGAAATTTAGAAAAGGGGCATTAACAACTCTCCAGAATGAGGCAGAGTCTTTGCTTAACGAGGCGTCACATAAAGCATCCCATGCTTCCAGCTTTAAAGCATTTTTCCTATTTTTAAGGGTGTGCTTATAGACACTCCTACACTTCCTGATTAAGTCAGTATCCTTCTCTGTAGCATGTATAGCATGCTTTAGACTTCTATAAGCCTTAGTACATTCAGAATCAAACCACCTCTTCTTCCTTGTGTTCCCTCCATTTGTACCAACCCACAATAACTTCCTTGTTTGGGCAATAATCAATAAAAAATTACTAATAAAATCAGAATCATTGGCATTTACATCTGTACATACATAAAATTGAAGCAACATGCTTTTTATTAGTTTCTCCTGGAAATCTGCGGGGCAAATTTTTGTCCACTTCAGAGCATAGCCATTTTTACGGGCCATAACGATGTTATCTATTATCACTTTAGATTTGGCCCTACCACGATATTTCTTAAGTCCCATGGTTATTTTAAAGCTTAAAGGGAAATGATCACTAAGTGGGCAGTCCAGGATTCTATAGTTCCGTATCATATCCCTATGTCTAGAAGTCATTAGGGCATAATCAATAGTTGTATTTGCCCCTCTGCCATTAAACGTTGGTAAAAAGGGGATTTCCGGACTAATCAGCTTGTTTACAAAGTCCAAATCATTTTCAAATATTAATTCATTTAGACAATGCCCTCGTCCAGAGTGTTCAAAATGACTAAAGCCAATGTCTCTATCTAATTTTATCCCACAAAGCCCATTCTCACCACTCCTGCATATTTGGCAGTTAAAGTCTCCTACCCAAATAATACAGGTATCCTCTGTCCTCCGCCCAGTTGCTGAGGTAATGTTACTACCTAATAATCTAAAAACATCCATTGGGTCTTCTCCTTGGATGTTATCATAAAAATTAATCAAAATTATGGAAAACCCCTTGTTAACTGTGATCCTTATGATATGATAATATACATTGTTAAAAACTAACTCAGTTTTAACTCCTACTAGCAGGTTCGAAACATAAGTACACAAACCTCCTTTAGCCCTACCATGAGTTGAGCTGACTGCTGGAGAAAAGAATGTTTTAAATCCATTAATGTGTATAGGTTCAGTTGTCCATGTTTCCTGGAGGCTAATTACGTCAAAGTTGCCTACCAGTTTTTCCCAGTTTTCATTGCCCAAATTGGACCTCAGTCCTGCAATGTTCCAACTCATAAGGGTCCAAGCCTCCCCACTAGATTGATCATCCTCTAGATCATTACTACTATCAAGAGGTATTTCCTCACCACAAAATACCTCAATTTGTGGGCTCTCACTAATAAGGACCACCTTAGCTGTCTCTATTTCGGCGGAGGTATTCCGAAGCCCTTGGTCCCTTATCTTATAGCTTTTGAGAATATTCAAATCAGTGGGTCTATTGTCTCCCTTGAGTCAGTCAATATCTTCTAGCCCCTGCAGGATCTGAAATCTATTTGCTAGAGGGATTTTAAAGTTTGGGCTAACATTACCTCTATGTCTGAACCTATATTCCCCGGAATGCCAGGTATCATCTCTCCTTAAATCCATTACCGGGTAAAAGTAGGTTAGGTCTAAAGTATGAATTCTGCCAGTGTTATAGTTAGGTTCCCATTGACAAATAAAACTCACAGCTCTTCTGTCCCTCAAGTTCAAGATAATACAATCTCCTTGAATATCTTTATGCCTCTGTCCAATCCAGTGTACCCTCCTAACATTTAGAATTTCTACACGAGTTTGTCCAGGCAATGGCCTATTATGATTCAGCCAATGAATTACCTTATTCTTGATTTCCTGATAGTTTTCTACCTTTCCGTTACTCAACTCTGGTACCCCTGTCAGCACTACGGTATAGGGAATTGATTGTTGAGGGAGGTCAATATGTATTCTTTTATCCTTATCATTTCGATTATAGATTTTTTGGTGTGCCATTCCCTCCTTCTCATCATATCCCTTACCTTTCTCTTTTTCAATTCTTTTTCCACCAGTATCTATTTTATTCGACATATTTGCCCCCGTAGGTAGGATAAGGGGTGCATCATCCTTCTTGCTCCTTTCAGGTAGAGTCGCAGGTACTAATGTATGCGGAACATTAATAACAACATCATCTGTATTAATAGTACTTAATGCAGCTTTAGATTTAATTAGTGCACTAAAATGTTCCAAAGTTTCTAGAGTACCTGCCCCTTGCTTTTCTAAGCCCTCAATTTTATCAGCAAGGGTCTTTAATCTTCCTACCACTGGCAATATCAAGGACTTCATTACCTGCTCTATTTTTATCATGAACTCTACCAAATCACTCAATGTAATGCCTTCTTGTAGGGTGGAGTTATCTTCAATACTATTTAATGACTTTCTTTTGACTCCATTCTCTTGGCGGGGGGTAAAACAAATTTCTTATTTTTCCCTTTTGGTTTCCCTTTCTTGCGCACAATCTGCGCCGCTTTTGTTTTTGGTCTACTCTCCTGTATCTCCTGCAGGGAGGTTACACCAATTGTCGAACCCACAGTGTTTATATCTTCATTTTCACAAACGATTATCTCCTCCCTATGATCAGGCACATTGTTTGTATTAGATTGTCCCTCACTTAATCCTAATCTAGGAGTTAAAGACAACCTATTTTCTCGATTCATAAAATCATCAGGAGGTGTAGTTTGCGAAATTACAACACAGTTCGAGTCCTTGACCGGGAAGTCCGCATAAGAGGCCATTAATATAGATTCTTGCGATAATTGCATACTCAGCATGGCATTAGAGTGATCCTCTGTGTCCTGTTGCTGTTGCGCTAACAAACATAGGCTAGGAGGTAGTGATAGCCGCCTCTCGGTGCTCTCAATAGCATTGGCGACTACCCCAATTGTTTTTTGCAACATCCTGTCTATTGCTGTTAGACTTGGAAGAGGGGTCTTAGTTGGGGCTTTAGTTTTAACAGACGAACGAGTGGCCATCCGTGTAGTTTTCCCCATTGTTCACAGTCACCGTACGCTCAATATATACAGAGAACCCCTCAGAATGAGAGAGCCGCTAAATACCTGTGGTGAAAATCAAGGGAGGTGGCCCAGCCCAGCCACGGTCAGCCCCGGACGGCCACAGACGGTCCCGCCCTTGTCCCGGGCTTCTCCCGGCGCCGCCCGCGCGCGTCCCACGACGCGGGAGTCACAGCTGTCTCATATGCGCCTCCTGGCGCGAAAGGCGGCGTGGGCGGCGGCTTCCTGCCGCTAGGAGCTCTGGGGGATGGAGTCCGGTGTCCGGTGTCTGCTCCGTGGCCGCAGTAGATGTTGGAAGCGGCGGCGAGACACCGGGCACACACGGGACCAGGCACAGCACCAGCAAAAAGGTCAGAGAGTCACCACCGCAGCCCAAGGGTAAAAAAGAGCTGCCCGCTCTGCCGGAGTCACAGCTGTCTCATATGCGCCTCCTGGCGCGAAAGGCGGCGTGGGCGGCGGCTTCCTGGCGCTAGGAGCTCTGGGGGATGGAGTCCGGTGTCCGGTGTCTGCTCCGCGGCCGCAGTAGATGTTGGAAGCGGCGGCGAGACACCGGGCACACACGGGACCAGGCACAGCACCAGCAAAAAGGTCAGAGAGTCACCACCGCAGCCCAAGGGTAAAAAAGAGCTGCCCGCTCTGCCGGAGTCACAGCTGTCTCATATGCGCCTCCTGGCGCGAAAGGCGGCGTGGGCGGCGGCTTCCTGCCGCTAGGAGCTCTGGGGGATGGAGTCCGGTGTCCGGTGTCTGCTCCGCGGCCGCAGTAGATGTTGGAAGTGGCGGCGAGACACCGGGCACACACGGGACCAGGCACAGCACCAGCAAAAAGGTCAGAGAGTCACCACCGCAGCCCAAGGGTAAAAAAGAGCTGCCCGCTCTGCCGGAGTCACAGCTGTCTCATATGCGCCTCCTGGCGTGAAAGGCGGCGTGGGCGGCGGCTTCCTGCCGCTAGGAGCTCTGGGGGATGGAGTCCGGTGTTCGGTGTCTGCTCCGCGGCCGCAGTAGATGTTGGAAGCGGCGGCGAGACACCGGGCACACACGGGACCAGGCACAGCACCAGCAAAAAGGTCAGAGAGTCACCACCGCAGCCCAAGGGTAAAAAAGAGCTGCCCCTTTAGTCACTTTTATGAGCACTTGCTAATTTTGCCCACATAGGTTATCAATACACAGTAGATATTACACATCAGGGCCGTCGTGGAAACTCATATACAATCAACAGCAGCGGCTGTATCACAAAGGCTAATATATTACAGATAGCGGGACAAAAAGGGAAATGCGAAAACAAATACTTTTAATAAGAATGTGATTAATGGGCTATAGTGTAATCGTTATAAATATTACAACCATCGACTTATACCTGATTATGGTTGAGCCACAGCACACAAGACAAACAAATGTATACATATAATTGTGTAGTCAGTCTAACCACTGTGAATTTTCACAAGTGGTTATTTGTTAATGGGAAAGTCACCTACAACAGTCAGGGAATTTACTGCATCTGTCCTGAGCTATGAGCCATAAGTACATTCACCAAACCAACCTAATGAATAAAGTTGATGGGGTTAAAGTGAAAAGTAAAAATGTAGAAAAGAGCAAGAACAAGCTCAGCAGTATGTAAGCAATTGTAAGCACAATTTAATCAGCTGTAAGATGCAAACATCGCAGAGCGATGGGAAACGTGCGATTATGCGCAATATTTATGTCTAATTGAACACCGTCTTGCTGTGTACGGATTGTGTAGGTCGCGTGGGTCTGGTAGTAGTATAGTTTTAAATACATGAAGTGACCACTATTAGTGGTGGTGGGTCACTTGTACGTGTAGTTCTGAGCCTATTTTTCCGCACTAGAGTGGAAGAACAAAGCTGCTTGTGTGGAAGAGGTGGTGCGCCATGATCATAGTATGAGTCACAGAGAGCACTATCCATAAAGCGCATATACTAAAATACACAATAACCAAAGTTTTCCAGTATAATACAATAGAAACCCTTTCCAGAGGGTGTTATGCCGTTTACAAATAGAAACTTACACAAGCACGTTTGATGCTGCGAAGTGTACATAATTGGATAGTGCCAGTGTCGTTACCCAGGAGTGTGCGGTGCGCCTCAAGATATGCCCTGCCCCAACAAGTGTGTGTATTCGTAATATACGCGTGCACATCTGATGCCACGAAATGTACGCAATGGGATAGTGCCTGTGCCGCTATCCAGCTGAGCGTGGAATGCCTCAGAAGGTGCACTGATCCAACAAGCGCATGTGTGTAAGCATTTAGGTGAGAGCGCTGCCCTTCGTGCGCAACTACACTGAACCCATAGCGGGATGGCAGTCTAGGAGCCTCTCATCCCAGTATACTTACCACTCAGAGTGAGCGATTATACCAGCCGCGTATGTCTGTCAGACAGGGAGGACCTACTGGCAGAGTACGTGTTTTTATAATGACAATGCACTGCATGACCCAGCTTCCTGGTGCGGCCACTAGGAATGCCGGGAATTGTAGTTTGTATGCAGAAAGTGTCCGCCATGCTTTCTGTAAGCCAAAGCATGTTATGTTATTTAATGTTATGTTATTTAATCTTATAACACACACAGATACTCCAGGGAGTCTCCCAGCACGAGCCTAGTGAGGGAAAGGTGAGCACAGATTAAATGTCTTCAACATTTTTTTGAAAAGACGAAAGTCTTGGATGCCGCGAAGGGCCAGAGGAAGTGAATTCCAAATAGTGGAGGCTCTGACTGCAAGTGAACTGCCCCCCATTCTTATGAGTCGGAAGCGGGGTTGTGGGCCGAAAGCTGGGAAGATGAGTGGAGCGATCCGGTGGGGGTGTAGAACAAGAAGCGCTTCCACAAGTAGGTGGGGCTGCAGGCATAAAGAACACGGTGGTCCAAAGTCAGAGCTTTAAATCTGACTCGTTCGGCCACAGGTAGCCAATGAAGGAAACGCAAATGCTGTCTCTTGCTGCATCTCAATGGGGTGTTAAAACAAGTCGCTTGGCAGCATTTTTGACAACCTGTAGTTTGTTTTGGAGGTAGCCTGGCAGGCTGACATACAGAGCGTTTGTGTAGTCGATGCGGGAGAGTATCAGAGCTCTAGTCAGCGTCTCCTTAGATGCTGTGGGAAGAAGCGGGAGGAATTTCCTAAGTGTTTTAAGTATCCCAAAGCAATTCCCTGCTAATTTCTTAATCTGGGTACAGAAGGAGAGATTCTCCTCGAAGCAGACTCTGTGATTCCTAGTCTTGTTGAGGCAGGTATGGGAAATTCCGTTGGCCGTATTGTTTCTCTGAACCCAGTGCCCAAAGAGAAGAATTTCAGATTTGTCCTTGTTGCATTTAAGCTGTGCTGAGGAAACCCAGTGAAAAACTGCTGACAGACACTTTCTGGCTGGGGACATGGAAACATCTAAATTCTTTTCCCAGGTAAACAGGAGCTCCCAACTTTTCAGCCAAGTGGATCGGGGGGTGACAGAAAGATTAAAAAGAAGGGGGCTCAAAGAGGACCCCTGGGGCACTCCAGTAGATACCCCTCAGGATGAGGAGGAAAAAGGGGGAGCCAAACCTGTTGGGAGTGCCCCTCCAGAAAGGATTTCAGCCAGATCAGGGCAGCACCTGATATCCCCAAGTCCGCGAGGCGGGTAAGTAGCAAAAAATGGGGAACATTATCAAATGCTGCCGAGAGGTCCAATAGGATGAGAGCTGCCCTGCCTTCCATATCTAGACAGCCCCGAATAGGTTCTGAAACTTCCACCAAGGCCGACTCAGTGCTATAGGAGGCTCTGAACCCTGATTGAGCTGGGTGAAGCAGCCCGGCACCCTCGACGAAGTTGGTGAGTTGTCTGTTGACCACTTTTTCGCAAGCTTTTGCTATGATAGGAAGAAGGGAAATAGGGCGGTAGTTAGCTGGGATCATAGGATCCAGTGAAGGTTTTTTTAGAAGGGGCAGAATCTTGTCCTGCTTCCATGCTGAGGGAAAATAAGCCTCCTGGAGGGACAGATTGATAAGTCTGTTTACTTCTGGGTCCACCATTTCTGTGACTGAAGTCAGAAGTCTGGCTGCACAAGGATCATTTGGGGAGCCTGACTTAAAGGCCTTAAGGACCCTCAGGGACTCAGAGAGAGCGATGGATGAGAAGGCCGTCAGTGAAAGAGACTCAGCATGCGACACCACTGGGGAGGAGGGCCTGACCATAGGGTGATTGCCAGGGGTGAAGGATGTCTGAATAGAACGAATGTTATCAAAAAATCAATTTGACAATTCCTCACACCACGCGTTGGACGCGGGAAGTGTGGTGGATTCAGCTTTGGGGGCCATGAAGCTCTGAAGAATCTAAAGAATTTCTTTGGAATTGTTCCTGGCTAGATCAATGCGTTCCGCATAATATAGGCTACTTGCCTGAGTGATAGTGGTATAGTACAACTAAGGTTTGGCGGTCAATGAAGGGGTAATTTGTAAAATCATGGAAGGCTAAAGAAAGTACGCATTTTATGAAACTGTGGGATTGGGGACCAAATGATCCCCAGTACACAGTGATGTTGGGGATACAGATGTCGCCCGGGTTGTAGAGGCATGGATGCCGTGAATCAGAGGAAATGACAACCTAATAGTGGTTGACCAAGTTCCCCAATTCGGCGACACGTGACGGATTCGTCTATAGGTGACTGCCACAATTAGGAGTATAGTCATGGCACATTTGATCAACATGGTGAAGTACATCAAGCCCTGTCCACTTGATGAGTTATGTGAGTGACAGCCATGGAATATCATTGTTTAGCCATGATTTGGACGTTCTCAGTTTAAACACCCATCTTTCTTCAATTTGCAGCAATTTCTCGGTGAGATTCGGTGTCAGCGCACTAAAATTGAGATTGTCAAGCACTGTTCAGGTGAGTGTGTCTGCCTGGTTACGCTTTCTAAAAAATGTTTACTTAGTTTGGTTGTTTGTTTTGCACATCTAATCGTGCTCTTGTGTTCTAAAATGCGTGTGAGCACTAACCCTGGGCGAAGTACTACCCTACGCTCGCAGAGCGTACTTAGTTTGCGCTAATACGCAACAGTGCAAAAACACGTAGCTGGCATTTTTAGCTTGCTCGCGGTCCTCAACGTCAAATTGGCGACCGTGAGTAAGCAAAATCAACATCCCGGCGAGACTTTTTCCTCAATCGCGATCAACAACATCAAGTTGCCAATCACGAGCGTGGAAAATAAACCTCCCGGAGAGATTCTCAACGCAGGGAGGTCAAGTTTCTCATTGCGAGTGGTCGCGTATGCTCAAGACCGCTCGCAATGAGAAACTACCAGTCCGCGTTGAGAAAGCTGCCCGTCGAGTACAAATCTACTCGAGCGGCAGAAAACGACTGCTTGCACTGTGCAAGATGCTGTTTGCAATGATTGCACAGTGGGGACAAGCATTCGGCATTGTGAAATCAGTGCGAACAGCATTTCCCTACGGCACTATGCAGTTTGCGTCACGTGCGTAGTGCGAAGTGCACTTTGCGTAGCTACGCATAGCGCTACTATGCAAACTATGCTCAGGGTTAGGCACTTTGCGTGTCATCATGCCCATGTATCGCAGGCCACATGGACAGCTAATAAGATAGATTATCCCTTTGCTATTACAATTAGTGTGGTTTCTGAGCTCCCAGGGTCTACCTGTACCAATGGCAATGCTTTTTCCTCACTGTTGTTTATGCGCAAACTGCACATGTCCCACACGGAAAATGTCCTTGGATGGGTAGAAGGCCCCCAAGGTGTTGGGTTGGTTGGATGGCCGCTGGTTTAGGTCTGGTGTGGACCAGACGTCTCTTAGATTGTGCCCTCTTCTGAATGCAAAGAAGGGTTTTTGCAGAGTTAGCTGGACCTTATTGAGGATGATCCAATTGCTTATGATGTATTTTTTGACTTCATTAGAGTGGGAGCTGAAGGTGTTCACGCACACTAGTCTAGTTTGTGGTTGTCTGTTCGGAGGGTTGTCCAGTAAAGCATCTCTACTGTTATTCAGCGCTCGTTTTGCCGATCTTTTGATGAGCGTTGCCAGGTAATGCCTTTCCAGAACGTTGTTCCTTAATGTCAGAGCGTATTCAATATATTAATCCACACTGGTACAATTACTCCTAAGCCTAAGAAATTGGCCGAAGGGTAGGTTCTCACGCAGTGACTTGGGGTGGTGACTGTCATATTGGAGAAGGGAATTACAGGCCATTAGTTTTTGGTCCAGTTCTGCAAGCTTGTTTTTGCTGTACTCACATGTGAACCGGAGGTGGCCGTTACGTGAGTTTAGCCACTCATGGAAGATGTTGATAGATGTGCAATCACCATTCAGGACCACCAAGATGTTATCAATATACCTTTTCCAGAGAAGGATATGGGCCACGTATGGGGTATTGTGGGACAGGACAACATCCTCCTCAAAGATGTGCATGTAGAGGTTCGCCGTGCTGGGGGCGAAGGTGCTCTCCATAGAAGTACCAGATACCTGGAGGTAGAGCTGGTCTTAAAATTGGAAAACGTTTTCTTTCATCACCATGGTGCCACATCTCATAATGAATGGTATCGGTGGAATGGAATCCGGTGGATGGTGACTCAGAAGATGTTCAATGGTTGCGAATGTCTGGTCCTGGGGGATGCAGTTGTATAGTGACTCTACATCAAAGGTGACCACATAGATGGATTCCAGGTTGAATTCCATCCCCCTCAGTAAACGAAGTACGTCGTTCGTGTCTTGCAGATATGTGGGCATGAGTTGAAGCAAACGTCGGAGGAAGAATTCCACAAACTGAGACAATGATTCCAGAGCGGAGCCAATTCCGGAGATGATGGGTGTCCCTGGTGGTGGTCTCTGTGGTTTGTGGAACTTTTGTAAGACATAAAAGTACTGGGTCACAGGTTCCTTGGTGTGGAGGAACTCTGCTTCTTTAGGCATCATCCATCCGTTGTCCCTGGCATCAGTGATCATGGTGAGAATGGTGTTGGTAATCCTTTCGGTAGGATCCAGTTGTAGTGGCCGATAGGCTGTACCAATGCTCAACTGAAGTAAACACTCAGACCTGTAAGTGTTAGTGTCCATGAGTAAGATGGCCCTGCCCTTGTCACCTAGCTTGATAGTGATCGTTTTATCCATGCTGAGGGTGCGCAGGGCCTGCTATTCGCATTTGGGAATGTTATTGTAAGCCCTGGGTAGTGAGGAAAGTTTGGAAACTATGGGGCAAATTTACAAGCCCCTTACGCCAGATTTGCGCCGCCGTTAAGTCACTTTTGTGACGCATCGGCGGCTTAAAGCCAGCACCATGCTGCAGGCTATTTACAACGTGACGCATCTAGGGAGATGTGTCATGTTGTAAAGCCCTGCGCCACATGTGGGCGTTCCTGCACAGGTGGGGGCGTTCCGGTGCAGGATTTCACTCAGTCACTTTTACGGCCATGCTGCGTCAAAACCCTGCGCCTGCTTGAAGCAGGCGTAAGGATTGACGCAGCATGCTAGGGATAGGGGCACCCGAGCCTTGCTGGAGCTGCGTCGCGCTTGCGACGCAACTCCAGCAATGCACCGCCTTTCCGCGGGGGAATGCGACACGCATCTGCCCATCTGTGTGCCACAGTGCGCCGCATTGTAAATGCGGCGCTTCAGTGGTGGCGCACGGGTGGGCAGATGCATCACAACTCTTCGGGCGCATCCCTGCTGATTAGCAGAGATGCGCCAGAAGCAGTAAATCTGCCCCCAAGTCTTTAAGAACTGCTTTTTCAAAAGTGGCAAAAATTGAACGTTGCTTTGGAGCGCAAGTTGGTGTTCGTTATGCTTGTGTCCATGTCCACAGGGGTCTTGTCAGAGAAAAAGAAATGCAGTCTGACCTTTTGAAAGAACTAATGAATCTCCTGGTGAAGTTGAAAAAGGTCTCCACTATAGGTGGGTACAAAGCCTAAACCACAGTTGAGTATGAGAGTTTCATCAGTCGTCAGATGACATTGAGGTTGACTACATCATGCTCCGAGTATTCCGCAGGGAGGGCCAGAGGGCTCCAATTTGCTTGTTGTTGTCTTCTTCCTCCGGGCCGTCCACGGCCTTGCCCTAAAAAAGGCTGGTTATAACCTTGTGGAGGCGGTGGTTGGAATCCCATCATTGGTCCCTGGGGTCCTGGCCCAAACGCCGGGAAAGGGGGACATCCCCATGGTGTAGGTGGCCACAATTGATTGGGTGGGGGACCACCTCATGCTCCAACCCATTTTCTTTGTCCACTTCTTTGTGTACTCTGATGGGAGGCATCAGAACTCGTATCAGAGTAGCTGGACCACTCATCTCCTTCCGAGGAGTAGTTGGACTGTACCGTCTCCCTCCCCTGTTGAATTCTAGTGGTTTGCATGCTTCATCTGTATATGGGTATACTTTTTCCAGCACAAATTTCGACATATCTTTCTTAAATGTATTTCTTTTGCTGTTCATTAAAGATTCCTTGTAATCCTTGGTAGTTTTATTGGTTTCATACAGATTGTTCTTGAAGAGTGTGGAGATCATGATTTGTTAGAACCAGGATTCCCTAGTTAGCTGAGGTAGGTACCTTAGGCCAAGTAGGGACCCTCACTTCCACGTCAGGGAAAGGAAAGGAAGGACACCTTCTCAGATAACCCCTGCTCACCCCTTGGTAGCTTGGCACGAGGAACTAGGCTTATCTTCAAGGCAAATGTGTAAAGTATTTGCAACCACGCTGCCAGTGACCCAATCGTGACACCACAAAAGGACTCCACACGAGTTTCATATAAAAACATGTATAAGTTTATATAAAAAGATATACGATGAGACCACACGATAAAAATCCAACATATGCGTATTTGTAATATACCTCCTGGCCGGTTATTAGGCCAGCCTGCTCTTGTAAGTTCTGGCGGTATTAATGAGCAATTCTAGGTGAGTCTATGCAGTCCTAATGCAATGCTATGCAGTTCATAATACAAGAATCAGGCACTTTACAATGTAAAAATAATGCAGTTTGTGATGCAAACTAATGAAATGCGCAATACAACAATCAGGCAGTTTGTTATGCAGAAATAATGCAATATGTAATGCAACAATCAGGTAGATTGTTCTGCAAACTAATCCAATGCGTAATACAACAATCCGGCAGTTCGTTATGCAGAAATAAGGCAATGCGTAACACAACAATCAGGTAGTTGGTTCTGCAAACTAATGCAATGCGTAATACAACAATCTGGCAGTTCATTATGCAGAAAGAATTCAATGCGTAATGCAACAATCAGGTAGTTTGTTCTTCAAACTAATGCAATGCGTAATACAACAATCAGGTACTTTGTTTTGCAAACTAATGCAATGCGTAATACAACAATCCAGCAGTCCGTTATGCATAAAGAATGCAATGCGTAATGCAACAATCAAGTAGCTCGCAATGCAGAACTAATGCAATGCATAATGCTCTCCAGCATTGATCATGGTGCTTCAGGCGGTCTCTACGCCCCTCTTACTGACTCACGGTCAGTTTCTGTCAACATATGACCCCAACACGGATCTGGTGTAAACCAAAGTGCAACTCCTCACTCCGGCCCCGGAACTGCCACTCCTTGGCACGTACGGGCCACGATATGAGCTGTAACAGAGGCTCACGCTACAAGAAGGGGAGAGGCCAATAGCGTCTCTCTCCAAGCCCGCTCCCTGCCCTAGGTGCCGACACATGTTACCTGGGAAGTGCGACCTCGCTCTCCTCTCCACCTCTTGTGACTTGGGCATCCGATGCGACTGGGTTGATTCCGGGCCGATGACGATAACAAAGATCTCAGGCTGCCACAGGGCACACGTACACAGCATCACTGAGACTCCCTTGAGCCTTGGGTGTTCACGGTCACAGAGTGATCCTCACAAAGGTCTCAGTCTGCACCAAGCACATGCACATGGTGTCGCTGAGACTCACTTGAGTTCTGGGTGCCCACGATCACAGGGCAATCCTCAAGAAGGTCTTAGGCTGCACAAAGCACACGCACATAGCTTCGCTGAGACTCACTTGGACTCTGGGTGCACACGATCACAGGGCCATCCTCACGAAGGTCTCCGGCTGCATGAAGCACATGCACACAGCGTCGCTGAGACTTACTTGGGCTCCTGGTGCCCACGATCACAGGGTAATTCTTCCGAGGGTCTCAGGCTGCAAAAAGCACACGCACACAGCGTCGCTGAGACACACTTGAACTTCTGGCGTGCACGGTCACAGGGCAATTCTCACGAAGGTCTCAGGCTGCACGAAGCACACGCACACAGCGTCGCTGAGACTCACTTGGACTCCAGGTGTACACGATCACAGGACAATCCTCACGAAGGGCTCTGGCTGCAAAAAGCCCACGATCACAGGGCACGGCTTACGAAGGACTCAGGCTGCACAAAGCACACGCACACAGCGTCGCTGAGACACTTCTGGAAACTTTTGTGTTGATGAGTTTCCACAACAGGGAGCCAGCTCACCTCGGGCCCTTGGGGTTAAGTTACTTCAGGACACAGCACAGCAAAGTCCTTTCAAGAAGGGGAACACAGCACACAGCAAAGTCCCTTTAGCGTCTTCCTTGTTTAAAGCAGTAAACTGCAGGCCAGCCCCAGGACACACAGCAAGGGTCAGTCCTTTCCTTCAGTCTATTCAGCTGTTTCTTCCTTCGCAGAGGTTCCTCTTCACCACAAAGTAGTTTCAGTCCTGTTCAGTCTTGAGCAGTCCCATGCCATTCCATTTCAATGTTCAGGGGTTTCAGCTCTCACAGTTATACCCCTACATGTCTTTTAAGTCTTTATGTTCAAGGAGGGAGTGACCCCTTTCTAAACCAGTTCTGGGTGTCTCCCTGCCAGTGACACCTTATTCCTTTGATAGTAGGGGTCTGGATCCTTAATAACTCAGCAGGGGATGGAGCCATTGTTTTGTGGCTACAGCCCAGGCCTCTTCGCCTCCAGGGGCTACTCCTCCACCCTACACTCCAGATGCAGGTCAGACTGTTGCTGTCTCACCTCCTCCCCTGGGTCAAGAAATTCCCCAGATCCTATCACTTTCAGATCCAGACATTCAATCCACAACCGGGCAGAGACACACAGAACTGTTAAAGCACAAAAACCCAGCCACTTCTAAAAGAGTGGTTTCTAAACACACACTGCAAAAACCACCTTCACAAAAAGATGTGTTATTGAATTATGAGTTCAGACATACTAAACTGCACCTTTCCATCTTAAGTCTTTGGGAAGATAGACTGGAAACATATTACACAGCCTCCCCCATTCTGTCCAATGGGCAAGATGGCCTTGCAACAGTGAAAAACTAAATGGAGAGTATTTCACTGTCAGGACATGGTACACACCTCAGTACATGTCCTACCTTTCACAGAAACTGCACCCTGCCCAGGGGGTACCTTGGGCCTACCATAGGGGTGTCTGATGTGCATAAAAAGGGAAGGGTACAGTCTGTAAAGTAGGTGCACTTGTCAGAACAACATGGCAGTTTAACAAACTGCGCGCAGGCACTCTAGTGGCAGGCCTGAGTTCTCTCTTTAAGGCTACTTTTGTGGGTGGCACAATTAGTGCTCCAGGCTCAGTAGTAGCATTTGCATTACCAGCCCTGGCACACATAGTGCACTTCACTATGGACTTTCCTAGTAAGGCAAACATACCAATCAGGGACAACCAATTACCATTACACTTTACACAGGAAACACTTGCACTTTGACACTGATCAGCAGTGGCAAAGTGCCCAAAGCATCTGAGTTGGCAACACCATGTCAGAAAAAATGGTCTGGGGGGAAAGCAAAAAGTTTAAGGAACTTTAGCCAAAAAAGGGCCAAGTCCAACACTACTGTTTCGATTTGCAACTCCAAGGTCTGGATTTCAATCAAGATGTTATCGGCCACCTTCTTTGCAGTACTAATGATCAAGATAAGCCAGTCCCTTATGCATCGCCACGTGATGAGGGACCAGTCCTTGAGAAAGGTCTTGTTGTCTCGGAAGAGTCTGGGAGCATTCACTACAATCCAACCTGTCGGGCGCAGTTTCCTCTGAGATATTCTGTCATTATAGAACCATGTGTAGTGGTCCTGATGTAGAAACGTTTGAGGTTCAGCAATTTGCTCCAATCGTCAGAAGTCGTGATGGTTTGAGTAAGTGGTGTGTCTAATATGCTGGGTGTAGTCGAGATTTATAGCACCATCGCGTCATCAAAGAACAGCTCTGTGCACTCAGCATGTTTGGTTGAACAAGCTACCACTAACAATTCTAACTCTTTCTCACTGACAAACACTGCAGGTCACAGCCTCTACACAATGGCCGAGTGCACAGGGCTGTCCTTTGATGGCGCTATGGTGCTAGACATCTTGACTACACCCAGCATAATAGTCACACAACTGACTCAAACCATCACAAATTCTGGGTGTAGTCAAGACGTCTAGCACCATCGTGTCATCAAAGGACCAGCCATTGTGTAGAGGTTGTGACCCCCTGTGTTTGTCAGTGAGCATGGGCACTATCCCATTGCATACATATCCCGGCATCAGATGTGCATGAGTATGGTACAAATACAAGCACTCGTTGGGGCAGGGCATATCTTGTTGCGCACTGCGGTCTCCTAGGTAACGACATTGGCACTATCCAATTGTGCACACTTCACAGCATCAAAAAAGCGTGCGTAAGTTACTATTCACAAACAGCATAACATCCTCTGAAAAGGGTTCTATTGTATTACTCTGGACACCTTTGCTTATTGGGCATTTTAGTCGATGTTCTTTATGGATAGTGCTTCCTGTGACTCATACTACGATCATGGCATGCCACATCTTCCACACAGGCAGTTTTGTTCTTCCTCTCTAGCGCAGAAAAATAGACTCAGAACTACAGGTACCAGTGAACCACCACCACCAATAGTGGTCACTCCGTGTATTTAACACTATACTACTTGAGGCACACCAGACCAACGCGACCTGCAAAATCCATACACAGGAAGACGGTGTACAATAAGACATAAATATTGCGCACACTTGCACATGAATCTCCCATCACTCTGCGATGTTAGCATCTTACAGCTGATTAAATAGTGCTTACGATTGCTTACATACTGCTGAGCTTGTTCTTGCTCTTTTCTTCTACATTTTTACTTTTCACTTTACCGCCATCAACTTTATTCATTAGGTTTTGATTTGGAGTATGTCCCTACGGGTCATAGCCCAGGACAGATGCGGTAAATTCCCTGACTGGTGTAGTTTTGCATTAACAAATAACCACTGGTGAAAGTTCACAGTGGATAGACTGACTACACAATGATATGAATACATTTGTTCGTCCTGTGTGATGTGGCTCAACCATGTGCTAAATATATATATATATTTATTTTTACCACTATCTGAATGGCACGGTGCATTGTTTTTTGTTCCACCATAGGTTCCACCGGTGAATCTGCTGAACTACAGGATCACTGGTTCAGTATTACACACCGTTGTTTTCTGATTGTCATTTACTAACGCGTTTTCACAGTTGTGTTTACTCCAATTGCGGTAGCTTAGATATTATCCTGATGAAGGCTGCAACAATTTTACAGGTTTGAAGGACGAAACATGTTGATCATTTCTAAATGAAGCTTTCTCTAATACATGCAGCAAAAGTGTAAAAATATGATGAGTCTGTTCAAAAAGTGTATTTTATTAACATATATAGCTAGAAGCTTTTCAATTTAGTGCATCAGATTATATGAATTCATTGATAAGTATTAATTTAAAAGTGATAGTTTTCAAACATGAATTTAGAAACATGAACTCTTCCACCTACCCTGACAACAATTTCAATAGTGAACTAAAGAGGCAAGTTGGCTATGTGCATTCCTTGAGTGACCTGGGTTCCTGCTATACAAGTAAAACATCATTTTTAATTAAACCAAACAGAGAAGAAGGTTTTGTACAGCGCACATCCTGAAGTCATGTATTTCCAGATCCTTGTATAAGTGATAATGAAGAAAAAGAACGAAAAGTGAAATACAACTAATGCTTAAGTTCACACAATTTGGTAAAGTGGGGAAGCCGAGATTAATTCCAGCTTTTCTGGTTTCACATTGTGCAATTCAGTAACTAGTTGTCTAGGCTTTGCTTCCCCTACACCCACCTTACCGCCAATGAGCCCCACCTCCATGCCCGACCCAACCACACTCAGTTGCTGAACTCAGCCACATCATAGACCACATTCTCTGGCCTCTGGGAAAATGTTTGTGAGTACCCATGCATTAGTGCATGCAATTGAAACAACTGGCTCATGTGATGAGGTAAAAGACAGTGCTCCCATTGCAAAAGAGGAGATGGTTCCTAGAAACAAAGAGGAAGAGATAGCCAAATAGGTACAAGGAAGTCGTAGCCAAGCCCCTGTGTATACATTTTCACTCACATAGTTGTGGAAAGTACTATTGGCAGAAGTACAGAGAAAATTTACCATTTTATGCAAAAAGTTGTTTTTGATTTCCAAGTCCTGTTATCTCAAAATGAAGAGTGAACAGTTTTATGTCTGCAGTGAGACATACACTTACTCGTAAATCACCCAAAAAATACCTTCAACCTCAAGAGAACAGAGGCTTCAAAATACATTAATGACCACAATCCTTTGATTTTAAAAATGTGGAATGTCAATGTGGATATTCTATTTGAGGAAGAAAACTCTATAGCTGTTGCTCATTATTACTTCCTACATAACAAAATCTAAGAAGACAGAGAAGAAAGATGTGTGGGAAGAGATTTCTGCTGAAAAGTCTCTAACGAAAACATTGTACAGCTTCAGTTTAAAGATGCACTCAGGGAGATTGCATGCCATGAATGCTGTGACCCGTTGAGTTCTTCTAGTTTATATTCTAAGTTGAAAGAGTGTTTGGGTGAGTCGACCCCTAACATCAAGATAGAACCAAGTTTTGAAATCTTTTCCAGAAATTGAATATCTTTCAGAGTTTGAGCCAGACTATACAGACATTGTGAAAACAAACATTTTGGATACTTCACTATTCAAAAAGGTGTGTGCATCTAGAAAATGTCTGTTTATATGAAGCATTGCAGTACAACACATATAGAAACAATGTGACCGAAAATTTAGATGAAGGTACATTTGCAGTAGCTGGTTGCAATGGGTGTTTGGTACGGGATAGCAAGGCCATTCTAAGTAACCATGAAAAACCGAGTTACCAGGCTGCTGGAAAAAAAAATCTATTTGCCACTTTTACAGCCGTTTAATTATTGGTGTTGTGAAACAGAATTACTAGCAGAGATTTGACTGCTATGAAGACTCTTTCAATGCTTCGAAGGTAGCTAAGATGAGTTCACAAAGCAGACAAACTTCAGGTCCTAAAAGTCAGAACCCACTTGGACCACCAATCATTCAAAATGAGGCTTCTGTTGCAATGAATGAACTGGAGACTGCAACAGAGCAAGCAAGATAGGAAACAATTGATTTTACAGATTTAGTTGGACAACTATATGATGGGCAGATGAACATATATACATATGGAAGTGAAAGCTACATTTGAGCATGGATTGCTTTATGACAAGAAAACGAGTTGATGTTCAACATTTAAGCCTCTACTGTTGTACTTCAGCGGTCAAGCTGGTACTGGCAAAGGTTTCCTAGTACAAGAGTATGAAATGAGCATGGTGTGAAGCTTAACTGGTTGCCTTCATGCATTTGAAAATGCAAGAAGTCTTGAGAATAGATTATGTCTTATTTGGAGGAAAACATTTGATTATTTTTGGAGATCTACTGCAATTTACACCTGCAAAGGGTCAGCCTGTGTCCAAACACTGCTCCATGATGAAACTAGGAATTATTTAGGAAGCATTGGAAATGTGAATATTTCGTTACATTTTGAATACAAAGAATTAATTTGGAATATGCAACAAGAATCTGACATGGAATATGGAAATATTCTGAAGGATATTAAAGTGGGTGTTCTTTTAAAAGAGGGAAGGCTTATGCTAGAGAATAGTCTTCTTAAAAAACGTTATCCAACAAGGAAGACAGCAGTGAACTAATGTTCAGTTTTGTGCAAGAGAGTAAACATATTGCATGTCTAATTCCTACATTGGGGGAGTGTACATCTTTCACCAGAGATTTGCTGGAATTGGAGCAAGAAGATATTTAACATCTGAAAGCAATAGATAAAATGGAACACCAGGGTGCCACTATATTGCGGAGTAAAAATTAGAAGGAAAACTGGATTCATTAGAGATATTTGTTATACAAACTGCAGGATTAGAGAAATGTTTAAAACTGCAGAGTGTTTTTGTGGAGAAATGTACATGTTAAAGAAGGTTTGGTTAATGGTTCTCTGGGTAAAGTTGTTGACTTTGTTAATTTTCCTAATAGAGAAGAGGTTGAATACCTTGTCATTAAATTGATCAAATTGACAACAAAACAAATTGGACAGTCTACAGCACGTCTTTTGCTTGTGAAGGCTATATGTGTTCGACCCAGTTTCCAGTTTCTCGAGCATATGGTGTTACTATTCATAAATCACAAGGATGAAGTCTAGTTGCAGCATTTATTAATATTGTTAGTACAGTGTTCAACAAATATATGTTTTATGTAGCTTTGTCTCGAGTTAGGACATTGTCTGGTATGTATCAGGTGGCATTTGATGACAGGAGGGTAAATGGAGATTCAAGTTATGTCAAAGGATACAGCCAATTAAGAAGTCTTTAAGCTCCTCACTTAGAACAGTATCCAGTTTATGAGAAACGGTCCATCTGTCCAAAGCAAAAAGTTTCAAAGCATTATAGCGATGTTCTTGGAAAGCAGGAAATCAAAGTGAAGAAAGTAAGTGTTAAGAAACACATAATTGAAAATTAGGCATATATTGTTGTTTGCCAGTTGTCAAACCCCTCTGGATTCAATTGACATGCTAATGTTGTGCTAAATGTATTGTTTGAATTACCTCATGTTGTAGATGAACTGTCTGTGTTTTTTGAAGAGTCTGCATAGTGAAAGAACTAAAACACATTGGGCCATATTCTCAAGGTGCTATTGCTGAGTTATTGGCACCTTAACGCAGCCAAATTTGCGATAAACTTACCACCTCATTCACAAGCTGGTGCAAACAGCCCATATCACCAGTTTTCCGGCGATAGCAACCGCAAAAAACATCGACAAGGATGACCCCGGCAACTATCGCTAATGAGATGCAGAGTAGGCGTTCCCGATCAAAAATCTGCGACAACACCACTCCAGAACATTCTCAATGACCAGCTACATCGGCGATACGATCACAAACATGCGATAAGGCACGTTAGCACTAGAGGTGGGCGGAATTTGCGTAATCGCGTTACGCAAATCTCCGCGAAACGGTAAAAAATCTCCGCGAACACGCAGAAATTCCGCTAACATGCGGAATTGCTTGTTCGCGATACTTTTTTCCTGTTCGCGATCGCTGTTTGCGTGCTCTGGGTGAAATATCTCGCGAACACGCATATTGAGAACGCGAACAAGCAAAAAATTTCGCGAAGTCGCGGAACGCAGATTTTTGGGCAATTTCGCGTTCTCCGCGGAACGCGAAATTACCCCAATTCCGCAAATTCCGCGAACGAACGGAATTTACCGCCCAGGCCTAGTTAGCACCAGGAAACCAACACCTGCCCTGACCTGGTGCAAAGTCGGACTACAACTTGCACCACAAAAGAGAGCCCAGCCCAGAGCCACACCTGAAGAACAACAGATACCATGGAGCCACAAAACATGCATCCCTGAGCACCAAGAGGGAACAATGCCCACCTTCATCACCCCCAGGACCCTACCTCCCCACCCCAGGGGCCCCACTCTGGGCACCCCTTACCCACACCTGGACAAAGATATGTCACATTAACCACACGGAAACATACACCAAATAACCTGCATGATGTCACATAATCACATCTGGTGACATGTATGTGTCGTCACAAATATGAGCATCACACATTCACCTTCGAAGCAACAAATGAAAATTCTTTAAATTAAACACAGAACAAAAATGAAGACACATGGCAGCTCCCCTCTGGACAATCCGTAGGTCACAGCCTGCAAGACAAAAAACCATGATGAGAAGGTGTGTCCTGCCCACATCAAAGGACATAGAGAGAGTGAAGGAGAAAGAGAGTGAAGGGGAGAGAGTGAGAGCGAAGGAGAGAGAGAGCAAAGGAGAGAGCGAGCGAAGGAGAGGGAGCGGGAGAAAGATGGACAGAGAGGGGGAGCGAGAAAAAGATGGACAGAGAGGGTAAGCGAGAGAAAGACGGACAGAGAGGGGGAGTGAGAGCTAGAGAAAAGAAGAGGGACAGCGAGAGAGAGTGCCGACACTGCGCACCCAGGCCACATTGCCCACCTGTTGCCACCAGTGTGTCTCCAACCACGTGCCGGTATGTAGTGCAGTTCACCAGGTCCCACATCTGAGACAGACCCGCCATCTGAAACAGAGTCCAGATATATGAATGGCAAAGTACATACAATTGCACAAGACATCATCGCCTGACCGCCCCAGCACACCCAGGCAGCTGCACCCCAGCCCCTCCCGCTGCCCAGCGGTGCATGCCCGCCCCTGTGCACCCAGGCAGGTGCACCCCAGCCCCGCACGCTGCCCAGCGGTGCATAAACACCCCTGCGCACCCAGGCCACACTGCCCACCTTGAGCCACCGGCGTGTAGAAAAGAGGGCCCACCACGTGCTGCTGCAAGCCACAATCCCCGGGCCCGCAGACATGGGACCCTCCACATCATGCAGCCACGCTCCGCAGGCCACCTAATCACACACTTGGTGCTGGGTCTTGATTACTCAATGGCAGAGGACATACCAGTGCACCCGGCCTAATCGCAGACTGCACACCCGCTCAGCCTCATAGGTGCCACTAACCCTGTGATCCAGGAGGTGACGCCATGTGGCGGTAGGCCTGTGCTGCCCGCTGGCTCAGGCCTACACTGCGGTCCAGCAGGGCACACAAAACCTGAGCCGTCCGGACTGCCAGGACGGGGCATCAAAGCAGGCTGCACACCTGCTCAGCATTTAAGGTGCCCCTACCTCAGTGCACCGAAAGTCACCATCCAGTGGGGGCGTGCTTCTGCTGGCCGCAATGTATCAGGTGCCACCAAGTCTGTGCCCACACAGCCATGGACCCTCTAAGATTGGGTATCGTGGTGCAGACGCTATCATGTCCTCTCAGGACCTGCGGAATGTGATGTCGCTGGCCCCTGGGCCCCCATGCCTACATGCACACCACACGGATACACCCTGAGAGAGGTTGGAAATGCCATCGTGCACGTGCGCCCGGCCCCTTTTTATTGGCAGGGTCACATGTGGTGTGACACGTGTGCTGGATGGGAGTAGTGTGGGTGTAAACCAGCCGTGAGGGAGTGGCGGTGGCATGCTGACAACTAGACCTGTGAGCAACAGATCCCTACAGGGGAGTACTGGCACATGTCGCATTGTTGTCCCCCCTGGAGCGTAAGCGTAGTTGGCTGGCCTGGCATATGCCACTTCAGCGTAAGTTTTTGAACAAAGACCCCGGGGGTCTGTGCGCGATTCCGTACGGGGCTGGACAAGGAAGTAACAAATGTGTGTGTCTCTGTTGTTGCGTCAGCGCCACTCGGACAACAATTGACAATCTGTGACCCAAGTCCAACGACATGAGCCACATGGACGTAAGAGGAATTCACTGAACCCACATTCATCCATGCTACCACACTTGAAAGACCATAGAGATGACACATCTGTGTGATTCGAAATGTTTAATGCACATTCAGTGGAGTGTTGCATCTAGAGCAGTACAGGGCCATGCAAAGCCCACTTTAAAATGTTGGCCCGTGGAGGGCCAGCCAGAGTCATTCAGGGAATGACAAGTGCAAAGGAAGTGGAGGGGTTCATTCCGCAGTCTGATAGCTGTGTAATTGGCGATCAAACAGAATATGGCAGTCAGGGGACAGTGGAAGGTGATGATGCAGAGGGCAGAACCAAGCTGAAACCGGCATCTTTGTTCTCTGCTGTCTCATGTGCCTCACGTGTGGGTGGTTCTGGCCTCTCTCCAGCACTGTGTGTCAGTGACACCTCAGTGGCCGGAGGTGGAATGTCTGCCGCACTGTGTGGCACTGACACTTCAGGGGGCGGAGATGTGGATGTAGTGGTAGCAGCAGCATGCATCAGCGCCAGGCCTTGTGGCAGCAATGCCATGAGGATGGTTGTGAGGTTATTGTGGAACCCAGCTACCTCTCACTGGTGTGCAGCCATGGCAGCCGCTCTTTCCACATTGGCCCGCTCCATGTTCTCTATGAGCCTCCGCATGAGTCCCAACTCCCAGGTGAGCCCGCTGGAGCCACTCTGACTAGACAGTTGTTCTTGTCTCACAGTCAGGAGGACTCTAGCGATGTCAGCCATGGATCATTGGAGTGCATGGAGTGGACTGTGGGTGTCTGTTAGGGACTGTGAGTGGTCCCTGATGGGACTTAGACAGTACACACCCATGTATGGCATCTAGTTTGTCTTCCAGGCAGTCGAAGCCCACCCGCACCTGTTCAGCTAGCTGCTCCTGGCATTCCACCACACGGTGTTGGAAGGCCATGTGTTCTTTGTGGGGGTCTTGGGAGGCAGCCATGGTGGTGGGTGATGCCTGCAGTGTGTTGTGTGCAGGTGGTGGGTTCTCCTCGTTGCAGCTGGGCTGCCCTGCTCCTGGAGGTGTGCTGCGGAGACTATCAATGAACTCTTGGAGGGCGTCGGAGTCAAAGGTGTCGTGGTCCTCTTCATCATCAGAGAAGAGAGGTTGGGACTGCTCTGCTGGAGGTGGTGATTGTCCCTCTGCAATGTGAAGGGGAGATGCAGTTTAACAATGTGTTCACATGTGTGTTGTCTCATTGTACATGTTTACATACAGACTGCATGACTGTGTACATCGTGGCTGTTTCGGAGGGGCTGCCCATTTGCTGCTGGACAGTGGACATTTCGTCAACATCACAGCTGTGTGTTTGTACTTGTACATTATCAACTCACATTTCCCTGCAATGCCACTTGTGATTGGCCAGTGTCTACACCCAGTCGGCAGCAGTTGTGTCCTTTGTTCTGTGGTGAACATGTTGCGGTTTGTGCCACTTCGTTGTCAAAGTTGATGTGCTGTGCACGTGATGTGTGTGTGCTGCATTTTGGGGGAGTTGCCCCTGCAGCTTTGATTGACCTACCCCTTATCCCTTACATGCGGTGTGACTCTGACTTCTGCCCCCGAGGTCCCAGGCAGATCCTCCGGGGGCCTTGTGGGGTTCTTGTTCTCCTCCGTATTTGCTCCAGCGACATCCATTGTGCTTGGCTGTTGATTGGCATTTTTTTGTCAGTTTTTTTTCTACTTTTATTGTGATTGTTCCCGCCTGACAAGCGGTTTTTGCTGATTTTTGTATCACGATTGGCCTCATCGCGGCTTTTTTTGCATTCGCGTTTCGCATTTTTGTGGCGTGGCGTTGATTTTAATTCGCCCATTTGACACATTATCTGGTGACTATCGCAGGGTACCGCCATGTTGTGAATGCCTGGTTAACAGTGCATTCATTTCCCGTGATGGACTGCAATGTTGTAGGTTGCGTTAAGTTACTTTTGCCATGATTATCAAACGTTCTTGATAATATGTCCCATTGTGCGTCAGGCATTCAAGAGGACATTGTAGATATAAGTAGTGGATCTGGAGGGATTACTCTAAACACTCAAGAGGATATACAAGAGCTTCTAATGGGGATGTTTGGTGCTTTAGAAGAAGAGGAAATACATATTGATGTGCCATTTGGGTTTATTTCCTTATGGCTCATACACATAAACTACAGAGATAGATTTGGAGTGTTTCATTTATTTAACATTACCAGATTGCGAAAGTGTGATTTTTGACAGATTGCTGAGACAAGCTACACAAAACAATATATGACCGAATTGTCGAAAAGATCTTATGTCAACTTAACATGTTGTAAGAAGTGGCAAGTATGTTATTTTAATGCTACAACAATGCAGAGCAGATAGCAGTAAACTAGAAACTGAGATTACAAACTTTAAAACAGGACAAACATCTATTTTCGGAAAAACATTTAGGGCCTAATTACGAGTCTGGCGGTCCTAAGATCACCAGACTTTGGTGGCGTGGTGGCCCTATAACAAGTTGGGTGGTTGGACCATAATTGGCCCACTGGTTCCACCAGGGAACCGCTGTTCCCTGGAGGTGGTGTGGTGGATATGGCCATTGTAAGATGCAGGTGATGCCGCTGCAGCACCACCATGCAAATTGCAAATTTCAGGACCACCAGCGTTTCATAGAGGTCTTTTCTCATTGAAAAGTCTGGCGGTGCTGAAACAAAGGGGACCCTACAGGGCCCCTTCAGCCTGGGGATGCATGCAGGGGGGCACAACATGTGGTCTCCTGTGTGCATGTGCCCCAGTTCCTGCATGGCATGGACTGAAAACCTGTGTGACGTTCCCATTGTGGTGCCATTTTCAAAGGCACCACCACCTTTGAAAGAGGCACCTCTGTGGGGCTGCCACACCATCCACCTGCTATACCACATAATTACTTGTAATCTGGAGGGCGGGTGGCAGCAACTCATGGTAGTGCAGGGGCACGGTGGGGGTGGACCAGCCACCCATGCACTGCCAACAGTTATAATGAGGCCCATAATACTATTGATATCATTTTTAATCAATCAATCAAGTTTCTTGGAAAGTGGATTGTCACCAGTTATGGTCTCAGGGCACTTAGTGGAGTGGTGGGTCTGTGATTCATCAAAGAGCCAGGTTTTGAGGTCCTTCCTGAATTACAGCAGCGATGGTGATTTCCTGAGGAGCAGACGCAAGGAGTTCCAGGTTTTTTCAGTGAGGTAGAGTAAGGATCTTCCTCCAGCCATGGTATTGCTGATCTGTGGGATGGTGGCCAGGGCCAGTTGGATAGAGTGCAGATGTCTGGTGGGAATGTAGAAGGAGAGGCAGTGGTTGAGGTTTGCTGGTCTGGCGATGTGAAGGGCTTTGTAGGCATGTGTGAGGAGCTTGAAGGTAATTCTTTTGTTGAAAGGAAGCCAGTGAAAGTCCCTCAGGTGGCTGGTGATGCGGCTGTGGTGTGGGATGTTCAGGATGAGTCTGGAAGAGGAGTTCTGTGTGTCCTGCAGTTTCTTTAGGAGTTTCTGGGTGGTGAAGGCATAGAGTGCATTGCTGCAGTCATGTCTGCTGCTGACTTGCCCATGGGTGACCTTTTTTATGGACTAGGTGGGGATCCATTTGAAAATCTTATGGAGCAGGCAGAGAATGTGGATGCAGGAAAACAAGACGGCTTTGATTTGGTGGTTCTTTGAAAATGAGGAGTCCAGGATGATGTCAAGAATTCATGCATGGTTGGTGGGTGTCTAGGGTGTTCTGAGCACTGTGGGCCACCAGGAGCCATTCCAAGCAGAGGGGGTGGAGCCCAAGATGAGAAGATCAGTCTTATCTGAGTTGAGTTTGAAGGAGCTGTCCTTCATCCAGATGGTGACTGCCTTCATGCCGTTGTGGAAGTTGCTCTTGTCGGCTGTGGGTGTGTCTGTGATGAAGAGAATTAGCTCGGTGTCATCAGCGCAGGAGACAATGTTGAGTCTGTGGCTTCTGACGATGGCTGCAAGAGGGGCCATCTAGATGCTAAAGAGGGTAGGGCTCAGAGTAGATCCCTGAGGCACTCTGCTGCTGATCTCTGTGGATTCTGTGTTGAATGCTGGGAGTCTGACAATTGTGTTCAGCTGGTGAGAAAGGAGGGGATTCATTATTGGTCTTTGGCATGGATGCCAGCATTTTGAAGTCTTGTGCAGAAGCTGTGGTGGGATATGTTTTTAAGGCGACTGAGAGGTCCAGGAGGATGAAAGCAGCAGTCTCACCTCAGTTGAATAGGGTGTGGATGTCATTTGTAGCCGCAAGGAGAGCTGTCTCTGTCATTTAGTTGCTTCTGAAGCTGATTAAGCGAGGTCCAGAATGTGACTCATTTTGATGAACTCGGAGACTTGGGCGTTGATGGCTTTCTCATTGACTTTGGCTGGGAAGAGCAGCAGAGCGATGGGTCTGCAGTTCTTGATGTCCTTTGGGTCAGCAGAGGGTTTCTTCAGTATGGGGTTGATCTCTGCGTGTTTCCAGTCTTCAAGAAAGGTGTTGAACTCAATGGAGCAGTTGATGGTGTGGCAGAGTTCAGGTGCGCTGGAGGTGCAGGTTCTGTTGAAAATGTGATGAGGGCAGGGATCCGAGGGGGCTCCGTAGTGGATGCTCTTCATGATCCTTAGGGTGTAGTCAGAGGTGAGGGGGGTCCAGTTGGGCAAGGTCTGCTGGGGTCTGGAGCCATTTGGTGTGGTGGTTGCGGGTGGGTGGGTGGGTCTTGGGTTGCAAAGGAGTTAATATTACATCTGGTCATTAAACTGTATATATAAAAGTGAAAGTGGATGGACAGAATGCAATGATAGCAACCTAAAATTCAAGCAAAGATTGACTTTTAAGATACCAAATTTCTATCTGTTGTTTCTGGAACAAAAGTTCTAAGAAGGATAACAGTTGCAAAAGTAGAAAAGTCTAGTTGTAGTATTTGCATTATCAGGATTTATGGCACCATGCGGCCTACCAAGGGTGGTGTCTTTATAAGACTTTGCATAGGCGGGTTTGCCTTATACATCTAGTAGTAGTTCTAACGATGAAGGTCTCATTTTCAGCATATGTTTCTTTAGATTAGTAGAGCCAGTATGGGTCAAACAAACGTTTAAAAAATTGTAGTGAATGGAATGCATTATATTGCTTATATACAATGACTAAGGGCCTGATGACGAGTGTGGGGGTGCGGCTCTGGGTCCGCCCCACAGCCACATCGCCAAACCCATGGTGAGGCCATTTGCAGGAGTACGAGAGTTTCTCTTGTCTGGCTGGCTTTTTTTGGCATTAACACGGCGATGCCTTTAAAAACAGGCATCGCAATAAGAGCACCAAAAACAGTTCCTGCACTTGTTTGCAGTTCCAGTTACGTCAGACGCCAGGATCACCAGGACTGCTGAGCAGCCTACCTGATCCTCCTTGAGCTGCTACTGCTGAAAATGCCAAAAACAAACACCAAAACACTGTGATGCACCGCAAGGAGGTGGGTCCTCAGTGGCTGCGGCAGGCTGCTGTAATGTATCGGGCCCAGCAAAGAGTGTGAAGGCACCAGTCCCAGGCCCATCAAAAGCAGCTGTAGAACGAGGAATAGAGTGGAGTCCAGCAGTGGCAATGTAAGGAGCTCGAGCACAGCGGCATAAGTTACCGCTCGCAGGGTATTAGACCGGGCTCGCGCGGAAGTGGTCCAGCTAGGTCTGGGTGCTGCTTGTGGTCAACCTGGAGAGCATCTTCTCAGGCCCTTACTTTTTAAGAGCTTCATAGCTTCACAACCCTAAAACATTATTAGGATCTGGCACTTTGGACGAATATAGCATGATACAACGCATGCTTTTACATCGCGTTCCATTACAACACAGTCCTTACAACGACCGCATTGTTAGAACATGATACCTTTACAACGCAAGTCATTAGATCGACTTGCACTAGATGGTGCTCCAACCTTAGGAATAGTAAAATTTACTATTCCAACTCCACCCTGTGCAACAGTAGGGAAGGTGTTGGAATAGTAAATCATACTATTCCTTTGGTTGGAGCGCCCTCTAGAGCGAGTTGATCTCATGACTTGCGATTTAATGGCATTGCGTTGTAACAACGCGGTTGTTGCAACAAACGCGTTGTAAAGGGAAAGCGATGGAACAACTGCGTTGTAAAGGTTGTTTTGCGTTTAGAGGCCTCCAGTCTTCGTTTTTTTCTTTAGCTCTCCTGGCTTTTCAAACCCCTTTAAAAAAAAAAAACATTTGATTGTTTCTGAACTTGCAAAAGAATTAGCTGCAAGTTTCTGCAAGTGTCTGTTATTAATAAAAAGGGGCTCTGAAGCTCAGTTAGCTGTGATTGGGCAGTCACCATATTATTTTGCAGCCTTGCAGTCTATGGAAAAAAATTAACTGGATGCGGCTGTGATTGCAATTGGACTGATAATAGTGCAATCTGGCAGTCAAAAGATACACAGTTGACACACATGTGGTTCCGTGAATTCTGAACCCGTTCAATGAAGGTTGTCGTATCATGATGATTTTGGTGTCAGCGAACCGCGAATAACAAGTGCGGTATGCATGAGTGTTTTCGTCATGCTACACCGATGATTTGACTGTGTATTGGACGATCTAGTCTGAACCCTTGGGTTTCATTTTGTGCATAACCGCCATTTTGTGGTTGCCCTCACATAGGCTAATGACTACAGGATGACTGTGGCCAAGCAAGCCTCTAGGGACGCATACACCTTAGCTTGAGTTCGTGTTGACTCCTGTTTGACCTGAGTCAACTGACCCTGTTGCCCGAGGCTAAACTTGTTGAGCCAGTACCTCGTTAAGCAGCTGGTCAGATAGAGATCAAAGAGCAGGACATTATTGATTCTATGGCACATGCACACACCCCTCTATCTTGCTTCTCATCTGTTTCTGCTCCTTCCTTTTATGGCCTTATGGCCTAATTATTGATTTGGGTTGAGGTCTTTTATGATGGGCCCGTCCGGCCTGTTCGAGAAAGAATGCTGGATTTTTGCCTTGTCATTGGCGATGGGCTGGATAACTGAAAGTGGGTTTGTCGTTATGTGATGCCTCTGTAAATGTCATCCTCTGATTGGTCAAATTTGTAAGTAATTGATGTTAGCCGGGAACGTGGTTTTTGGCATAAAAGACGATGCTCCGCTCTATTTTCTTGAGCAGTCTCCTGAGAACATACACCGTGTTGTACTTCTAGGATCTCTGTTACTGGCTGCAGCTAATAAATATGATCTTTGATGTCACCAGAAGAATCCCGTGTCTCTGTACTCTAAGACAGGTGAACCCGAAGACTTCGGGCGTGTCCCCTGCGCCGCTGGGTTTAAATCCCGGTTCTTCAGTTGGCGCCCAACTCTGGGGCGACTTCAGCGGTACCGGTCCAAGCCTGAAGATCGTGAGGAGCTTCGTGTGAAAATTCTGGAGGGAGGCCTACCACTTCATCGACCCCTGTATGTCGTTGTGGTCCGAAATTCTTTGCTGCGAAGTTCCCCGCATTCCGACGGCTACGAAGGACTGCTGCCCTGACTGTCGCCCTGTCTTGGAGCCCTTTGATGATTTGTAAAGCGAGACGATAGACGGGTCTTCTGGCGACGTCATCGATATTTCAGTTAAGTATGAGTGGAGCGTCTCCCAGTCCTTAGTTTGTTTTGGTATCCTTCGGGATCGCTTTGATTTGGTACCTGCAGGCCCCAAAGCCAAGGGACTCGTGTATTCACGAGGCTATCATTTTGATATTCCCTTGAAGTTTGAAGCTAGACTAGTGAGCGAAGATGCCTGGTCTTAGCAGACTTGGAAAGATATTTTGTTATGATTGTAAAAGGGATTCCCGATCGGAGGACTCGTGTCCGGTGCCTCCGATTGGAACTCCGACCTATGAGCTCTATTTAAAACACGGCGTGGGCCCCATCACGTATAATGATGTATGGATTAGGTATACTAGGAAGGATGGTGTCCTAAAGTGGCCCCAATATGGTAGTTACGACACAGAAATTTTAGATAATTTAGAAGTCAGACTCTTCAAAAAGAAAGCCCGGCCGGCAATGTTTGACTCCTTCCGCCTTTGGCGAAAGGAAGCCAAACAAAAGGAAATTAAGTTAGCGAAACAAAATAAGCGTGCACAAGGTATGTCGATGGTGCAGGCTGCTATACAGTTTAGGGATAGTGAGGAAGAGCAAGAAAGCGAACAGATATTTAGGCAACGTCAGTTAGCGGTAGACAAATGTTATCCAGCTTTGCCGCCTCAACAGCAAGAAGAAAAGAAAGATCTTGCGAAAGATCCTTTAATGTCGCACCTATTAAGTTAGCCACCCCCTTATGCTCAGAGTGCTACCGCACCTCTGCCACTTGTAGTTGCACATCTCCGGTTGTTTTACCTCCAGTGGTTCCTCAACAGCCAGCTCTCCCTCTACTGGCTACTACTGCTTCGGCACAGCCTTCTCTAAGGCCGCCGTATTTGCTACCTCCTTCGTCTGCTACTCCTATACCAGTGTTGTCTGTTCCTTCTGTTACTGTTCCGACTTCGGTTCCTTCTCATTCTGCTTTGTCCCCTGTTCTTTTGTCACCTTCTCCTTCTGCTCGACGGAGAATGACTGATGCGGTTGCTAGTCTTTTTTCTCCTCTAATGGGTTCATTGGGTATGTCCCCTGTTGTAGAGCGTAAGCAATTGCGTAGTCAATTGCCTGGTCCTGATGAACGGACAGTGCTGGATCACTTGGCGCGTAAATGGGTTACCTATCCTTCGCACTATGATCTTGAGGTTGTTATGGATGTTTTCCATCAATGGGAAGCAGCGAAACAGAGATACGTATTTGATATGATGTGTTCTTTCCTTCGTGAACAGTGGGAAGATAGTGAGGAAAAACAGACTCCGCCTGAGTTTTTCCGTGTGCAGTCCGAGTTTGCGAAAGGAACTATAGTGGGTCTTGATGTTGAAAGAGCAGTCGCGACATTGTTGTCGTTTAGGAGTGAGTTTCCTTTTAAGTCATTATTTGAGCCTGATTCTTCAGTTAGGAGAAAGGCACGTCAATATCCGATGCGTGAGGTTCCTCCCGTTTGGAGACCTGGTGATGCGCAAGCTAATCCACCTGTTCTGCCACATTTCCAGCGCGTTTGGGTACATGTTCCATGGAAGCGTGCCGAAGTCCTAGCTCTAAAGCAGACTCTGCCTGATCCACGTAAAAATCCTGCGGGGTTTTATAAGGAGCTATCTCAAACTGCGGGTTCCTGTATTATGAATTTGGCTGATATAGATATGTTATTTGGGAATGTTGTTCCACAGCCTATATGGAGTAAGATTCGTCATACGGATCATGCGCAGGAATTAGGTGATACATGGAATAATCTAAGAACTGCAGATGAAAGACAAATAGGTGGTGCTAAACCCGAGAATGTGATTGCTGATCTCCCTGGTAGAATTATTGATTATATGAAGACTTTGATGCCTGCTATGCGTGTCAATTGGGACAAATTGTCTGCATGCAAGCAGAAGAAAGACGAAACTGTGTCCGACTTTTTCACTCGATTTGAAGAGACATTTGCAGACCACAGTGGTCAAGACATGAGTACAGAAGGTGGTCAAACGTTGTTCGTTGACAAGTTTGTGCATAATTTGCTTCCCGAGTTGTGCAATAGGTTGAAGGATTCTGAAAGTGCTTGGGCTGTTTCTTCGTCAGCACAGATATTGGCTAATGCCCAGTACTATGAGAATAGAAATAAGGATGAGATAGAGAAAGCGGATAAAAAGACTAAAGAATTGAAGAATAAGGTTCTTTTGCAGCAAGCATACCCACCTCGCAATACCCAGCGTGATTATCAGCAACACCAACAATATCAGAGAAACTCGCAAAGGTTCGAGTCTTCTCAACATCGTTTCCCTGCAGGCCCCAATCAGTGTGCGTATTGCAAAGAAGAGGGTCACTTCAAGAATAGTTGCCCGATATTATTACAGAGCACGAATGGTGTTTCTGGTATGAGAGGTCGAGGTGTTCAACAAGCTCCGCGAGGTCGAGGACGTGGTATGTCTCAGATTGAGCATTCCTTGCCTCCGCAGAATTCGATGAATTGTTTTGATCAACATGATGATTATTACGTTGAAGGTGAGGCTATGGAAGGTAATGATTGTTAGGACAGCCACAGACAAAGAAAGGGAGTCGTTTCAGTTCCAGTAGATCAGAGTGGACCTTATGTTGAAGTGATTGCATCAGGGGTGTCTGAACCTTTTCTGTTGGATACTGGTGCTGCGAAGAGTTCTATCATGCACACCAAACTCCCTGGCGCACTTTTGTCTAGCTTAATGAATGTTTCAGTAGGTTTTTCTGGCGCCCCGGCTAGTAATCCGATTTCTAGTCCTTTGTCTCTTTCTGTTGGGCCTTGTGACTTCGAAGCACCCCTCATTCTGACGACAGGTTGTGGTTAGAACTTGTTGGGCTTGGACTTGTTGAAGAGATTGCATGCTACGCTTTATTGTTCTCCTTCAGGAGTGCAGCTTACATTGGGAAAGAGAGTGATCTCTCCGATGTATTTGTCTAAAGACCAACTTCCAGCTGAATTGTCTTCTCTTCCTGATTCTCTTTGGGCTACTGGTCCTAATGATGTGGGTCTTTTGGAGATTCCGCCATATGTTGTGACATTGAAGGCGAATGCTAGATTGCCACGCATTCCACAGTATCGCATCTCAAGTGATGGTGAAAGAGCACTTTTGGCGATCATCTCTGATCTAATTGAGAAAGGTGTGATTGAGGAAATGAGAGGTAATGTGTGCAATAGTCCAGTTTTGCCTGTTCTGAAAAGAACCGATTCTTCACAACCTCCTGTATATAGGTTTGTAATCGATCTTCGCGAGGTGAATAAGATCGTTGTTCCACAATTTCCTGTTGTGCCTGATATCACCGCTTTACTGACTTTGATTCCGGCTACAGCCACGTGGTTTTCGGTGATTGATTTGAAGAATGCTTTCTTCAGCATCCCCATTGCCGCGGAGAGTAGAGATATTTTTGGCTTCTCTTTAGGAGGCCGAAGTTTCCGGTTTAAACGCGCTCCTCAAGACTATTGTGAGAGTCCATCGATCTATAGTCAATCTTTGAAGACGCAACTTGATTTGTTGGTTTTACCTGATGGTGCCGCCCTTATTCAGTATGTTGACGATCTTTTAGTCGCTGCTGACAATGAAGAGACTTGTAGAGAGGCTACTCTGTCGTTGGTACGTCACTTGTCTGATTTCCATCATAAGGTTTCTCTTTCGAAGTTGCAGTATTGCCGACAAGAATTTACCTACTTAGGTCACCTCTTGTCGAAGGAGGGAAGAAGATTGACCCCAGAAAGAATTCAAGCGATTGCGAAAATGAGTGTGCCTACGACACAGAGAGACGTGCGTGCATTTCTAGGTATTACATCGTACTGTAGACAGTGGATTGATAATTTTTCGTTGCTTGCAAAACCTTTGATAGCTCTTACTGTTAAGGATACTCTGAATCCTATTCCTTGGACTGACGAATGTCAGAAGAGTTTTTCAGAATTGCGTGATGCCCTGTGTTCGGCTCCTGTGTTGGGTACCCCCGATTACAGTAAACCTTTCACATTGTATGTCCACGAGAGAGAGGGATGTGCATTGTAAGTTTTGACTCAACATTTTGGCGATAAGCAACGTTCATGTGCTTATTTTTCGTCGACTTTAGATCCGGTAGCTAGAGCGTTGCCGAGTTGCCTGAGAGCTACAGCGGCAGCGGCTGTTTCAATCCGACAGTCTGCTGGTTTGGTGATGGACAATACACTGACTGTGATGGTTCCACACGCAGTGGATACCTTGTTGAACCGTACCAAGACACAGCACTTAACTAGTGCTCGGTTGTCAGGTTACGAAGTGACCTTGTTAGCAAGTCATGTACATATAAAAAGATGCAACCTGTTGAATCCAGCCAAGTTGTTGCCGATCTCAACTGAGACAGATGATACCGAACAGCATGATTGTTTTCTTAGGACTGAGGAAGAAACGAAAGGGAGGATAGACCTTAGCCACACAGTCTTTGCAAACCCTTGGGCAGTGCCGCTATAGGGGGACATTGATCTCCGTTACCACGTTGCTACGGATCCAGCCAGGTGGATGCCAGGTAGCAGGCAGTAGTATTGGAAACTTGTCTCTGGGGAAAGAAAAAACAACTTGTTGGAAAATAATTTTATGGGGGGAGAAGACAGAACTGTGAAAAGTGGAAGATTAAAATCACAATCTTAAAACTCCTTTGGTGGGAAGAAGCTAATTTGCTACACCCTCCCTTGATGTTACATCTATAATGACATGAGGTCAGGTAGTGAAAGATTTTCACAAATTGTAGCAAAAAAAAAGAAAAGGCTTCAGCTTACACGACCAGCAAAAAATACAAAAGTAAAATTAGCAAGAGATAGTGAATCATCAATTTCACCGGTAGCCCGCATGTTCGAGAGATCCCAGAAAATCCCACAATGACCGGATTTCCTAAAATATCTGAGTAATATTATTTTTTTCTTCCACACTTATTGTTGATTCAAACACTCTGCTCAAGCCTATAATACCATACCAACAAAAGGTATTGACTACTTCTCACAGACAAACAGTATAAAAATGACCACTCCTCAAGATAAAATCATGGGAAACCAAAAGTCAAATCAGGGGGAAAGTACAGAGGTCATGTGAGGACCACTTAGCGATCTGGAACTCTTGTCAGTAATCCCAGTGTCACCAAGTCAGCAACAGAAAGAACACAAAGCAGCACAAGATCTGTTGAAACAGTTACTAATAAATGGGAATCCAGTTTCAAAAGAAGTTTCACTTGAAGTGAAAGGAGGGTTAAACTCAGCAGGATTACACCCAACTAACAAAATAGTTACAGAACCAATAGAACATAAAAGTGCAAACCCAAAACCTGCACCAGATGCCCCTCTGATCTCACAAGAAAACCAGAAGACCAAAGACTAACTACTAGTAAATCCCCTTTACAACAGGATCAATCAGAAATGAAGAATCTAGCTGATGCATGGGATATTCTGTTTAGGACATCCATCTAACGCTCGAAGCACTATAATATCAATAAGAGAAAATGGATGTAATGCCAACTTCAATATCTGAAATTGACCAAAAAATGGCTGAATTAAATAATTTGATCACATGTGCACACCAGTATGTGGCTACAGCCAAAGTTGATTGTACATATGCTCCAGTGATAAATACATGGAAAGGGGAAGGCTATATTAGAAATTAAAAATAGAGGAGCACAACGTAAAAATCGAGCCCTCCCTACAGGAGGAGTTATCACCTTTACTGTTAGTCTGTACGAATGGACTTCCAGTACAAAGTACAGAAAATATGGAAGCCGAAGTTCTGCGACAAGTGGCTTTGTTGCATTCCCCAAACTCAGTGCAGGAAATAAAAGAATCACTAATACAGAAATCTCAAATATCAAATACAACTATAGTGGAATTTTAAAAAATCCAATAAACAACAAAAAATATTGTGGAAAGCAAGAAATAAAAGGAACAACAAAGTTAAATATGATTTGCTATTAATAAACCAACAAATAACTAAAAATATACCAATGCAAAAGGACTGAAGACAGAATTTTTTTTATAAATCCCTGGTAAAAAATATCAAGCTTGTCCCAGTATTTGATAAAAATCAAGAGAAACATAAAGAAACGGATACAATTAAAAAAAGATAAAAAGGGAGAATGATAAAACTGAAAGAAAAGTGAAAAGTGAGAGTAATGAAGGAATATCATCGGTAAACAAAGAGGCCAGTAATAAAGACAATTTTCTATGGAAAATAGGGCCAGAGGAGCCACAGCCCAAAAAGATAGCAATGATATATAAGCCCATGTGTACAGGGGTGGAAGAACATAGAATACAAACTAAAGAGATATGATCCAGAAGCCTAGGGCATCTGAAACTTGGCCAAATTCAAAACATAGGAACTCCATGATCAACTCTGTGGGGGATATGGGTGGTCACAAAAGATATAATCCAACTTGTGAGTGAAATGACCCATTGCCATCAAAGATGATTTTTACACCAACATATCAAACAAGGGGGCCACTCAATATATTGAACAAAGGAAACATCCTTAAACTATTGCAGGCAGTGCCCACCCTAGTAGAAATATCTTCAACTTGACATAGAATCAATTAAATGTATAGGAACTTTGGATAATAAGACTAAAGAAACAACTCTTGTCATGTGGGTGAGCTGCCTTGTGGCAGTAAAGTTATAGCAAGAAAAAGAATGTCTACAGGACTGGGGTATACAAATTGATATGGTCCCTAAACCTGCTTTTCCTGACCCTTTTGCCTTAATTAAATAAAGATCTACAAAAGAAGAACATGAAAATCCAAGAAAACCCTAGTCGATTCTGTTGAACCCGGAAGGGAGCTCATGCAGTATAACATCCCTGCATCAAATAAATAATATAGCCCCAGATCAATATGTAAAGATGAAGATAAATATAGGATCGTTAACAAACGCTAGGCACAGAAAGAGCCACTCATGATGTCGAAAATACCATAAAACAAAAAAAGCAACAATAACACATCAAATAAGTTCATTATCAATATGCTCATGGAATATCAACGGAGCAAAAATGAAAATTCAAGATAAAAATCTTAAAGAACTTTCAGGGAATAATCATATAATATGCCCACAGGAGACATGGGCTCTACAACCTTTTCTACATGGACACATGGGCTTTTTTTCCCTGCAAAAACAGAGAACAAAGCTGGACGCCTAGAAGAAGGTTTGGCCACTTTTGTGGCAATATCTATACAGATAGAAACTGAACTGATTGACACTGGAGATGAAAATATCTTAATACTAAAACCTAAAAAGTGGCATGGAAATACAACAAAACCTCTTTTTCTGATTAATCTCTATGTTCCACCAAATAGAACAACAAGGACAGCAGTGGTATCTGAGCTTTCGAAAAATAATTCTCGAATGCTCCCGAGAAGAAGGGCTCCCAGATATTATAATTATGGGGTATTTTAATATGAATTTAATAAAACTGTTTGCATGAGACGAGCAAACAAATCAACAGGACTATATGTAGTCAGTACCAAGACAGGTTATGAGAGATACTAAACATCGGGTTTTGCAAAATCAATTGCAATAATAAAAGAATTGGAATCCTGGGCTCACAAATTCTTAATGGGAGATATCAACAAGATACCCCGCCACAATGGACCTGCTATATCATGTCTTCAAATTCCATTCTTGATTACACATTAGTAACTCTCCCGCTCTGGCACCAAGTGACATCATTTAGAATGCAGAAGCCAAACATAAGTGATTATGGGTAGTTGCGCCAAACCTTCCTCCTGGTTCCGTGGGGAGCGCGTGGAGAAGCGGAGAAGCTGTGCCCTACCTCCGGTACTCTGGGCAACGCAACCAGGAGAAGCACGCCGTCTGGGGAACTACAGTCCCCATCTACCCCTGTGCCTGGAGCACCTTCAAAGTACCGATGCAGGCCCCCGGCGCGGGACGTGCCTGGGCTTAGCCCGGACCAAGGGCAGGCCCGTCCATGCCTGACGTAGTCCAGAGGAGGCTGGGCTGGGCCCCCCTCTAATATCTGCACCTGATTCAAAGTACTGTCCTTTTCTGTCTGTTTTTCAGCACTGCTATTATGGTAAAACAGAAGGGCCTCGTGGAGAAAGCGGGTGGAGGGTCTGCTGCAACCTTGGATGTGTTTTTGTCTAGAGCAGCAAGTGTCCTCTCTTACAAAATTGAACCAACTGAAAGGTGCCTATCAATGGAACCCCTTCTCTTTCCCATGGAGTCATCTATAGGGAGTGCAAATGAGGCTCCTCCTCACACTCAGTCACCACCATTGAGATCATCATGCGACCTTCCACCTGGCCAACATGAACTCTCCCCGGCCATTATAGTCTCACCGGTCAAAACAAGGAGGGAGTTGGAACCCCCACCATATAACACATCTCCAAAGGACCCCATGTGTGTCCCCCAGCAAAGCGTTGCAAGGCTAGTCGGATCCCAAAGCCAAAACAATCTAAACCTACTTGTGCTTCGAAAACCAAAGGCCCACAACTCAAGGTGAACACAGTGAGCCCAGTGATACCAGCAATGCCATCAACTGCAAATATTTTACCGACACATGCAGTTCTGCATGATGCAATATGGGCAGAAGTGAATAAAAGAATAACTATAATATTTGATCCTATTCTAACCAAACTGATACAAATCGAACAGAGATTAGCTGGATTAGAGACACAGAATCCTCTTGTCCCACCCCGGACGGAGCCCTTAAGTGCTACTCCTGTATGTGCACCCACAAACAAATCCTAGCTCACTCTAATGAGGACCAGGGACCGTCTGTTCCACTGACTCTGACCATTCCATTCACCTCTGCCACTAGGGTCTCAGGTCAGTCCCCAATTGTTACCACCTATTCTAATGTACACCTGGAGGCTTTAATTCCTCAAGGAACGGGCACAAGGGAGGCATCACATCACGGTCCATCAATACAGGAAGAAACAAGTGTGGCCTTTCAGCCATCAGGAACACAAGAGAACTGTGTTGCAGCCACAGTTAATTACTCGCAACAAGTCCTACATCTTCCACCAGCAGCCTCCTCCTTGGTACTGGTTCTGGCGAATGTTCATCCTCTTCGGGAAAATCAGACAGAACCCACAACACAGCTAATGGACAAATGCCTCCACCGGCTTTCAAACAACCTTAAGGATTCAGGATTGAGGAGCCATCCATTGTCCAACAAAATTATCATGGCCAGGAGAGTGGGGTGGGTGGGTAGCTCAAGCAAAGCAACGACTGGATATTGTGTGGTGCTAAACTTTAATAATACCTTTATGGAACACTTTCTCCTAAACAAACTCCACAGATTCTCTCTTAGGAGTTCGCAGATTGTTCCTTTACCATGGGCCATATGGCCAGGAGAACCCCAGGCCAACTCTTCCCGATATATATGGAGGACCCCAATATTACTCCGGGGATAAGGTAGTATAATAGATTTACAGCACCCTCGGACTTGGAATCTTGCGATTGACTACCACCAATCACTACCGCACCAGTAGGGAGGGCAGTTACATTAGTCAGCCCAGGGCCTGGACTGCAGGAGTTCCCACCACCTCCATTCTTCCTGAATACTGTAGATATAAATATGACTAATCTAGCATCTTGGAATGTGGCAGGAATAGCCTCCAAGATGGGCAATATCCATTGGCACAACACTTGGCAATCGTTGGAGATTATTTGCTTCCAGGAAACGTGGGCCAAGGACCCAGTTTTTTTCCCTGGGTTCCACACTTTCCACATACCTGCGGCACCTTCTATGTCAGGAAGAGCTAAGGGGGGTCTAATAATTTTAACGTCTAATATTATACCCCAACAAGTAAGGCAGGTTGGCTCTCCAAATAGCCACTTCTAGTTCCTTCGAAAAGAAGAAACTTGGCTCGTAATCAATTATTATAACAACAAATTTGGGAGAAATATGAATTCAGTGGCAGAAGAACTAGCTAGTGAGTTAAGCAAAATTATTGTACACATAAAAAAGGGCCCTGTCAACATCATTGGGGTGGGGGATTTTAACACTCATCTCTGTAAGTATAACAAGGCTATGGTGTGTGGCTTGGATGACTCTCAGGGTAATCCCCTTCCACATTTTCGTGCAAAATGAATATGGCGATACTTTAAACAGACTCCTACATATGTGGAATCTGGGAATAATTAATGACATAAAAGCAGGCAAGATAGGGAAAACATTTAGGCGGGTAATCAAGAGTCCACATATGATTTTATTCTAGCTTCCTCTATGCCAACTGGGAAAGTGGCTCACATAGAAAATCTAAGTACCTTGTGTAAGGCGAAAGTACACAAACAGGTAATCGATAACCTAACACTAATAAGAAAAAACGGCTACCAATAAAAGTAGGTACAGGCACAAAAATTGTATTTGGTTCCTGAAATACTAGTTCAAGCAAGGGAAGAAATCATATACTGCCTGGATGAGGGGTCTTCCTCTTCACTACTAGTCACCCAGGTTAGAGCCCTTGTGACGAAACTAAAAGTGGCGCTTACTCGCTCTAAATCGCCTAACACTATGCCAACTACCCGATGTTTGACTCACTATGCTCCACAGCCAAAAGAGCCCTCGCTAATGCTCTAAAAGCCCACCCTAAAAATCCAATCATGATACAATCGCTACGTAGCGACTATGAGTTTGCGAGAAGAAGAGAGAAGGATCTTAGGGAGAAGGCCTGGGAAGATCTTGAACAAGTGGATATCTCAGGCAGTAGCAGAGATTTCTGGAAAGTAATAAACGTCCCATACTTTAAAGACTCTAAGGACCCGTCCCTCACCACACATGTAGATGAGGAAGCACGGGTGGGATACTTTGAAAATATTTTTTTCTCTAGTACCTCTTTATCATCCCTGCCCCTTGAGCCAGAATCCTTACACCAAGCCAGGTTGAGTTTCTCAATAATTGAAGTTAGAATTGGGCTGGAGGCTTTCACCCCAGGGAAGGCCCTGGGCCCTGACGGGGTCCCGATTGATCTCTTCCAGGAGAATTATGACTAGTGGGTTCCCCTACTTACAAACTTTTATAACACCATAGTGGTAGAGGGCCCCCCAACATCCTGGAATCAGAGTGTAATAGTTCCAATATTCAAAAAAGGAGATAGGGGATCCCTAAAGAACTACCACCCCTTCTCCCTGCTGGACACCACCGCCAAGCTCATGGGACGGCTTCTAGTAGCCAGACTGGAGGATTGGGCCCAAGAACATAGTATTCTGAGGCAGGCGCAGTATGGATTCCAGAGGGGAAAGGGGCGGTAGATCAATGCCTCAATCTCTTACTTTGTATAGATAAATACACCAAGGCAAAAGGCGGGAAGATCTATATGGCCTTTGTGGACCTGACAGCGGCTTTCGATTGGGTTTCCCATCAGAAGCTGTGACCTATGATGGAGGGGATGGGGACTGATCCCCTGATAATTTCTTTTATCCGCCAGCTTTACGTCAAGGCCACTGCCTGTGTACGGTATGACATAAATGGGGAATGTACACGTTTTTTAAAGATCGAGACAGGAGTAAGGCAGGGATGTGTCCTTGCCCCGTTTGTTTTTTCATCTACACAAACGGGGTGGAGGCTGCCCTGGCTAGCTCATCTTTGGACGTGCCTACATTTGATTACACTCCTCTATCGATCTTGGCGTACGCTGACGATGCAGTGTTAATGGCCAGAACAGGGGTACCTCTACAAAAACGTATAAAATCGTATACCTCATTCATGGCCTCATTAGACTTGAGAGTAAAACTAATCTAAATCTTTCATTATTGTAGCAAGAGATGGTAGAGTAGCAAAACACTCTCATTTTCACCTGGCCTCAAAGAAAATCAAAGTGGTAGATTCCTTTTCATACCTAGGATTCCTTTTTGATAAAAAACACTATTGGACAAACTTGGTGGCGGCAAGAGCACTAGGTATTGAAAGTAGCCTCCAAGCTATCAAAAGCTTTGCTAAAAAGTTAGGAGCTCCCACTCTGGACATGAATAAAAACATCTACTGCGCAACAACTAAGCAAAAGACAGACAATTGATGGACAGAATGCAGAACAAATCAAAGCATTCACCCCAGTCAAGAGATCTGGGTTAAATCCATCATTCTTTTGCTCACTGTGCCACCCCAGTTTAGTAAAAACTTTAGCAAAAACTAAGGCTGTGACAATCTATGACACAAGAGTTTGGGGGATGGCAAACACGGACCAACTTCAGTGATTAGAAGACAGCTTTTTCAAAAACTGGATATCATTACCACACTCATTTCCAAATTACATTTTACACTTAGAATTAGGACTACCCTACTTGACAGATTCCATAAGACCGGATGCAATCCTGTTATAGTTTTCAATCTGGCATAGGTCCACTGTAAGTTTAACGCAATGTATTATCAGGGATTGTCATAAAATGGAACACTATAATAGGATTGGCTGGCTTAGATATGTAGAGGCAGAACTGACTGCAATGGCGCAGGGCAAATTATTTAGGGACCCCGACTCCTGTAGGAGGGTTTCGAAACAGAAAATAACAGAACTATTCATGCAGAAAGCTAATTACACCCGGAGGGGAAAAAAATCACTTGCAAAAATCGTCACTCGCATATGATCGTATCCCACCAAGATCAGGGGAAGGCTTTTCGTACCTCTCTCGTATTATCATTGTACAGCATAGATTTATTCTATAGCGCTTTTGACTGAACTTCATTCCATTGATGCTAGAGAGAAAATACAAACATTCTGATCCGTTTTCCTGCCCGAGCGATAACCATTCTCCCCAGTCGGATCTACATTTAGTATTATTTTGCAAGTACTATCTTAATGAAAGAAAATCATTTATTTTTCCAATTTTAAGGCCCCATAACTTCAAGCAATGCAGGGTGGCTCTGTATTTTTTAAAGGCTCTTCCTGATTTGCTTGTTTGCTTTTCTCTAGCATCTTTTCTGTGGGCTTGCCTGAGAAAAAGGAAGAGCCGGAGTCTGTTGTTCTAAATCGCGACAATCATATTAAAATTGGTCATACTTGTGTGACACGGGCCTAAGAGCTACTATTAGCCTATTAGGATTTTAAGTGCTCCTTGTAAAATGGTTTTCTAATATTGTTTTTACAATGTGCATGGCAAATTTGATGAAATATATTTTAGTTTTTTAAGCTTATGAATGTTTTATATGCTCCTATAAGATTATTTTAAATACTCTTGGATGAATTTGTGCTTTTATGATCTGCTTCAAAAAAGATCGAATAAAGTGTTGTGACTTGACTCGAAGAGATCAAGAGCAACAGAAAATAGAAATCTGTGCCCAAAGCCATCTTCACCAGAAAGCACCTTTCTTACCTAGAGAAACAACCTCAATAAACTACCGGAAGTTGATATGGGCTGACCATACACAAGCAAGATCTAAACACATAGCTGAAATTATAGCAAATGAGTTTGCAGTAAGGATTTATGTAATCCAACTGCAAATTGGTCCCTCTTTACTGGGGAAACAATGGTCAATCATCAAATTTGCAGATGTATAAAGACAAATCAAGAGAAATCTAACTCAGAAGAACAAAGGAGAATTGTCAATAAGGCACACTGTTGTGCATTAAGAACAGAGAGTCATCGTGCAAGGAGGCAGGTAAAGAGATTTGCAGATAACTTCGAGCTTAGAGGAATCTTCAATAAAATTAACAATCAATACAGAAATGTAATTTGGAAAAAAAATAGAGATTAAACAAATTTTCTGGGAAACTGTCCTATTCCTCTCCAAGAAGAAAAGCACACAAGACTTCCGGCAATTAGTGAACAGTTTAAATCGTGCTCCATGCCCAGTAATAAGCTCAAATATGACTGAAGAGATTTAGGTAAATTGTTTGATGGATCATTTCAAACCCTCCAGCAATTTAGCTATACAACATCCAAATTCACAGAGCCATCTTATAAGAAATCAGCCATGTTTACAGGAATGGCCTCCCCTCCAGTTCTCAGAACATCAATCCGGCACAGCAATAGAAAAAGGCAGGAAGGATGGGGCCCCTGGTCCGAATAGACATCGGGAAGCACTTTTTATTTCAAAGACAGTGTTTTGGGTGAGTCTACCAACATCTTTATACAATAGCTCACTCCAGCAAGAGATGATACCCGACTCACGGAGGGGATCAATAATCAATCCAATGTTTAAGAAGGAAACAGGCAACAACCTGAACATTATCACATAATAACCCTCCAAGATGTCAAGGCTAAATATTTCACCAGTTTGATTCTTAATTAGCTGCTGGAATGGGCAAAGATACACAAGATTATGTCTCTAAGTATTATTTCTCACAAAGAACTGGCATGCAAACAAACTTACTGTTGGTATCCTTATTAATGGATACACTTAAACACAAGAAACAGGCAATTCATTTGTGTTATGTTGATTATAAACCTGCTTTTGATTGTTTAAGTTGAGACCTTTTGTGGCAAAAGCTACTTTTCTGGTGTATCTCAGAACGAGTCTTAAAGGTCATCCAATTGTTATATATGAACATCTTGGAGACGGAACTTTGGTATCAAGGAAACATTTTGGTAAATCAGTGCCTAAAGCAGGGTTGTGTTTTAGCACCATATTTATTTAATTTGTTCTTAGCTGACTTATCGATTACACTGAATGGAGTAAATTCACATGTACCAAAATTAGGATCTATGATCATATTGAATTTATTGTATGCTGACAATGTTATATTGATCAGTCAAACAAAGATCGGTTTGCAACAACTCATAGACCAGCTGTATAAATATTCGGTAACAAATGGTATGACAATTAATTTAAAGAAAGCAAAGATTTTGAAAGTAAGTGGTAGAATAAATAAAAGGCATTAAAGGTACCTGGGCAGTAACCTTCTTGAACAGACAACAACGTACAGCTACCTGGGAGTTCTGTTTAATGATAGGGCTACATTCAAACAGCATTAGAAAGATCTGAAGAGCAAAGCAGTTTCCTTGACCCTGGCATTCTGTACATTACAAAGAACTTTAGACAGCCCACGTTACGCACCACTATTGAAAGTTTTTGCTGCAAGTCTTCTACTAACCTTTACATATGGTAGTGAAGTGCTCTGTGTAAGAGATGCAGCACTTTTAAATTTAATTTCCAAGAATGTATTAAGAACACAGTTTTACCTTTCTATGGAAACATTCTCAGCCCAGATCAGATTGGAACTTGGGCTAAAAACCCAATTAATAGCAAGATTAGGAGCCTATGTTAAAACCTGGAACAGAATAAGGTCAGCCTCTGGAAGCCTTATATGCCAAGCTTTGTGGCAGGAGATTCAGAGGAACAAATTAGCACCAGCAAACCTTTATTTGGACTCAACTATTAAAGTCCTGGGATTCCAAACAATATGGTTAAACTCCTCTTCTGCAGCTTTTAAAAAAAAATTAGTACAGTAACTAAATTATCATTACTTAAAGACAAAGAGAAGCTAGCCGGTAGATCGCATGCCTGGACCTTGATCAATAAATATAAAATATCGAAGTATCAATCATGTCTTGATGCAGGATGGTCAAAAAAAATGTAAATAGATTTTTTGCATCTCCGTTTCAGCAGTATGCCCGGAGAAATAAAAGGAAAAAATGGAAAAAGGAACTAGCTAAAATGCCTTGTAGGTTGTGCAACAAAGGAGAAGGAATCTTAATGCACATCCCATGTGTATGTCTAGGATTACTACAAGAAAAATGTCTCTGTCTGAAACTTCCATTTAATGAGCAGGGAATACACACCTGCAGGCAGGCGGTTATTGCTAGTTTTAGATCCAATGACTCTTGTCGATTTGCTAACTTTTTAATCATTGCAAGGAAAAAGCTGAAAGAGACTCTCTAACATTAACTGTCAATTGAGAAAATTTTATAAAGTGAAAATAACCTAATACAATCTGTTGTATTATAACTCTGCTTTTGCTTATATTATGCCTAACAATTTATTTACTAAAGGGCACATGCATCATGCTAGGATTTTGCGAGTCCTTAATTGTGAATATTAAGGATTCGCAATAAAGGACTTGCAAAATCCTATGCATGTAGGAATCGCTATAATTATCGCGAATCCTACACATTCTTTATTTACGACTCGCAAATAGCGAGTCGCAAATAAGGAATAGCTTCCTATTCAGGCCCATAGGAATGAATGGGAAATTGCAAGCGCAATTTGCGAGTACCAATTGGTACTCACAAATTGCTCATGCAATTTCAAGGGTGCAAGGGTGGCAAAAGGACACCCTGTTGCACCCCTGATATTGATCTGTGCACAAATATTGCGCACACACATGTCCCAAGGACATGTGTGTGTGTAACCTACAACTGTAAAAAATGCACTTTAGTGCATTTTTCAAATTTTTTGCAAATTACCATGAAGTTCAACTTCATGGTAATTTGCGCCCCCTAGTAGCGAAATCGCAACTTCAAAGGGGTTCTTGCATTGCATTTAAGGAATCGCAAAATGTGATTCCTTAAATGCAATCGCAATTTGAGAACTCGCAATTAATTGCAAATTCTCAAATTACGAGGGCCTTGAACCTTGATGCATCGCAACAGCTAATTTTGCGATCGCAAACGGACGATTTTTGCGAATCGCACCGTTTGCGATCGCAAAAAGCTTTGATGCATGTGCCAGTTAGTGTTTAATATTCGAAGAGAAAAAGCTGCAAGTGATTCCAAATTATCAACTGTGAACTGAATAAGGAATAGCTTCCTATTCAGGCCCATAGGAATGAATGGGAAATTGCAAGCGCAATTTGCGAGTACCAATTGGTACTCACAAATTGCTCATGCAATTTCAAGGGTGCAAGGGTGGCAAAAGGACACCCTGTTGCACCCCTGATATTGATCTGTGCACAAATATTGCGCACACACATGTCCCAAGGACATGTGTGTGTGTAACCTACAACTGTAAAAAATGCACTTTAGTGCATTTTTCAAATTTTTTGCAAATTACCATGAAGTTCAACTTCATGGTAATTTGCGCCCCCTAGTAGCGAAATCGCAACTTCAAAGGGGTTCTTGCATTGCATTTAAGGAATCGCAAAATGTGATTCCTTAAATGCAATCGCAATTTGAGAACTCGCAATTAATTGCAAATTCTCAAATTACGAGGGCCTTGAACCTTGATGCATCGCAACAGCTAATTTTGCGATCGCAAACGGACGATTTTTGCGAATCGCACCATTTGCGATCGCAAAAAGCTTTGATGCATGTGCCAGTTAGTGTTTAATATTCGAAGAGAAAAAGCTGCAAGTGATTCCAAATTATCAACTGTGAACTGAGAAAATTTTAGAATGTTACAATAACTTAATTTATCTTGTTATATCATAACTCTGCTTTTGCTCTTAATTTGCCTCATCTCTATGTACTTTATGGAGAGAAATGATAGTATGATAGTTTTGCACTATAGGAACATTTAGGAATCAAGGGATCTTGATTGGTATCAATGGTCCTGGACATTTGGTTATATTTTAACCATATTGAACGTCTTTTTAACTTATGTACTGTAAAATCAAAAGAAATAGGTAGATGGGAATATATATTTTACTAGTTTTTATTGTTTAAAAAGTCACTATTTTTGTACGCCAATATATGTCTAATGCTATGGTTTTAAATAACTATGCGTGAATAAACTTTACCTTACTTACCATATTCCTGCACTTCATGGACTGAAAACCACAGTGGTCCCGCCAAGCATATTGTGGCCTCCTGACCTCTGGAACACCGCCAAGGAACGGCAGTTCCCTGGCGACTTTGGTAGGGCTGTGGCAGTCTCACCGCCCAACAAATTATCGGTTAGTCCGGAGACCACCACAGATGCCCCCCATGAGTCAAGTGGCCCTCTAGTGTGCAATTCTAGGTCTTTTTAATACAATCTATATGATTTTTTTTTGCCGCTGTTTAAGGATGATTCTTTATGTAGTACATAATTTATGGTGTATAAGTATAAAAGCTGAGAACAGTAAAAAAAATGGAAAATCAAAAGCATATTTTTACTATAACACAGCATTACAGCATGTTCCATAAGATTACATTCACAGGGAGTTCCAGATTACAGTTAAAAAAACATACACCCACTTACACAGTCAGACACCAACTTATACTCCCATACAGAAACTCACACACCCACTCACACACTAATACAGTCAATCACACACCCACTCACACACTGATATAGACACTCACATACCCACATACCCACTGCCACAGGGACAATTGCACACCCACTCATAGACCTACACAGGTACTCATGCACCTACTTATACACAGATACAGTCATTCAAACAGACTCACACGCCCATATTGACACTCACACGCCCATACTGACACTCACATACCTACTCACACACCAATAGTCACTCACTCACACACACTCACACACTAATACAGCCACTCACACACTCACTCACATACCCACACTCACACACCCACGTACACGCTGATATAGACCTTCACACACACATACACCAACACAGGCAGGCACACACTCAGTCACATACCAATTGTCAGAATTCCTGCCATAGCTCAGCTCTGTTGACTATCATAATATACTGGCATGACTCATATAATTCCCCCCAATACTTATGAAAGAACGTTTAACCATCTTACATGTTCTTGGTAATAGCAAGCTGCAGCTGGTATTCCCTGGTTTGTTTGAAAAGGCTTAATAGCTTTTACAAATGTTCTACTATGCATATGCAAGGTCAGGATTCAGGTGCCATGAAAAAATCCAGAAAATGCAATAGAATAAGCATCAAGCAACTGACAAACATGACCTCAACTTGAACCTTCTGGAAAACAGACCTTATCAAATTAATCCCCTGCACCTGTTCCTTGCTATAAGCAGTTAGAATGTGACCTTTGTGAACATTCTAAAACATCTTCTAGAAGACAGCCTCATCAAATTAATCATCTGCACCTGTTCCTTGCTATAAGCAACTAGAACACAATCTTAGTGAACATTCTAAAACACACTCTAGAAGGAAGCCTCTTCAAGTTAATTATCTGCACCTGTTCCTTGTTACAAACAATAAGAACGTAACCTTTATGAATGTTCTAAAGCAGTCTTATTTAAAGACCATCCATACTCCTCCCCTTCGCTTAGCCTCTTAGCCTGCCACTCACCTGTTTCCCAGGTTCCAGGACTCTGTCTTGCCAACTCCCTTGTTCCTTCCACTTCAACCTCACCACATCAGCCTCGAATCTGGATGGATAAACAAGAAGAAAAGGAGAGATCAATTAACAGATTTGATTTCACTACATGCAGAGCTCAGTTGCAACACCATGCTTGCAGACAAGGTAACCAATGTTTTTGTTCCAAAAAGGACTTGAGTGGAGCTAACCTGTCCAAGGTGATATAGCTAATACTAGATTAAAGTCTTATTAATTGTTTGTTCATACATAACATATCTGCCGGTACCGTTCATCAAACTAATGTGAATGTCTGCTGCAGTTGTGTAGATGAGCCACAGCTTTTTTAGACTCCACATGCTCTGTCCATCCCAATCACCTTCCCTCTGGGATTTGCCACCAGAGCATTGTCTCCCTCTGTACACCAAGGGCAAGTCTTAAGGAGATTCTGGATTAGCATTGCCGCCCCATCACAATCACCTGGGATCCAGGTGGGTGGCTTATGACACCAATAGAGCCATTCATACACACACACACACACACACACACACACACACACACACATCAATACAGCCACTCACACACTGATAAAGCCACTCATACATTCATTCACACACTGATATAGCCACTCACACACATACAGACAATCACACACCCATTGCCACAGAGACACTCGCAAACCCACTCACAAACCCATGCAGCAATTGACACACCCACTAGAACACGCACATAAAAACTAATTCTTGGTCCATAAAGTGTGCTTTTTATCATTTGATGTAAATCCATTCAGTAGTTTATGAGATATTAAGCCTCAAAAACTTTGTATGATTCACGCCATGGAGGATCCGCGGGGATGGCAGATCTCAAGACAAGATCTAATTGTTTGCCTACACATCAAAAAGAATGTGGCAACAGCCATCTTAGGACTGCAGACTTAGGGGCCGATACACCCGTCATCGCAGCTGCAAAAGGGACCGCCCGCCATAGTTGCGGCGGTCCCACCATACGAATTATGATGCGCCCGCCAGTGTGGCGGGCGCATCCGGTATATTTTACATTGCAGCGGGCGGTTCTGCAAGCAGCACCCACGGCAATGTAAAAAATACATGTTGTGCTTTTACATGCACAATATGACAGGCACCGCTCGGTGCCTGCCACATTGTACATGCAAACGCAGGGGGTACCATAGGTACCACCCATGTGCACCCTCCACCCCCCAACACCCCGGGGGCCCGCAATGGAACTGCCAGCAATGCAGCCATGGAAAGGCTGATCACAACCTGCATTGTAATATGGATGGCGGTGTCTTCCAGACACCGCCACCATATTAAACCGTTTTCGCTGGTCGACTCAACTGGCGGAAAAGCGGCGGACGGTCTTTCCGTCCGCCGCAGACCCCCCAGCCATCATAATATGGCAGGGGGTTTTTGCAGTCAGGATGGCGGGTGGATCGCCCCCACAGGGCCAGCAGTGACCACTGCTGGCCCGGCGGGGGCGATCCGCCTGCCATCGTAATCGGCCCCTTAGTTCTTTGTATTATGAAAAACCTTGAAAAATATATAGGGGGCAAGGACCCGGGCACCCATAGGTCTGGTATAGGGGTCCTGGGGCAAAAAGCATATTTTTTCATAACATTTTGCTGCTAATTCATGGTAAATAAATAGGGAATGTTTAAAAAAACAGAGGGGCTCCCATGCTATGAAAAACAACCACCGCTGGGGTGGACCAGGGCCACCAGGTGGTACATATAATTAAATAATTGAAGGGGCCATGTACCTCTCCTCCCTGAGCTTTAAATAGGCCCCAGGGACCATATCCCTGGGATCGCTTTGTTAATAATAAGGGGAGGGAGCTTGCGGCCTCAGGTCCCTGGGACCCATTGCCCAGAGCTGCATTTATTGTTAAGGGCTGATGGAGTGAGCCCCAATACTTGAACAAGCCCACACAATCCCTTCCCCGGTGGAAGGTAATTTACAAAAGGGAGGGGTTGTGCATGGGGCCCTCTTTCCCAATTCCACAATCGGCCCCAAGGACCCTAGCCACAGTCTCACTGGCAGGAAACTGAACTTTGCTCTTGCCTTTTGGGAGCAGTAAAAAATGCTGCTCCAGCCAGGGCATGAGCCAAAAATTGTGCCAGCTACCACCAGCAACCACTATGGTGCTAGTCAGGGAGCAGTCTGGGCATATGGGGGCCTAGGGGTTCCCCCAGTGGCACACAACAAAGGAAGTACTGCATGTGCCCCAGGTGGGCACTGGGGCACCCACCGAAAGATAACAAAGTTGCCGGCTATACCCCCAATGGGGACTAGGGTGCAGGCTGGGGCCACAAGGGTCCTGCGGCTTCCCCCAATGTCCAAACATTAAAAAGGTGAGAGTGGCTCAGGTGGGCACCAGGGCACCCCCCAAAAAAAATAATAAGGGAGCCTTAGGAGCTGCTCATTAATTTTTCACTTCTCCGCTAAGTAGTGCTCCATAATGCCCTGCAAGGGCTTTTTAGATGTATTTTTGGAGCCTGGTGTTGTCCCTAGCAAGGGCAGGGGCACCACTCAGCCTTTTTTAATGTATTGAGGGTGCAGGGAGAGCAGCTGCCCTCCAGAAACATTACAAAAAAACGGTAAGTCTTCTGGGTCATTAAATCCATGACCACAGGAGAGCTTACCATATTTTTTTTCAAAACAGTCCTAGTTGGTGCTATATACTCTCTAGCTGGAGAGCAGAGCCCCCCTTGTGGTTGGTTCTGTGGCTGCACTTTGTAGCCTTAAAACTATTTTAAAAAGCCTCAAAGACATGTTGATTATTTTTAGACAATCACATTTGTTAAACATTGCACAGTGTGAATTAATTACATATACATTTGCTTCAAAATATTGGGTTTTTTTCCACAAAGGAAATAGGTGTGGTGTATATATGTTGATATGCTGAGCCCTTCGTAAAGCCAATAGGCCCAACTTTTTATAGTTTGGTGTTGTGGCCTGTTGAGCACTGTGCACACAAGGGTTTGGGCACCATTCCTAGTTGCAGCCAACCCCACTCTGTGCATGACTGAAGGTTGTGCATGGCATGGAGTTGGCTGCCCATGAGGGGTTGGACGCAGGAGTGGGATGCAGGCCAGGCCCTGTGGCCAAACCTACTGCGTATATGACTGAAGGCCATGAGCAGTGTTGGGGTGGTGTTATTAAATTATTACTTTAGGTAAAAAAACACATAGAATTTCACTGAAAGAAACCAAAGGTTAAATTAAAGTTATAGTTAAGTATAGAATTATCTTACTTTGCATAAAATAAACATTAGAAATTCACTAAAAAACAAAGGTTATAGGGAAGCTATAGGTGAAAATGTCAGTTAAAACAAACCATTTTAAACAAACAAAACCACTGAAATTCACCATTTATAGTTATCTCAAGTAAGCATATCTTGCACCCTAAAGTAACTATAACTATGTCCCCAACCATGCACAGCCTTGTCATCAATTATATCATTCAGATGTTACTTTCATGTTATCAATGATGTCATAGAACCACATGTAGCCTTCCTCCTCGAGACCTTGCAACCCCCATGGACCCAATCCCTCAGGGCTGTATTCATTTTTTATGTGACTGGGGCACCTGGCTTCCTCCCTGAGCCAATATTGTCCCTGGGAATCCCATCCCTGGGGACTAGGGTGGGTACCCACCGGGGGCACTCACAACCCAGAATTAAGAAGGTATGGGAAGGAGTCTCTCAGTTCCATCCAGCCGGACTGCTCCCCTCCATGCACCCATCCTGGGTACATCAGGAGCCAGCTTTGCTCCCACTCACACCAGGATTAAAATCTCTGCTCTATCCAGGTGGGAGAAATCTCAGTTTCCCTACATGTAAGAGCATGAGCAGGGAAAAAAGCGTGAGCTCCCACTCAGCTGGAACACTTCTTCAGCTCCTGACAGATGGGATTTCCCCTTTTTTCTCCATCCCCACTCTCATGGTCAGGGAAACAGTGTTCTGGGGATATGTTCCTTGGGACACAATAGAGCTGGGCTCAAGGGATCAGAGGCTCAGAGAGGGGGACCTCCTCCCTGTAATTAAATATTGACCTCAGGGAATGGAGTTCCTGGGGCCTGTATGGGGCTTGAGGAGGTGCCCACACAGTCCATCACCTTCTCAGAAATTGTGATCTGCGGGTTGGGGTCCCCAGAGCTTTTGGAGGGTTGTGGAGGGAGGATCAATGCCCCCACCCCTTTAATTTATTATCGCCCCAGGGGATGGGACCCCTTTGGCCTCAGAGATGCTTGGGGTAGGGGGCTACACACTGTCCTCCCCTTTATTTCAGAATCCTCCCATGGTCTTATAGAAGTTTGGGGACGGGAGCTGCATGTCCCCCTTCCTCTACAAACTGTTTGCAATGTCCCCCAGGCCCTGGGTCACCCTGCGGGGGATTATTTATTTCAAGCACAGCAGCCTATTTTTATTTTTTAATTTTACTGTGTATTCGAAGCTCCATCAGAAATTTGTAGTAGAAAAATGTTTTTAATCCTTTTTTGCCCCAGGAGTATTCCCTCGGGGATGCCTACAGCAGGCCTAGGTGGCCCTGCCCCCTTATATGCCCCCTTAAATCTGACTTTTATGTTTTTCTCAAGAAAAGGAACTGAGTCCCAAATCCTAGGATGGCTGCCGTCACATTGTTGTTGATGTGGTGGCAACCAGTCAGATCTCAGCATGCTTTCTGAACCAAGATCTAGCATTCACGCAAATTGAATGTAAATCTGTGCAGCCATTTGCGCGTTAGCTGTGTCTAAATTTCTTATGGAAAATGAAAATGGAAAACATGGGTCCCCTCTTTTTCTCAGCCTCTTCTTGACAATTCACCCCAACACTTTCCACAAAGGAGCAGAGGTGGATGAGACTTTTTAAAGAAAATTTCTTGAAGATTTGCCAAATGGCACCAAAGTTATAAGCAAACCAATCAATAATTTGCTTATAACTTTAGTATCATTTGACAAATGTATGAATATACACAAAAATTGGCAAAAATTGGCATACATTTAGCAAGTTTATCTCTCTATAAGTTTGTTCAAATTTGTGCTGACTCATCAAAGTGAGAACATTTACAAGGTGGGGCCGAAAAAATATATCTACTAATAACTGTGATATTGTTTCACAAATTAGCTTGAAATTTGGCAAACATTTAGCGTGTTTACCTAACCCTACGTAGATGGAGTTTCATGGACATCCTTCAACAGGGGGCGCAGTTCCCCAAAGCTAGCCTGCAACAGACTACCAACTCACAATATGCACAACCTTCCAACATGGATGAATTGGCCATAGGTACTGGCCTGTGCCCTTACTGGATGTTTTGTTTCTGGACTTTGTTTTAATGGGTTTGCAGACTTAACTTTGGTAGCGCAAACTAGAAATGGAAAAACAGAGCTAAAAAAAACATTTTGTCCAATGGGGGGTTTATTTTTAAATGTGGACCTACAGAAAGTATGCAGAGCTGGCTTCAAGGACTGTCTGCACACTAATGGTCTAGCTATCTTTATTTTTTAACCCTTTCAAGCGAATGACTAAATATTGTGATGCTAACTATTTATAAACTACTGAACAGATTTACTCCAAGCATAGTCACTTTCTTGCGTACATTTTTTGTTTTATTTCAAGTTTGCTATAATTCTCTTAAAGTATCATTTCTGTAGCAGAAAGCAAAGATTCCTAGTTTAGGTAAAAACGGAACTGCTTCAATTTGTGGCCACCTACTTAGGTGTACCGCCCCTTGATGGAATGCTTCAAACACAAAATATTACAAGTAAGCTAAACATGGGATGTGTTTGCCTAGGGTTGTATGACAATACAACGCATGCATTTACCACACATACCTTTATCATAAATACCTTTACCACACAGACATCGCAACACGCAATGCTTTTATTATGCAATGCCTTTATCATGCAAACCTTTACCACACATATACCTGTATCACAAATGCCTTTAAAATGCAAGGTAAGTAGACTTTCCCAAGCCTCCTGTTTCCTTCTTGAGGGAAGACCCCCAACTCCTCCTTTTTTAAAATATTTGTATTCCCCTTGTTTACCTTATCACCCTTTATCTATACCCACCCTTCAACCCTATAAAAAGCCCAACCCATGCTATACTCCTGCCAAACCTTAAACCCTAAAATTGCCCTTACCACCTTTTAGTCCCACCCACCCCTAAAACCTAAAAATGTCCTTTACATCCTATAGCTCTACCCACCCCAGAGCCTTAAAAGTACCCTTAACACCCTATACCCCTACCCACGGCTAAACCCTAAAAATACTCTTACCACCCTAAAGTCTTACCCACAACTAAACACTAAAACACCCTTACTACCCTATACTCCTATCCACCCCAAAATCTATGGTGGCTTCTGTTAGATTTAGCTCAAGTAACTATGACTGCTACATTTCTTTGGCTTTGTACGAGTGAAATCAAAGCCTAACTACAACGTCCTTTTAACCTTTTTTACTGACAAAAAAAGGTTAAAAGGACTAACTATGAAGTCCCTGAAACCTTTGGTTTTTAAGTGAATTTCTAAGGTATCTTAATTTTATTCCCTAAGTCTAACCTGTAACATTTTAGAGTGACTGTCTCAGTGGGTATATGAGTTAGTGCGTGAGTGCCGCAATGGGTGTGTGAGTGTCTCAGTGGGCCTAAGAATGGCTGTATCAGTGTCTCATTGGGTGTGTGAGTGGGTGTGTGATTGTCTCACTAGGTTTATGAGTGGGTGTGCGAGTGTCTGAGTGGGTCTGCAAGTGCCTCCATGAGTGTGTATCAGTCTGTGAGTCAATCAATCAATTAATCAACCATGGGTATGTATAGTGTGGCTACTCACATGTAAAGGTTTCAAGGCATGGGGGGCTTCTGACCTGACAGGATGTGGAGGTTCATTCAAAGAGTCAGGTCCTGAGGTCCTTGAATTGGGTCAACAATGCAGATTGTCTGAGGTGGAGGAGCATGAGTGTCTGAGTGGGTCTGTGAGTCAGTGCATGTGTCTGAGTGGGTATGTGAGTAGGTGCATGAGGGTCTGAATGGATTTGTGAGTGCCTGCGAGAGTATCTGATTGGTTCTGTGAATGGGTGCATGAGTGCTTGAGTGGGTTTGTGAGTCGGTGTATGGGTATCTGAGTTGGTCTATGAGTGCATGTAGGAGTGTTGCAGAGGGTCTGTGAGTGGGTCAGTGAGTGGGTGTATTAATGTCAGAGTGGGTCTGTCAGAGTGTGTGTGAGTACCTGAGTGTGTGAATGGGGGTCTACGTGCCTGCGTGGGTGTGTCAGTGGCTGTGTCAGTGACTGGGTCAAAACAAAACTGCACCTGCTCCTTTATCCAACAAGAGTCCACAGCTTTGCACAAAATATCTACACAAGTGGAGTAATGCTACTGGTTAATTATTAAGCTCTACCTCCTTGGGCAAATGTCCAGTATGTATTGTACATTATAGCTGTATAATGGAGCACAAGGAAATGTCAACAGTAACCTTATAAACATGTTGGCACTGTGATTAGTCCTCATGCGTCTTTATCCAGATATTTGTGAAAACATGATCTTACTATATAGAAGACGACAAGAGTACAAAGAGGTAAATCTCCAGCAAAAAGGGTCCTTCCTCACAAATATATGAAAAAAGTGTTTCTTTTTTTGGTGGCAAAGTCCTCATGTTTCACGGCATCAACAACTCCTCCTCACGGGGGGGCATTTTGGTAAGCTGTCCATCATCATAGCAAACGGCAGGGAGACTTTTACACATCACTTAAGTGGACGGGCCAAATGGGCAAAGCTTCCAACTGCTCAGCCAATTTTGATACTCGCAGCCATTAAAACGGAGAACCATGACTCTGCTCTCACCAGGACAGGACAAGAAAAAACCCACTCATCACAATCACATATATATTGTGCGCCAATAGGTCAACGATTAATTCACCTCCACAAGGCATTTCGGATGATTTTTCAATATGGACTTGCCTAGAAAACACACTTTCTTGCTTTCACCAAGCCCAGGAGTTAGGATCCTTTACAGAAGTGGAACTTCAGCTGAGCACTAGCTGTGTTTATATTTGTATGTGTATCCTGTTGAGGTTTAATTTTTGTGAAATCAGCATCTGGGCCAGAAAGACCCCAGTGACCCCATCCCTGGAGCCTGGCAATGACTTAATGGGGAGGGTGGCCAAGCAATCACCCTCACTAGGCCAATTTCATCCCTGGGGACCCGATCCCCTGGGCTCAGCCATTATTGAATGGTGGAGGGAGCTTGTGGCCCTTCTTCCTGGGCCTATTTCAGCCCCAGGACCCTATTCCCGGGGCCCAGCCACGTGTGTCTGGGTGCCCTGGTCCCAGCCAGACTTGGGTCCCTTGCTCACTATGCCACTGGATTCAAGCTAGCCTGGCTGATGAAGGGTGACATACCCTGAAATCGGTCCAAGGATGCTTGTTTCTGGTCCAGGGAGGACCTGGCTTGGTAGTTCGGTCTGGACTGTTCCCATAAGGCACAGGGTCAAGACTGATTTGCATATGGCTGGATCCAAAATGGGGTGGCGTAGTGGGCAAAAGAACGATGGATTTAACCCAGATCTTTTGACTGGGGAGAATGTCTGAATCATTCAGCATTCCATCCATCATTTGTTGCAGATACACAGGTCCCAGCCAGGGCACCAAGTGTGCATGATGTTGACTGTGGGGGGAGCCTCAAGGCTCTTGCAGCCCCAGCCAGGTCCCCACCTTCGGCAAGAGCTGGCATTGCTACTGCATGCAGTGAGCTGCTGAAAATGCGGCTCCATGCAACCACTCACACACTCACTCACACACCCATACAACCAGTTACAAACCCATTCACAGATCCACACAAGCACTCACACATCCACACACTCATCCATACAGCCATTCACATAGACACTCACTCTCCAATACAGCAACACACACACCATCCCATTTAACTAAACACCCACAATGCTACTCACTTATCCACACTGCCACTTGCACACCCAGTCACCCACTCATACAACCACTCACACACCCATACAGCTACTCACATATCCACTCACAAACTCAATCACTCACCCAACTACTCACTCACCCATACAGCAACTCATACACCCACTCACTCACTACTACAGACACCCACACACCCACTCACTCATCCATATAGCCACTCACACACCTACTCACTAGCCCATACAGCCACTCAAACAGCCACTCACTCACCCATAGAGCCACTCACATACCCACTCACTACCCAAAGCAGACAGTCACACAGACACTCCCACAGCCATACATTTACTCACACACTCTTATTCACCCATACCGGTACTCACACAGCCACCACTCTACACATACAGCTAATCACTCACCCACTCACACACCTATACAGCCACTCAGACATCCAATCACACAGAGATACACAAATTCACACGGCCACTTATATAATATTTGTTTAAAAAATTATCATTCATTAGTAGTACACAAAGTATAGTAATTTAACTTTTGTAGTACCTCACTATATATGTTTAGCACTCATAAACATTTAGAAAACACACACTGGATGATGTCATCAGTGGTGTCATCAGTAATGTCATTTGATTTGTCATGAGCGATGTCATGAGTAATGTCACTGACCATGTCATGAGTGAGGTAACATATGAGATCATAAGCAGTGAATTGCAGAGGTGTAAATTATAGGTAGCTAAGGTAACTATAACTGCTGAATTTCACTGGTTTTGTTTGAGTGAAATCTGAGCCTAACTATAATGCCCCTGTAACCTTTTTTCAATGAATTTTTATGTTTTTTGTAAATATTATTTCCCAACTATAACTTTCCTGTAACCTTTGTTGTTTTCAGTAAATGTTTAAGATTTGTTTAATGTTAAGTAAGATGGCCAGCACAGTGCAGAATGGGGTGAGGGGTTGAATGCAGGGCCTCGCCTGGCATTGTGCCGCCACCACCCAAGCTGCTGCTCCTGCCCCTCTCCTCCTTACTACCCATGGTCCAGGTCTATGGCTCTCCTCCCTCAATACAGTTGTATGTGGCCATTGTTCTGTCACTGTCTTTCCCACCTGTGCTAAAGAGGTAGGTTGCTGCCCCATCCAACTCTTCCCTACCCTTTGTTGTCCAAGTCCATGCACCAGCTCCCTCCCTACTGCCCTGCATGGTCTGATGTGCTGACACTGCCCTCCATACGTGCCACACTTTTGGCATAACTGTTAACACTATAGTTGCGCATTAGAACGCTGTGGTAATGCTGCTGATCACTCTGGGTCCGATTCACAGAACTAATCTGAGATAAAATCCTAAACTTACTACTTTTGGTATTCACGGAAGGCATTTAGTAGTACTAAAGTTAGGACTCCAAAAAGTCGTAAAGTTAGGATTTTATCTCAGATTAGTTCTGTGAATCGGCCCCTAGGGAGTTAACTGGCAGTCTACTGCTGGCATTCAAAGTGCACATTTCAGTTTTCATGTAAGAATATTTTAATGAAATAGAAGAGGAAGATATTTGAGAACTCCCTTAAAATGTGTCCTAATTTTTCTTTTTACAGCACTAACTATCATTTTTATGACAACCTGTGCCCCCTCATTTTTATTTTTATTTCTAAATTAAATGTTTTATGTTTTACCAGTTTGATTCAATCAACATGGCTTCAGGTGTGCCATACTTCTGTCATAAATAACACTGTTAGCGCTCTAGTTGCACTCTGGGAGGCTGCAGTAGAACACAAGGTAATCAACTGACAGGCTGCTCCTGTTGAAAGTATATGATTTACTGAAAATGAGAATTTCATATGGCTGAAAAAAATTAAGTAAATTTACAGAAAATGTGCTCCTGTTTTAACTTCTGGAGCACCTTCCATAACCTCTATGGGAAAATCATGAGATTTTCTTTTCTCCCAATCATGATTCATTAAATCCCAGTAGAATGCTTTTTAACAGGGTAAAATCACCTTACAACACACCACAGTTCCTAAAATTGGTATGGTACCAACAACAAATTATTTAAATCGTAACTAAAAGCTGTTATCACCATTTATACGTTGTCTTTTTGTGACCCTCAAAACCTGCCATTCACTACAATGCATTTCAATGGGGTGCCATCATCTATATTGGTCCCAAGATGGCTGTCAACACTTCGTGGTTGAAGTGTTGGCAGCCAATCAGATCCCACCATGAGATCTGTGCTTATGCTCTGTCCAGGTAAACAAATTTGTTTTTCATTTCATATCTACACAACTACTGAACGGATTTACACAGAATAACAAGAAGCATGATCTCTGAAACTAAATATATATTTCTGCCAAATTTGGTGTGATTCCGTTTAGCTTTTTGGGCTGCAGGCACGTCTAATGACTCTGTGGGAATTACCATGTGAAACACTCTTTTTCTGACCCCCCCCATTTTTCTCGGCCCCCTCTTGACACATCACCCTGAAACGTTCCATGCACAACAAGAACCAACATGACACTTTTTTGGAAAATTTCGTGAAAATTCATCACCTGGCCTGGGGAGGGAAAATTTGTCTTAAAAATTGCCGTTATGACGCACAAAGCCATCCACTTCAATACTACCAGGTACCTGGCACAAAAATTGAACTATCCTGCGGTGTAAGAGCCTCTAGAAGCGCCACTACTTTCCTCCTGAAGCCACTTATCCTTAACAAAAAGAAAACTTGTCACAGAGCCTTCTCTGGTGCTGCTCCAAAGATATGGAACTCTCTTCCACCAGAAGTACGCAGAATCTCCGTAACCACGGTGTTCAAACTGGAAGTCAAAAGATTCCTTATGAATAAATTCCTTCAGTAATTGGGCTAGGCTCTCTGGCCCGTTGTCATTGTTCCTACTTCCATGGTTCCAACATTTACTACTACACTTTTTATGAAATACTGTGTCCCTCTTTCGCTACCCTGCACAATTGTTTAACATAACTTCCATTTGGAATTTTCATGTAATTTATGATAATTCGTGTTTTTATCCCTACTTGTTGTTGTTTTTACATTATTGTCCTTCTAGTTCCAATTCGAATGTAAAGCGCTCTAATATCCTTTGGGATCTTGTTCCCGCTATATAAAACTTTATAAATAAATAAATAACATTCAAGGGACCATTCAATGGCAAAAAATTGCCCCATTTTTGGGGCCCGAATGTAGGAACTGCACATACCTGCAGATTTCATGGGTACACGTGCAACAAATACTCTCCACATAAACTTTGGAACTACCAAGAGTTCTCTGCTTCTCTTTTCCATAATTTATGCAGCACTCTATGCCTGAAAGCATATTGTTTTCACTTGTACTGGGTGCTCCTTTGTGTCTGGACAAAGCTAAACCTTTCTAAACAGCTACAATGATAGCAAAACATGTGTCATGGGTTACTTTTATTCATTTCAGGTTGGCTTGGATGGAATTTTAACAATCCAAAGCTATATTACTGTGCTTGGTGTGGTAAAAGGCTTTTGTCATTTTACAGCTTGGCATAGGTAGCTCTGTGCTAATCCTATGCTTAAAGACTTTGCTTTAGAAATGGCAAAAGACTTTGTCCCTTGCTATATTGGGGGTGGATTGCACTGTGCTAATCCTATGCTTAAAAACTCTTTGAGGTGGAGTTGTAGGGTGCTCTATGCAGGGTCTGGTCTCCACCTAAAACTTGGGAACTAACCAGAGTTCTCTGTTTTTTTTGCATATATATATATATATATATCCACTGAAAAAACCATAGTTTTCAGGCACTTTATAGTTAGAAATTAGCATTTAAAAAACCTTATAAATTCACTGAAAAAACCATAGGTTTCAGAGGCGTTATAGTTAGCTGGACTTTTCACTCATACAAAACCATGGAAATTCCGCGCGCCCAGAATGCACTGCTGATGACGTCAAATATTACATCACTCATGACATGGTCAGAGACATCACTCATGACATCACTGATGACATCTCCAATGACATCACTGATGACATCATCCAGTGAATGTGTGTTTTTCTGAAAAATAAATGTTTTATATATGTATATGTCAAGGTCGATGGAAGAATAAAAGGGTATATAAGTGTCTAACTGGATGATTTTTTGGTTGAAAAATTGATTGTATAACTGACTGATTAAGTGTATCTTAGTGAATATATGGCTTAGTGAGTAATTTTTATATATTTAAATATCTGTATCAGTCTCCCCCTTTGTGTATAAGTGGCTGCATGGGTTGGTGAGCAGCTACATGAGTGTCTATATAGGTTATTAGTTGTTTTTTTTCAGTATCAGTATGAGTGTCTGAGTGTCTGTATGGTTCGGTGGGGGTATTACGTAGTGCATAGATGCATGAATGAGTGACTCACTGTTTGTATGTGTTGAAGACAGCATGTGTCCAGGACTGTATGGGTGGATGAGTGTGTGTATGGGTGTGTTAGTGAGTGAATGAGTGTCTTTATGAGTAACTACATATGTTTTAAACTAGTATATGTGACTATTGGTGTATATAAGTGAGTGTATGTGAGAGTGAGAGATTGGAAGAGTTCCTGTATGAATAAGTATGTGTTTCTATAAGTGATTGTTTAAAAGACTAGTATGTGTAAGTTTCTGTAGAATTTAGTGTGGTGGTGTGTGTATAACTGTATATACAAGCAAATGGATGTCTGATTCTTTATTAGCATGAGTGACTATGTGTGTGAGAAACTCTATGGATGAGTGGCGTTGTGTATCAGGATGTATAGGTGTATGAGTACATATGATGAATGAGTACATGTATGAGTGACTGTATAGTATTGTTGGTGAATGAGTGGATGTGTATGTGGATCTTAGAATTACTGAATAGGTTTTTGTAACTGGTATTGGTATGTCCATTGTTTTGAACATTTTAGTTTCTATTTTTGAATGTGTGTATCAAAGGATATATTAGGGTGAGAGGAGGTCTGCCACTCTATCACAAGGATGATGTCATGAGTGATGTCATCAGTGATGTCATTTGAGATGTCATGAGTGATGTCATGAGTGATGTCACTGACCATGTCATGAGTGATGTAATATGTGACGTCATCTGCAGTGCATTGCGGGCGCGTGAGTTATAGTTAGCTGAACTAACTATAACAGGGGAATTTCAATGGTTTTGTATGAGTGAAAAGTCCAGCTATAACGCCCATGAAACCTATGGTTTTTTCAGTGAATTTCTAAGGTTTTTTAAATGCTAATTCCCAACTATAACGTGCCTGAAACCTCTGGTTTTTTCAGTGAATTTCAAAGGTTTTTTAAATGCTAATTTCTAACTATGCCTACAGAGATAGGACATGTGAAGAAAGAAGAAAAAATGCACAGAAAGAAAACAAAAAATGCAGAAAGAAGTAACAGAATTCCTCAAAGATGAAGAAAAGTGCAGGAAGAAGGAGAACGTGCAGAAAGAACAAACAGAAGAGCAGAAAGAAGCCTTGTTGCAAAATCATCCTTTACCCTAAATGGTACTGGTGGTAACTGAGTCTGACTAACCAGTCCTAGAGCCAGTGCTATGTTAAAAGACACTTAGAATACAGTGAAAACACCTTCATACACTAGGGAACACTATGTATTGGGGTCCCCCTGTGATTAGCATGACCTCCTCTGTAAGCCCCTAGTATATAATAGGGCAGGGGGATTCAAACTACCTCTTAAAACGCGCCACAAGGCGTGTTTGCACACGTCACCTCAGGCCCCGTCCCCTCCCTTCCTCACTGTGTGAACACGCCCTGTGGCCATTTTAAGTTGGGAGATTAAGTCCCCTTGAATCCTGAGGGTCCCTAGGAACAAAATAGCCCACTAGGTACGTCCAGTAAGCGCCATTGCAGAGAGGTGTAAAAAGGGGCACGGCCTGCACCACCTCTCTGCAACGCAGCGCAGTGGTGCTTACTGGAAGCACCTGGTGGGCTAGTTGGCCCCCAGGGTCTCTCAGGATTTAAAGGGAATTATTTCCCCAACTTAAAACGTGCCACAGGGCGTGTTTGCACACGTCACCTCAGGTCCCGTCCTCACCCTTCACCACTGTGTAAATGCACCCTGTGGCCGTTCTGAGTTGAGAGATTAAGTCCCCATGAATCCTAAGGGTCCCTAGTGTCAAACTAGCCCAATAGGTACCTCCAGTAAGCACCACAGAGCTGTGTTGCAGAGAGGTGTAAAAAGGCCTCAGAACACCTGTCTGCACCGCAGCTCCCTGGCGCATACTGGAGATACCTGTTGGGCTAGTTGGCCCTCAGGGACCCTCAGTATTCTCGCAAGGGGGCGCGTTTGCAGAGTGCTGCAAGGAGGGAGCGTGGCCACTGGCATGATGCCGGTCTTTTATTTATTTATTTTTTTAAGAAGGGGGGCTGTGTGGCCCGCCTTCTTTTTCTAATTTATTTGCTCTGGGGACCCCATCCCCAGGGCCTAGCCCCTAATATTTGTATTTTTTTTTTTTAAATGTGGAAGGGGGCCACGTGCCCCCCCCCAGGCCTTAATCGGCTCCGGGGACTCCAACCCTCGGGGCATGGCCTTTATAAAAAAAAATCTTTAGGAGGGGGCCACTTATGGCCCCGGGGACCCCATCCCCCGGGCCAGCCTTTGTTTTTTATTTTTTTTAAAAATTATATATATTTATAGAAACACCTAGGGCATGCTGGACAAACCGTACGTACCTATCACCATGATGATTTGCGTGATGTTCATTAAAAGGCGACTATGCATACAATTAATCCATGTGTAATGTATTTACACCGCTAGTGAAGCTCTGACGTGTCTGACGCCCTACCGTGCCTAATCCCGGCGCCCCCGCCGGTGGGTACTCTCCAAGTAGACACCCTTGTCGTTTATTCATACAAACATGGGTAGCTATTGATGGGCACATTTAATATACGTGCACACCAAGCCATTCAAAGGGGATTCGACAAAAATTTGACCAAAACTATGCAACAAACCCCCCTCACTGTTAATAAAACACACATCCACTGCCGGATGTGTAATACTTTTTATTTTACTCTCTGGAAAGGAGACAAACCTCACTTGAGAGTAACAGCGTGCTCCTGGCTGAGCCCAATGCTGTGTTACACCCACCAGTGCCCACCGAGTGCCACACACCTCTGTGTTGTATTCCACCAGCTAGTGCGTATGCTATGACACTCTCTAGTCCATGTGCACTGTAACACCACCCTGTGAATATGTCATGCCACACTTGTCTTCGCACGGGTTATATTGCCCCATCTAACATGCCTTCCTCGATGCCTATGTTATAACGCACAGCACTATGCCATACATATTACAATCTGAGATCCATATCTATGTCACAGTGCATATGCAATGTTACACTCCCCAGCACATATTTTATATTACAACTTTAGAGACTAGTTAGGTTACACAACACTGCCCTGTGCATATTACAGTCCAAGGTGCATATCGCATAGCAAGCGCTAGTGCCTCTGCTATCTCGCGCTCTCCAATGAATCTGTCATTGCGCACAATGTATTGCATATTATATTTCATGCCCTGGTTAATCTTATATCAAACTTTTTGGTGCATAGTTTATACCATACACTACATCTAGTTTACATTTTCAATCGTGCTCTCAGGACTATATCCTGCACTTTTCACGGGCATTACATTTTGTGATGGGGGTGGAGGGTCAGGGGGTGTTTCTGCCAAGTGAGTCAGGAGTGACAGTCACAAACGTCCTCTTCTTCCTGAATAAAAGTGAGATTATGATGCATACTTGTTCATATTTGAAGTAGTTGGCACAGACGCACATTTTAAAAACAATAAAGTTGCTAATACTCGCCTTCTCTGAACAGTTAGCTTGCTGCCCCATCCACCTCCTCCCTATCCTCTGTTGTCTGAATCCATGGACTAGCCTCCCCTCCTGCCATGCATGGTCTGATATGCTGCCACTGCCCTCCATTTAGCATGATGTACCAGCCCACTCCTCCTGCCCTCCATTGCCCAATTCTATGCCCCATCATTGACCTCCTGCTTAGCCTCTGTGCTTAGCTTGCTGCCCCTATTCTCCTTCCCCCTTCCCTCCAATGTCTTTGTGCATGCCCCTGCTCCATCCGTTTTGCCCACCATGTTCCATGGACTTGCCACTCCTATCTACTCTGAGTGTTCTGTTGAGCTGACACTCCCCTCCCACCTGCCTAGCATTGTCAAATGACAGTAACCTGTCCCTGCCAACTTCACCTTGCTTGTCCACATTCCATGCCCCTATCCCCTTCCTCCTGTCCTCCATGGTCCATTTTACTGCCACACCCTTCTGCCCTCCCATGTCTGTTGTGCTGCAACTGCTCCTTCTGCCTGCCCCGCGTGGTCTGTTGTGAGGCCCCTTCCCCTGAACTCTCTTGTCTGTGCCCAGGTCCTGACCCTCCCTTCTATCCTCCATGGTCCTTTGTGCATGCTCCTGCACCCTCCTTCTTGCCCATCATAGCCATTGTGCTACCACTGACCATCCCGCTTGCCATGCATGATCTTCTGTGCTGCCACGGGCCCTCCCACCTTCCCTGTGCGGTCAGCTACCTGCCCCTGACCCCCTCCCACCATCCCTCCATGGTCTGTGTGTATACCATCATAGTCTCACTGTTGCTCTCCATGGTGTGTATTGCTTCAAGTGCCCATCCTGCCTGACCTCCAAGGTCATCTTGCTGCTCCTGCTCCTGCCTGCACCCTTGCCCCCAGCCCTCTGTTTCCATGTGCAGACCCCTATTCCCTCCCTCCTGGCTTGTCTGTTCCATTGTAATGCCCCTGATCCGTCCCTCCTGCCCTTTATGGTCTGTTATGCTACATCTTTCTCTCCTGTCTGTCCATTATGGTCAGCTAGCTACCATTGCCTCTTTCCCCTCTGTTCTCTGTTGTCCATATGCATGGTCCTGTCCCCTCCCTATTGCTTTCTATGGATTGTTGTGCTGCACTCCCGTCCCGCATGCCCTGTGTGGTGTATTGTGCTGCTGCAAACCCTGATGCCTGCCCTAATCCAATGTTCCATACTTGCGAACATTTTGAACTTGGTAAGAGGAAGATTTTGAAAACAAACTGGGGTATTGATTTTTCCCTTTGAGTTACATTGAAAAAGAGGAGATTGTAGACAGGAGACATATCAAATAAAGCCCATTTCAGCTTAAAAACATTGGATGTTTCCTGGCTGAATCAGGTCTGTTGGCATGTATGGTTGTACTACTACTGCCTCTTTCTTCTGCCCACAATGGTATATTATATTGCCACAGCCTCTCTTGCCAGTCCTGTGTTGTTGGTGTGTTGTCCCTGCCCCCCTTTCCACTGTCCTCAATAGTCTGTTGTGCTGCCACTGCCCTTCCTGCCTTCCCAGTGTGTTCAATTTGTTGCCTCTGCACCCTCCTACCTGCCTTCAATTTTCAGAGCCCGTGCCCCTGGCCTCTGCCTCTCAACATTATCCTAATGAACAACTAGATTGCTAACATTCTATATTTATTACAAAAGTGTAATCAAAACTGTAATACCTAGAGCATTTCCTTTAGAAATTACATATATGAGAGGGTCTTATTTGCATCAAAATTATGGTTAGTGCTCTAGAAAACTAAAATGAGGACATATTTTCTGAGTTTTCAAATAGGGACACAGCACTTTTAAATTATTTGTTATCTTTATGTTTTTGTATCCAGTTGACCACTTGATTGAATGTTGCACTTAGGGGAGAGGATGTGGTGTTACTTCCAGAGCTACAGACTTTGCTACTGGGGAACCAGGTTGGAGTTTCTGCTTCAGCTCGACATTCTGTGATTCTGGTCAAATCACTTAATCTCCTCATGTCTACAACCAAAATGAATTTGTTCTTGTGTGATGTAACCAATGCTCATGTAAAGCACTCCAATACCTGACAAAAAGTGATTTGCACAATTCTGTCATTGGGCTACATGTGGGCTACATCTGGGCGATATTTGTGCTGCATTTGGGCTCTTTTTTCTCTGGTGGCCATCTTGGGAGACTTATTTGTTATGAAGTTTCCTAATTTACTCATTTACTACAGTCTCCTCAGTAGGAAATGCTTTCAGTTTTTTACTTTGATTCCATCAAGAAGGTATTCAGATATGTCACACATTTGCCATAAATTCTGAATGTTAGCACTCTAGTTGCTCATTAGATCACTGTAGTAAAGCTACTGCTCACCACGGAAGTCTGCTGTTGGTATTGAAAGTGCATGTTTCAGTCTGCATGTCAGAATTTTTTAATGAAATAGAAGAGGATTTGAGAAGTCCCACAAAATGTGCCCTAATTTTTCTTTCTTGAGCACTAATCATACTTTCTATGGCAAAATGAACCCCCTCATTTTGTTCCTTTTTAAATTAAATATTTTAAGAGTTACCACTTTATTCCAATCAAGATGGCTTCTGGTGTGCCATACTTTTGTCATAAGTAGGACTGTTAGCGCTCTAGTTGTTCTTTATAACACTCTGGGAAGCTGCAGTAGAACACAAAGGAATCAACTGACAGTCTCTGCCCTTGTTGGATGTACATGTTTTACTGAGAATGTCAGACTTCATTCTCACATGACTGAGAAAGATAATGTGAATTTACAGAAAATATGCTCTCAGTTTAGCTTATAGACCACCTTCCAAACCTCTGTGGGAAAAGCATGAGAAAATAGTTTTCTCTCAAGCATGATTCATGATATCCCAGAAGACGGCTTTTTCACATGGTAAAATCACCTTAGAACACACCACAATTCCTAAAATGAGTATGGTACCATCAACAAATGATTTATAAAGTAACTAAAGTCTTAAAACCTTCTATTAACTGCATTGCTTTTTAATGAGGGGCTATCATGTATATTGCTCCCAAGATGGCTGCCAACACTTCTTGGATGAAGTGCTGACAGCCAATCAGATCTCACGATGAGATGTGTGGTTTGGCTGCGCCCAGATATATATGTGATTTTACTTTTGATTTTCTCTGGAACTACCAAACAGATTTCCACCATTTAACTAAAAGGCACGACTCTGAACCAAGGGCTACCTTTTTGCCAAATTTGGTGTAATTCCGTTCAGCAGTTCGGGCTTTAGCTGCTATTAAAGGTTCGTATGGAAAATTGCATGGGCAAAACATGTTTTGGGACCCCCCTTTTTTCTTGGCCCCCGCTTGACGAATCACCCCGAGACTTTCAGGATAGGAGCGGACTGGATCGCCCCACCAGTTTTGAAAATGTCGCAAAGATTCGTCAACCGGCGCCAACGTTTTCCAAATAGAATGTTGCGTATTTCCTTTGGATAATAGGTCCTAACTATAACTACCTACTGGCGACCGCCAGTAGGTAATATATATATATATATCTACAACCACAATAACAGTGCAGACGCGCTGTGAACAGCCTTTCCCTTACTCACTTGCGATGGTGGTCCGCGGTGAGGTGGCAATCCTCTACGTATAAACACAACGCTGTACCATTCATTTCTTGAAAAAAACAGCGACCGCCGACAACTTTCTGCTTCCCAGACAATCTTTTATTCGGAGCACAGACAACGACCAACACGACGCGTTTCGGGATAGATTCCCTTTCTCACGAGTATAGTGTTTTTTTTGCCAAGAAGTGTTTAACCCCTTCGCTGCTAGGCCTTTTCCCCTCCTGTGCTAAGCCTTTTTTTGGGCTATTTGGGGTACTGCGCGTTTAGGCCCCTGTAACTTTTAGACCACATTAGGTATCCACGCCAAATTTGCGTCCTTTTCTTCCAACATCATGCGGATTCTAAAGGTAGCCAGGGTTTGTGGATTCTCCTAGAGGGTTCCCAGAAATTAGTCAAAATACAGCAAAATTTTGTTTTTTTTGTGAAAAATGGGAAAAACTGGCTGCAAATGAAAGCGTCTGGGTTTTTCTCTGCAAATGGTATCTAAAAAGGGTTTGTGGGGCTGGGATCACCATTTATCCATCTTTTGGGGAATGACAGATTTTTGTCAGAATTCCAACATTTTGTACACAGTTTTGGCATTTTTCTGGGACATACCCTATTTTTGCTATTTTTTGTGCTTTCAACCTCCTTCCAGTTAATGGTAGAAATGGGTACAAAAGCAATAATGGATCCTGGAAAGCTATACATTTTTAAAATGTAGACACAATTCTGAATTCAGCAAGGGGTCATTTGTGTAGATCCATCAAGTTTTCTTTATAGAAACTAACAGTTAAATATCTGAAAAATTGAAAATGAGTTGAAAAAAGCAGCCTTTTGTGTCAACGTTTTCACCTGTAACTTCTTCTAATTATAACATCTCTTTGAAAGCAATGTACCGTTACATCCGCTGGACCTTCCTGGTTGTGTGGATATATAGGACTTGTAGGTTCACCAAGAGCCCAACGAACCTCGAGTAAAAAACTGAGCAGCATTTGGTAATGTTTTTTTATTATGTTCTGGGTGTATAGCAATTATTGTGGGAAAATGTATACATGGAAAAATCGGTATGAAAGACACCTATGTATTTCTGAAATCGGAACAAATTACAGAGTTTAGAAACAGTGCATATTTGCACATTTTCAAAATTGGGAATACTCATACTAGCATGAGAATTATTGGTTATTTTTTAAAATGACTTTTTTTTTACACAATGTCTTTCATTGGGAATGGAGAAATGCATCAAAAATCAATATGTATTAACAGTTGCTTTCCAATCTGAACTACTCTAAGTCTCCCGATAAAAATGGTCCCTCACTTGTGTGGGTAGGCATAGTGCCCACGACAGGAAGTGGCTCAAAACCTAACGTGAACACACCACATTTTCACAATGAAAATTTACACATTTTTTGCGAAGAGTCTAGCTGTAGTTTTTGAACCCTAGCTCTGCCGGCACCTAGGGAAACCTAGCAAACCTATATATTTTTGAAAACTAGACACCCAGGGGAATCCAGGATGGGGTGACTTGAGTGCCTCCCACCAGGATCTGTTACCCAGAATCTCTTGCAAACCTAAAAAATTAACAAAAAAACACTTTTGCCCCACATTTCTAAGATGGAAAGTTCTGGAATCTGCATGGATCCACAAATTTCCACCCACCCCGTGTTCCCCAAAGTCCTACGAGAAAAATGGTACCTCACTTGTGCGGGTTGGCCTAGTTCCCGCGACAGGAAACGGCACAAAACGCAACGTGGTCACACCTCAATTTTGCATTGAAAAATTACCCTTTTTTGGCAAAGTGACTAGCTGTAGTTTTTTAACCCTAGCTGTGTCGGCACCTAGGGAAACCTAGCAAACCTATATATTTTTGAAAACTAGACACCCAGGGGAATCCAGAATGGGGTGACTTGAGTGCCTCTCACCAGGGTCTGTTACCCAGAATCCCTTGCATACATAAAAAATTGACAAAAAAACACATTTTCCCCACATTTTTGTGATGGAAAGTTCTGTAATCTGCGTGGATCCACAAATTTCCACCCACCCCGCATTCCCCAAAGTCCTACGAGAAAAATGGTACCTCACTTGTGCGGGTTGGCCTAGTGCCCGCGACAGGAAACGGCACAAAACGCAACGTGGTCACACCTCATTCTTGCAGTGAAAAATGACCCTTTTTTGGCAAAGTGACTAGCTGTAGTTTTTTAACCCTAGCTGTGCCGGCACCTAGGGAAACCTAGCAAACCTATATATTTTTGAAAACTAGACACCCAGGGGAATCCAGGATGGGGTGACTTGAGTGCCTCCCACCAGGGTCTGTTACCCAGAATCCCTTGCAAACCTAAAACATTGAGAAAAAAAACCCTTTTCCCCCACATTTCTGTGATGGAAAGTTCTGGAATCTGTGTGCATCCACAAATTTCCACCCACCCCGCATTCCCCAAAGTCCTACGAGAAAAATGGTACCTCACTTGTGCGGGTTGGCCTAGTGCCCGCGACAGGAAACGGCACAAAACGCAACGTGGTCACACCTCATTTTTGCAGTGAAAAATGACCCTTTTTTGGCAAAGTGACTAGCTGTAGTTTTTTAACCCTAGCTGTGCCGGCACCTAGGGAAACCTAGCAAACCTATATATTTTTGAAAACTAGACACCCAGGGGAATCCAGGATGGGGTGACTTGAGTGCCTCTCACCAGGGTCTGTTACCCAGAATCCCTTGCATACATAAAAAATTGACAAAAAAACACATTTTCCCCACATTTTTGTGATGGAAAGTTCTGTAATCTGCGTGGATCCACAAATTTCCACCCACCCCGCATTCCCCAAAGTCCTACGAGAAAAATGGTACCTCACTTGTGCGGGTTGGCCTAGTGCCCGCGACAGGAAACGGCACAAAACGCAACGTGGTCACACCTCATTTTTGCAGTGAAAAATGACCCTTTTTTGGCAAAGTGACTAGCTGGTGTTTTTTAACCCTAGCTGTGCCGGCACCTAGGGAAACCTAGCAAACCTATATATTTTTGAAAACTAGACACCCAGGGGAATCCAGGATGGGGTGACTTGAGTGCCTCCCACCAGGGTCTGTTACCCAGAATCCCTTGCATACGTAAAAAATTGACAAAAAACCACATTTTCCCCACATTTTTGTGATGGAAAGTTCTGGAATCTGCGTGGATCCACAAATTTCCACCCACCTCGTGTTCCCCAAAGTCCTACGAGAAAAATGGTACCTCACTTGTGCGGGTTGGCCTATAGTGCCCGCGACAGGAAACGGCAGAAAACGCAATGTGGTCACACCTCAATTTTGCAGTGAAAAATGACCCTTTTTTGGCAAAGTGACTAGCTGTAGTTTTTGAACCCTAGCTGTGCCGGCACCTAGGGAAACCTAGCAAACCTATATATTTTTGAAAACTAGACACCCAGGGGAATCCAGGATGGGGTGACTTGAGTGCCTCCCACCAGGGTCTGTTACCCAGAATCCCTTGCAAACCTAAAACATTGAGAAAAAAAACCCTTTTCCCCCACATTTCTGTGATGGAAAGTTCTGGAATCTGTGTGCATCCACAAATTTCCACCCACCCCGCGTTCCCCAAAGTCCTACAAGAAAAATGGTACCTCACTTGTGCGGGTCGGCCTAGTGCCCGCGACAGAAAACGGCGCAAAACGCAACGTGGTCACACCTCAATTTTCCAGTGAAAAATTACCCTTTTTTGGCAAAGTGACTAGCTGTAGTTTTTGAACCGTAGCTGTGCCGGCACCTAGGGAAACCTAGCAAACCTATATATTTTTTAAAACTAGACACCCAGGGGAATCCAGGATGGGATGACTTGAGTGCCTCCCACCAGGGTCTGTTACCCAGAATCCCTTGCAAACCTAAAAAATTGAGAAACAAAACACTTTTTCCCCACATTTCTGTGATGGAAAGTTCTGGAATCTGTGTGGATCCACAAATTTCCACCCACCCCGCATTCCCCAAAGTCCTACGAGAAAAATGGTACCTCACTTGTGCGGGTCGGCCGAGTGCCCGCTGCAGAAAACGGCGCAAAACGCAACGTGGTCACACCTCAATTTTCCAGTGAAAAATGACCCTTTTTTGTCAAAGTTCATAGCTGTAGTTTTTTAACCCTAACTCAGCCGGCACATAGGGAAACCTACCAAACCCATACATTTCTAAAAACTAGACACCTGGGGGCTTCCAGGGAGGTATGGCTTGTGTGGATCCCCCAACGTTTCCTTACCCAGAATCCCCTGCAAACCTCAATTTTAGCTGAAAAAAATCACTTTTTTCACACATTTTGGTGTGGGAACGTTGTGGCATCACTGGGCTCACACAAATTTACCACCACCCAGCATTCCCCCAGGTCTCCCGGTAAAAATGGTGCCTCACTTGTGTGGGAGGCCAAAGTACCCGCGGCAGGCAAGGGCCCAAAAGGCGGTGAGGCGACATCAAAATGGCCTATCGCAAAACCACCTGGTTTTGCAAGGGGGGTCACTTGGGTTTTTGGCCCGGTGCTCGGCGGCCATCTAGGGAAACCTACCAAACCCATACATTTCTGAAAACTAGACACCCTGCGGCTTCCAGGGAGGTATGGCTTGCGTGGATCCCCCAACGTTTCCTTACCCAGAATCCCCTGCAAACCTCAATTTTAGCTGAAAAAAATCACTTTTTTCACACATTTTGGTGTGGGAAAGTTGTGGCATCACTGGGCTCACACAAATTTACCACCACCCAGCGTTCCCCCAGGTCTCCCGGTAAAAATGGTGCCTCACTTGTGTGGGAGGCCCAAGTACCCGCGGCAGGCAAGGGCCCAAAACGTAGTGAGGCAACATCAAAATGGCCTATCGCAAAACCATCTGGTTTTGCAAGGGGGGTCACTTGGGTTTTTGGGCCGGTGCTCGGCGGCCATCTAGGGAAATGTTACAATCTGTACTTGTTTTCCTTTCCTTCCCCCTCCTTTCCCTCGCTAGTGGGTCAGCCCAACCTTAGAATGTTGGGGCTGAAGCTCCAGATAGAATGTTGGCGATTCCGACAGTGAGAGGCTGAAGGATCTGTTGATTAAACGTCAGTTTCTACATCTGTGCGTTTGCAGTTTATTTACAACAGGAAACCTACCAAACCCATACATTTCTGAAAACTAGACACCCGGCGGCTTCCAGGGAGGTATGGCTTGCATGGATCCCCCAATGTTTCCTTACCCAGAATCCCCTGCAAACCTCAATTTTAGCTGAAAAAATCCCTTTTTTCACACATTTTGGTGTGGGAAAGTTGTGGCATCACCGGGCTCACACAAATTTTCCCCCACCTAGCGTTCCCCCAGGTCTCCCAGTAAAAATGGTGCCTCACTTGTGTGGGAGGCCCAAGTACCCGCGGCAGGCAAGGGCCCAAAACGTAGTGAGGTGACATCAAAATGGCCTTTCGCAAAACCACCTGGTTTTGCAAGGGGGGTCACTTGGGTTTTTGGCCCGGTGCTCGGCGGCCATCTAGGGAAACCTACCAAACCCATACATTTCTGAAAACTAGACACCCTGCGGCTTCCAGGGAGGTATGGCTTGCGTGGATCCCCCAACGTTTCCTTACCCAGAATCCCCTGCAAACCTCAATTTTAGCTGAAAAAATCACTTTTTACACACATTTTGGTGTGGGAAAGTTGTGGCATCACTGGGCTCACACAAATGTACCACCACCCAGCGTTCCCCCAGGTCTCCCGGTAAAAATGGTGACTCACTTGTGTGGGAGGCCCAAGTACCCGCGGCAGGCAAGGGCCCAAAACATAGTGAGGCAACATCAAAATGGCCTATCGCAAAACCACCTGGTTTTGCAAGGATGGTCACTTGGGTTTTTGGCCCGGTGCTCGGCGGCCATCTAGGGAAACCTAAGGTCTTGCAATCTGGGCAAGGTATCAGGACACTTTGGTGACAATATGCTTAACCATTGCAGGATTATCATTGTACTTGGCAAGCGGCCAATGTTCAATACCACAATGCATCAGTGATGGTGGAGTCACTACGATGCTCACATGAGCCCAATTGTAATTATGCAAATGAGAGGTTTGAAGGTGCGGCTTACAGTATTGCCAACTATGAGGCCTGTGAGCAAGGACTTTAAAGTTTGAAACTTGTTGGGTAATACCACAGATTTTTGTTCCTGGATTGCCAATAAATGAATAGATGCTTGAAATGGGAGTGTGTCTCTGTTTCTCTGTGGCGGAGTTGTGAATTGGAATATATATGTAGTATTATCAAGAATTCTTTACTGAAACGTCCCATATCCGTGTCAGGTTTGATGTGAAAATCTCTGCCGCTAATTGCCATTATAGAAAAATATTAGCTGGTTCTCTAGTTATCTTCTGGCGATCTAGGATGCTAGGAAGTCTTATAGATCTATTATCAAAGAAAGGAAACGTTCACTGTTTCCTAAAGATTGGGAGATACTGGAATTGGCAGCAGTAAAAAAGTGCAGTAAGATTTTCTGGGACACAGTGAACAAGCCCGCCTTGCATAATGCCTCTTCGAACCCCCATTTGATTTGTTATATGAGAAGTCAGGACTGGGTCGAGCATTTTGCCTGTATCTGCTATTTGAAAGGAATGTCAATCAAGAGGCTTTATTAAAACAGCTCTCCATCGCTTTTTCGGACCCGATTTTATTAAAGTTTACCATCAGGGAATTTGAAGATCCTATACAAGCTAGTGCAGGTAGTAAGGCACCGGGTCCTGATGGGATCCCCATGGATCTTAATAAATGTAATCCCAAACTCTGGGGACCACTACTTACAAATCTTTTTAATAACTCTTTAAGTTGTATTATCCCTGAGTCGTGGTTCTTAGCCATAATAATATCTATCCTTAAAAAAGGTGATAAGGGTCACCCAATTGTTGTAGACCTATCGCTTTGGTGGATAGCTCATAAAGATACTTGGAAGAGTTATTTTTAACCTGCTACAGACATGGGATGTAGATGAAAGTATTTTAACTAACTTTCAATTTGGTTTCTGCACGGGGCCGGGTACAGTGGATCAGTGCCTGAATTTACATCTGATACTAAGTAAGTATATTGTCGCCAGGCGTTGTCCACTGTACCTCGCCTTCATGAATCTCTCCACTGCTTTTGACTGTTTGTATAAAACTAAACTATGGCTGGTGCTAATCAAGTCGGGGATGGATATTGTGCAGGTACATTTTTTAAATGGTATTCATGACAATTTGAGTACAAAGATCCGGTATGGTCAATTAGGCGACCTTTCTGATACCTTCCCCTTGTCCAGCGGAATGCACCAGGGGTCCGTGTTGGCACTATTCCTTTTCATTTTATATATTATTGATTTGAACGTACCCTTATAAGGCTCGACCAAGGATGTTTCAACAATCTCTAATTCAGCCGTGCCTCCTTTACTATATGTCAACAATGCTGTGTTTCTGGCTAGAACCCCCTTCGCCATTCGCAATTTGGTAGAATCTTTTGTCTTTTTTATGAAAACATTGGATTGTAAAACCAATTTTGCAAAGTCACATAATATAGTGTACGACCCGGGAAAGAAAGTTTTACCAGTATTGAAGTTGGGTAACAAGCAGCTATGCAGTTAATAACTTGTGTTACCTAGGGCTGGCTTTTGATGCAAGCAATTGCTGGCAGATTCAAATAAACACCGCACGTCAAAAACTTGGGTGGTCTGCGGGCTCCCTTCTTAATTTTGCTAAGAGGGACGGTAGGGCTACTATTTCCCCCTTTTTTACAATTTATCAAATGCAGTGTGTACCTATTGCTACCTATGGAGCCGAGGTGTCTGGATTTCATAATGTAGCACCTATCCAGGTGGAAGCGAAAAGAATTTGTAGGAAATTGCTAAATCTCCCGCACTCAAGTTCTCATTTTATCTTGCACTCCGAACTAAAATTAGAGTATATAATAGAGCCCATAAAATTAGCTCCCCTTTTGTTATGGGTTAGTGTTAGGAGTGATAAGGAGGCTAGCTTAAATAGGGCAGTTATTAAAGACTGCCTGAAATTTGTTAGGGGCTCAACCATACCTTGGCTGAAATATGTATGTAAAACTATGCCCGATATTGGCCTGCCAGAAATGTTTAGCGCCCCTGATCTGATCACCAATTCTACCAAAAATCGGTTAAGCATAGATTCCTGGAGTATGTAAATGCACTGAGGATTCTGGATGCTGCCAGTATGCATACTGGGGCATATCATCAAGCCCCGGAGATAAAATTATCGCCGCTTTAGCATCCGTTTTTAGATGGAAAGCGGCGATAATTATATCGCCTAATCAGCAAGGTCACGCTATTGCGTGAATCCTTGCATTATCGCCCTTTCCCCCAACGCCCATCTTTGCATCTCTAATGAGATGCAAAGTGGGCGTTCCTGCCCTGACATAACTGGAGAAATGTCGCTAAGCGACATTTCTCCAATTATCATTGGGCACGCAAAGCTGCAGAGCGACAAGCAAAGTAGCGATAACAGAGGTTATCGCTACTTTCCTTACGCCTGCTTCAAAACTGACTTAGCCATAATAGCCTATATAAGGTGGATATCATGGCTAAGTATGCCTTGCCCTAGCAGCAAGCTTTTGCCAAACTGTGTGCGATTATCGCTGTCTTTTCAGCGATAATGGCACAATTGGCAGCTTGCGCTCTGAATGTTATCGCTTTGGAGATAAGCGTTGCTGATAGCACGCTATCTCCACGATAAAATTCAGAGTTGGCCGGCGATAATTATCCTTGTGCTAAGACCGCTGAGCGATAATTATCGCATGGCCTTGATGATATATCCCACTAACTGCTATTACTATACTATGTTTGCAACACACAGTATTGCCTTGTATTTAACTCTAGAGTTAACCCGTTGGGAAAGGTCTCTTTTATTTAGATTTAGGTTTGGAATGGTTCGGCGTCTAGCCTGTTTTTTTGGAAATGAAGGCATGTGGAGTACAGTACACCACGTCCCTGCAATGACAAGTCGGAACAGTCTTTATTGCGCTTTAAGTTTTTTTCTGTATTTTATTGCATGTTTTTTCAATTATGTCTTAAACCTCTATTAATTAAGTCTGCTTTTGGACAATGTAGGACAGCATTAATTTATCTTCAATTGCAAAAAATCCCCAAAATCTGTTTTAATGTTTGCTGTTTTCTTAAGATGGCCATTCAAAGCAGAAAATCTATGGAGATAAGATGAAATAGTAAATAGTAATTTAGTTGTTTTTAGGATCATGAACTACAGCGTTTGAGATTGTAATACTGTGATAATGAATTTTGTATATATATTTTAATCGATCAAATGACGGTACATATATATCTCTCTATATATATCTATATCTATATCTATATATCTATATCTATATCTATATCTATCTATATATATATATATATATATATATCCAATCCACCTTCCGTAGTACCAGCCGGTACCACCAAAGACACAGACACATTTTCGCTGGTGCAAAATAGTGCTCAATTTATTTTAAACAAACATAGTTCAGTTTAGTCCAGACACGTTTCGACCATCAAAGCAGTCTTGCTCACATGACTACACTTTACTGAACGTGACAATTTAAAGGTGCAAGGTACCCAGTTACGTAACAGCGTTCCTATTGACATAGAAAACATATTCGTTCAGGCTGTCACTTCAAAGCCTGCAAAACTACACCCCCGCGATTTAAAAAAAAAAAACTTTAAAATAATTTTCTGCCTTCGGGGTCCTTCAGGGACCCCCTGACAAAGGCTAGGGGGTCAGGAACTCTCTACCCTGCCCCCTTTTCACATTCGCCACCTTCCTTTTTCACTCTCGCAGTGAAAACAAACAAAATGGCGGCCGACACTTCCTGATTTCGACCAATTTGAACGTTGACTAACATGTAACCACCATTTAGAATTACGCTCGCGCACGTTAGGGTGCTCGCACAGTGCTCACACGGTGCGTGCACGGTGCGCGGCTATAGATATTTATATGCTTTTAAATGCTATTTTCTCAGGAACTACTGAACAAATTGACACCAGACCTGAAAAAGGCACTTCCCTGACCTGAGGACTACCTCTCTGCCAAATTTCAAGTAATTCTGTTCAGCCGTTCGGGTGTACCTTCGACTAAAGGTCCTATGGAAAAATGCATGGGGAAAACGCGTTTTGGGACCCCCCTTTTTTCTCGGCCCCCGCTTGATGAATCACCCCGAGACTTTCAGGGTGGGAGCTGAGCGGAGCGCCCCATTAGTTTTGAAAATTTCGCGAGGATTCGTCAACCGGCGCCAAAGTTATTCAAAATAGAATTTTCAGATTTCCTATGGAAGCACGGTCCTAACTATAACTATCTACTGGCGACCGCCAGTAGATAATATATATATATATATATATATATATATATATATATCACCTACTGGCAGTCGCCAGTAGGTAGTTATAGTTATAGTTAGGACCTAGTTAGGACCTATTTTCCAGAGGAAATCTGCAACATTCTATTTGGAATAACGTTGGCGCCGATTGACGAATCTTCGCAAAATTTTCCAAACTTTTGGCCAGCTCTGGTCCGCTCCTATCCTGAATATTTCATGGTGGTTCATCAGGCGGGGGCCGAGAAAAAAGGGGGGTCCCAAAACACGTTTTCCCCATGCATTTTCCATAGGACTTGTTGATGCAGCTACAACCCGAACTGCTGAACAGAATTACACCAAATTTGGCAAAGAGGTAGTCTGCAGTTCAGACTCGTGCCTTTTGCTTAAATGGTGTAAATCCGTTTGGTAGTTCCTGAGAAAATTAGAGTTAAAAGATAGACATATCTGGGCGGAGCCTAACCAAACATCTCATCATGAGATCTGATTGGCTGTCAGTACTTCATCCAAGAAGTGTTGGCAGCCATCTTGGGACCAATATACATGATAGCACCTCATTAAAAAGCATTGCAGTTAATAGAAGGTTTTAAGACTTTAGTTACATTATAAATCATTTGTTGATGGTACCATACTCATTTTTGGAATTGTGGTGTGTTCTAAGGTGATTTTACCATGTGAAAAAGCCTTCTGCTGTGATATCATGAATCATGTTTGAGATAAAACTATTTTCTCATGCTTTTCCCACAGAGGTTTGGAAGGTAATCTTTAAGCTAAACTGAGAGCATATTTTCTGTAAATTCACATTATCTTTCTCAGTCATGTGAGAATGAAGTCTGACATTCTCAGTAAAAGATGTACATCCAACAAGGGCAGAGACTGTCAGTTGAATCCTTTGTGTTCTACTGCAGTTTCCCAGAGTGTTCTAAAGAACAACTAGAGCACTAACAGTCCTACTTATGACAAACGTATTGCACACCTGAAGCCATCTTGATTGGAATAAAGTGGTAACTCTTAAAACATTTAATTTAAAAAGGAACAAAATGAGGGGGTTCATTTTGCCCTAGAAATTATGATTAGTGCTGCAGAAAGAAAAATTAGGGCACATTTTGACTTCTCAAATCCTCTTCTATTTCATAAACAAAATCTGACATGCAGACTGAAACATGCACTTTGAATACCAGCAGCAGACTTCCCTGGTGAGCAGTAGCTTTACTACAGTGATCTCATGAACAACTAGAGTGCTAACATTCTGAACTTATGGCAAATGTGTGACACATCTGAATGCCTTCTTGATGGAATCAAAGTAAAAAAACTGAAAGTATTTCCTACTGAGGAGACTGTAGTAAATTAGGAAACTTCATGACAAATAAGTCTCCCAAAATGGCCACCAGAGACAAAAGAGCCCAAATGTAGCCGACATATCACCCAGATGTAGCCCAAGTATAGCCCAATGACAGAATGTCCCAGAGTGTTCTAACGAAGAACTAGAGCGCTAACAGTCTTACTTATGACAAAAGTATGGCACACCTGAAGCCATCTTGATTGGAATAAAGTGGTAACACTTAAAACATTTAATTTACAAAGGAACAAAATGAGGGGGTATATTTTGCCATAGAAATTATGATTAGTGCTGAAGAAAGAAAAATTAGGGCACATTTTGAGTGACTTCTCAAATCCTCTTCTATTTCATTAAAAAATTCTGATATGCAGACTGAAACATGCACTTTTAATACCAGCAGCAGACTTCCGTGGTGAGCAGTAGCTTTACTACAGTGATCTAGTGAGCAACTAGAGTGCTCAGAATTTATGGCAAATGTGTGACATATCTGAATACCTTCTTGATGGAATCAAAGTAAAAAACTGAAAGCATTTCCTACTGAGGAGACTGCAGTAAATGAGGAAATTAGGAAACTTCATAACAAATAAATCTCCCAAGATGGCCACCAGAGACAAAAGAGCCCAAATGCAGCACACATATCACCCAGATGTAGCCCACATGTAGCCCAATGACAGATGTGTGCAAAACACTTATTTTTTGTGTAGTTGCAGTTTTATATATTGCAGACTTGTCAGGTATTGGAGTGCTTTACATGAGCATTGGTTACATCACACAAGATCAAATTCATTTTGGTTGTAGACATGGGGAGATTAAGTGATTTGACCAGAATCACAGAATGGTGAGATGAAGCAGAAACTCCAACCTGGTTCCCCAGTTGCAAAGTCTGCAGCTCTGGAAGTAACACCACATCCTCTCGCCTAGGTGCAACATTTAATCAAGTGGTCGACTGGATAAAAAAACATAAAGATTACAAATAATTTAAAAGTTGTTTGTCGCTATTTGAAAACTCAGAAAATATGTCCTCATTTTAGTTTTTTAGAGCACTAACCATAATTTTGATGCAAATAAGACCCTCTCATACATGTAATTTCTAAAGGAAATGCTCTAGGTACTACAGTTTTGATTACATCAAGATGACGTCAGGCGTTCCACACTTTTGTAATAAATATAGAATGTTAGCAATCTAGTTGTTCATTGGGATACTGTTGAGAGACAGAGGCCAAGGGCACGGACTCTGAAAATTGAAGGCAGGTAGGAGAGTGCCGAGGCAACAATTTGACCACACTGGGAAGGCAGGAAGGGCAGTGGCAGCACAACAGACTATGGAGGGCAGTGGAAAGGGGGGCAGGGGCAACAAACCAACAATAGAGGACTGGCAAGAGAGGCTGTGGCAATATAATAGACCACTGTGGGTAGAAGGAAGAGGCAGTGGTAGTACAACCATACATGCCAACAGACCCGTTTCAGCCAGGAAACGTCCAATGTTTTTAAGCTCAAATGGGCTTTATTTGATCTGTCTCCTATCTACAAGCTCCTCTTTTTCAATGTAACTCAAAGGGGAAAATCAATACCCCAGTTTTTTTTCAAAATCTCCCTCTTACCAAGTTCAAAATGTTCGCAAGTATGGTACATTGGATCATGGTTGGCAGGAGGAATTCGGGTAGGGACATGGACTCGGATAACAGAGGACAGGAGGGACATGGAGAGGTGCACCAAACTGACCCTACAGGGCAGGCATCAGGGTTTGCAGCAGCACAATACACCACACAGGACATGCGGGACGGGAGTGCAGCACAACAATCCATAGAAAGCAATAGGGAGGGGACAGGACCATGCATATGGACAACAGAGAACAGAGGGGAAGAGGCAATGGTAGCTAGCTGACCATAATGGACAGACAGGAGAGAAAGATGCAGCATAACAGACCATAAATGGCAGGAGGGACGGATCAGGGGCATTACAATGGAACAGACAAGCCAGGAGGGAGGGAATAGGGGTCTGCACATGGAAACAGAGAGCTGGGGGCAAGGGGGTAGGGCAGGAGCAGCAAGATGACCATGGAGGTCAGGCAGGATGGGCACTAGAAACAAGACACACCATGGGGAGCAACAATGAGACTATGATGGCATACACACAGACCATGGAAGGAAGGTGGGAGGTGGTCAGGGGCAGCTAGCTGACCACAGGGAAGGTGGGAGGGGCCATGGCAGCTCAGAAGACCATGCATGGCAAGCGGGAGGGTTAGTGGCAGCACAGTGGCTATGATGGGCAAGAAGGCGGGTGCAGGGGCATGCACAAAGGACCATGGAGGATAGAAGGAAGGGTCAGGGCCTGGGCACAGACAAGAGAGTTCAGGGGAAGGGGCCTCACAACGGACCCCGCGGGGCAGACAGGAGGAGCAGTTGCAGCACAACAGACCAGTGAGGGCAGAAGGGTGTGGCAGTAAAATGGACCATGGAGGACAGGAGGAAGGGGATAGGGGCATGGAATTTGGACAGGCAGGGTGGAGGTGGCAGGGACAGGTTACAGTCATCTGACAATGCTAGGCAGGTGGGAGGGGAGTGGCAGCTCAACAGAACACTCAGAGTAGATAGGAGTGGCAGGTCCATGGAACATGGTGGGCAAAAAGGATGGAGCAGGGGCATGCTCAAAGACATCGGAGGGCAGGGGGAAGGAGAATAGGGGCAGCAAGCTAAGCAGAGAGGCTAAGCAGGAGGTCAATGATGGGCCATGGAATTGGGCAATTGAGGTCAGGAGGAGTGGACTGGTACATCATGCAAAATGGAGGGCAGTGGCAGCACATCAGAACATGCATGGCAGGAGGGAGGAGGCTTGTCCATGAATTCAGACAACAGAGGATAGTGAGGAGGTGGATGGGGCAGCAAGCTAACTGTTCAGAGAAGGTGGGTATTATGAACTTTATTGTTTTTAAAATGTGTGTCTGTGCGAACTACTTAAAATATGAACAAGTATGCAGCATAATCTGTATACTTCTCATATTCAGGAAGAAGAGGATGTTTGTGACTGTGACTCCGGGCTCACTTGGCAGAAACACCCCCTGACCCTCCACCCCCATGGCAAAATGTAATGCCCGTGAAAAGGGTAGGTGGGCGGAGTGGTATATAGAACATAGTCCTGAGAGCACGATTGAAAATGAAAACTAGATATAGAATATGGTATAAACTGTGCACCAAAAAGTGTGATATAAGATGAACCGGGCGTGAAATATAATATGCAATACATTGTGCGCAATGACAGATTCATTGGAGAGCGCGAGATAGCACAGGCACTAGCGCGTGCTATGCGATATGCGCCTTGGAGTGTAATATGCACGGGGCAGTGTTGTGTAACCTAACTAGTCTCTAAAGTTGTAATATAAAATATGTGCTGGGGAGTGTAACGTTGCATATGCACTGTGACAAAGATATGGATCCCAGATTGTAATATGTATGGCATAGCGCTGTGCGTTATATCATAGGAATCGAGGAAGGCACGTTAGATGGGGCAATATAACCCGTGCGAAGGCAAGTGTGGCATGACATATTCACCGGGGGTATTACAGTGCACATGGGCTAGAGAGTGTCATAGCATACGCACTAGCTGGTGGAATACAACACAGAGATATGTGGCACTCGGCGGGCACTGGTGGATGTAACAAAGCATTGGGCTCAGCCAGGAGCACGCTGTGACTCTCTAGTGAGGTTCGTCTCCTTTCCAGAGAGTAAAATAAAAAGTATTACACATCCGGCGGTGGATGTGTGTTTTATTAACCGTGAGTGAGGTTTCTTGCATAGTTTGGTAGAATTTTTGTCGAATCTCCTTTGAATGGCTTGGTGTGCGTGTGTCTTAAATGTGCCCGTCAATAGCTACCAATTTTTGCATAAATAAATGACAAGGGTGTCTACTTGGAGAGTACCCACCGGCTGGGGGGGCCGGGATTAGGCACGGTAGGCCATCAGACACGTCAGAGCTTCACTAGCGGTGTAAATACATTCCACGTGGATTCATTGGATGCATAGTCACCTTTTAATGAATATCACGCAAATCGTCATGGTGATAGGTACATACGATTTGTCCAGCATGTCCTAGGTGTTTCTATAAATGTATATATTTTTTTAAATAATAAAAAACAAAGGCCGGCCCCGGGGGATGGGGTCCCCGGGGCCATAAGTGGCCTGAGGAGGGGGGCAACGCAGCCCCCCTCCTAAAGAATGAAAAAGAATAAAATGCCATGACCCGGGGGTTGGGGTCCCCGGGGCCGATTATGGCCTTGGGAGGGCCAAATTAATTTTTTTCAAAAAAAAAAATTAGGGTGCAGGCCCTGGGGGGTGGTGTCCCCAGGGCGAATAAATTGGAAAAAGAAGGGGGGCCACACAGCCCTCCTTCCTGAGAAAAAAAAAAATGAAATACCAGCATCGCGCCAGAGGCCACGCCCCCTCCTTGCAGCACTCTGCAAACGCGCCCCTGGCCAGTTGTAAGTTGGCGAATTTATTCCCCTTCAATACTGAGGGTCCCTGAGGGCCAACTAGTCCAACAGGTATCTCTAGTATGCGCCAGGGAGCTGCATTGCAGACAGGTGTTCTGAGGCCATGCCCCTTTTTGTACCTCTATGCAACGCAGCTCTGTGGTGCTTACTGTACGTACCTAGTGGGCTAGTTTGACCCTAGGGACCCTTAGGATTCAAGGGGACTTAATCTCTCAATTTAGAACGGCCACAGGGCACGTTTACACAGTGGTGAAGGGAGGGGACGGGGCCTGAGGTGACGTGTGCAAACACGCCCTGTGGCGTGTTTTATGTTGGGGAAATAATTCCCTTTCAATCCTGAGGGACCCTGGGGGCCAACTAGCCCACCAGGTGCTTCCAGTAAGTGCCACTGCTCTGCGTTGCAGAGAGGTGGTGCAGGCCGTGTCCTTTTTCACACCTCTCTGCAATGGCGCTTACTGGACGTACCTAGTGGGCTATTTTGCCCCTAGGGACCCTCAGGATTCAAGGGGATGTAATCTCCCTACTTAAAACGGCCACAGGGCATGTTTACACAGTGGGGAAGGAAGGCGACGGTGCCTGAGGTGACGTGTGCAAGCACCACCTGTGGCGCGTTTTAAGAGGTAGTTTTAATCCCCTGCCCTATTATATACTAGGGGCTTACAGAGGAGGTCATGCTAATCACAGGGGGACCCCAACGCATAGTGTTCCCTAGTGTATGTAGGTGTTTTCACTGTATTCTGAGTGTCTTTTAACATAGCACTGGCTCTAGGACTGGTTAGTCAGACTCAGTTACCACCAGCATCCGTCTGAAAAAGTTGAGGGTACAGGATGATTTTGCAACAAGGCTTCTTTCTGCTCTTCTGTTTGTTCTTTCTGCACCTTATCCTTCTTCCTGCCCTTTTCTTCATCTTTGAGGACTTCTGTTGCTTCTTTCTGCATTTCTTTTTTTTCTTTCTGTGCGTTGTTTCTTCTTTTTTAACATGTCCTATGTCTGTTGGCATAGTTAGAAATTAGCATTTAAAAAGCCTTTGAAATTCACTGAAAAAAACATAGGTTTCAGGTACGTTATAGTTAGGAATTAGCATTTAGAAAACCTTAGAAATTCACTGAAAAAACCATAGGTTTCAGGGGCGTTATAGTTAGCTGGACTTTTCACTCGTACAAAACCATTGAAATTCCCCCGTTATAGTTAGTTCAGCTAACTATAACTCACGAGCCCGCAATGCACTGCTAATGATGTCACATATTACATCACTCATGACATAGTCAGTGACATCACTCATGACATCACTGATGACATCTCAAATGACATCACTGATGACATCACTGATTACATCATCCTTGTGATAGAGTGGCAGACCTCCTCTCCCCCTAATATAACCTTTGATACACACATTCAAAAATAGAAACTTAAAATTTCAAAACAATGGACATACCAATACCAGTTACAACAACCTATTCAGTAATTCTAAGATCCACATACACATCCACTCATTCACCAACAGTCCTATACAGTCACTCATACATGTACTCACTCATCATATGTACTCATACACCTATACATCCTGTTACACAACGCCACTCATCCATAGAGTTACTCTCACACATAGTCACTCATGCTAGGCCTGGGCTAAAATTTCGTTCCGTTCGCGGAAATTGCGATAATTTGACATTTTCGCGTTCCGCGGAAAGCGCGAAAATGTCAAAATTTCCGCATTCCGCAGCTTAGCGATAATTTGGTTCTTGCTCGCGCTGTAAAATAATACATTCTCGTGCGCGCACGATCGCCTTACCTGAATCCCTGCGTTCGCCGCCAAGTTTTCTTGATCCTGTTGCGTTCTCCATGAGATGTTGTATTGTTTTTAGCCATTTGCGACAGTTGGCGCCCGCAGTAACGTCATGCGTCGCGCGATCACGTCTTTCTTCTCGCGATCATGCACCGCGAGACAACTAAAAACAAGATGGCCACACCCGCGAGCAGCCGCATGGTTAAGTTGGCGAGCCGCAACCATGCAGAAAATCTCGCGAACATGCGGGAAAAAAACTTCCGCATCTTCGCGATATTTCCGCGTGTTTGCGATAATTTTTAACATTTTCGCGATAATTTGCAAAAGTGAATTTCGCAAATTCCACCCACCCCTAATGCTAATAAAGAATCAAACATCCATTTACTTGCATATACAGTTATACACACACCACCACACTTACTTCTACAGAAACTTACACATACTTAGTCTTTTAAACAATCACTTATAGAAACACATACTTATTCATACAGGAACTCTTTCAATCTCTCACTCTCACACATACTCACTTATATACACCAATAGTCACATATACTAGTTTAAAACATATGTAGTTACTCATAAAGACACTATTGAGACAGTAATTCACTCACTAACACACCCATGCAACACTCATCCACCCATACAGTCCTGCACACATGCTGTCTTCAACACATACAAACAGTGAATCACTCATTCATGCACCTATGCACTACGTAATACCCCCACTGAACCATACAGATACTCAGACAGTCATACTGATACTCAAAAAACCAACTAATAACCTATATAGACACTTATGTAGCTATTCACCAACCCATTCAGCCACTTATACACAAAGTGAGAGACTGATACAGATATTTACATATTTAAACATTACTCACTAAGCCATGTATTCACTAAGATACACTTAATCAGTCAGTTATACAATCAATTTTTCAAAATCAAATCATCCATTTAGACACTTATATACCCATTTATTCTTCCATCGACCTTGAGATAAACATATATAAAACATATGTAATTTTCAGAAAAACACACATTCACTGGATGATGTCATCAGTGATGTCATTTGAGATGTCATGAGTAATGTCATGAGTAATGTCACTGACCATGTCATGAGTGATGTAATATGTGACGTCATCAGCAGTGCATTGCGGGCGCGCGAGTTATAGTTAGCTGAACTAACTATAAAAGGGGAATTTCAATGTTTTTGTACGAGTGAAAAGTCCAGCTAACTATAACGCCCCTGAAACCTATGGCTTTTTCAGTGAATTTCTAAGGTTTTTTAAATGCTAACTCCTAACTATAACGTGCCTGAAACCTATGTTTTTTTCAGTGAATTTCAAATATATATATATATATATATATAATGTAACACAATCCCGATAATAATGGAGGCTGTCTGACCGGGCGGTCCGTGCTGGGGCAATCGGCAGCCCCAAATATGTAACACCAGCCAATTTCAAATCCGAAATCAAAACACGGACACCGAGGAGAATTGCAATATGAGTCGGTTTAATCGCTGCAACCACAACAACGAGTTTCAGCTTTCGCCTTGTTCACGTCAAGCGTACAGTGATTTGAATAAAGTTTAAATATCTTACAAAATGATTGACACAAAGGAAGGGCTACTCAAATCATCAAGGTCAGGCTTAGGGAGAGTGGCAGCCATCTTAACACTGTAAAAGTTAAATAAACATTGATACTGCCCAAACCATGTCAAAGGATTTAGACAGAAATAGAAGTCAAAACCAGAACCAGACAAAGGAACAGACCAACGCCCCAGTGGGCGTAATGCATCTATCCATAATGGACTAAAGAAATATATCACATAATGCCATAGATCCGTAATGTCTGCTTACAAATCAACTCTAGTTGCAGATATAGCCCAAGTGGGCCAGAGCAGCACCATATTGTCCATAGAAAATAAAGTATGTACATAACAACTTAATTACTTGAAATCCACAATGACCTGTTCTGCACTTCGTGGCCACTTCCTGAAAGAATACAATAAAATGTGTCAAAATATAAAATTACAGTTAACAGCAATCACAAAACATTTACTAAATGCACAAGGCAAAGTAATTCTATTTAGTCTGCAGGTGTACAGATAATTCCTCACTGGAATTAAGCCCTCTAGGAGACATTGTTTCAAAGTTCACTATGTATCTAGATTCGAGTTGTCTGAGCTGGAGTAATTTATTACCACCACGTACATTGTCAAAAACTGCATCAATCACTACCATCCTAAGCGCTCCCTCATCCTGTTGATGTTGCTCAAAAAAGTGTCGAGCCACAGGGTACTGCCTGTTATTGTGGCGAATAGCCCTGACATGCTCAAGTACTCTTTTCTTTGCACGATGGATAGTACTGCCTATGTATGCTTTCCTACATGGTCATGTCAGGGCATACACACAGTACATGGTATTGCATGTGAGAGCTTTTCTGATCTTAAATTCCTTACTCATGCTGGCAAATTGTACTCCAGTACAGTCTGAGCTATTTTTACATGCTTTGCAATTCTTGCAACATCGGAAACCCGGGCGGCCGCCCGTATTGGGTTTAGGAGAGTCGGTAATTATGTTAGGACTAAGCTCATCTCTGAGCGATTTGCTTTTCTGAAAGGTGACTTGTGGATGGCTTTTAAGATGTTTCTGCAAATTGCTATCAGTGAGCAGTACATGCCAGTACTTGTTAAGAATATGGCGTACGTCTTGTGCTTGTCCTGAATATATATATATAAAAAATATTGTTTTATTATTCTCAATATTTTGTCCAAACACCTCAAGATGTCTATACATTCCCATCATTCTTTCTCTCTCCTGTGATTGGAAGGCAGGGAACTAGCAAACCTTTAGGGATATGTGAGGTATGTTATGATAAAGTGTCAAGCACATTGGACAAAGAAAATATCTCATATATGTCAGGGGTTGTAAGAGATAGCAACTGCTACGCCTGGCCCTTGGCAATGCACTTAACCACATCGATGCGAGTGACGGAGCGGTTCCGTCATGCGCGTCGGTTGCGCTGTGCGTATGACGGAACCGCTCCGTCATGGCCCCGCCCACGCAATAGAACCTTCAGCACAGCGCGGTAATCCGCGCCGCGCTGAATGGGTTAAGACCCTTTGCCTCAGCGGTGGCAAAAACAGTGACGAGAACAGAATGTAAACAGTGCTCTCATGAAAAAGTTTACTTTTTGCAGCTTTAATTGGGATATTACGCTTTCAGTTTGGGAAAATGAATATATCTATCATTGCAATGAGCACTTTTTAGAATACTTCATAATATGAAACAAATTCTTCAACAATGCACATTTTTAAACTTGTTGCCATGTTTAATTATTGTAAATGGATGAAAATGTAAGCGTTTGAACAAAACCTTCAAATTGATGGTTTCTTACAATTGATCATAAATCGAAATGTATTAAGAGTGATAAGGAGGTAAATCAAAGCATTACCATAGTTCATATTCGTCACACAGTCCACATGAATTAATAACGTTGGACATTTTTAATTATTGTTTTTAATCACTCTATTAATTTCCGTGTTACTTATCAATGTGTTTTCTTTTTCAAATATACAGTGGACTTTAGTGATTTCAATTAATGTGATGTCATCACGATAAAGGTCATGTGGCTTCGCTCTTTGACTTTTGGTGATCAAAGTTAATTTTATGTCACTTCCTGTGATGTCATTAAGCTCAAATGAGATATGTTGTCTCTTCTAACAGTACTTTAGTGAATTGGCGTTTGTGGAATTGGTATAGCCGTGATTTCTTATAATAATTTTTAAAAACTTACTTGTAGGAGTTTTTGTACATGTACATGGTCTGTTATTTTAAACACACTAAAAATAAAACAAAATATTCTGTTACAATCAAGTCCAGAACCATGAAAACTCTTAATAATTGAGTAGTACTAAATTCATTGCATTATGAAGGAACACGTCATAAAGGTTAAATAGACTAATAAAATGTATCAAATATGTGCTGAATCTAAATAAAAAGCGGGATCCAGATTACTAGGTTCAAAATATGACATCGCTTAGCAGGAAATATTTGCATTATTTTGGGTTCAATCATAAATAGTTGTTTTCAATATATACCATTTGAAACCTAGGTGCATATCAGCAACACCCGGTGATAATTATTGCTCAGCGCTCTTAGCGTGAGGATAATTATCGCCGTGTAACGTGGATTTTTATCGCTGAGATAGCGTGCTATTAGCAACGCTTATCTCCTCAGCGATAAAAATCCTCACGCTAACTGCCTACGTGAGATTATCGCTGGAAACCCAGCGATAATCTCACGTAGTGTGGCGTTAGCTTGCTGATAGGGACTCACAAACTTAGCCATGATATCCACCTTCCATAGGATATCATGGCTAAGTCAGTCCTGAAGCAGGCGTAAGGAAAGTAGCGATAACAGGGGTTATCGCTACTTTTCCTGCCGCTATGCTTCATAGTGTGGGGCTTGATGATAGGAGAAATGTCGCTTAGCGACATTTCTCCTGTCATGTTAGGTCAGGAACGCCCACTTTGCATCTCATTAGAGATGCAAAGCTGCCCGTTAGGAATCCCCACACTAAAGCAAGGTTTCAGGCGTTAGCGTGGCCTTGCTAATTAGGCGATAAAATCGCAAACGTGGCGATAATTTTTTATCGCCAGCTTGTAAATATGCCCCCATATGAGCTAGAGACACAAATGTACCCATGGTGTAATCTTGGTTATGTGCTTCATACATACGATATTTTAGAGCCAGGTGTTCAAGTCATCGAGTACATTACTTAATCAATGGAAAATGTTAATAACCGGTAGATCTACCGCCTGAGCCTTTGACAGTGTGCATGCCAATATATCATCCAGTATTTCAATTTCCAGTTCTACACACTCATTGTAGTACCAAGAAAAAATGCAACTGTACACTAAATTTAAGAAAGACGTGGAAAGTTATCCTGCCTTACTCTCCAACTGGACCTGAAAAACCATAAAAAATAAGGACCACTCCAGACATATGCACAGAAACGCACATATACCCACAGGGCATCTGTAGGGCAAAGAATAGATCGAGACAAAATTAAACCAGTACCCTATAACTTGGTTGCAGGCTGACCTTTTACAAATAAACCTGCATCATATAAAAGGATAAATCCTAAAATTGTATATTTGGCAACCACCACTTCTCTTCCACTCCCATCATCACACCCCTCCTACAAGGACGTCAGCACTCAGAGCAAAAGGTGCCAATAAAGTGACTATACAGAGGCAGCCAACATGACACAAGACAGATATGAACACAATACCAACATGATTGGTGAATCGCTTTGTGCAACTCCAGCTGTTGTGAATATCCCTCTTCTCCCAAGATGCTGAAAACCCAAAGCACTTAACTGGCTCTTTCTTGAAACTAAAATTACTTCCCCACTGACCCTATGCTGGAAGTCCACATTCATCAATTCAGGAATTGCATTTTCTCTCAGTAAGAAATCGGGTTACCAGTTGAGGTGGTGTGAAAAAACTTTCAAGCAACAATCACAATTCTTCTCAGGGTGAAGCCACAAGCAAACCCTATATTAACCTGTGCTCAACCCTCAGGTAGCTTGCCACAGAGCAGTCAGGGTTAACTCAAGGCAATGTGTAAAGTATTTGTTCAACAGTAACTGAGTAAAATCGAACCACAAAAGGAACGCTCAACACAATAAGAAACATAGAACAAATTTTATTGAATAAAACTAGACCACAATGATGAAAAACCAAGTAGTAGAATCGGAGATATTCAGTTTGAAAGATTTGAGTGAAAATAGCGCCTAAAGGCATAATGCTTCAACTGTGGATATCTAGCCACGCTGGACCGGGACAAAGTCACAAGTTCAGGCCGACTGTGGTGGAGCGTGGGCAGGCTCTGGGACCCAGTTGGGCACACTGAACAGAGGACCTTAAATCCTGGTTTTGCAGGGCATTGCGAGGATCCACTTCAAAGATGTGTCACACATCCATAGCAATGTGTTGGTTCTGAGATACGGTGAGGCTGTAGTGCAAGGTCCAGTGTCATAGTAGAGTACCCCATTGATCAGGGTTGCAATGCGAAGTCCATAGTCGAGTATGTGTCCTGCAGTCATGTCCGAAGAGCTCCGAAGCTGCAAAGAGTAGTCCATCATTGTCGTTGAGGCTGGTGTCAATGTGGGATATGAGGGCCTGCGTTGAGAACGCATCACACAAGAACGGCTCCAAAGCAGCCACCGGCTGTGATGCGATGCGGGTCTTTGTGGCATTTCTGATACACCTAGTAGCGGTGATATGTCAGTTCTGCTTGGGTTTGCGCAATGCAACAAAGGAGATGCATCCATTAGATCCACAGAGGATGACAGAGCACCTTAGGCCCACGTCCAAGGTTTCAGGACTGGGGTGGCACCACTTGACTTGGTGGACTCACAGATGGCCGAGTCCAGGTGTTGGGTCAAGGATGTTGGAGACTTCTGTCTCTGAAGCTCTAGTCAGGAGGCCAGCCAACTAGCCCTTTAAGTCACTCTTGGGTTCTGAGCTCAAGAGAAGGAGGTCCAGTGCTTCTCACCCAGGCAGAAGTGCAGCAGGTCAGCACAGCAAGGCAACAGCACAGCAAAGCAGTAGTCCAGCAGGGCAACAGTCTGACATAGTGGCAGTCCATCAGCAGCTTATCAGTCCTTCTTCCTGGCACAGAATCCACAGGTCCAGAAATGTACTGAAGAGTTGGTGTCTGAGGTCCATTATCTATTCTCAGCTGCGCCTTTGAAGCGGGGGAGAATGTTCTAGAGGTTTCCCTTTGAAGCCTCCAAGCATCCTGTGTTCCCTGTCCTGGCTCTAGGCTAACTACAACGGGCATGCAGCCCTTTGTATGGAGGAAGTACACAGCCTATTCAAGTGTAAGTGGGGCTGTGACCAATTCCTTCCTCCTATCCTTCAAGCGATGTTGCATACAGGCACACATAAGCTCCCTATTCTGTGCTGCTGTCTAGGAGGAATACAATAAGCTCAATGGTCAACTACATCCAGACATGTTACCCAGACACAGGCTATAGGCACGAAATGGCCAAGGTAGGAAAATGTCAACTTTCTAAAAGTTGCATTTTTAACATTACAATTTAAAATCCTTCTTCACAATGAGTTAGTATTTCTTATTGCAATTCCAAAGACATAAAACAGAAAGAGATTACCTGTTCCCATTTGAACATTTTAGATTATTAAATTTAATAAGGTAACTCCAATGTTATGGTGTGGGAGAGGTATCACAGCCACCTAGAATGGATTTGCAAACAGAATCCTTACTATTAATTGCTGCTATGAATCCTGTTCAATGGCAATTTTATATTATTAAGGAATAGTACATGCATCATAATGCAAATCAATAGTCAGAAAGCAGTGCAGGTGATCTGCGAAAAAATTGACTTCTTTGTGACCTGGACTTTAGTACATCCAACCAAATTTGTTTTCCCCTGCATTTCTACATAGAAAGTCCACTGTGCTTTTACTTTTGTGAGGATTTAAATCATTGAACATTTTATTAGGAACAAAATAATTCAAATAATTCAAGGTATTGAACTTGAAGCTGTTTCCGTTTATCAACTATTTACTGTTTTAGATAGTTATAATTTATAATCTATTTTGTACATTTCTTTGCAGATTATTCATATTGTTATGTTCTTGGATTGGTTGTTGTTTCTTCTTCACCTGAACCCTTTTATTTTCTGGTGACCTTTACTTGCACTAGGCACACACTATGACACAATCATAGGGAAAATGTTTGCTCAATTGACAAATGAAGGAAATCTGCCTTTTCTGCATGGTCCCTCCAGATTGCCAGGTGAAAAATTCATATTTCCATCTCTCTACAGTGGCATTGCCCCAAAATCTATTTTAATTGCAGCAGACTTAGCTGTTCTATGTAGAAAACAATAGTGCAGAATAAAATATTATTATTGCAAATTTGGGAAAGTGACCCTCTAGAAAGCCAATTAAAGCACTATTTTTACTACCTTTTAAAAATCTCATTTAATGTATGTCAGATTTTGAGTAAATATTACTTATTTACAAGTTCAAGGTTTCAAAAGCTAATTGGCATTAACCTCTTCAACTCAAAGCCAGTCTTCAGCTTGAATGAGGTGTGAAATTCTTCCTAGAAGCTAAAAATTAGGTTGACCTAAATAGGCAGGAATGGCTCCTCTGCTGAATCTTCATGGTGAGGGCTGTGGGCATCGTGTTGACATCACAGTGTCAAATCCTGCCTAGCAGATTTGTGTGAACCACATGTAACACTTTGGTGCATTTGAATAGAAGAAAACAGGATGGAAGACTAATTCTTGTGTATTCCCTGCTTGGGTGCTGTAGGACCCTACCTTTGTCCTACTAGTCGCCTTGTGTTGAGTACAGAACCTGCTTCAAACTGGATTTAGTATTAGGCTAGAGGACATTAGAGATTACCATAGTGCACTACCAAACTCACCCACACCCCTCAGAGCCCAAGTTTAGTGTGGCCGAAAGATTTCTCCATCTTGAAAATTCCGTTGCACATGGCGTTTGTGCCCTGTTTGCAGTATGGCAAACAGGTACTAATGAAAAACTGCTCAGAGTTGTCACTGGGAACTTTCACCACATTAGGCAGGGGTCAAGATTGATCCCGACACACTTGCTGGTGGCAGGCATAAATCAGGAATCCCCAGTAACCTTCTTCTGAACACTTTCTATACCTGAGGTAGATCAGAAGAGGACTGGACCTGCTGTCTATGACCTGCTCCCTCTTGTCCTCTTGAAAATTCCGTTGCGCATGGCGTTTGTGCCCTGTTTGCAGTATGGCAAACAGGTACTAATGAAAAACTGCTCAGAGTTGTCACTGGGAACTTTCACCACATTAGGCAGGGGTCAAGATTGATCCCGACACACTTGCTGGTGGCAGGCATAAATGAGGAACCCCCAGGAACCTTCTTCTGAACACTTTCTACACCTGAGGTAGATCAGAAGAGGACTGGACCTGCTGTCTATGACCTGCTCCCTCTTGTCCTCAGGACAAAGAAATGAGAAGTTGGATGACCTTAATCTCGAAGAGGCCTTTTCTAAAGTGCCCAGTTGACCAGTGGTAATGGACTTGAATTGCTCTTTGCTTTTGGCCTCCACCTTATACCCTGAGGGTCTATAAGTGCCTCTCCTGAGTTCCTGGGGGAAATAGAGGTGTAATCATTTTGCTACTTTAGCACCAAAAGAAAATTGAGAAACTCTGTCAAACTTTAGCACCAAAGCTACAGTGTCACAGTGATTCGATTGTGTCGAACTGAATTTCAGATTTGTCCCATGTGGAGATCTCCGCACCTCTGAAAAAACATTAAAAGTCCATTCCTGCTTTGGGACTTAGAAGATTTTTTGACCAAAGACTGAACAGCTCCAGAGCGCTGGTGGGACCAGCCTCCTTCTGCTATCCAACAGCGGCTCAATGGTGGCAGCTACAGTTTCAGTTACAGAGAGAATTTCAACTCAAAAAAGGGCAAGGGCTAGGGCTAGGCAAGAAGCTAGTATTTCTGTTGAAGGGTTGCCTACATTCCAGGGTCACCTCTTGGTGTTTGTATATGTGTATATGTTTTTGCTGATGCATGTTTCAAGTTTCATGAAGGTTTGGTGAAAATGAAGTTACTATTTCATCCATGGTTATGGAAAAATGGCACGTTAATATTTAAAGATGCTGCAACATGTACTGTTTCATCACTGATACACAAGGGGAAAGGCACCTGTCTAAGAATCTTGCATGCTGTAACCTATGGAATCATTGCACTCTTCAGCATCTAACAGTATTGAAACCGAACTCTGGCACAACCTCTCAGTACTGAACAAAAAATACGATTTTATGTGTGATTTTATAACTGCATTGGATAATTGTAACTATTACAGACTGCAAAGCAATTGTTGAGAGTTCTGCTTCTAATGTAACATGCAACAGGAAGTGAGTGGGGGTGGATCAGACTGAAAGAAGCAAAACAATAGTAATGGTATGTGGAATGCCTATGGCAGTTTCTTGGAATGGACAGACGATGGGAGCACTAATGTCATATTGATTTAATTCCTAATATATGATAAGGAAAAATAAACAAAATCTCCTGAACATGAGATGTAAAAAATCTTTGAATGCACAGATTTAAATGACTGCAGTGCAAAGCAGGAAAGTTCAATGCAGTGGTGGTAAAGATGGTAAAAACAAATCATGTATATCATGTGCGGAAATTTACACCTTTTGAATAATATGAGTGCATTTCACACGTTTACAATTAAATTACATTTGTTATTAGACATTGGAGTACTATTGAATTTCAGGAATTTTGGCCAATTTCTGAGGACAGAATTAGATCACAGGCCTTTGGGTTCCAAGTCAGCGAATTAGATACTAGACCAACAATGGCCTGCTTATGAGTTTGGCCGTCTTACTGCCGTACCGTCTCAGCGGCAGTCCCAAGAACACAGCGTCAGTCTCCCGCCTGGCATGTTACGATGTCACCACTGGGCAAGCGGCAGTGTTTTTGATGGCAGGAAATATTTCTTCATATGTGTCGATGCTGGTGTGTATATTTTGACTACAGTGTACTCATATGCATGACACCTGTTAAAAAATGCCTACTACCAGTACTTTCCCATTGCTGAACTCTGGATTATATTTGCCCAGTCCAGTCAATGGGTAAATAGTGCAAAATGGAATTACCTGGATTTCTGCGCTAACAGGATCCTTTTCTTTGGGATCAAGATCCTGTTGTGAAGGGGGGACCTGGAGGAATTGATCGACGTGGGAGATTGACGGGAAGAAAAGGAAATTGGTGGGCATGCACCCCAATTTCTTTGATTACGCCAAAGGCGGTGAACTTCTCTGTACCGCCCTCTGACAAGTGCCTTTCCCCCCAATGCCATTGAGGCGGTCTGTGAATGATTATTGGTGGTGGTGGTGCTCAGGCGGTCTTTCGCTCAGCAACCCACCATCGTAATACAGTGGATGGACCACCAACTGTGTGGAAGAGTTTCTGACATGAAAGTGATCCCAGGACTGCCAAAGTCGCAATCAAGCCTCATATCCCTTATTGAAAAATGGTTTGACATATGACATCTTAAAGTAGATTAGCTATTGGTAGTAGTATATGACATTTCTATCAATTGATCCATTGCTTCATTTTGTTAGTAACAGAACCATAAAAGGCCACACGATGCAAGGCCCCCGACCGGAGGTCACAGGACAAAGGTGGCCCTGCTACAGATCCCCAATGTCACTTTCCGACAGGCTTTCCATGTTGGAAAGTGACATCATAATCCTAATGGAGGAAAGGAGTCCACCAGAATCCAGTCGGAATGACCAGCCGGTTTCACTTTAGTCTGCCTGCATCGTAATGAAGTGGTCAAAACTGAAACTGCAATGAGACTTCGAAAGCCTCTGACCTGTGGTCACAGGCTTTTGAACTCTCATCGTAATGAGGGCCTTACAATTTTCAAACATAAGCATAAATAGGGAAAGTATTGGTCTTGGCAGGGGTTTGATTTACGATTCCAACTTCAAGGTAAGCAAAAGCAGGGAAGCTGTTGGACTTTAGAGGGGTAAGATTTACTATTCTCATGCTAATCTAAACAATATTTTTGAAAGTGTTAGATTATGGAGGAATTTGGTTTACTGTTTCCAAACCACTGTAAGCAACAATAATCAAAGGGATGGGCTTTGAAGAGGTTAGATATGCTTTTCTCTCTTCAGTGTATGCAACAGTAGGGAAAGTGTAAGACTTTGGAGGGGTTGCATTTGCAATCCTCACTCCAACGAAAGCAACATAAGGGAAAGGTTTGGACTTTAAAGGGGATAGATTTACTATTCACACTCCAATGTAAGCACAAGCAGGGAAGGTGCTGGATTTTGGAGGGGTTAGATATATCATTCCATTTCCTAATAATGTTTTATGTAGCATTTAGATACCTAAAATTATAAAAAATATTAAAAAGTATTTAAAATAAAAAAATATATGCATTATAACAAAATGAAATGTAATAGAAGAAAATAGAGTTTAATAATAAAAAATCAACAAATATCAAACAAAATAAATACAAAAAAGAATTCCAATAAATACACTTTCCTCTGTACCACCCACAAAAATGACCAACCAACGAATTATAAATAAAACATTAATACCTATAAACACAAACAGTAAAAGAACACAGATAAAATTAAAACAATACATGTAAAATTTATTTTAGAAATGTTTATCATGGAATACATCTATTAATGAATCAACAGTGAATACAAATACAGCAAAAACGTTAAATAACATATAATTAAGTAAATAATTTGCATAATTAATTATCTAGTAATTTTTAAATACCTATACAACTCATTACAAAAAAAATCTTTTCAATAGGTTCCTATCCTAATATCATACAAACCATACAACTCAGCAATACATGACAAATTAAAAACTAAACTTTAGAAAATGTAATTTACCAATTAAATATGTAATTGAAAATACAAATCAATTTAAAATAAATCTCAGTAACTTGTTAATAGCCTTTTCTCCATGAAAGCCAACAACTTGCTAATAAATGATAAAATCACTAATTAATAGTACAAGTGTGTAATTACACATTCAAACTTGAAAACTATTCTGAATATGCTAAACAAATATTATAATAAAATAATGCCTAAAACTAATATATATATTAAATAAATGAAAATCATTGTTTAATTCAACAATATTAAAGTAAACAATATTATACAAAACCATATTTGAACAAACAAGTTACTTGTTTTCTGTATTCTATGACTTTTTGACTTGACGATATTTTTAAAACAATTTTTTTGTACCAAGATATTTTTGAAACAATATTTTGGTCAATCAATCAATCAATCAATCAACAAATCTTTATTCGTTTGTTACATCATGAAAGATACAGTACAATAAGAATAAAAGAGAATTTAAAATTAAAGGAAAAAGAAAAAAAATTATACATAGAACGCAAATACAACAAAGTCCTCCAAAAGGGACCAGCCCAAGAGGTCATACTAAAACCATATAAAAGTAAATATCTTTAATTGTCTAAAAAATAATAAAGGTAAGAAGACTAGGTATGACAGGACTAGGCAAATCTAGAACTCTGAAACTGAAAGCAATAAGGGATTGTTCCTGTTAACCTGGACCCTACGTATAGCCCAAGACCAACTGAGTAACTTGGCTACGGCAACAACTATGTCCTCCTATTGAGTGTTAGTTCTTAGAAGACGCATAGCCATTTCATGTGATCTAGTACCTAAATTAGAGCAGATCGGCTGTAGCCATATCTTCCTGGGGAGAGCAAAGGCTGGGCACACAAACAGGACATGGGCGATGGACTCAACCTGTGATTTACAGATAGAACAGAAACTATCAGTTCCACCCTTCCACTTATAGCTGAAGGAATTGAGCGGTAGAGACCCCACTCTGAACTGGTGGTATAATTTACGATCCCCTATTTTGGAAATAAAATTGCAATAGGGTTCGAAGCTACCTGAGAGTTTGTGATCCAGGAATAGGCCAGATAGAGAGCTACTATTCGTATCAGACCACAGTTTTCTTAGCCTGGATTCCCAGTATAAAGTTTTAAACTCAAGCTTACTGGGGAACTGATTGCCCCTGGGGTCCACCCACAAGTGGCTCAACCCCATTTCCATCAAGCCCTTTTTAACATTTTGGATCCAAGCGATTCTCTTTTGCGTGTCGAGGTTCTTAATGTACCAAAGTGCATTAGCATACAACAGCAACTCGGGGGGAGGTCCACAATCTTCTCCAATAGGACAAAGGTCTATACTCGGCTTCCTCATTAAACGCCCTGCACCCCAAATCTAGCAGTAAAGGCAGTATGGGGGTAGATTGCGGGAGGGACGTAAGTGAACGCAAAAACTTATTTTGTGCTTTAACAAGAGGCAAAAGATTGTCAAAGCCCCAAATCTCCGCTCCGTATATGATTGAGGCTCTAACTTTCCCCTTGTGTAGTGCAATTGCAGGACCCACCGATTTTGTGTGGGAAACTCTGAATTCTTTCAGAATAGCTCCAGCAAGCTGGTTATGTTTCAGGACAAATAGATCTATCTGTGGCTTCCAAGATAGCTTTCTATTCATTGTGATGCCCAAATATGGGAATGTGTCAGTCTGTTCTAAATGAGTACCATCAAGTGACACTTGACTCTTAATTTTTTTTATATTTATGCATCACCATGTACTTAGTCTTTTCGACATTGATTACCAAGTCGTAATCATTGCAAAACACCATGAATCCATCCAGGGCCCTCTGCAGACCAGATTGAGTTGAATATTTTGGTCACTCACCACAGTGTCAGTATATAATAAAAACAGAAAACCTTTGTAGATATGCCTGTATTGTAAAAGGGCCATCAAATTGCAAACCATCTAAAAGAATGTGTAGGTAGAAAGCATGAAAAATGAGTACCTCTGCTGTGCATTTCATCCAAACCATAACCACAGAACTACATCATTATGGATGCTCTACAAATGTGTTCAAAATAGTTTATTACATTTTATAATAAACAATGACAATACAAAAAATAGCACTATGAAAATACCCAATGAGAATACATGAATATTAATAACAACAATTACATTTCAACAGGTACAATATAATATAATATAGTATTACTAAAAATTAAAAGGGAAGGAGAAGAAACATGTATAAATATGTTATTATTAATCATTAAGGTAGAGCTGCAATCAAATAGAGTCTAAGGGCCCCATTACGAGGGCGAGCGGACTTTGTCAGCCCGCCACCGTGACGGTAAACGGAACTGACTGCCAGAGGTGCGGTGGTCCCACCAGGCCCATTAGGATGCGACCGCCACCCTGGCGGTCGCATCCCGCATATTTAACATGGCGGTGGGTGGCACTGTAGGCAGCACCTGCCACAATGTGAAATATGCATGTTGTGCATCGGCACGCACAATGTGACAGGCACTGCCTGCCATCTTGTGTATGCCAATACCATAGGTACCCACCAAGTGCAGCCCCCACCTCCACACCCCCTGGGGCCTATAACTGGCCCCCTAAGCATTTTCCACTGGCCTTTCCATGGCGGCATCGCCGCCAGGGAAATGCCTTTCAGAATGCACATGATAATATGGATGGCGGTGCCCACCATATTGTCTGACTTTTCTGCCCTGCCGGCAATCCGACTGGCGGAAAAGCGGCAGACGGTCTTTCCGTCCGCCGCGGGGCACCTTGCCAACTAATATGGCGGGGGTGACACATGGACATTTGGCGGGTGGATCGCCACCGCCGGTCCGGCAGTGGCAATCCGCCCGAGATCATAATATGCCCCTTAGCTGTTATAAAAAAAATATATGTATATTTAGATAAAGATATATTTTAAGAAGATAAAAAATTATCAATAGGTTTCTAAAACAAATTATAAGAATTACAATTATGATTAATACCATTCAAAGATAAATGGGCTCCTCTTCTAGTAAAAACAACCCATGACTACCAAACATGAACAGATAATAATGAAACATCTTTCCAAAATGTTGTAATGGAATTTAAAGCTGCTGATAACAGAAAGTTGAAAAGTTTACCTTCTAAGTCAAGTAATTTTTGAGAAAGAACGACAGATTTAAAAATTAATAATTTAAATGAAAAATCTTCATGAATATTAAGTATTTTTTTACAACATCCCAAACTTCAGTCCAAAACTTAGAAACAGAAGGACAATCAAAAAGCATATGTTTTAGCGAAACAGTATGCAAATTACAGTGCCAACAATTTGAAGTTGGAAGTAGTTTAGCTTAAAACAATCGCAATGGAGACCATAGACAATTTTATAAAATATAGGAATTTGTTTGATAAAGTGAAACAGGTAACCATCATGAAATATTATTGAGCCAAATTGATTTCTATGTATCATAAGATAGAGAGGTGGAAAGTTCATTATTCCAGAAAGTTGAAATCACATTAATATTGTTACCTTGGGAGGAGCCTAGCGCGCAACCAAGATGGCCGCGTAGGTGCGAGGCTCCCGAGGACCTCCGCAACCTCCTACGTTTATCCTGTCTTCATCCTGAATCGGTTGAGGGGACTGTGTCGGTGAACCTGAGCCGAGGTGGTACCCGTTTTCCGTTTTTGAATCGGACCCCGGGTGCCGGGGTGAGCATCGACTGAAGTTTGCGGCCTGCTTCTCTCCTGACCCCGGACTCGAGTTTGGGGGGGACCCAGTGGCAAAGTGAATAACAACGGCGGGCCGAGCCTGGCGAGTCGCGTACCCCACACTTTCACTTTCGCTTTTGAGTCCCCTTGCCGTCATCGCGAGTGGGATTACGGCGCTTCTTTGTGTGGTGGTGGCCTCGCTGGGGGACCCTGCCTGCCTGCCTGTGGGGACCCGCTCCGCCTTCCTGAGGTGACCCCCGGGGCTCTCGGCCTTGATTGCTTGCTTTCCACTGCGTGACTGGTGAGGGTGCGAGATACACGACGATGGCCACGAAGCAGGATGGAGATCAGCTGAAGGCCAAATCGACCCGGCGTGGCACCGCACTTCAAGTCAACATTATGGATCGCTACTCCCTCCCGAAGGGGTCTCCCGGCGGATCGCACAAGTCTTCCGAGTGTCCCCCGGATGCCCCGGATTTGCCTACGGATCTGACTTTGCAGGACGTTATGGGCGCCATTGCTGAGATGAAGACCTCAGTGGGCCAACAATTCGACACCTTGGCGCACAAACTCGATGCGGTCCTCATCGATGTCAACCTTGTTAGAGCAGATCTATCTAAGACAAATGACCGGGTTGACTCCTTGGCCCATACCGCGTCGGGCCTCACGACTGAGGTAGCGGCCCTTCAGACGGAGGTGCGCCGGCTTCGGCAGGCAAGTGCGCTCACGGATCGGCGCCTGGAGGACTCCGAGAGCAGGGCCCGGAGGAATAACATTCGCATTATCGGAGTGCCCGAGGGACGGGAGGACTCGGCGGCGGATCTCTTTGTGGAGGACCTTATTTCTGCCCCTCTCCAGCCTCGAGGACTGAGTAAATTCTTTGCGGTGGAGAGGGCCCATAGAGTTCCTGGCGGCAGACCGAAGGTCGGAGCTCCTCCGCGGCCTCTTATTGCCCGTATCTTCAACTTTCGGGACAGGGATGCGATTTTGCAAGCTTCCAGACTGCAAGGGCCGCTTAAGCTGGAGAACATGGAGATGAACTTTTATCCTGATTTCACGCAGGCGGTCCAGAAGCAGAGATTGAGTTTCATGGTCGTCAAGCGGCGGCTTCGAGACATGAACTTAAAATACGCCATGCTTTTCCCGGCCAGGCTGCGTGTGGAGGCTGATGGTCGCACTCACTGTTTTGACCGTCCTGAGATGGCCGGGGACTGGTTGGACACTTTGTCTGGGGGACATGATCGTGATGGGATGGGGCGGCGGGAGGAGAGTGCCCACCGGACCGGGTATGAGGTATTGACACTGGGGCTCATTCCTGATGATGCCACCTTTCGGCCAAGCTTAGGGTCTCTTGACTGTTGTGTATTGTTTCCCCTCCATTGGAGGTGGTGCTGTGTCTCGAGGGGGTTCTCTTTCCTCCTCTAGGGGGTCTTTGTAGTTTAGTTTACACAGGGGCGACAGGCACACTGCAAGTTGGGGGGGCTGTTTGTGCTCATGCAGGGGTGCAGGGAGGGGGGAGTTTTGTTTGGGATGTTGGGTTGGGGTTGGGTATTGTTTATTTGTACCACAAGGCAGAAGTATTGTTGTGCTATCGCTAAAGTGCTCTCTGGGGGGAGATTGATCGGTTTTGGCTATGATGGGGAGTAGGGGACTGAGCCTTTTCTCCTGGAATGTTAATGGACTGGGGGACAGGATAAAGCGGGGAGTGGTCCTGCAGTTCTTAAAACGAATTTCACCCGATATAGTATTTCTGCAGGAAACACACCTCATTGGAAACTCCTTTCGTGCCATGAACAGACGGGGCTATCGCCTTGTAGCCCACTCGGGCTTCACATCTGGTTCGAGGGGTGTGGGCATTATGGTTAAAACCTCGCTCCCGTTGGAGGTTGATGAGGTGCTCCATGATGATAGGGGACGATATACGGCTCTGGTGGGTAGATTGGAGGGTAAAGTGATTGTTTTGGTTTCTGTTTATGTCCCGCCAGGGTTGCAGACAACTACTTTTGCTGTTCTGGGGCGCCTTCTTCTTGGCCTGCCGGAGGGGATTCTGGTGGTTGGGGGGGATTTTAACGCTGTAATTTCTGGAACTGAGGATCGTCACCCTCCCAGGGATCTCCCCCGTGCCCAAGCTTGGTTATCTGGCCTCTTGGATACCCTGGGGCTGGTGGATTGTTGGCGGCTGAAACACCCTACGCAGATACAATACACCTTTCATTCCGGGGCTCATGGTAGTCTTTCGAGGCTTGATTATGTTCTGATGCCAGCAGCACAGGCGGGGAGGGTCGGGGAGGTACGACATCTGGCTCGGGGTATTTCAGATCACTCCCCGCTCCTGTTGCACTTCGACATTGTCCCGAGGGGGGAGGGGAGGGTGGTCCCGATTAATTCCTGGTACCTGCGTGACCCCACAATTCGCGCTGATTTGGTTAAATCTCTTGAGCGATATTTTGAAGACAATGTGGGGTCTGTGTCGTCTACGGTTTCTTTGTGGGAGGCGTTCAAGACGGTACTCCGGGGGAAGGCCCTGTCCCTCATTTCCCATTCCCGGAGGCGTGAGCGGGAGGAGGTGACCCGTATCGAATCTGAGATAACTGAGTTGGAGGGTGATCTGGAGTGTGGGGTAACGGATGACAAACTGCATGCTCTCCGACTCAAACAGGCGGACTACAAGGCCCTGTTCACGGAGGCAGCCAGGGGCCTGAGTAGAGAGCAACAGGGGCGACTGTATGATGTGGGTGATAAGGCTCGTAAATTGATTGCGTGGCTGGATATAAAGGAGAGAGCGAGTCGAGTTGTCCCGTCGATTGAGAGACTGGATGGTGTATGTGTCACTGAGCCGGAGGAAATTGTTGATTGTTTCGTTGAGTATTTCCGTGGGGTGTATTCCCCGGTATCTTCCCGCTCGGAAGAGGATTCCCATGACTTGCTTAAAGACATTGCGCTCCCTTCCCTTTCAGAGGAGCATAAATTGTCGTTGGACGCGGCCCCGACATCTGAGGAGATTGCCCTGGCCATACGTTCGGTCGCCTCTGGCAAGGCCATGGGTCCTAATGGCCTTCCCATTGAATTGTACAAATTACGACCGGATACGCTGGCTCCGCATCTCCGTGCTATGTTCCTTGCGGCCCGGTCGGCGGGTTCCCTCCCGCTGGACCAGCGTCTTGCCACTATTGTGGTTATTCATAAGGAGGGGAGGCCGCGGGATCGGGTCACGTCTTACAGGCCCATTTCGCTGTTGAATGCGGAGCCGAAAATTCTCGCCAAGGTGCTGGCTAATCAGCTGGTTGGCGTGGTGTGCGATCTGATCCACCAGGACCAGTCCGGCTTTATCCCTCATCGCAACACCGCGCTTAACTTGCGGCGTCTGCACGGGGTGCTCGCGAGGGTCCCGTTCATGCGAGAGCCAGCCATTTTGGCGTCCTTGGACGCCACTATGGCGTTCGACACGCTTGAGTGGCCATATATTTGGGCGACGCTGGCTAAGTTTGGGTTTGGCCCGGGATTCATTGGCTGGGTGAAACTGTTGTATTCCGGACCGCTGGCGCAGGTGGCGGTGAATGGTAGTGTATCGGCTCCGTTTGAACTGGGCAGGGGCACGCGGCAGGGCTGCCCGCTGTCGCCGCTCCTTTTTGCACTTGCCTTGGAGCCCCTGGCGGAGTGGCTGCGGTAGCACCCTTCAATTCGTGGTCTCCGATGGACCCCCGAGTATGAGGATCGCGTATCCCTTTACGCGGACGATATTCTTTTGTACCTTGCTTCCCCGCGCAAATCACTGATTGTGTTAGTGGATGTGTTGCGTTCATTCGGCCGCAACTCCGGCTTAGTCATCAACTGAGCTAAATCCTGTGTGTATGTCCTCTCGGGGGAGGCTCCTATCCTTCCGCGGGGTTGTCCCATCCAGGTTGCTCCGCAGGGATTTAAGTACCTGGGTATCTTTATTACCCTGGACGCTGCGGCCCGATATAAACAGAACTTACTCCCCCCCCTCCAGCGCCTGAAGGAGGATGTGGCGCGTTGGAGGCGCTTGCCGCTCTCGCCGCTCGGCCGTGCGGCACTGTTTAAGATGATGTCGTTGCCACGTTTCTTATACGCTTTACAAAACACGATGGACGTCGTCCCGGCGCGCTACTTTCGGGAGGTGGAGGGTCTGCAGCGCCACCTGTTTTGGGATGGGAGGCCGCGTATCGCTCTCGCGAAGCTGACGCTCCCGTGGTATGATGGGGGGTCGCCCTCCCAGACATCAAACGGTATTACTGGGCCTCCCAGCTGGCTGCAATAAACCACGGCCTTTATGGGCCCACCCTTAACCCGGCTTTTGAAATGGACAAACTGTTACTGCCGGGTGGCGACTATAATCGTGCGCTTTACTCTACATCGCTCGACGCACGTTTGACGGGCCCTACGCGGGTCGCGGTACGGGTGTGGCACGCGACAAACTTGGCGATGGGGTGGAAGGATCGGTTGACCCGGGCGACGCCACTGTATGCATCTGAGCGACTGGGCTGCTTGTGGACCTCGAAAGGCTTTGAGAAGTGGGACATGATAGGCATCAGCAGGGTGGGCGATCTTTGGACGAGGGGGGGATTCAAAACGTTCGATGTGCTGCAGAAGGAATTCCAGTTGCAGGACAGGGAGTACTTCCGATATGTACAGGTTCGTCACGCGCTGTGTTCTGTATTCCCGGATGTTGCCTCCATCCCGGAGTGCTCCCCTCTGGAAGATAGAGTGCTAGATGGGCATGTACCGGATGGCACTATCTCATTGATTTATAAAAAGCTCATCAACGATCGCTCGGGACTGCTGACTGGCCTTCGTGAGGCATGGGTCGCCGATAGATTGGAGCTGGATGACGAGGACTGGGTGTCTGCGGTGGCCTCCCCGAAAGAGGTGGCCATACCGGCCCGCCTTCACTTCATCCAGCTCAAAATACTCCACAGGGTCTATGTTTCGGGGCCGGGTCTGATGCGTATGGGATATGCCGTGGATGGGCTGTGTAAGCGTGGGTGTGGTTTGTTAGGGACCTTCATCCATATTTTGTGGGAATGCCCGGAGGTAGCGCGATTCTGGCGTGGTGTACATGCGGTGTTGCAAGCGGTCACGCATGTGGCGCTATTTCCCGAGGCTAGGAGATGTCTGCTAAATGTGTGGGAGCCGACTGATTATACAGTGCCGCAGACGTGGTGGGTGACTCTGGGATATATGGTGGCCAAGCGTGACATAGCACAATTGTGGGGCTCCCAGAGGTCACCAACGGTTTCGGTGTGGAAGGACAACATAGATTGGTGTATGTTTCGGGAGAAGGTAGTGTATGTGGCGAGAGGTAAGCCTGGGAAATGGGTGAAAGTGTGGGGCCCCTGGAACTCCTATTGTGGTGGGATTTGTACCCCGCCGCTGACGCCTGACTTGGCAGTGGCCCAGTCTCCCTAGTCTGCTTGTCACCTTGGTTCTGGGTATTGTGTCTACTTTGTTTCTGTCCCGGCCTGTCCCCCCCCCCCCTATTCCTGTGGATCGGTAGGGTCCTCCCCAGGGGAGCTCATAATGCTGCTTTGACTTTTGCTGCCTTGTGGGTTTGTTTGTAGTTTCTTATGAAAAACGGAACCGCCATTTGGGGGGTCCGGACGGTGTGGCCGCCAATGCTTCCCTCGACTTCTGGGACCTTTATCACTTGCCGCTTGTGTTTAATAACTGTATTTTATGCTCTCACTGTTTGCTAGCGGCCGGCCTGAAGGTTGTAGGCCCATCTTTGTATATCTGTTGCATTCTGTAATAAAGGTTTAAAAAAAAAAAAAAAAATATTGTTACCTTGAAATGCAATCATCTTTTTATACAATAATGAAACACCATGAGACAAAGTGGATACAGTTTGAAAATAAATTGATAGATCTGATTTAGTATTAGAAGGTATAATATGAGGAAATTAATCTAACATAGAATTACATAAAAGTTCATATTTGAGGAAATCAGAAGAAGGTAAATTACATTTTGTCAGTAAAACATCAAAGGATATAAAAGCATTATTACAGTAGACATCTTTGAGGCAAAAAATACCAGCTTTAATCCATGAATGCCAGAATCTGACATTTCTAGTAAGTTTTATGCGTGGAATATACCACATTGACATATCGTCTGTAATGGACATGGGTGATTGTAAAATTGAATCAAAATCATTTAATATTAGTTTAGTGGATTTTAAAATAACAGATTTATGAAAAAATGTTGATTTATTGGACATAGTTAACAAAGTAGATAATGGAAACAATTTTATTATAATCCTTTCTATAAAAAGCCATGTAGGGGGATAAATCAAATGAGAAAGATTAAACCAAAGAGAACTTTGTTTTAATATAAAAGCTTTATGATAACTAAAAAAGTCTGGTAAACCAAATCCACCATTACATTTAGGTAATTTTATTTTTTTATAACCAATACAAGGTGCTTTATTGCTCCAAAGAAATTTAGAAATGAGTTGATCTACAACTTTGTAAAACGTCATAGGAAATTGAGTAGGAATCATGGCAAGGGAATAAAATAAATTCAGTGCTATAGTCATTTTTATAGAATCCATGTTTCCCCACCATGAAAGATGAAGTGAGGACCATTTGGATATTTTCTCCTTAGTATAACTTAAAATAGAATCACAATTTAATGATATTGTTGTTTTTATAGATGAAGAAAACAAAATGCCAAGGTATTTAAATGTATCTCTTTACCAAATTATTTCTTTCATGGGTAAATTACCCTGGGTACAGTGAATATTTAAAGAAAACATTCTGTTTTATTAGTATTTCATGTATAACCAAAAATCTTGGAATAAGACGAAAGAATCTCAAATAAAGGAGGGAATGAGGATATATGATTACTAATAAACAAAAGTACATCATCTGCATATGTTAACGTTTTAATAGTAACCTCCTTAATATTAAATGCAGTAATATCAGTACATTTCCTAATGGAAACAAGCAAAGGTTCAATAACAAGAAGAAAAAGGAGCAGGGAGAGAGAACTACCCTGTCTGGTACCTCTGAAAAGAGAAAATTGGTTTGAAGTGTGGCCATTAATAAATAAATGAGTAGGAGTATAGTAAAGAACAGATATCATACGAATAAGTAAATCACCAAAATTAAATGCTATTAAAGTACGAAATAAAAACTGCCAATTAACTTTATTGAAAGCTTTCTCAGCATCCAATGCAAGTACTCCTGATGGTAAAGATAAAGTGGAACCTTGTTCTATAACATGTAATAAAGTTCTTATATTATTGGCAGAATATCTATTTCTCATAAATCCAGACTGATCTGGATGAATAATGACATCTAAAACAGAGGTTAACCTAGTGGCAAGAATGTTGGCATAAAGTGTACAATCTTGATTTATTAAGGGAATAGGACAGTAATTTGACACAAGTGTAGGATCTTTTTTAGGTTTAGGTAGTGCAACAATTAAAGCCTCAGCAAAAGAACCTGTGGTAGCCCCCGTAGAACTCAAAAAGGAAAATAGTTTAAATAAATGAGGAATAAGTTGTAACTGAAATTCTATATAAAATTCTGCTGAAATATCATTTGGTCCTGGGGATTTATTTTGTTTTAGAGACTTAATGGCTAATAGAATTTCATCTTCAGTAATAGGTCAATCTAATTCATTTTTAGTTAATTGCAAAATCTTGGGTAAGCCACATTTAGATAAAAAAGAGTCAATTAAAGAAGAATCATTAAATTTATGTTTATTATATAGAGTAGCTTAGTAATATAGAAATTTGTTAACGATAATATTTTGCGATGAGACAATTTTCCTATTGGGGCCATGAATCAAATTTGTTTGTGATTTATCTTTTTTAATATGTAAATAGTTGGCTAAAAGCTGTCCAGATCTGTTAGCATTAATACAAAATTTGGGTTTAGAATTAGAGACTTGGACACTAGCTCTTCAGCTAAGGATCGAATTAAACTCATATCGAAGTTTTTGCAATTTCATTCTATATTGAGGGTCATTGGAGCTAATAAAAAATATCTAAAATTTAGCAATTTGCTTATCTAATTCCTTAATTCTCGCATTAAAAGTTTTGTTTTTATGTGCCATGAGAGAAATGGAGGCTCCCCTAAAAACGTCCCATCTATTTACCATGGATGTAGAGCCTTCAGGATTGAGATGAAAGTATTTTTGAAGAGCATTTAAGATTTTTGGTTTATTTTGTTCATTGAGAACAATATTAGTATTCATTTGGCATGTGGATTGAGTTTTAAATTTTGAATTAAATTGTAGAACAATGGAAATTAAGACATGATCCGAAATATCAATATTACCAATAGTAGGAGAAACCACAGAATTATTTAGTTGTCTGGAAATTAATAAATAATCAAGTCTTGAGTGTGAGTTATGTGGATTCGAGAAAAAGGTAAACATTTTTCCGTAGGAAAATGTGATTGCCAAATATCTACCAATTTCGTAGTTTTAAGAAAAGATTTAAAAGTAAAAAATGCTTTAGGAGGTCAAAATTTAATGAGAGAAGATCAATCTAATAAAGGATCGAATATGAGGTTGAAATCTCCTCCAATTATAAGAGGAACAATACCCAACTTGAGTACTTCAGTAGTTAGATTAGACCAAAACATAGGATCTTCAGCAGTTGGACCATATACATTAAGTAGAAATATAACTGTATCATGAATTTTAATTTTAGCTATGACATATTCACCTTCTGAATCCGATGATTTACTTAACATTTTACAATGTAGTCTTTTAGCAAAAAGAATAGCAACAAAATTTTTTTTACCCTTCGCAGGAGAATATATAATAGTATCAACCCACTTTTTTTTCATATAATCTGAGACTTTGGGGCTCATTAGGATGGCGGGCGGCGGCACCTCTGCGGTGCTGGCGGAAATTGTCATTTTCCTCAACCCCGCCATATTACAATGGGCAAACATAGCCCATTTCCCATCTGCCGCGGTATGATGTGAACTGCCACAAATTTGCGCCCACCACTGCGGTGGTAGGAGCCAATAAAGACCGACCGCCGTGTGGAATGACGTCCCGTCCGCCGTACAAATCACGATGTCCCAAACAGCCCGTCACACTGCATCAGAGAAACCACCCAACCGGATACAGTGGAAGCACAACAGCGGAGCGTAAAACCAGACTCCTTGTCCCCTCCTCCCGGTCCCAACCGCAATAGATACCAGCTCTGCAAGCCTTTCAGGTTCTGTACCTGATCCACTACCAGCAAATAATGGACCATCGCGGACAACGCCGCAGTTACACAATCATACAACTCCACACACAAGCACAACACACAACTCCTGGGCTGATGTTTGGTTCCTGTTGACATCAGACACTCTGGTGGGGACAGGAACACATCCCCAAGTGTACCCACACATGTCCTACCTGTCACAAAATCAGCCCTCTGCATCCAGGTCACACATCAACCAAAGTGGTGTGTACGTCAGTAGTGGACAGGTCAGGAGTGTACTGTACATAAACACATGGAGGAGTCACTCACAATGGGCAGGCATCAGAAGCACAGCTAAGGGATGGTAAGACTCCACATCACACATCAACCGCAAAATCACTGCAATGTCCCGATCACGTCACTGCAGCGCTGCAGACATGGGTAAACCTGCGCACAATGTAGTAGGTAGGGCTAGTGCCAGGCATGGGCAGTCCACAAAGTTTACAGGGCCCAACCTCCACCCTTCACACACTACAGCCGTCACACCCATTTGAGGACATGCTGTGTGCTCCTCCTGTGCCCCCCTGCACAATTAACCAGCCAGGTGTACCCAGTCCCTGCACCACACACACCAAACAAACAGGGAGCCTGTTTTAGAAGGTGGGGGTGAAGATGAAGACCCTGCACAGAAGCTCAGTTGCAGGCCTTTTCTCCTCCTCACCCCTACCCTCCACTCATGTCAAGCAAACTGAGTCCAATCACAAAACGAAGACTCACCCTGCATATGAACAACCACTGAACTGTCCACACTGCCTGTCAAGTCACTCAGACATACCCCACACTGACACACAGCCACATACACATACCAGATGTCAGCAGCAATGGAGGACAATAAATGGGCTAGCCACAATTGAAGTGGACAGTGATGGGAAGCCATGGAGCAAGCCACAACGCATGTGTACATCACATGCAAGAGAAGGAACACATCACAACACCTGTAGGCCATCAAATCAGACATGGGTGGCACAGTGAGTGGAATTAAACCATAATGACCTCTGTGCAACAATTCAGGGAGACATCAAGGCAAGCCATGCATAGGCACAGGAATGATGGGAAGTGTCTGAAGTCAAACAGTGATCAGCCACACATCTGTCTCAACTTACTTGACATGTGTATGTCATTAGCACAACACACATGGCTCATTGTCACACTCCCTGACTGTCAAACACAAGTTGGATCCTTCACACATACCCCTCCTCTACCCACCTCACACCTGCAGCACCCAACTCCAGTGTCAAGCACACAGAATGGTGCAAATGATGTCCTGTGAGGACACTGACAACCAATCACACTCCCTGGGTTGCATCCACAAACATCTCACACACACACTCAGGAATGCCTGAACCAATGCTGACAATAAAACAATAGTCAAACACACACCTCACAAACAACATACACAGAGGTCCAACTAGCCCACATATGGCCAGCCAAACAGTGGAAAGGCAATGGGACCCCAGACAGAACTGGAGTAAACAACATTGTCACTCAGGACCAATGCACAGACACCATGCCCCAACACAAACAAGAATTGCATCATCTCAAAACAATCATGAACACAAACTGGGATCAATGGAACAATAAGCTAACATAGACAGAGACACCACACCACCCATCAAGTCAACATGGTGTCATAGTGTACCACAATCATGTACATATCCAATCCTGACAAGTGACAGGTCAAATACAGGAGGACATAGCACCAGTGTGCACTCAAAACAAGCCCAGTAACAAGAATACACCCCACTGCATGTGACAGACACACAAGTAAGGCACACCACACCTGCAACACACATCTGAATGTATCACAATGCACAAACTACTCACACACAATGGCATGCAAATAGAACATCACACACACACAGCATTCATCAGCAGAAAGAGCCAAAACAGACCAAACACTGCATACATTCACATCAAAAACAGAATAGATGCACATGCCAATCCATCACATTGCAAACTCAGCTGGACATCAGGGGAATGCACACCAGGCAAGTACGAGGCAACATACACTCCCAGCACTGCATGCACGCCAAGCAGTGTGTGCACACCAACCAAATCAGTAGCACACACATCTCAGTGCCACAACATGAACTCACACAACACAAATCAGCACAGCACACAGACAAACATCACACTCAGGAAGGGTAGCAGTACCTAAGCAAACACACATACAGCTAACCCAATACTCACAGATGCACAACTCAAGGACACCCAGGTGCAAACAACATGACCAGAGGACTGTGCAGCACAAACAAGTTGCACTGCACATGAGCAACCATGACTGCAAACCAGTACAAGAAAATACAAGGGGTAGGCAACATGAGAGTGAAGTGGTGTGTACGTCAGTGGTGGACAGGTCAGGAGTGTACTGTACATAAACACATAGAGGAGTCACTCACAATGGGCAGGCATCAGAAGCACAGATAGGGGATGGTATGACTCCACATACCTTACTGGAGCCAAAAATGGCTCAAGTGACAGCAATGCATGAGACATCTCACTACCAATGTCAGTGTGGCTGAGCAGGTCTGCACAGTGAGCACAAACAGTAACAAGAGAGACACATGGCTGATCAACAAAACACAACACAGACTTGGCAGTCACACACTCTGCATACTCACAACTGGCAGCAACAACAAGTAGGTGTCCCCCAGGAGTGCAAGGACACACCGACACACTGCACAGAGCCCAACCTACAACTCCTACATGTGCCCACAATCTAAAGCACATGGCAGACAATTGAAACAAACAGGCACTCATTACCTGGGTCATACATGTGTGCAGTTGGTGGCATTGCAGGGGCACACATACATCAACACTACTGACAAAGTCACCCCTTCACCACAAGTGCACACATTCAAATGTAACCATGCGACTAGGAAGACAGGCCCTCACAAGATGACCATACAACAACACTGCTGTACACACATCATGAAAGATCACCCATAAATTATGGACCCTGGCCACCCTAAATGTATTCCTGTGGATAGAATTCCCCTCTGTGCTGGTAGTGCAGCCTAACATGACATTTGTACAATTTAGCAAACCTGACGTGTGGAATGCTTAAGATAATAGTAAATCATCACAAACAACCATCATTGCACAACCAAGTCTCAGAGTCAAGAAGAACTGAAGTGCCTGTCACCTCTGGCAAAGTCTGAAAAAGTGAAACAAGCAATTGGCAATGTTGAAGTGGCATACAGAGCATGTGTCACATGAAACCATACCCATACAGAAAGATTTTATTAAGCAAGGACACTGACAAAGCAGACAACAGGAACAACTGTCTTTATTACATATTACCCAGATAGGCATCAAAAGTAGTCAAGAGCAAGGCCAGTGGCCAGTCCATAGTTCAAAATAGGCACATGTGAGCATGAGAACCTGCACAGGGAATGGGCATCCATAGGTACAAACAGCAAGGCCCGTGGCCAGTCCATAGTTCAAAGTAGGCACATGTGCATGGGAACCTGCAGAGGGAATGAGCAAACAAAGTGACAAACAGCAAGGCCAGTGGCGAGTCCATGGTTCAAAGTAGGCACATGTGTGCATGAGAACCTGCTCAGGGAATGGGCATCCATAGGTACAAACAGCAAGGTCAGTGGCCAGTCCATAGTTCAAAGTAGGCACATGTGTGCATGAGAACCTGCACAGGGAATGCACAAACAAAGTGACAAACAGCAAGGCCAGTGGCCAGTCCATGTTCAAAGTAGGCACATGTGTGCATTAGAACCTACCAGAGAATGGGCAAACAAAGTGACAAACAGCAAGGCCCGTGGCCAGTCCATTGTTCAAAGTAGGCACATGTGTATATGAGAACCTGCACAGGGAACGGGTGACACCATACACTGCCATGGGAAGCAACACAGCTAGGGGGATAACACTGGGCAGTCCAGGCACCGCTGTGGGAGAGATAGGTGTGGGAGGGGGACTTAACCTCAGAGTTGGCTGTCAGTCGGACTGGGCGGTGGCTGATTGTTGGGGACAGTTGGAGGACTGAACCTGGGAGAGAGAGGACCAGCTGAGGTAGAGGCATCAGTGGCTTTGTAAGCCAGAGGGCTGCTTGGACAGGGTGGTGTGGTGGCACATGGAGGCAGAGACACACTGCCGTGAGACACAATGTGGGAGGGAGAACGTGGAGGGCTGCATTTCCACTTCTTGGGGATTCGATAGGGAATGAGTGTCTTAGTAGTAGTGGGAAGTGTGGTGGGCACAACAGACTCATTCACCAGCACAGGTGCATCAGGTGCATGTAGTGGCCCTCCCTCTGGGGATCTGCTGGATCGGGTGGTATGCTTGGCCTGGCCTTGCCTTTTCCCCTCCGTCCCCTGTTGACCAGGTGAACCCCCTGTAGTGCCCTCCTTTCCCAGCTTCATAGGGGTGTGGGTGGGAGTTGAGGTTGTACGTGAATCTGCCTTAGAGGGCTTTTTCTGTGGACACTAAGCAGGCACCAGCTTCACAGCAGGCATAGCAACTGTCTGCCAGTCTTTTGGAGATGCTTTTGGGACAGGAGTATCCTTGGATGGTACTGATTTTGAGGCATGTGAGCCTGAGGCCTCCTTCTTGGCTTGAAGCCCCTGAGTGTCACCTGAAGGGCTTTTGCCTTTGCGCTCCTGTGTCACGTAAGTTTGTTTGGGGGATGGTGTCTGCTCTCTGGCCCGCTTGGGTTGCTGCTATTGTGTGCTGCGTGTGGAGTACCTGAAGCCTGTGGGCTGCGGTATGTGGCACTCTCATCAGATGTAGCCACTAGCAGGGTACCGGAGCTGGACTCTGAGCCAGGCACAGCTGAATGGCTGCCGTCACTGTGGAGAAGAAAGATTGGACAGTCCGGTGTAGTCCACACACGTCTGAATGAATTTCCTCCAAGAAGGCAATTACCTGTGCCATCTTCTTGTCATGGTCTTGGACGGCATTCAGGAGAGTTGTCTGACCCACACACAGCTGGTGCAAAAGTTCCACAGCCTCAACACTGAGGGCAGCAGGGGAGACAGGAACAGCGGTACCTGAGGGAAGGACACTCTTCCCTTCTTACTAGTGGGATCACATGCAGCAATAGTGGCAGTAGCTGGGAGGGTGGGCACTGGACGATGTGTGGTGGAAGAGGAGGCAGATTTCCCACTCCCTGTGCCCGCCAACATCGAGGAGTCACCGCTGGCATGAGATGACATAGAGGTTGGTGTTTCTGGAAATAATTCCTCAAGGACACTCCTGTCCCCCTCTGAGGCGCTGGTCACATCAGTGTCAGTGAGATCATGTGTAGCAGTCGTGCAAGATAAAACCACTGGTGTCCGTCCCATGTCCTTCTGTGCCCTCGGTAGATGCTGCAAGAGACAGAGACGTAGGTTCAGTTTAGTGCCATACACACAAACATCATATGCAAGCAAAGAACAAAACAAGATGACTATACCCCCAAGTTGCACACCACCCTGTGCAGTCACATTGTGCAACCTTAATTCAAAACTCAAAAAAATGCATGGTAACATGTACACTTGGCATTATTGATCCATGTGATGTCCACTCAGCCAAATAGCTTGACCGTGCCTCCGTGTAACCTGACATACAGATCCATGTGAGCATACCTAGGTCCCTGTGGGTGAAAAAGTTGCACATCCCAACATGTTGTCACAGTCACATGTGGAGTCAGCATAAGGGGACAACACAGATACAGACTCCAAAATGTCATTTAGCAATGGCCATGAGCTCCTGCCATCCACCATATTATGCTTTGGTGCACAACTATAGTTGCACATTGGTGTCAGATGTGTAGTTCTCACATTTTCGAGCTCAGGCACTGCACATATTGACGAAAGCACACTCAGATGAGGCACACCTCCGTTCACTGCCATGGGATGTCCCTGACTCCCCTAATGCAGCGGATGCCATAAGGCCACAACTCAGAATGCAACGTCAAGGGCCATTAAATCAATGACATGAGTAAGTACATGTAGCAAAAAAGAATTATAGCTGCTTCCCAACACAGATGCCACTTACAAGCCATTGCATCACACTAGCAACATCACAGAGCTCAGCACTGGCTCAGCGTTGGGATGCATGCAGTCACTCACAACCAAAGTCACTAGTCCCAGAATACTCACCCCCAGCTTGCTGCTGATGGGCCCTGAAACGTTCATCCAGCTCTGGCTGCCAAGAAGTGGGCCATTAGTGGTGTCATGCTCGCCAACCTGCCATTCCGAGAGAGCAGTCCTAGTGTCATCTCTGACATGTTTTTGCTCAGCTGGCAGATGTGATCCCACATCTGCCAGCTGAGCAAGGCATAATTCAAATCATTTTAAGTTAAGAAGATCTAAAACTATAGCAATAACAATACAAAATGATTCAATCACAGAAAACGCTATGTAATATTATATCTAAACTTCAAAGAACTACATAAAAAAACTTCAAAAAAACATCCCTTCTGTTGTTACGCAAAAGTTTCCCCCGTGATAAAGAAAAAGCAAATGGCAGTGAACTCATGTCGTAACTCGGTTGTTGCTCAAAAGGCTAAATAATTAAAAAAGACTAGCAGATGCTGCGCAACAGCGTTGCCTACCTCTAACTTCTCAATCAATTTGTTCGAAGCGACTTGTGAGTAAACACTCCGTTTAGAAAGTCTGTTACACCGACCCCGTTAAATGGAGACCACATCTAAGACTAAATTATGAACTTTGAATAATAGGTGTGCGGGTTGCCAATTAACTGAGTTGTTATTTACGTTTCTGCCCTACTGGCACCCAGCACCCATGGTTAAATTCATTAAAGAACAAACAGTGTTGAAAATTGGACTTGACAATGATAACGGACTATTCTGAGAGACCTCTCAAGGAAATTAACCTATCATATTTTATGTTTGTACAGGGAAACGCAACAAAAAATCTATTTTCACTTTTATATTGGTTTATATTTTATGATATTTGTTAAAGCATTTGTCAATTTATTGGTTTCAACATTACATGGATTTGTTTAAATATTTATTTTATTTCCATACCCGCATGATAATGCGGAACACGTGGTTCAAATGGGGGTGGAGTTTGACTCCATTTAACGGGGTCGGTGTAACAGACTTTCTAAACGGAGTGTTTATTCACAAGTCGCTTCGAACAAATTGATTGAGAAGTTGGAGGTAGGCAACGCTGCTGCGCAGCATCTGCTAGTCTTTTTTAATTATTTAGCCTTTTGAGCAACAACCGAGTTACGACATGAGTTCACTGCCATTTGCTTTTTCTTTATCACGGGGGAAACTTTTGCGTAACAACAGAAGGGATGTTTTTTTGAAGTTTTTTTATGTAGTTCTTTGAAGTTTAGATATAATATTACATAGTGTTTTCTGTGATTGAATCATTTTGTATTGTTGTTGCTATAGTTTTAGATCTTCTTAACTTAAAATGATTTGAATTATGCCTTTGAGGCGTCTCTGATATGGTGTTTGTTTCCATGTTTTACAGTCAACCCTGAAGAAGGGCGAGAAGCCCGAAATGCATTGGTTCAAAATGACTTCATGATTATTTGTCGCATTGGATGTTTTCGACATGCTGTAATTAAGGCCGTTGAGCATAATTCATGCACTTGAAAACCGTAATCACCAATTTGACATATCAAGAGAGAAAAATAAGAATAAAACATATTTGAAACAAATGAAACTTGATTAAATGATGTTTTTTTCATCCAACACGCTGGTGTCGCATCCTGGGACTGATGCATATTTATGCATCAGCATCACGTGTCATACATCCATCATCCCCTTTGGTTTTGCTTTGTTCACCCTAAGTTGGCAGGGTATGCCCAGACTTGGGTCCCTTGCTCACTTTGCCACTGGATTCAAGCTAGCCTGGCTGATGACGGCTGATTAGCCACAAACTGGTCCCAGGATGCTTGTTTCTGGTCCAGGGAAGACATGGCTTGGCAGTTCGGGCTGGACTCTTCCCATGAGGCACAGGATCAGACTGATTTGCATATGGCCATGTCTGAACTGGGGTGGTGGAGTGAGCTAAAGAATGATGATGGACTAAACCCAGATCAGTTGATTGGGGGTTAGTGCTTGTAATGTTCAACACTCCGTCCATCACCCCCTTTGGTTTTGCTTTGTTCGCCCTAAGTTGGCAGGGTATGCCCAGACGTGGGTCCCTTGCTCACTTTGCCACTGGATTCAAGCTAACCTGGCTGATGACGGCTGATTAGCCAGGAACTGGTCCCAGGATGCTTGTTTCCGTTCCAGGGAAGACATGGCTTAGCAGTTCGGGCTTTACTGTTCCCATGAGGCACAGGGTCAGACTGATTTGCATATGGCCACGTCTGAACTGGGGTGGCGGAGTGAGCTAAAGAATGATGATGAACTAAACCCAGATCTGTTGACTGGGGGTTAGTGCTTGTAATGTTCAACACTCCGTCGATCATCCCCTTTGGTTTTGCTTTGTTCGCCCTAAGTTGGCAGGGTATGCCCAGACGTGGGTCCCTTGCTCACTTTGCCACTGGATTCAAGCTAACCTGGCTGATGACAGCTGATTAGCCAGGAACTGGTCCCAGGATGCTTGTTTCCGGTCCAGGGAAGACATGGCTCAGCAGTTCGGGCTGGACTGTTCCCATGAGGCACAGGGTCAGAATAATTTGCATATGGCCATGTCTGAAATGGGGTGGCGGAGTGAGCTAAATAATGATGATGGATTAAACCCAGATCAGCTGACTGGGGGTGAGTGCTTGCAATGTTCAACACTCCGTCCATCATCCCCTTTGGTTTTGCTTAGCAGAGACAATACAGCATGACACTTAGTACATTAGCATGAGATAATCATACCTAGATGCATGCAGGTATGAGGATGGACACAGTACCTGGCCATCTCATACACATGCAGAATGCCAGCACAGAAAGCAAGGTGAAGATGGCCCACATCTGCAATCCAGTATGTGAGGGAGCAAGACATACATTACATTGCAAATGATGTTTTGGCACTCACTGTGTCCAACACTGCACATCCCTCAATGTCCTTGGCCTGTGAATGGCAACCTGTGTCATGGAGGTACAATATAGGACATGATCTTACAATCTAACACCCTTCTCACAAGGTCTGTCCACTGCAATCCACAGGCGTAAGATAGCTCAATGAGTAATAGGGTTGCATACAACCCATATGTCTCACTCTGTCCATTCAGTGATGAGTCCTTGACAAATTGGGCAATAACTGTGCAGGCCATGGGGGATCACACTGCGGTGTTACGTGGGCCATCAGAAATGTCACATGCATGTACAATATGAGAGGGCAAACAGGGCGTACACATGCGAGTCAGTACACATAATGATTCAAAGGGAAGGGGGCGTTTCAAAAGTACAACAATCTGCTGTGCCATAGGTAAATTTCCACCAAGAGTGTCACCCTCTGGCATTTCACTCTTGTGCATAATGCTGACATATCCATGGTGGCAATATTAAGTCAGACACACTTCCATCAGTACCCTCTGGACAGAAATTCTTTGTAATGTCACAGATGAGCCTGCGAAGAACCTCTTGAACCCAAACATCCATTAGCACAGGCAATTTCTGTCCTGACTCCCACTTACCAGACTTGCAGTGTCACTGTATGGCTGCCAAAAACACTGCATGTCCCTCCCATCCTGAGATGCAGCCAGGGAAATGTTTAAAATCGGCTACAAACGTCTTTCCCCTGAAGTCAGCATGCTAGGCAATGTATCAAACATACCCTCACTCTCAGGCACATACAGCAGAAGATCAACTTCATTTGTGCACTCCCTGCACTCCCCTACTTTCACTCTGAAACAATTACCATGACATCAGGAGCACCATATAGCCTCCCATTTTGTGTGAGCACCTTGTCCACCAGGACCTCTAGCTCCTCTGTGGTAAAGGGACGGGCCCTGATGTTCTCAGTCCTCGCCATCACTGGGTCCAGGAGACAGGAAGAGCAGCAGTTGGTGGTGAAGTCTGTCAGTCAGCAGTGTCTGGAAGCAGTGGAAAAATGAGGCTCTCTCCCACACATATATAGTCCCCTGGGGTTGTTTAAGTGGTACTAAGCTGCTGCAATTGCTTTTCCAGGGCAGTTTTTTTCAAATGCATACAATGACTGGCCCCGCGGTAGCTGATTTTCAAAATTGCATTTGGCTACCGCGATTGCGGTTCCCATTGGCTGTAAGGGTATGGGCATTGGCGGTGACACACCGCAGGGGCCCGGCGGTTGCTACCGCTATTGTGCATTTTACAATTGCATTTAATGACCGGCCCCGCGGTAGCTGAGCACGCCTATTTTCAAAATTGCATTTGGCTACCGCAATTGCGAATCCCATTGGCTGTAAGGGCATGGGCATTGGCGGTGGCCCATGGGCGTGATTGTGGTGGCAGATCAAACCAACCGCCATTTTACAATGTGTATATCACTGCCACGATTGCAGTAGGCATTGGCAGTGGCGCACCACAAGGGCCAGGCGGTCACTATCGTAATTTGGCTGCTTGATATTGGTGCCCATGGCCGTGATTGTGGTGGCGGACCACACCAACCACCATTTTACAATGTGTATATCACTACAGCGATTGCGGTGGGCATTGGCAGTGGCACACCGCAGGGGCCAGGTGGTTGCTACCGTGGTTTGGCTGCTTGATATTGGTGCCCATGGCCGTGATTGTGGTGGCGGAGCACAGCAACTGCCATTTTACAATGTGTATATCACTACCGCGATTGCGGTGGGCATTGGCAGTGGCAGAGTACACTTATGGCAACTATGGACACATCATGCAGTGGCAGTGTCAATGGCCAGTTCAAAACATTGTACCGTAGACACATGAATCATGCCACCAGATAGTGCTAAGCAATGCTAGTGTAACATTTAGCCCACCGATGATTACACATGCCATGTCAGTGCACAGGATTACATGCACAGGCATCGACTCACTCACATGTCACTTATGAAATTGTTGTGCATGTACACACATCTGTGGTGTGATGGATTCTCACATGTGTACAGATTTCAATGTGTGAGATGGCTAAGCGACACACAGTAATGAAGGTATGACCACATAATGTACCTATTTCACTGTGTAGATTGCTGAACTCATTATAATACTGGCTCTTTGTGCACACACTGTGCACATTGTGTTGTTAATGGGTGCCCTGTCCAACTTACGAAAGAAGATGTGGCAGGTACAGCAGCTACGTAGAAGCTAGCAGTGTTGCTGTCTAACACATGTGCTGTGTCAACTACTCTCAGGGCTGGTGACACAAGATGTTGAAATGTACCTTTTGGAATTCACATAGTCTGATTCTGTTTTTGGGGGTACTCACTTTGTGAATCCTGGACAAGTGTGCGACTAGTTTAGATCAAGGTGTCCCTACATGTGAGTTGTGCTGTAAGCTGAAGTGTTTTTGCCAGTCATTGTTGGCGCTGTCTCAGTGAACATGTAAGATGTTGGACACATCACATAGGGGGATTTATTTGACGTGTGTGCCCTTTCATCTAACCTAGGAGACGACCGAATGTGCATCGTCCGTTCACAGTGCTAGCGGACATGGAGGATGAGGACATCATACGGAAATTCTGTCTGTATCGACCTACCCTTCAAGACCTATGTGCTCTGTTGGAGCCCCATCTGAGGCCTCGCAGAACCTATCTGACTGCTTTGACACCAACGTGTAAGGTGATAGCAGCCCTGCATTTCTTTGCTACTGGTTCATTCCAGTACACATTGTCCACCGCAGGTGGGATGTCGCAATCTATGTTCAGCATGGTGCTTTGTGATGTCCTGTCCGCTATGATGATCTACAAGGACCGATATATCCATTTCCCCAGGAGGCATGAATTGGCAGCTGTGAACGGTGATTTTTATGTCCTTGGCCAAATCCCTAGTGTTGTTGGTGCCATTTACTGCACACATGTTGGCATGATTCCACCAGAGGCCCGTGAGCACATCTACAGGAATCAGAAGCATTTCCATTCCATCAATGTGCAAGTGGTATGCTAGGCGGATATGATAATCTCACATGTCTGTGCCAAATTTCCAAGATCAGCCCATGACTCTACATCCATAACAGCATCGTACCACAGCTGATGGGAAATCTGTATCGAGAGCATGCGTGGATTGTGGGTGAGTACGCAGAGTCAAGTAGTGTGCTGTATGTGTGACATGCTGTTCTCAGCTACTGTTTATATTACAATATTGGGCTGTGTATCTCACACCTAGGTGACTCTGCATATCCCAATTGGCCTTGGTTGTTGAGCCCACTGAAGAATCCCAGGACCCCGTGGGATGTCCGCTACAATGATGTCCATGGGAGGACACGTCGTGTGGTAGAGCGTATGTTTGGTCTACTTAAGTCACGATTTCGCTGCCTGGACAAGACTAGAGGTGCATTGATGTACTCTCCCCAAAAGGTGTGTCAGATCATAGTTGCATGCTGCATGCTCCACAACCTGGCCTTGCGCAAGGAGATCCCTCTGATCCTAAACGATGATGAGCAGCCGAGGCCCCCGCCAGCAAACCCACACATGTCCAGTGATGAGGATAGTGGAGAGGAGGAAGGTGTCGACCTGTGTCAACAGCTCATCAACCACTACTTCCCTTGAAGGTGAGTGAAAACATACAATGGTGCTATTGTCTGCTGATTTTGTTGTTGGTGAAAAGGCCTAGGTGAGCTTTGTGACTGCTGCCTGTTGTTGGCTCTGTGCTGGCTGCTAATGTTTCTGGGACAGGGTAGTCATTCACAGCTACAGGATGTCTATGTTGGTACTGTTGCTCATTGCAATGTGTGCAGATTTGAGTACCTTGATGACAAGTGTTGTGTAATGGCTATGATGCCATTACCTTACTGAAGTAAATAGTGTTCTCTTGTGTTTTCCTAGGTCCATTCAGCCTCTCAATGCTTCAAAACAATCGGTGTTCCTGGTACAATGTAAACAGAGTCAACATTTTACATCCTGTGATAAACATGGAACTGACACGAAAACATAGGTGTGTAAAGGGTGTTTATTTACAATGGGTGTTTGTGACAGGGAAGGGAATATTTACAAAAAGGTGAAAAGTGAATCAATGAGTTGTCAGTGATGGTAGATGAGACAATCGAGTAGTCACCACATTGATATGGTGACCCAGTCCAACAGACACATGCCATTTACCTGGCAGTGTGGGTAAGGACAGTCAACAAAGTCAATAGCAAGGTCAAGAGGGGTGCCATCATGACTGGCTCCTTGACTGGCGTTTGGCTGGTGCTTTGCCACGGGATCCTCCCTGGGATTTCTTTGGATGGTCCCTTGAACGTTTGGCAGGGGGGCCTCTGCTGCGGGCTCAGGGGGGTCTGAAGACTCTATGTAGCCGCAGGGGAGTTGGGGGAACTGTCATCCTGCGGGCCACAGGAGGGAGGTGGACCTGTTGTTTGGGCCGCAGGCCTCTCTCTCAGAACTCCCACAAGCTGGCCCAAGAGGCCCACGATAGGGCCCATGCAGGTGTCTATGGACCTCAGCAGCAGGCGGAGCTCACGGAAATTTTCAAGAGCCTGGCTTGTGTGTCCCTGGGCTCGTTTATAGGCCCCAAGGACTCTGGTGATGTTGGCCAGGGCTTCGGTCCCAGTGTCCGGTTGGGTTTGACGCCCAGTTGCCCTCCCACCTGCCCAGCTGTCCCGGACCTGTGGCATCACCACTCTACGCACCTGTGTACTCTCCCTGCCCTCCTCAGGTTGTGGACTGGGGTGGTCATCCTCTGAGGCAGAGAGAGTGTTGCAGGCAGCACTGTCGGTGGTGGTGGAGGCCGCACAGGTTGTTACAGCAGGGGTCAGCATAGTTGTTGTTAATGAGGTGGTTTTGGGGAGACAGTGGGGTCCTGGGACCTGTTGCACCCTGGCATGCCTGATGGGCCGGCTTCTGGCTCCACATCCAAGAAATCTAGGGAGTCAGCATCAGAGAGTCCATGTTCGGGGGGTGGATTCTGGCTCTGTAGGTTGATGTGATCATCTTCTGCTGTCAGTTCTTGGTCACCTGTGGAACAGTGGGGAAATGGTGATTGAAGTGCATCCCTCAAGCTTGGTGTTAGATGTGTTCTTCTTTACAAGTTATACACCACAAAGTTTACATTGATATCACATTATATGTCTGCACAGTACTGTGCATCATCACATGATGTGGAGGTACATACATTACTTGTCCATGGTGTGACATGTCAATAGATACCATGCACCACGTGCAGATTTTGTGATTACAAGGACATGTAGTCATCTAACGACTAGCAGCACAACGACTTTATTTGAAGCATCTTTGTTGATTACTCGGCATGTAAGACATTACATCTGAGCATGAACTAGACATTGTAATCTCATGCATACCTTTGTCATGTCACGTGCTTTGCTTTCTTTGTACTACAGACCATGCTTGTTTTGTTTTCATATGGGCCTTGATGCTCTGCCCAAATGGCACTTACATATAGTATCCAGTGCTGTGCATGATTGTGCACTGAATTTCTTCAACATGTGATTTGGTGAGTTACACTTTGGTTGCTGTGACAGTTACATACACCTAGCTGTCTGCACATTGGCAATTGGATCTGTGCCAATTTTGGTGGGATGTGAGGGCTGGTGTAGTCATATGGCTCCATGCTTTTTAAGAGAAATGGCAGGGTGCATTTACTGTGTACTTACCTGTTCTTTGGCACATTTGGGGTGAATTTATGACACATCTTTCTGGGTGTGTGGTGGGGTGCTCCATCCTGCTGAGCTGTGGGACAAGGGGGCCTGGTGGGAGTTGTAGTGCTTGCCTTCAACCCACACACACCCATCCCTGTTAAGATGGCTACCTACCTGTTAGTTTGATGAGGGCAATGTAATGGCTGCCACATGCTTCTGGGTGGGGTGGGTACTCCATCTTGCTCAGCGTTGGGACAAGGGGGCCTAATGGGAGTTGTAGTGCAGGCTTCATCACCACAAACATCCCTCCCTGTTAAGATGGCTACCTACCTGTTACTTGGAAGTGAGCAATGCAATGGCTAACAGAAGGTTCTGGGTGGGGTGGGGTGGGTGCTCCCTCATGGTGTGCTTTGTGACAATGGTGCCTGATGGGAGTTGTGGTGCTTGCCTCCCACACACACACACCCCTCCCTGTGAAGATGGCTACCTACCTGTAAGTTTGATGAGTGAGATTCAATGGCTGCCACATGGTTGTGGGTGTGTAGAGTGCTCCATCTTGCTCAGCTTTGGGAAAAGGGGGCCTGGTAGGTGTTGTAGTTCATGCTTCCCACCCACAAACACCCCTCCCTGTGAAAATGGCTGCCTACCTGTGTGGTTGGCAGAGGGAGGGAATAGGTTACACATGGCTCTAGGGTGGGGGGAGTTTTCCATCCTGCTCAGGGGTGGGATAAGAGAGCATGAGATGGCTACCTACCTGTTAGGTGAAGGTGAGCAATGCAATGGCTGCCATATGGTTCTGGGTGGGGGAGTGCTCCATCCTGCTCAGCTGTGTGACAAGGGGTTCTGGGGGGGGGAGTTGTGGTGATGGCTTCCTACCCACAAACACCCCTCCCTGTTAATATGGCTACCTAGCTGTTAGGTGAAGTTGAGCAATGCAATAGCTGCCACATGCTTCTGGGTGGGGTGGGTTCTTCACCTTGCTGAGCAGTGGGACAAGGGTGCCTGGTGGGAGTTGGAGTGCTGGCCTCCCACCCACAGACACCCCTCCCTGTTAAGATGGCTACCTACCTGTTAGTTTGATGAGGGCAATGTAATGGCTGCCACATGCTTCTGGGTAGGGTGGGTGTTCCACCTTGCTGAGCTGTGGGACAAGGGGGCCTAATGGGAGTTGTAGTGCAGGCTTCATCACCACAAACATCCCTCCCTGTTAAGATGGCTACCTACCTGTTACTTGGAAGTGAGCAATGCAATGGCTAACAGAAGGTTCTGGGTGGGGTGGGGTGGGTGCTCCCTCATGGTGTGCTTTGTGACAATGGTGCCTGATGGGAGTTGTGGTGCTTGCCTCCCACACACACACACCCCTCCCTGTGAAGATGGCTACCTACCTGTAAGTTTGATGAGTGAGATTCAATGGCTGCCACATGGTTGTGGGTGTGTAGAGTGCTCCATCTTGCTCAGCTTTGGGACAAGGGGGCCTGGTAGGTGTTGTAGTTCATGCTTCCCACCCACAAACACCCCTCCCTGTGAAAATACCTGCCTACCTGTGTGGTTGGCAGAGGGAGGGAATAGGTTACACATGGTTCTAGGGTGGGGGGAGTTTTCCATCCTGCTCAGGGGTGGGATAAGAGAGCATGAGATGGCTACCTACCTGTTAGGTGAAGGTGAGCAATGCAATGGCTGCCACATGGTTCTGGGTGGGGGAGTGCTCCATCCTGCTCAGCTGTGTGACAAGGGGTCCTGGGGGGGGAGTTGTAGTGATGACTTCCTACCCACAAACACCCCTCCCTGTTAATATGGCTACCTAGCTGTTAGGTGAAGTTGAGCAATGCAATAGCTGCCACATGCTTCTGGGTGGGGTGGGTTCTTCACCTTGCTGAGCAGTGGGACAAGGGTGCCTGGTGGGAGTTGGAGTGCTGGCCTCCCACCCACAGACACCCCTCCCTGTTAAGATGGCTACCTACCTGTTAGTTTGATGAGGGCAATGTAATGGCTGCCACATGCTTCTGGGTAGGGTGGGGTGGGTGTTCCACCTTGCTAATTGTGGGACAAGGTGGCCTGGTGGGAGTTGTAGTGCTGGCCTCCCACCTACTCCTTTTTAAACGATAAGGGGGACCCAAATAAAGTCTGCCTGGTACCTTAGTAATCAATTATTCTAAGCAACAATGGTCCCTAGGAAAGGGTGAACAAAACTGATAAATACAGACCCAGTCAGTGCTGTATTAGTTAAACGTGTCCAACCGGACAGAGGTTCAATGTTTAATTTTTCAGCAATTCTTGGAGATATGTACAAGACAATATACTGAGAGTGGGACACAAGCCTGCATTCCACTAACGAAACGTAGAAACAAACAAAACATATAGTCTGGGAAACATTTAAGCAAGGCTCAGGCAACGCTCACGGTTTGTTCTCAGGAGAAAAAATTCACAGTTATAGGTAAACAAATCGCAAGGAACACCTCTACATGACAAATAGTGTATGTATGAGGTGTTTTAGGGAGTCGACGCCGTTTCGATCCAGGAGACAAATGTGTGGATCATCGTCAGGACATTAAATAAGCATGCCTGAATTATAGGTGCCTTAAATTACTATATGAACAAAACAGTTTGGGAGAAAGAAGGGATTATGGGGAGAAAAACAAGAAGACTGGAATTAGGAGGATATATCTTGACAACGTAACCTAGTTTAGTTTGTATGTCATTCTGGAAAAAAAGCACCTCTAGAGACTAACATTCAATTGGAACAACCTGCATGATTAGGCCAAATAACACGGAGTTCAGCATTGAAAGATGGCGCAAGAAAGTGGCAAAAAAGACTTTTCAACAAGTGCTGCTTCAACAAGTAGGTATTGTGACAACATGCATATTTACAAAAAACGGCGCAGTGACTTAGTGAAAACAATATTGGTTCAACACTATTGTGAGACCTCAGTAGCTTTTTTCAATTACTGGCCCCACATTTAGAGATTTAAGAGAGAGAAAGAGTGACTTAATAGCAGGAATGAAAAACAAAGTACATTGTCGCATGAGTTACGCATGAGAATGAAGGGGACACGGTCAAGAAAAATACGGCAGTAGCAATGAATCATGCCGAAGTATAGGCCTCCCACCTACTGACACCCTTTCCTGTTGAGATGGCTACCTACCTGTTAGTATGATGAGGGCAATGTAATGGCTGCCACATGCTTCTGGGTGGGGTGGGGTGGGTGCTCCAGCTTGATGAGCTGTGGGACAAGGGGGCCTGGTGGAAGTTGTAGTGCTGGCCTCTGACCCAAAGACACCCCTCCATGTTAAGATGGCTACCTACCTGTTAGTTTGATTAGGGTAATGTAATGGCTCCACATGCTTCTGGGTGGGTTGGGGTGGGTGCTCCACCTTGCTGAGCTGTGGGACAAGGGTGCCTGGTGGGAGCTCGATTGCTGGCTTCCCACCCACAAACACTCCTCCCTGTGAAAAAGTCTACCTACCTGTGAAGTTGAGCAGAGTGAGGGAATATGTTACACATGGCTCTTGGGCAGGGGTTGTTCCATCCTGCTCAGGGGTGAGACAAGCGAGCATAAGATGGCTACCTACCTGTTCGGTGAAGGTCAGCAATGCAATAGTTGCCACATGGTTCTGGGTGAGGGGAGTGTTCCATCTTGCTGAGCTGTAGGACAAGGGTGCCTGGTGGGAGTTGGAGTGCTGGCTTCCCACCCACAAACACCCCTCCCTGTTAAGATGGCTAACTTCCTGTAAGTTTGGTTGGTGAGATGCAATGGCTGCCACATTCTTCTGGCTGGGGAGAGTGTTCCATGTTGCTGAACTGTGGGACATAGGGGCCTGTTAGGAGTTGTAGTGCTGGCCTCAGACACCCTTCCCTGTTAAGATGGCTACCTACCTGTTAGTTTGATGAGGGTAATGTAATGGCTGCCACATGCTTCTGGGTGGGGTGGGGTGGGTACTCCACCTTGCTGATCTGTAGGACAGGGGGCCTGGTGGGAGTTGTAGTGCTGGTCTCCCACCCACAAACACCCCTCCCTGTTAAGATGGCTGCCTACCTGTAAGTTTGGTTGGTGAGATACCATGGCTGCAACATGCTTCTGGCTTGGGTGGAAGTGCTACATCTTGCTGAGCTGTTGGACAAGGGGGGGCTGGTGGGAGGTGGAGTGCTGGCTGCCTATCCAAAGACACCCCTGCCTGTTAAGATGGCTGGCTCCCTGTAGAGCAGAGGAAGCAAATGGTTACACATGGCTCTTGGGTGGGGGAGTGTTCCATCCTACTGAGCTGTGGGACAGGGGGCCTGGAGGGAGTTGTAGTGCTGGCTGCCTGTACACATGCAACCCAGAGAATGATGCTAGCTACCTTTGGGGTGAATGAGAAGGAGAGAATGTTGGATCTATGAGACATGTGTTGGCGAGTGTGTGGTGCACATGGGTGCATTTGGGCCTAGGAGATGTAGCTTTGTAGGTGTGCAAGACAGAACATAGCAGTGTGATGGTAGACATTTGTTTGTACTTATCAGCCTCCAATCCCCGGCTATTCGTGTGAGACTCTCTGGATGCAGTATGGCAAGCACCTTTTCCTCCTAGCAGTGAATGTTCTTGGTGGAATCGTGGGGCCACCGCCAGTCATCTGATCCAGCTGACAGTTCTTGTTGTTCTTCTCCTTCACATTCCTCTTCAGGTCATGCCACTGCTTCATGATCTACTTCTTGGTGTGTGGGGTGGTCCCTACTGCATTGATCTTGTTGACTATCCTTTCCCACATTTGTGCTCTGGTGGCTAATGGTGTCAGTTGGACCAGGTTACCAAACAATTGTGCTTCTTCTCTTATCTCATCTGCCATGACTGACAACTCATTGTCAGTGAATTTGGGCATTTTCTTTTGTGCCATGGTGTGTGATGTACAAATGGTTTGAGGTGCAGGTGTGAGGCTGGTGAGGCTGGTGTAGGTAGTGTGTGTGTGTGTGTTGTTGTGCTGGTGCGATGTGGGGTGGTTTGCCTATCCAATGTGCTGTAGGGTTTAGTTCCTTCAGGGCTGGAGTAGTGCAAAGGAGTCTGGTCAGGGAAGGGGCAGGATTTATACTCACCTATGTGGGTGTGTCAAAATGGTGTATTGCTGTCAGGTGTGTTGTGTGGGTTGTCTTGGGATTTGTATTTTTTCAGTTGCGCTGAGGGTGTGTCCTTGGGATGTTTTAGGAGTTTTTGGGGGCTGAGTTAATTTGATGTGTACACTTGGTGGCCTTGTTGTGTGTTTTTTTTGTCGACCGCCATAATAGTTCCGGCGCAGCCGCGGCAGTGGGTATGCAACAGCCCTTCCGCCTGCTTTACCATTCATCACTGTTAGCAATCGCGGCGGTCGGAAACAGCGGATCATTCCGCTGTCACCTCAATGGTATCCTAATTGTGTGTGCGGTCACTCAGCTGGCCTTGCGGCAGGTTGGGGTTTTTCCGCTGCGAATCCGACCGCCGCGGATGGATTTTCCCCTTCTCCATGCGCTACCAGCGGTCTTTTGTGGCATCGTTCCACCGCGGTCAGATTTTTCTGGCGGTTGATCCTAATCTGACCGCCGGTTTTCCGGCGGTACCTGTGGATGGTTCATTTCCGCTACCATGGCAGTCGGAATAGTTTTCCGACCACCATCTCATAGACCCCTATCTCTTCGAAATGCGTTTCCTGTATGAAGCAAATATCTGCTTTACAGCTTCCTAAATATTCTAAAATTTGTGCACGTTTTACAGGATGTCGCAAATGCTTGACATTCAAAAAAACTATTTTAACGTTATGAACATTAGCCTTAGTTAAAAAGAGAGGAAGAAAAAACTAAGAAGTGGAGAAAGAGTTGAAAAAGAACATGAAGAATAGTAGCCCTAAAAAAGGGTATAAGGAAAGAGAAGGAAAAAAGAAAAGACAAACAAACATTAAAAAGACAACAACAATTAAACATTATCTAACAGGTTTGAAACGCACACACGCTTTACAAGCGTGACCAAACCCTTGGAGCCCAGTGTGGAGATAAATAGTAAATTAGTCAGAAATACATATTAAAGTAATGTTTAAGTAGCAGAATCATGCGTATTAATAGAATGCTGTGAATGTTGATCCAGGAATAATCTTAATCAGGAAGTTGGAAGGATTTTGAAAAATTATCTTTCCAAATTTGCATTGTTGAAGGATAAAAAAGACAATATTTGAATCGAAGACTTATTAACTGAGGACGAATGTCTCTGAATTCATTGCAAGTCTTAACAGTATCTTTAGCAAAGTCTTGGTGAATAACATTTTTATTACCATTGACCATTAAGGAGGGAATTTCCAGTGCTGCTTTCCTTAAGAGCAAATGATGCTGATGAATCCGGTGTGCTTTATCAATTTCAAATTTCTCCAGAAATTTGATGTTTAAAAGACCAGGTATCAAATTCTCCAAGTATAGTCTGCAATTGGAACCTTCAACATCTTCTGGCACATTAAAAATACGTAAATTGTTTTGCCTGTTACGATTTTCCATATCCAGAAGGAGAGCAGACGTAGGGGATATTTTTGCCACAAGTGGTGCAAAGGCATCAATTTTAACTTTGTTGTCTTGGATTTCAATTGAATTGTCTGAAACTTTCATTGACATACTAGCCATATCTTTGCTCAGGATTTTAATCTCTGATGCTGTTGTATTAGTGTTGTAAGGAAACAATAGCTCATGCGGATTGATACTTAATAATATAATATATAATCTAAAATAATGATCAAAGAAAAAAGGGGATTATGAAAGATGTCAGAAGAAAAAGCAAAGCCGTACACGTTGGATCTTTTTTATGAAGAATATTTTTCGTTTTATATTTCTGATATATTTACAAAAAAAGTGGACATAAATTTACGATACACATTAACATTAAACATACAAATTACACAATAGTGTCCCAATGAAAAAAACCTTACACAAAATAATTTTAACATAACATACAACATACAGACAAGGTTTGCATTTCTCTTTACAAAGGCAATCACCAGTAATTAATAATTCAAATTAACAACACTTAATTAATGTAGGTGTTGATTGAGTGATTTGCCTATCGCGTCAACGGCGTTTCGACCCTATTCCAAGTTTAAAGGGTCTCGTCAGGACAGTCTAATATAGGGACACCTTAACGTCCAAAACTGGTCTAGCGTGAAAATGTGCAGTGACACCGTGTGTAAGGTGAAGGGATAAAATACTCACAGGTACCCAGCCGGGTGCCCTGTGAGAGGAGACTCACACGGAGGCAGTTGCCCACTGTAATACGATTTAGTTGTGAAAATCACGTAAGGTGAGGGTCCTTCAAGATACAGAACCTCCAAACTGCTAAATTAGTCCGATCAACTCATTTCTTCCTTTCGGGTTTCTGAATATGCCACGAAGCGCTGCAGCCGGCAAGCAAAGTCCTGGCTGCTAGGTACAATCACCAGGCTCCTTGTGGGTAGGGTTTCCTTGTTTCCCAATCTAGTTGTATCAGTGTTAGCACAAAGGGCTTGAATTTCATCAAGAATTAATGCCAAGGAAGGTTCACTAGATTCCACCACTTTAGATTTTATTGGAGGAGGAGAAATATGTTGTTTCCTTTTATTATGAGGTGTTTGCGCATTTTTATTCTCAATTTTCCTATTATAAAAATCAAGGATGTAGATAAAGGTAAAGTGAAGGAAAAGGAGATTATTGCAGAAAAAATGCTTCAGAAAAAAAGCTGGTTTGGCAGCTAAAGCAGACTGTGGGAGTGGTTAGACCAACGTCAGGCCCTTTCTTGAGTAATTACTCCACCCCCTGACAGGAAAACTGGACAGTACCTTAAAGCAGAGATCGAAGATGAAGCAGGATGGAGGAAAACACCACTTTCGATGTCGTGATGACCTGGAAAACCACCACAGCAGGAGGTAAGGTCTTCAAAGCACTGCTGCTTCATTTAAGAGAAAATTCTGACAGAATTGAGCAATGTATCGTCGAAAACAGGCTGCTCCGACGCGGAGGTCACGGGAGGAGGCCATCTTGTTTTCGCGCGCTCGCGTGTCCTCCATGGATGCTCTAGAAATAAGCCGGACTCTTATCAAATGGATGAAACCTCTATGCTGGCAGACTACACCAATCTCTGATCTGTCCATAGGAACACCAAACACACTAACACTGAACCTGGCAGCTAGTACTTTTGCTACTATCTTCTAAACAATGGCAGGACAGTAGGACAGAGTACAGTGTATGCCAGGCAATGGAACTGCTGCCCTCATCTATTCTGCTGAGGCATCCTGTCTGAGAAGTGTCAGAGAGAGATGCACCACTGAAACAGGGACAGCATGTTTGTGGGTCACCGTTCAGGTGAAACAAATAAAAGTGCCATTGTCAACATTGGTAAATGACAGAGAATATCATACATGATGCAATTCTACTAGAGAGGAACAGGTCCACCAAAGGAATAGAAAACTAAACTACAGAGCTTAAAAATACAGTCTGAAATATTTTGCCCAACAGTGACCCTCTCTCATTTGCCTAATAAAGTAGGCCTTACTTATCAACTTGGTATAAGGCAGGTCTAAACAAGAAGCTAATAGAGTGTAACAAAATGGCAGCTTTTTGTAATTTTAGAGCACAGTTGGTGATCACATTTTTAATTTTCTCTTGAAGTATCACTGGCGAAAGAACTAAAGTATCTCTGACTACTGAGTCAATGCAATTGTCTAGCTCGACCGGTTTTCCTTGTATAAAAGGTCTGTGTTCATCTTTCAAACACAAGATAAAGCTTCCCTGCTGTTATGGTTAGTCTCCATAGTTGGTAACTCGCTGGCAGTCTAATGCCATTTATTTAAGCAAAGATGTGCACAGTTTTGACCATGAAAAGACCTAAGCGCATATTTGTGCAAAGATAAATGCCAGGGTATAGTTTCCCTGACACAGACATATGTGCTAAAGCCAGTGCTGTAGCTTTGTACAAACAAAATGTTCATATAGGCTATATATAGTAGTGTGGTTCATACGAACTGCCACGTGCATTTGTGCAGCAGATCATAGTAATATCCTGGGTCCTGATGAATGGGAACTTGAAATAAATACAGCCTTTTGCGAAACAGGATATAGCATTCTGGTGTATACGGAAAAACATTTCTTAATCTATTTCGGAATTGCATCGAAGAAAATGGGGTACAATTTGACTTAACTGTATTACTATTGTCTATCTTATCCATCATTTAGCAAACATATGATCTAATATATTATATATGTCATCTATAATATATTATCTAATATAATTCATATGTAATATGTTATCTAATCCAATACACAGCTGATATAAATATCATAAGGCTATGAAGTGTAATGCCTGCTAAATTGTGCATCTATTTTATTTTAAAGAAAAAGTACCTGATAAGTAATAGAAAGGCATTTGTTTATATAATGCCTCACTTGGCAACCCATGAAATGCAACAAGAGAATATATTAAAACAATATCTTACAAAAAGTGCAGCAAAAGCTCCATAAGTGTGTTTATGAGAAAGATTACCATCAGAACAAACAAAATATGACATTGTTATTGTAATACAATCATTTAATAAGGATTATCATGAAGAGAGGTACACCCATTTAGCTGAATAAAAAGATTTAGCAGAATTGACAGTGACTCAAGCATTTCTAAGAAAATTAAGAAAAAGAAACTTGAGTATGAGGCAAAGGTGCAGCCTTTACACGAACTGTAAATGGCACTAGCATGACCTCGGCAGGAATAACATGCCAGCAAAGATAATTATTCATGTAGTGGTTTAAAGATTTTACAAAAGAAAGAAATGTGAGCAGCATGACTTCAGCTGCTCCCAGTCTCTGCTCCTGGAGCCTTCTGGCCAAAACCTATGCAACTGTGGGCATCATCGAGTGACCACAGTGACACCTAGATGTGGATTCTGAGATAAATGAGTGGACCCTTTGAACACCTGTTGGATCCGGCATCCTTGGCTTGGTTTTCCCCCAGCTTTTTGCCTTCAACTCTCCTGTAGTTTGCTGGCTTCGTTTTGTCTGGCCTTAGAACTTTGCACACTTTCTTATTCTCTCTCTCCCTAAAGCTTGGTAACACTGGCGTCCTCCAAATTGGTATATTTAATTTTCTTGTGAGTCCCTAGTAAAGTGACAGTACATGTACCCAGGGCCTGTACATTAAATGCTACTAGGTGGTCTGCAGCATTTATTGTGCCACCCACTGAAGCCGCCTTTTAAAATATAGCTCAGGCTTGCCATTGCAGCCTGTGTGTGCAGTTGCAAACTGCCATTGTGACATAGCAAAATAAGCCTTTTACAATGCCTAAACCTTCTATTTCAATACATATTAGTTACCCCTAGTGTAAGCCCTAAACAGCTCATAGAGCAGGGCATAGTCATTTTAAAATTTGGACATGTCCTTTTAACTTTTTTATCTACTGGTATTTGAAAACTCTTTAATTCATTTTTCACTACTGCAAGGTCTACCTCTCTGATAGGATAAAATAGGGTTACCTTATTACATTTAATAAGTGATAACTTTCAACTGGGAGCAAGTAGGAATATCGAGCACAGGAGTCAAAAGAATTGCAATTTAACACCTTCTTTAATGGTACAGTCAGATTTTAAGTAACAATTCTGAAAATGCCACTTTTGGAAAATTGACTTTTCTTGTCCCAATCATTTTGGTCATCTATCCTAGGTCAAAAGACTATGCATGGCTGGCAGTTGGGCTTTGTGTATTGCTCCTACACAGAGAGAAAAAGGGGGAATCGGTATAGGTAGGATGGGACATCTTTGACTTAATAGGCAGCTGTAGAAGTCACCTACCACACTTGCAAATCACAATACTGTGCCGCAGCACACTGACCAGGGGTTTCACACCTCTTATGCCCCCAGACAAGCTAGGGCAGGGAGTCAGGACATTCTAAACACCTCATGGGGTGAAAGTCTTCTGGAAACTTCTCCTACTTTAAAGCTGGCACTAGGTAGTGGATTCTCAGACCCAACACTTCAGTACACATCTGGACCAGTGGAAGACTCAGAAGAAGGACTGCTGTGCTGCTCCACTGCAAGATAGACTCCTACTCTCTTACCTGAGTGAGCAGGACTGGACCTGAGTCTTGAACCCAGCACCACCAAAGTGACTCAGAGGGCAAGTTCGCTGGCCTCTTGAGCAGAGCCTAAGGGACAGAAAATATTCCAATCACCTTGAACTCTTCATCTGGACTCTGCCTATTAGAAGTCTTTTCCCTCAGTGGTACCACCCCAGTCCTGGACCCTTTTAAGTGTGCATGAAGGTGCCCTGCTAACCCAGCTGTGGTATTATGGACAGAACTGACACAGCATGATGAATCTCCTCACAGCCCGCATCGGAACTGCTGCTGCGTGACACATACTTGACACATCCCTGACACAGGACCCGCAACTCTTTGGAACCACTGCTGCACAAGACCTCCTCAATGCAGGAGTTCACATCGCAGACCCGCAACTGATCTGAACCGCTGTGAAGCATCCTCGATGAAGTACCTTACATCGCAGCCCTGCACGCCTCAGAATTTCTGTTACACAATGCATCCTGCAACACTAGAAATTGCTTCGCAACCCATCAGAACCACTGCTTCATAACGCATCCTCAACATGGTATGTCACTGTGCTCCACAACCAGGAATGAAGGCACTTTGTTCAGCGGGCCTAACTTGGACCCTGAATCTGGGTCATGCTTCATCATGTTCGGCCTGTACTTGTGACTTTGTCCCAGTCTGGTACTACCAGATAACCACTGTTTTTTCTTAAATCTTGCATATCTCAGGTTTTACGTATTAGATTTTTGTTGCTTTGATGTCAAATAATTTACTACCTTTTACTCTATTTTTCTAAGTTGATGTGAATTTTCCTTGTGTAGTGTTTTTACGTAATTACTGTTTGAAATGCTGCACAAATACATGATCCCTTTCCTCTGAGTGAAGCCTGACTGTTTTTGTGCCAAGCTACCAGAGGGTTGAGCTCAGGTTTATTTAGTGTTTGCTTGTGTTTCACGCTGACGAGAATTGTGGGTGCTGCCTGAGGAGGGTTTCACCCCCCAACCAGAAACCCAGTTTCCCACAACAGTTATGGATGAATTTGCACAATTCCGTATGAGCCTGTGAAGCAATAATAAGTGGTACAGGAACAATACTTCTGCTAGCATAGTTTGTGCCAACCACAGTTTATGTTTATTCTCTTACAGTAGATTGTGCATGGTTAGCCCCATTTGTTTAAGGCTTAAAGTGTAACTTCAGTTTTTCTTGCACAGGTACAATCTGGCTTTTGCCATGCAGAGAAACCTAACCTACTAAGTTATTATTAGAGACAAAAATCACCCTCTGGGGGGGGGGTTACAGTCTTACAAATGTAGAAAAATAGGAACAAGTCTGTAAAACTAAGTAGCCATTAGCTGCAGCGTGTATCAATAATCAAAGAAGGTTAGCCCAATCAACCCAGCATGATTGATTTTGAAACAATCTAAAAGATTTCTCTTGCAAAGTGCTGCATACACGACAGCATGCCTTGAAGCCAATTCTAGCACAATCAGGGAGGCAGTGGAGTCTGAAGAGAACGAAAGTTGCTGAGTAAGGAGTTTTGTAAGTCTAAATAAAGCTAATTTCAATAGTTTAATCCAGATCCAAGTAGTGCCCATGGGTGAGATAGGACCTGACCATGCATGGCGCTTTTCACAACTCATGAGCAAAGACTACAGAACAGATTTGAGACCCGATTCATAGTGACTTACTTTCGATGGCATTTTCCTAAAATCCAGGACTAAGCCAGAAGTCCTTCTAGCTTTCTCCTTGAATTCCAAAGTGACCCAGGAATACCACAAAAGTAAGCCAAACCTACTGATAGCAAAATCTTTCTGAATAAGGCACTATATTTTTACCACTTTAGGAATATGGGAAAGACTACCTTTGTTGGCCAATATGTTCTACCACCCACTTTCTAATTCTTAATTTGGTACAATTTATACAGTTCTCTATCTTGGAGGAAGGATTATTTTTACACTTAGTTACTGACAGGCTTCATTACAATAACATAAGGACTTTCCCCCCCAAATTTACGAAAGCGTATGGAAGCTTTAATGTTTGTGGTGAAGTAAACATTTGAAAGACAACATCCTAATTACATTAAAAAGTAACACAATTTTTTTTCATTCAATTTGTTATATTCACTCTTTCACTTTATATTTCAGGTACTAAAGTAGTCCTTCAAGCATAACGTTTTCCTTATTAATATCTCACTAAGGGCCTCATGTAGGTAGCCTAATACCGGTCGGTAACGGCCGATTTTCGGTAATTATACCGTTACCGACCGGTATTTAGGCTTTTGCTATGTAGTGGGCTCATTTCTGTATTTGGTAATTTACCGATTCGGTCCCTTAGGGCATGTATGTGTGCCACATGTGCACACATGGCCGTTTCAGGGGTGCAACAGGGTGTCAATGTGACACCCTGCCACCCTTGCATGTATTCCCCCATTACCGAATCGGTATTTACCGATTCGGTAATGAGGCATACCTTCCCATCAATGGGAAGGTATGCCTCATTACCGAATCGGTTAATACCGATTCGGTAATTACCGACTCACTCCGATTCGGTAACATTTACCGAATTTTTACCTACATACACTTTACCGATTCTAAAATACCGATTCGGTATGATTCGGTATTTTAGAATCGGTAAAGTGTATGCCACCTACATGAGGCCCTAAAAGCAGAACAAAAGACTTTCATTCATACTAATGATGAGTACATTTCAATTGCAATTGTTTAATAAAAATACACATTTGACTGCTTATGTCCCATACAGGGACCTAGAAAATCAAACCTATCGAGTTATGATTTGAGATTGGTAGAAGCAATAAAAGTCCTCGAAAACGTAATTCTTGACTAGATGGTGTGAGGCTCCGAGTGACTGATGTTGTTTGTGTTTTTTAAATTGTAACTGATTGTATACCTTGATAATATACATATTTATCCTGGGAACAGAATAATCACTGCTCCAAAGTATTCATAATAGGCGTCCACTAGGATAAATATGCATTCTATCCTTTCAATATACAATATTTGTTATAGTTTCCTTTGATACCACAAACCGTGTGACTAACACTTGGTAGGTCTGGGCACAGTGAATGATCTCTATATGTCTCTTATTTTTGCATGTTCACATTACTTCCTATAGTGACAACTTCTACTGTAAAATTACTCATCAATTGATAATGATATTTGTTTCAGAATGCTAAAGTTGAACTCAATAACACTGAGGACCCGATTCCTATCCGTTAGGAGTGACTCCATCTTGTACGCGCGATTTCTGGATGACTCCTACCGCTTTACGAGTGAGCAAGTATGATGCAAGGATAGCCTTGCACTCTGACCTACTCGTATCTGTCAGCGACGCTGTCCAGACAACTCGAACTTCATCGACGTCACCGTGCAATGTGTCCGATTCCCGAGAGACTAAGTACGATGCGCGCGTCGAGCAGCCAGATCGACTCGGACCCTCGAACTCAAAAAAGCTCCGGGAAGAGGACTTTGGGGGTCCGTAGCGGGCCCACCCACGACTCGATCGTTGGGGGTCCCAAGGATCCCCCCTACAAATGCATGTACGGTGTGGGCGGGACCGAGGCCGAGATGTGCATTTTTTGTCTATTGGAGCCTTTGTACGCAACATACACCAGGCTCCCATAGCTTCAATGGGGCTCCAAGCGACTCGAGTCAGTCAGCGCTGCAGCACATTGTACTCTGTCGCTCAGAGCAAGGAGGACAAGATGGTTGTAAAGCTCTACTGGCGCCAGTCGGCCGTAGGGCTTTGCCAGCGAGATCGGAATCAGGCCCTGAGTGTTATTTTCCAAGGCAACATGCGTCAGTAAAAAAAAATAGGGGTCTAGTCACAAACTGTAATTTTTGGTACATTTTGTAGTACTACATGCGAAATGATATTCGCAAAACTACATGCAGGATTTGCACCCTGAATCTCACACTGCACTTCTCTACCCATAACCAAAATGGTACAACCTTTCTTTCCTTTATGCAGAGCTCCTATGTCCACCCTAGAGGTTTGAGCAGGGAAATGAGCAGCCCCTTCTCTGTTGTCACTCATCCAGGGGCATCTCCTCTTCCACTGAGATTGGATCCTGGCTGCCTAGAAGGACAAAAGAGAGGAAGGCCCAAATGTTAGCTACATCTGCCAGTAATAGGGTAGGCATCCTTTCAAGATGTGCAAGGGGGTGAGACAAGGCCCAGGCCATAGTGTCAAAAGAAAGTCAACATCTGCCCACACCAAAGCCCTTGATCTCAGTTCTGCGAGCTAGTTTACATATCATCAAGGATCTCCTGGGTAGCAATTAAAAGCTTGGACATATGGGCTTCTGGAGACTTTTGTCAGATAAAAGGTGGCTTTCTAAAAGTACCCTTTGTAAAATATCACAAATCCAGCTTTACCTATTAATTACATTTGCAATACATATTTTAAGAGTCCAAGAACTAACTTTGTATCTGGTTCACAGCCAGAGATAACTTTATTAATCTTTACTAATAATGAATCCAAGTGATTTCCTCTGGAACAACTAGCCCTGTTATAGTGAAAACAGCGTATAGGACATTGTCCCTGTAAGGACATGTTTAGCATTAAACCTTTGCATGTCTTACTTTTAGATATCATGCACCCTGCCATATGGGTATTTAAGGCCTACTTTGTGGTGACTTTTTCATATTCAAAAGGAGGGTTTAGGCCTGTGAAAAGGGGTTATTTTAACATGTCAAATTTGCAGATTAAACCTTCAGGCTACTGGTGGCAGACCAGCAGTCATGTTTTTCATTGTCACTTTTAGGTGCATTTTGTACCATATACTATGGTCTTATAAGGAGGTTAAGGTGGCCAAATAGAAGTATAGCCAATTTCAACATGTTGAAGTTGTCAGATCACATACACTTGGCACGGAATAGCACTGTCCCAGGGTGTAGAGTGCAAACACCATTTATAAAATCTAGGGGAAATGGGGGGTGACCAGGCAGAAAGGAGAATTTTACTATATTGAAGCTATATCGATCTGGAGTTAATAAAAGAAATTCCATATATATCTATAGGGACTTATCTTCTTGACATTTTTGCCACAATATTCTGGTAGTGTATTTCTTTTGCAGTTTTATCTAGCTTAAAATTGTCCCAAAGGTATTGTATAGCTTTTCATAAGAACCAGATTACATTGCAGGTATTAATTACGGGGAGGTTAACTGTTTTGCTGAGCACCACAGATATTTAAGCTAAGGTGGGATTCAAACCTTGTTGTGGATGGTGGTGCCTGTGTGCCATGTCTCGCCCAGCTTCTATGTGGAGCCTGTGTGGCTGGCCTGACTCCAATGCATGTGGACTGACTTTGAATTGGAGGCCGATCATGGCACAGGAGACAGACAAAATTGATCACCCCGGCACCGCTGCTCCCTGGTAGGACAAGGACTGATTCAGGCCAGGATCGGGCCTGATCCAGGATCAGGCCTGATGCGGTAAGTCGCTGTGCAGCTGGCCTGACTGCTGGGAGAGTGAGGATTGTGTGTGGCATGGGGCAGGCTACTGTTCCCGAGGACCGACCTCTTGGATGTGCACTACTACTGCTGGATGGATCACACTGCTTTCTGGACCCTGTGGGGCACTGCTCAATACAACTGGAGTGTCGAGGCCACCTGCTCCTTTGTTGATATCTCTTGCCTCTGACCCCTGGGCTCCCTCTTGGCAGCATTGCACCCACAAGCAGGCTGCACTGTCTACAATTTGTACTGCCTAAGTCCCGCTGGTACGGGGACCTGCTATCTGTGCCAACCGCAAGGAGGGAACCCCCCTCTCTCAGATACCTTATTGATCCTGTGAGCCTGCTCAGTCACAAGTGGAAGTGGGGGTGCAAGCTCCTTGAATCCTCCTACACTGATTGCCCCCTTGGGTGGGGCAGAGCCACCAATTGCGACAGTGGGTATCTATCAGCCCTGCGCTTGCATAAAAATACAGACCCCATAGGCCTGCTTAAAGCATTGCCGCCAAGCTGCCCATCACTGCTGCTGCACACTACTACTTGGATCTACCCACTGCTGAGTTGACTGGCGCTGTTTGTCCTGCTCGTGACCTCCGGCTTTGGTCCTCTGCTCTGGGGAGTGGCATGGACTGACACCGGAGGATGCCCGTTGGCTCACCAACAGCCCCTGTCCAGTGCTAAAGATCACAAGACAGACTCTTGTTGATTGCTTCATTTCTCCTCATCGGCTGGCTAGCCACTAACTGGAGCTATACGTGTGCAGGGGATCTACACAGTCCATCAGAGAATCTGGAACTCGCTCCACTTGCAAACATTCTTTATTTAAATCCACCGATTTCCATGAATGGCCCCTGACCCCACTCTGCAGTGTCTAGCACCACACGTAGCCTACACAACCTGCGACCACAGGAAAGCAGGACACACGCCAGTCGAACCTAACCTTTGAGGGTAAAAAACAAGCCTGACATCCGAACCGTGACCCCGCCCAGGACGATCCAGTAGATAACACAGGGGGAGCAGACGGGTTCGATGATGACCTGAAAAAAATCCTTTTGGACAGTAATGCCCGTCTGCAAGCTATCGATGCCAAACTGAACGCATGGTTAACCGCCTGGATCGCATGCAGAAGAGGGTCGGCAAACAGAATTGACAACCTGGAGACCAGGGTTTCAGAGGCAGAGGATGGACACGCCACCTCCAGTGAACCCCTGGTGTGCAAGGATATGGTCCTGGAGCTCATTAAAATGAAGAATGATGACCTGGAGGCGCGATCAAGATGCAGCAATCTCCAAATTAGTGGTGTTCCCAAACCCATCAACATTGCTAAAATGGAAGACTACGTGGAGACTGTGCTTTGCAAGCTCTCCGGAAACCTCCTGTCTCCAGTATTTATTGCTGAACTAGCCCATCGCACCTTGACACTCAGACCTTCCTCCAGTGCTACACCAAGAACCATAGTGGCCCGCTTGCACAACTACAAGTACAGCAACGTAGTTCTTCGTTAAGCTCAAGAGGAAAGAGACATTACCAGGAAAATACATTGGCTTTTTACCCAGATTTCACACCTGTGGTGCAGACAGCACATAGGGAATTTCTTCCTCCCAAAAAGGTATTGCAAAAACTGAATATTACACATGCCCTTCTATACCCTGCCAAACTACACATCTCCAATGTCAGGGAACTGCATTACTTCACTGAACACGAAGGCAGCCCTTTAATTTGCCAAACTCCTGACAAGGGAATCTGGATCTGCCCGATCATCGCTGCAATCCAGGGAGGTTTGTAACATGGATGACATTGATTAAAACAACACCGTTGTGTACAACCCCTTAGCAAATACCTGTCATGCATCTGACTATAATCACCACTGCTCAACCTGTGCAGGTGTCCCAACATAACTGATAACCTGGGTGCCTTCCTTTCACCACCTACTTGCCCTTGGACCTTCCCATGAGTCATGTTTGCCTCTCGGCCACCCAGTCTAGGCCAGATTGGGCAGTTCACCTGGCTTGTCTCCGAAACCAAGGATGATTCCTAAATAAACAACCTGGTATTTGTAAAGCACACACTAATCAGCCTAAGGCTCTCCAGGCACTGTGGCCCATCAGGGAGATTAAGTGAGCTATTGCACAGAGTTACTTGATGCTGAGCTGATCTGCCTCGGGTGCTGGGATCGAATCCTGAGCCCCGCGCTCCGGAGTCAGTCACCCTGGCCGCTGCACCACACCACTTCCTATTCCCATGCATAATGTTGTGTATGACGGTCAACCTCACGGAGGGGGGTGGTTTTCTGAACACCTTATGTTTGGGGATGGTAGTGGGTGGTGGTGGGTAATCATTTTATGGTTCTTGTTTCTTTTCTCTGTCTCCTCCTCAAACAGAATTCACTCACCACAACTGACACTGTAACACTCAATGGGCCACATCCCTTGTACACACCTGTCAATCCAATATTCTTCGAGCATCCCATGCAGTTGATTTTTCTTGTTTTTTCACTGTGACACCGTGGATACCGAAGATCACATGCACTGCTCCACTACCTCTAACACCACAGAATTAGGAACGCCACCATTAGATGCGGTACTTGGAACGTAAGGGGACTTAATAATCAGCATAAAGCAAGACTAGTTCACTCCTACATAGTACGACTTCATATTGACATATGCTTTCTCCAAGAACTACATCTCACACCTTCAACAGTCTCTCAACTCCAAGCAGACTGGTGCACATATGCACATGTTTTACTCTACTCCAACTATTCATGCAGGACTGCCATATTGATACGCAAGGGCATACCATGGCATCCGAATCAATCTATGAATTACACGGTGGGTCAATTCACTATAGTATCAGGCGTTTTGCACCAGGACCCAGTCATTCTTGTTTCAATCTATGGTTCAAATTAGGACTGCCAAGCCTTCTTTGCCAACGTGTGGCACCACATCACCACCATGGAATCAGGTGCGATCATATTGATGTTGATTTTAATGTTATACTAGATCCATCCCTAGATCGCTCGGGTACGTCCTGCCACTGGCACCCAAATGCTGCTGCGTGGCTATGTGGCTCCATTTCTGATAACTCCCTTACATACGCATGGTGACACAAACATGGGCAGAATATGGAAGGTACATGCTTTACATACAGTACATGGTCATGTATAGACTACAGGCTCATTTCTTGTGATGCGCTTACATAGACAAATGAGGTCTCTCATTTATCTAGAAGCTATCAGATCACACGCTGGTACACATTGAGTTCTCATTCCCGTTGACAATTCAGCAAGCATTTATATAAAGACTGCCACTTGGTGTTTTCTGTGATTCTGTTTTTTGAGCTAAAATACATGCCCTGGAAAGCCTTTAAGGTTGTGATTCGGGGAGCCTGCCTAGCAAAACAAGCTAGTGTCCTCAGATCAATCAGAGCACGTCTGGCAGGGCTGGAGGGCAAGCTCCGAGCACTGTAAGTATGGGTCCTTCTCTACTTCAGCGCATTTCCGGGAGACACACAATGATTATAATGAGAAAGCGGTGCACAGACAGAATATCGAGTTTTAAATGTTGACATACACAAATATTGAGTTGGAACTATCGTAATGCAGAAATATCGACAGCAAGAATATCGACTTGGAGGTAAGAAATATCGTTTTTGAAAATACCAAAGTCATTAATATAATTAGCAAAAATATAGTTGTTTAAAATATAGATGTTTTAATTAGTGGTATGTATTTTAGTATGTATTTAAAAGTAGGTGAACTACTTTTTAGTACAAGTATTGCATTTGTTTTTTATTATATGTGTTACATTTCTTTTAGTTATTAATTGTATTTTAATAAAACTTTGCAATTTTTAGTTCTTTAGCGGGTTGTGGGTTTATAGGGAAATAGGTTGGAAAGTAATTGAATTAGAATAAATTATATATCTAAACAAATTGGGGTTCTGTCAGCACACCATTACATGTACTGTTGATCTATAAACAATTGAGATCAAATTATTGGGAACATATAGTATAAGTCACAATTTTAAGGGTGGACAAGGCACAACAACATTGGTCTAAAACAAAGATCCAGAGGAGTCATTGCTCATGCAGTTCGGTATTCTTTTATTCTTATTGTCGAAAATATTCTTTTTTGTAAAATATTCCCAGCACACAATATCCGACTCGTGTTTTGTCTTTTGTTAAGACTTTTTCAAGGCTGGAATAACAAACAAATTATCGTAAACATACTGACATACAATGACAAACAAATATCTATAAAACAGCATTGAACAATGTATAAATGTTACAGTACTGCCCTTGGCAATACTGACTAACCTTTATTTGTATTACATAAAAAGATAAACACACAATACAAATTGTATATATACATGTTATAAACCCATCTAAATCATATGTACAAGTTTATATATGTAAAGCATATAATCAGACGAAAATTATGAGAGTTTGTGCACAGACCAAACCACCATAGTAAACAAGAATGAAAAATATAAACAAAAAATAAATATAAACATAAATAAATAAATAAACAAAAAAGCTAACAAGGGTGGGCAAGACAAATGAAATTGAAATTGGAATTTCAGAATATTATAATCCCAGCTCACTAAACCACTGTGTTGTCAAACACTAAGGGGCCGATTCCGATCCTCGAAAAACGCAGTACAAATCGTGGTATGGAGCGCTTTCCCCATACAACTCGTACTTGTAAGGATTCCCCTACAACCTAGGAAGTACGATCCGTACAAATAGACGCTCTCCATACAAATTGTAAAATAGACCATACAACTCGTAAATACAAGCGATTCCGATTCGGATTGCCCTGCACGCGACGTTCACATGTATTCCCGGAAGCAGTTTACAACCCGTCAAGTACGATTCGTACAAACGGCACTCCGTACGGCTCTTTTTTTACAGGAGCCAAAAAGTGCTGGGAAAACATTGTACGCCTCGAAAACAGTACGAGACGGACCCCCCATGTACGTGTCGTACACCCCATGAATACAGGGTTACGGTGCGTATGTAGGGTGCGTGCCGATGACACGGAAAGTGGGGTACTGTGCGTATATACGCGCTGAAGGGGTACTGGTCGTGTACGCACCGTACAAGCACTGTACCCCAAAATTGCTTGTGTACGCACCGTACCCCAAAATTGCATATGTACGGTGCGGACCCCAAAATCGCGTATGTACGGTGCGTACATGGGCGATGTTGGGGTACGCTCAATACAAGCGCCTCGCATGTGGGGGGACCTCTGTACACCTCATACCCCTATACGACCCGTACCCCGGTACGAGTTGTACCCCCAGAACGAGTCGTACCAGGGTACGAGGCATATAGGGGTTCGCTTCATAGCCCGGTACGAGTCGTTCCCCGTATACAGGCCATTTTCCATACAAATCGCATGCTGACAACCCGGTACAAATCGTACTTGACGTGTTGTACAGCCTTTTTACAAATTGTATGGTCTTTTTTACAAGTCCGTGTCGTACAGCTTTTCCCGATCCAATTTGTAAGGATCGGGCCGATCTGTATGTATTTTTCCGGTACGAATCGTACTACACGGGTTGGAAGGGACTTGTGGGATTTGTATGGAACAAAATACGGATCCGATTTTTATGTAAAATAAAAGTCCAGGATCAGAATCGGCCCCTAAGTGCATCCAAATATATAGTTAAAAGCTAAACCTACCAATCCTGTAGGAATCTATACGTCACAAATTGATAGCAGCTAATGTCCGTTAAAGCCGGATGAGATCTATAAACATAATGACAATTGGTATCAACAACACTCAGGAGTTGCTATGGGTGCAAAATTTTCACCAGCATTTGCGAACCTTTATATGGGTTTTTTTGAGGAACATCATATGTGGCAATCATGTCCATCAGAACTAACGAATCACATCATATATTGGTGTCGATTCATTGATGACATTATTATGATCTGGGGAGGTAATGATACCACATTGAGAACCTTTATTGAGTATATCAATGAAAATCAGTACAATTTAAGTTTCACGTCCAGAATCAGCAAAACAAGCATTGATTTTCTGGATCTTACCCTGTTCGTTGAAAATGGGAAACTTGAATGCAAACTGTTTAGGAAGGATACATCTTGCAATTCGGTACTGCACGCCAGTAGTGCACTTCGTGGTTCACAAAAACAGACCATCACTTTTGGAGAAATGACCACGCTACCCTATATATCTGATATTATCAGAATCCAACCCATTCTTTTGTGGCATAGGGTATGGACAACAAGTGGGTGTGTTATGAATCGGGCCGTCCTACAGGATGTTCTAAATTTGGATAACGTGGGTAACTTGATTGGCTAAACTATGTCAAAAAATGTTGTGTCAACATTGGCCGTCAACAATATTATGAAGACCCACTTTCAATGGATAGTATATCCAGAAACCTATTGGCTAAGTCATGTATGGAATACCCCGAGGATATAAGAAGGCAAGAGGAAGTGAAGAAAAAGTCAGTAACCTCACACCTTTCTTTGTTAACTTGTATTAAAGTTCAGCCATACTTAACCTTGCCATTGTCAAACTATGATCAATTTCTTTTGACCCATTTTAGATTAAACATTGTGTTTAGACTTCTGACCTTCCCAGTAATGAACTTATGGTCGTCAAATTTGCCCTTGTGCCCGTGTGATGATTTTTCGTCCCAATCTGACATCCATATTTTATTTTTTGTAAATGTTATACTTCACCTCGTAGGCAATTCATCATACCATTCCTCAAAGAACAGAAATTAAATAAATGTCGCCCAGCTTTCTTAGATGTACAAAGAATGGCTACTGTTCTAACGGTTACCGTAGTTTTAAGCTTTTTAAAAATGTTCTTAAACTTCGTAAAACAATGGGCTTTGATGAAATTTAATATGACCCGTTGTTTTTCCCTTTTATACTTTCTCTGCGGGATTTGTAATCTGATGTTGTTGCCTTCATGGTTTTTGTTTTTTAAACTGAATAAAGTATTTCTTGATTCTTGACCACGCTAAGACGCAATTGTAGTACTGAGAAACTTTTCCAACAGGAAATTGGGACTCTAAAGAAACAATATCTAGCCAGGGGCTATGAGTAGGCCTGGGCTAAATTTCCGTTCCGCTCGTGGAAATTGCGATAATTTGACATTTTCACGTTCCGCGGAGAGCGCGAAAATTTCAAACTTTCCGCATTCCGCGGCTTAGCGATAATTTGGTTCTTGCTAGCGCTGTAAAATAATACATTCTCGCGCGCGCGCGATCGCCTTACCTGAATCCCCGCATTCGCCGACAAGTTTTCCCGATCCGGTCGCGTTCTCCACGAGATGTTGAATTGTTGGTAGCAATTTGCGCTGTCTCGCGACAGTTAGCGCCCGCAGTAACGTCATGCGTCGCGCGATCACGTCTTTCTTCTCGCGATCATGCACCACGAGAAGAGTGAAAACAAGATGGCCGCGCCCGCGAGCAACCGCATGGGTAAGTTGGCGAGCCGCGACCATGCAGAAAATACTGTGAACGGGCGGGAAAAAAACTTCTGCATCTTCGCGATATTTCCGCGTGTTTGCGGAGATTTTTAACATTTTCGCGATAATTTGCGAAAGTCGCTTTCGCAAATTCCGCCCACCCCTAGCTATGAGCATTCCCTTTTGGAAAGGGCAGATATTAAGATCAATAGAACAAAGAGAACTGAATTACTTAAACAAAACTATGGAAAGAAAATCAAAAACGAAAATGATAAAATTCCATTTATTACGCAGTTTAATTCGCATACCAGCCAAGTTTTTAAAACTCTAAACAAACATTGGTAACTCCTCAAACTAGATCAGGAATTGGATCCATATCTATCATCCAAACCTCGGATTGTGTACAAAAGAGGTAGGACTCTAAGGAACATACTGAGTCCTTCAGTAATTACAAGTCCCTCTAAGGTTGCTGCAAGCATGTGGCTACCAGGTAAACCTAAGGGTTTTTACAAATGCTCCATGTGTAGCATTTGCCAATTTGCATATGACAAGAAAAATAATTCTGTTATAACACCAAACAGAAATACACAATACAGTAGTTTATTAACTGCAATACAAAGAATACAGTTATTGCATTATCTGCCATTGTAATCTAATCTACGTTGGCAGTACAATACGGTCACTCAAGGAGAGAGTACAGGAGCACATAAGAGCAATTTGCAATAACAATGAAAACTACCCCTTAGCAGTACATTATAATACTGCACATGCTAATGCTGAAATTTTGCATCTGAGATTTCATGGGATTGCTGCAATTGAGGCAAATCCTCGTGGGGGTGATAGGACAGCAGCATTGAGAAAACTTGAGGCGAAATGGCTTATCAAATTGCGAACAGTTGATAGAGGGTTGAACACAGATCGTGAGCTGCATGTGTTTTTGCGGGATTAGAATGTTATTCAATGAATGGTCATCCCTTTATAATGTTATCTTTTGGGAAATGTACATCATTACAATGCTGTGTACATTTATTTTATGGGCAAAAAGAAAAAATCCTACTATATGATTATTGTAATTCTGATTGATGGGTTCTCTTTGCAATGTCTGCCCACTATATCTCTTATTCCACATTGGGATTATGCACACACGGGGTGGGTGCAATGCATACTATACACTCACACACGTTGGGTGAGGTGCTCTTTCCTTTGCTTTTTTCAGCTTTGTCTCAGTACAGCGTTGTGAACTTGGAACAGATCATGACAAGTTGGGTTGACTGTATGGCTGGGTTTATCACTGCAGGCTCCATCTGCATTGCCAACTGTGAGACTCTGTGTATCGTGCACCACGTTGTATGCATTGTATTGGAACACTGTATGCTGGTGTTTGATGCATTGCAATGTGGTGCATTTGCTCGCATTGTGTGTGGTGTTCTCTTTTTGTTTCATGTGTGTCCGCCGTCCTTCGATATCTGTGGTGGCGGTGACACCACGGTGCGGGTGGGAGTGGCTTGCACGCCATGGTTGCCTTTGTGGTGCTGATCGGGAGAGATCAATAAGGGCTCGTTCAGGGTTCCTTCTATGCAACGTACCATGGCCCTTTTGCACAGACAAAGATGGCGGGGACTTTAGCACAGGATTCAGGGCCGACAACAGCCGTCATCTATTTCTCCTACTGACTCACGTAGGAGTCATGTGATTCCCCCCACCGGTAGAGAGGCACAGACGTAAGTAGCGGTCTGACCGCATTACCCATTTCTCTGGCTACTGAGGGGACATGCGGATCGGCGGGTATATTATTACCGTTTGGTAAGTGTTTGGACAAGGGAGAATTTTTAATCAGTGTCGGTATGGACAATTTATGAGTGTAGTTTGTTGGTATTACTGCCACAGGTTACAACGTACTATGGTTGCGCCACTTGGGTTGAGATAAAGGGAACTTTGATATTAGGACATTGTCGACTAATTCAATGTGTGTAAGGTGAGTGATATGATACTGATGGAAAGTTTCAACCTCTACGTGATAGTGTTAATAGTCGGCTTTATCCGGGTGGTGATCTTTCTCTTGTCATTTCCTAGGTGACTATATACACGGAGCAGGACCACAAATGAAGGTCTTTTGAATAGTTGCATATCACATAGAATGTGGTCATTTGGATTTGAATTTAAAACGTGCAATTAACATTTAGAAGCACTTTATTGATCTATCCCAGGGGTAAGTGTGTTTGAGCCTTTATTCCTTTGTAAAGCACTGGGTATTACTGCTGTTGATATGTGAGATGGGATACTTCTTGCCCACAATAATACTTCAAGGTCCATGGCTGTTTTGTTAAATGACTTTATATGACATTACGCCTACACCTATATATCAATGGCCGTGTAAAATAAGGGCGATATTATGGCATATCTGAGACAGAGATGAGTAATGGCCACTATTATACTCAGGGGGGTATTGACCTGCTCTTATGAGCCAGCATTATTATCTAATAATATGTGAGTGTTGATATAATTTCTTCTTGCTCACATAGACATTGATTATGTTTAATTGTGACGCTAGCAGAAACCTGTTTTTTATCTTTTTTATTGTTGGCTCATGATATAAGTTTATATTTCCTACTCGTAGTTTCGTGGGGAGTACCATCACCCATACTGGGGTTCCCTTAGAGATCTCATCCTGCTTTAACGGACATTATCTGCTATCAATTTGTGATGTATAGCTTCCTACAGGATTGGTAGGTTTAGCTTTTAACTATATATTTGGATGCACTAAGGGGTCGATTCCGATTCCGGCTGCAAAACGAACCGACCGACACGGACCCAGACCGAATACCGACCGACACGGACCAGCGCCGTACGACCCGTGCAGTACGATGCAACGCGAGTGAATTACAACCGACACGAACGGAATACAAGCTGCACGACCGAGCCGGAGGGAAAATAGTGATCCGGACGGAAAACCAACGCGATTTTCACCGACCGACACGAACCCGGAATCAACCAGACGTACCCACGATGTACGATTAGCACAGTACGATGCAATGTGTGTAAAACCAGACTGACTCGCACGGAGACCAAGCCGCACGACCGACACGCACAGACAACCCAGCACACAAGCAATAGAGACCTCCGCGAATGACGCCTACCAAACACAGAAGACAGGCAGCGTGAACGAGGCGGAGAAGCCCGCACGAGACAACAGCAGCGTCCGTTTCCGTCACGTGAACGTCTCCTACATGCCTACAAAACACAAAGGAAAAACCACAAAAGAAGTACCAAACTAGCAATGACTAAGCCAATAAATACCCAGCACAAATTAATTGGACAAAGACACACCCAGAACTACAACTATATAAAGGACTACAATCACTACCGTCATCCCTTGCAAACAGGAGACACAGCCAGTAGCAAACACCAGTACACAGCAGCCACAGACACACTCACAACTCACCCATCACACAACTCACACACCATCAGCACCTCATACACACATACACACATGCACACAACAAAACCAACGCCAAACCAACATTACTTGCACCCTCACACACACATCCCTCACCACCACCACCCATCACCATGTCCCCAAAAAGAAGAATCCAAAGTTCACAGATAGTGAGTTAGAAGTGCTGGTAGACGAGATCATCAGAGTAGATACACATTTGTTTGGTACATTGGTTCAAAGGACCCCCATCTCACAGAAAACAAAGATGTGGGCGAGGATTGTGGACAAGGCGAACGTACAAGCACCAACGTTGCGCACAAAGGACGATATCCAGAACAGGTGGTATGACGTGCGCAGGAGGGTTAAGAAACTCATCGAGAAAGATCACGCCTTGAGTCAGTGCACCGGCGGTGGCCCTCCTGCCAAACCAGTCTACTTCAGGACCTGGGAGGAGAAGGTGCGGGACATCCTACCACCAGAGAGCATCCATGGCCTAACAGACATCCCAGAGACTGGTGAGTACACAAACAACAAACCCAAGATTATTTGGCAAGGGGACATTGAAACCATGCACCCCAAGCAAACCTACACTAACTAATAGATAATCAACCCAAGATGTGTATGCCAGTCACACAAACACAATACCTGCCATCTCATAGTGACTGGGGACTTTGTCATGACATGCACCAACCTACAAACAAATAGAGCAAGCCACAGGCACTAAGCCAAATACATCCAGCAAGACAGTTTGCCACCACAAACACACCACCTCACGGTGCAGCTGACTGTCAGGAAGGAATAGTGGGGATGCAGGTGAAGTGAGTGTAGCCCAAAGCATGATGGAGCTGTAGTCACAGATAATGCTCCCCCTCCTGATTGGCCCATCAAGACTTCTCTGAAACATGCCCACATCACAGGGAGTGGAAAATGATTGAAAATAGATGGCTGATACAGGCTCCTGCTAGGGCTTGTGTGCAAATCAGAAGCAGGACACCACTGACTGACATCCTGAAAGACAACTTGCACGCCCTACAATGGAAGCACGTGTCATGATAGGAAGGAGGACTGACAGCCCTGACCATACTAATCAGCATGGGGAGACACCCCCCAACACAAACTCCACACAACTCACCGGGTACAATGCTTTGACACACCTCATTGAAATATCAGCAATAGATCCCCCGTACTGGCTGCTGCTGTGTGAAGCACAGGGGCTCACTTGGGACTTGTAGCCACACAAACACCAGGATTTCACAGTCAGCCATCTTGCCATTGCTGTCACACCCCCTCACAGGGAAGCAGAGTCAAGAGGGAGGAAGCATGGGCATGCTGGGTAGGGGGGTGTAGCCAAGAGTATGATGGGACTCGCAGTCACACACAACCTACACCCACCCACATGGCCCAGCAAGATCAACCTGAACCATACTCACCTCACAGGGGGCCCGATTCACAGAACTAACTTAAGACAAAATCCTAAACTTACTACCATTTTGGTATTCACAGAAGGCACTTACTCATTTTGATAATCACAGAAGGCACTTACTCATTTCGGTATTCACAGAAGTTAGGAGTCCTAACTTTAGGACTCCTAAATGCCTTCTGTGAATACCGAAAGTCTTAAAGTTAGGATTTTTCTCAGTTTAGGAGTCCTAAAGTTAGAAGTCCTAACTGTACTACTCCTAAACTGAGAAAAATCCTATCTTTAAGACTTTCGGTATTCACAGAAGGCATTTAGGAGTCCTAAAGTGAGTAGTCCTAACTTTACTACTCCTAAACTGAGAAAAATCCTAATTTTAAGACTTTCGGTATTCACAGAAAGCATTTAGGAGTCCTAAAGTTAGGAGTCCTAACTTTACTACTCCTAAACTGAGAAAAATCCTAACTTTAAGACTTTCGGTATTCACAGAAGGCATTTAGGAGTCCTAAAGTTAGGACTCCTAACTTCTGTGAATACCGAAATGAGTAAGTGCTTTCTGTGAATACCAAAATGAGTAAGTGCCTTCTGTGAATACCAAAATGGTAGTAAGTTTAGGATTTTGTCTTAAGTTAGTTCTGTGAATCGGGCCCAGGGAGTGGGAAGGGACCGACAAGATGTCTGACACTGGGCTCTGTTTTGGGGAGCACAAGGGCCAAGGCCATGCTGGGACTGCTAGCCAAACAAATACCAGGATTACACAGTCAGCCATCTTGCCATTGCTGTCACACCCCCTCACAGGGAAGCAGAGTCAAGAGGGAGGAAGCATGGGCATGCTGGGTCGGGGGGTGTAGCCAAGAGTTTGATGGGACTCGCAGTCACACACAACCTACACCCACCCACCTGGCCCAGCAAGATCACCCTGAACCATACTCGCCTCACTGGGAGTGGGAAGGGACCGACAAGATGTCTGACACTGGGCTCTGTTGTGGGGAGCACAAGGCCATGCTGGGACTGCTAGCCAAACAAACACCAGGATTCCACAGTCAGTCATCTTGCCATTGCTGTCACACCCCCTCACAGGGAAGCAGAGTCAAGAGGGAGGAAGCATGGGCATGCTGGGTAGGGGGGTGTAGCCAAGAGTATGATGGGACTCGCAGTCACACACACCCTACACCCACCCACATGGCCCAGCAAGATCAACCTGAACCATACGCGCCTCACAGGGAGTGGGAAGGGACCGACAAGATGTCTGACACTGGGCTCTGTTGTGGGGATCATAAGGCCATGCTGGGACTGCTAGCCAAACAAACACCAGGACTCCACAGTCAGCCATCTTGCCATTGCTGTCACACCCCCTCACAGGGAAGCAGAATCAAGAGGGAGGAAGCATGGGCATGCTGGGTAGGGGGTTGTAGCCAATAGTATGATGGGACTTGCAGTCACACACAACCTACACCCACCCACATGGCCCAGCAAGATCAACCTGAACCATACTCGCCTCACAGGGAGTGGGAAGGGACCGACAAGATGTCTGACACTGGGCTCTGTTGTGGGGAGCACAAGGCCATGCTGGGACTGCTAGCCAAACAAACATCAGGATTCCACATTCAGTCATCTTGCCATTGTTGTCACACCCCCTCACAGGGAAGCAGAGTCAAGAGGGAGGAAGCATGGGCATGCTGGGTAGGGGGATGTAGCCAAGAGTATGATGGGACTCGCAGTCACAGACAACCTACACCCACCCACATGGCCCAGAAAGATCAACCTGAACCATACTCGCCTCACAGGGAGTGGGAAGGGACCGACAAGATGTCTGACACTGGGCTCTGTTGTGGGGAGCACAAGGCCATGCTGGCAAATGGCCAACAACAAGATCAAACTCTGTCCGTGACAAGCTGGGAAAAAGCAGTGTACAGGCAGGCATCTGTTATAAAAGTAACAAATGTCATGTTTGTGAACCAAAGATGCATGTAGAAACATAAATCACATTGTGTGTCTCTTCCAAACACAGGTCGTGCTGGGCACCCACTGACAAATGACGAGGATACCCAGTCCCAGACTCTGGTGGACACTGAGCTCTCTGGTCTTACTCTCTCACTGTCCTCTTCGGATGACGACGACCAACCTGGCCCCTCCGGTGTGAGCCATCATGCAGCACCAGCAGCAGCAACATCTGCCCCCCCTGTACCCACGCCTCCACCATCTGGACACCGATAGGGCACCCCCGCCAACACGGACAGGCCAAGGACAATCAACACCTACAGCACAGGGACACAGGACCCCCCAGAAGCTACAGCCAACACCACAAGCAACACCACCCAAGGGGTCCCAGGGTCACCTGTGAATACCACCACTGGTCCTGCCCATGTGGAGAGGGTTGCTGGGAGGGGTGGGAGGCACAGGGCATGCCTTACAGAGGGGTCTGGACTGCATGATGACCCCCAACTGGCACGCATCATAGATGCATACCAGGATAGCACCGGAGGATTTGGCCAGGTAGTGGGGATCCTCAAGGACATGCAACAGGAGCAGCTCACCCACCATGCCCGCATGGAGGCAAAGTGGGATGACCTTACTGCGGTGCATTGGGACATACTACAATGCCTCCGCCAGATCAACACCAACCTGTCCCCACCCCCCTGTGTGCCCACAACATCTGTCGCAACACCATCTGCCAGCGCCACAGGGAGGGAGGAGGACTCTGGCGGAGAGCCCCCTGCACCGCAGAGGCCTGCACATGAGGATCCCACCCCCCGGAAGAAGAGGGGTCGTCCGAAGAAGGACATGTGAGAAGCAGATGTCCCAGCACATCCTCCAGGGCGTCTAAACCTGTTCTTGACACTGTTCTTTGTGCGCAACCCGTTCACCTTGTCCAATCACACACAACTCGCCCACATGACATGGAGGGTTCATGTTGGCCCAATGTATCAGATGACTGTGGACTTTACTCTGGACATTTCATCTACCAGCACGTCCAACTCAAAAGTGAAGTTTGGATTCCCAAACCACTGTACAGCACCCAACATCCTGTGCTTCTCACTCACACATGTTTGTAAATAAACTCACCAGTACACCATACTTGCCTCTGTTGTGATTCAAACTTGTCATGTTCAGGGCGAAGTCGATCTGCTACACAACACAGTGCATACCAAATACTGCAACAATGTGACCAACGTAAGGTCAGTCATGGGGATGTGACACATGTGAGGGAGACACACCACTATGGCAACACAAAACATACTCACCATGGCCATGTGACTCATCACAAACAATGATGTTGACCTGAAACACATTGGCATGCACAGACACAACACCAAGCACAGTCAGTGGTAACAATTCCATAGGTGAGGTAAGCAGATATCACTCAGATGTGGGAAGACAGACAACGCACATAACAAAGCGTAGCACAGGCTCATTGCACACCAGCAACACGTTTATTCCAAAATAGTTGCACGGTAATTCTACGTAACAGTGGACACACGCTCACAATGTTTTGGAGAATGGAAGTCCAGGGATGTGTGGTACATCAGTTGATGGGAATTCTCAACTTCCACACTGGTGTTGGCTTCTGGATGTTGGGGGTCAGTGTTGACCACACAACAGGCAAAGAACCCTGGGAAGGACAGACAAGATACAGTCAAAAGCACAGACGAACAGGAGAGAAATGCAATACACATGCACAAAACATGTTGCAAAACACCTACACAAACACTAGTTAGCAGTACTACCCTATTGTGGAGTACACACCACCTGAATGGAAACATCACAGCACGCATCCAGTCAAGTGGCACACAGATACACTCAGACAGCAACAGAGCTGGCTCAACACATTCCTGGAAACTCACTTTCAGTTGAAGAAGTTGTCGATGAGCTGGGAGCGGACGTCACCATCATCGTCATCATCACTGGCATCCTGGCCCAGGCCGGGATCCTTCACAGGTGCCGGACGTTGATCGTCGTCATACTCATCCAGGATGAGAGGCACCTCCTTCCGCACCGCCATGTTGTGTAGCATGCAGCAGACCAGTATTATTTTGCACACCTTTGCAGGCACATATGGGAGGGCCCCTCCGGTCTTGTCCAGGCAGCGAAAGCGGCTTTTCAGGAGGCCGAATGTCCGCTCAATCACCCTCCTGCTCTGACCATGTGCCTCATTGTAGCGCAGCTCGGCTGGTGTCACAGGGTTCCTGAGGGGTGTCAGCAACCATGGCATGTTGGGGTATCCGGAGTCACCTACACACACAAAAATGAACAAGTAGATGAGTTTGGTAGGAGTGTGGAATACAACAATGACAAACACACACAATGAGAAACAGTCAGTACACACCGACAAGCCAGGCACGCTGAGCCGGCATCTGTGACATCAGCGTTGCAATGTGACTACTCCTCATTATATAGGCATTGTGCGCCAAACCAGTGAACCGTGCACACACATGTGTGATCAACATGTCAGCAAGACAGACCACCAGAGCATTGATCGAATGGTAGTGCTTCCTATTACGGTATGCCTGCTCATGTGCCTGTGGTGGTATCAAGGCAACATGTGTCCCGTCAATGGATCCAATGACGTTTGGCATCCTCCCCAGTGTATAAAAGGCATCCTTAATTTCAGGGAGTTCATCTTGGTTCGGGAACTTGATATACAGGTCGAGGAATTGCAATGTCCCCTCCAAGACATCGCGTAGCACCCGACTAAACATCGTATGTGACATACCACCAGCAGTAGCCACAGTGTACTGGAAGGTACCAGTAGCAAAGAAGTGCAGGGCTGCCATCACCTTCACCTCTGGGGTCAGTGCTGTAGGGTATGTCCGGCCAGGTAGCAGATGTGGCGCCAACTGCTCCGCCAACTCCTCAATCAGTGGCCTGGTGAAACGGTACCGTCTGATGCTGTGGCGTTCCTGCATGGTTGCAAGGTCCGGGAATGGACGATGCACCGCTGGTGCCCTGCAGTACAGAGATGCACAAAGGAAGATTGTCTGTACATCCCCCATGTGGCCATGACCACGATCACTCTCACATGCCAGTTCATGACAGTACACGATGTACTGAGTGTGTGCTGTTGGTCATGGACACATATGTCACCTACAAGACCACCACCTCACATCTCAATTCCACATGTCCACATGAGTCCCATGTAGTGCAATGGGATAATCATTTGGCTGTGTCACCCAACCTATGTGCTGCTGCAACATTAATAAAAAACACCCCAGTAACTAATGAGGACTCATGTCTCCCAGGCATCACAGATCTTTGCCATGCAGAAACCCAGGCTCCCTGTATTGCCACATCAACACAGCAATGGACATGGCGTAGCACGTACACACCACAAGGAAAGCGTAAGTCACACAGGTAGTGGCCACTGTTGTCCATGCCCGCCCTACATGTATGTCTCTTAGATACACACCCCATCAAGGTTGATGCATATACCACATGGATGTGGAGACTGTCACCCATTGGTAACATGTGATCAGACACATCTGAGACACAACATGCACACAGACTGTGGGTGCACATCAGTATTGGGGCTACAGGTCTCACTGTGACGTACATGCCATCACCCCCAGGACTCAGGGTGTATGTGACATGCCCCAAACATATCCAACCTGACACTGTGGCCTTCACTCCTGCCAATTACTGTCCAATTGCACATCACAGTACAAATGCGCACAACACACAAAGGACTCTCCCCCCATGTACAAGATAACAGCCTGGGAGTGGCTGCACAAAGTGCTAGACAAAAACACTGCTGTGGCCCCCTCAAACACCCAGGGAATGCAGCCTCACATGATATGGGACACTGTGCGGCAAATGGTATAGTGTGGCAGGTGTGTGCAGGTGTCCATGGCCAGTATATGTGTGCTGCATCCGTCTAATAGTCACACTAATGCGGTCCGACACGAGTGACAATGCGTACGCATTGCACGGGTCATGTTCGAGCCGTGCGTACGCATTGTAATTGAATGCAATGCGGTCCGACGCGGGTGACAATGCGTATGCATTGCACAGGTCATGTCCGAGCCGTGCGTAGGCCTTGTCATTGAATGCCATGCGGTCCGACGCGGGTGACAATGCGTACGCATTGCATGGGTCATGTCCGAGCCATGCGTAGGCCTTGTCATTGAATGCAATGCGGTCCGACGCGGGTGACAATGCGTACACATTGCACTGGTCATGTTCCAGCCATGCGTACGCATTGTCATTGAATGCAATGCGGTCCGACGCGGGTGACAATGCGTATGCATTGCACGGGTCATGTCCGAGCCGTGCGTAGGCCTTGTCATTGAATGCAATGCGGTCCGACGTGGGTGACAAAGCGTACGCATTGCACGGGTCATGTCCGAGCCGTGCGTTGGCCTTGTCATTGAATGCAATGCGGTCCGACGCGGGTGACAATGTGTACGCATTGCACTGGTTATGTTCGAGCCGTGCGTACGCATTGTCATTGAATGCAATGCGGTCCGACGCGGGTGACAATGTGTACACATTGCACGGGTCGTGTCCGAGCCGTGCGTACGCATTGTCATTGAATGCAATGCGATCCGACGCGGGTGACAATGTGTATGCATTGCACTGGTCATATCCGAGCCGTGCGTAGGCCTTGTCATTGAATGCAATGAGGTCCGACGCGGGTGACAATGCGTACGCATTGCACTGGTCATGTTCGAGCCATGCGTACGCATTGTCATTGAATGCAATGAGGTCCGACACGGGTGACAATGCGTACGCATTGCATGGGTCATGTCTGAGCCGTGCGTATGCCTTGGCCATTGAATCGTATGGAGACGGGTGCATGTGTACATTCAAAATACACGTTGTACAATCAGTTGAATGAGCCGGGCGCACCCATTGGCTCAGGACTGTCATGGAGACGGATGCGGATTCAAAACTTGTACGAGTTGTGCACTGGAAATTCAGTTGGATGCCTACAACAATGTTGCAATTTCAAGTGTTCCATGAAGGTGAAGATTTGAACGATGCGGAAGGCGTGTATGAGTCGTACTTTTAAATGGATTGGCCAGATTCATAGAATGCAACCATGTTGGACCTATCACTTTGGACACATGGCACAGAGTCTGCCTCTGCAGCACAGATATAAGGCTGGCTGGACCCCAGGGAGCTCACTTGCCTGCACTAAATGCTACTGGACCACATGCCTGCTACCACTGCTGCTGTCTATGCATCCTCTGACTCCTGCTATGGCACGTACACTGGAGAGGGCCCCAGCCTTCACTGAGGAGGAGAACCAGGCCCTGCTGGACCGGCTCCTACCAGAGTACAGAAAGCTCTATGGGACACCAGGGGAGCAGGTGAGTGTGCTGTCCACTGCCTTCCTAATTAAGCATGTTGTCTGACTAGCAGTACTAGCAGTGTGTACAGCAGTGGCAAGCATTATCACTGACTACTTTCATCCCCCAAAGTGTGTAGGGACATGTATTGAATATTTTTCCTGATGCTAAAGTGCATTTTTGCCAGCTTAGACTATCCATGCATTTTTAACATGTCAGACATGCATGTGAGTTTTCATTCCCCATGGTTGCACTATCTGTGTAATTATTTTCCCTTTGTGATGATGACATGTATATCTAATTGTGTGCTGCACAAATCAGGGGCATGTGTGTTAATGTACTTTTCACTTTGTTCTCCTCACAGGTTGATGCCCACCAGAAGCAGGAGATATGGCTGACCATCGCCCGGGCTGTTCGTTCTGTGGGGGTCTACAAGCGCCGCATCCGCTACTGCCAGAAGAGGTGGCAGGACCTTCGTGGCTGGACCCGGTGATAGCTAGAGTCCAGCTGAAGCTGTCACCCCACGCAGGAGGGGCGGACACCGGACCCTGACTCCCCACATGCTCCGGATACTGGCAGTGGTCTTCCCGGACCTGGATAGGCAGCTGAAGGCCAGACAGCAGCAGGAAGGGGGTAAGTCCATGCCTGGGCTGTGTACTATGTCTGACATGCACATAGAAGTCTTTTGTCCGGGTCACACTTCCACATTACGTAGGTCTTGTAGTGCCCAAATCAGGTCCCTCATCTGTGTGATGCACCCTCCTCATCTGTTCCACAGGTGTGGCCCCTACAGTCTTTGGATTGTGTCACTAGGGCACTGTGTCCCTGCAGTCAGCTATGTATCAGGTACCAGTCAGCATCAGTTCCCGTGACTCTGTTGTGTGTGTCATGGGTGGATCAATTGTTTACACAATGCCTGAGATCTGACATGTGAACTGTGTGTGCCCTTGAGATGTGTACCAATTGCTGGTCTGACTCGCAACATGTTTCTGGGGTATTCAATACAAAACCATGCAGCAGGGTACTCCAATTTTTGGGTATCAGGAGTAGGTATGGCAAGTATGCCACAATTGCGTAGCCACCTGACTACTGTCCGGGGCAAAACACTGTTTCACTTAGTCCTGCCCAGTCCTGCCCCCTCAAGGGCATTCAGAAACACTCTGTAATCCCACTCCTGTGTGTGAAATTGCAGGTTGTGCTTCGTGACATGTGCCCTCAGGTGTGTGCCTCTGTGTCATTAGGGTGTGGCTTGTTGCAACGTACAACTGGGGTGTCCATGATTCCGATGGTCAGCATGACATCTTCAATGTGACTGTGGGAGACAAGACCTGAGTGACATATAGGTGTGTGAGCATCTGACAGCGCACAATGGTGTATGCAACTCTGTCCCTCATGCAGCTGGGTTATATGCATGGCAGACTGTGATGTGTTAATGTAAACGGAGTTGTGTTTGCTGAGACTCATATGTCTGATTTTCATGGGTCCTGGATATGTTGTTTGCATGGGATGGGCAAGTGCGCCGGTCATCTGCAGAGTCAGATTTGCCCCTGAGCTAGGATTGTGAGTCAGTGCATATTGTTGTTGTCTGGATGCCCTGCCCCTGTGACATGAGACAGTGTTGACTGACTTACAGGCCATCCCAGTGCCATGGCATTGAACTTGCTATGAGTGAGCCTGCGTTGTGTTCAAGTGTGCACCATGCACCCCATTGTGGCCTTGCCCATCAGGTCATGAGTACATCATAGTGTGTGTTGCTAGCATGCATCCCAAGCATGTGAAACGAGTCTCTGCCCATCCCTTCATCCGGACACCTGTGCTGAGTCAGTCGCAAGAGATGGGCTGTGTGTCTAGTGACATACTCCTAAATGTTCACTTGCATGTACAACTAATGTGTGGGTCGTGCATGTTGGCACATTGGGGTATTAGCATCCAACATGCAACAGACATATGTGTGCAAAGAAAGGCGGGATATGTGTGCCATGGTTGATGTTGGAAATGAAACTTGTCTTATTCTAAACAGTGTTGGCACTTTGAGCTGTGTTCAGCTGATGATGCCAGGGATTGCCCTGTGATGTGATGTACTCACTGGGATGTGTGCAGTCGGTGCAGGTGACTGAGGTTGTTCTGTTACTTCCTATTCCTATCCAGATACATCCACGGCCACAGGAGGGGACAGCTCCATGGAACAGGAGGAGCCACAGAGCCTTACAGGGACAGAAGGAGAGGAGTCAGGTGGACCCAGTGGCATGGAGGGGGATTACAGCCACACAGAGGAGTCGTCAGCACCATCCCCCCCAGCTGAAGGCCACAGCAGCTCTGAGGATGACTCCCCTGTGGAGGCGGGTGTCAGCAGCCACCAAACCCCAGCTAGTGAGGCAGGCTCCGCCACCGCCACCACCACCACCACCACCAACCCCCTCCCATCGGCTTCCATCCCAGAGGTCCCTGTGTTTGTGAGCATGTCTCCTTTGTGCCAGGCACCGCACCCCCTGCCCCTGTGTCCCCTGCTGCCCTGAGTGAGGAGTCTGTGGACTTACTTAGACAGATGCATGTGGGGCAGACGTCGATGCTGAAGGTCCTCCATGCACACACAGGTCTGTTGACACAACTGGTGTCATTCATGGAGGGCATATCCTCAGGCATGTCTGCCCTACAGAGGACCAACCAGTCCGTGGCCTCCTCCCTGGCGGCAGCAGTGTCCCTCCTCCAACAGTCCCACACCCCTCCTACTCCTGCAGCACCCACAATTCCTAGCACACTACCTGTCCAAAGCCCCGAAAACCCCAAACCAAGGTCTAGACGTGCACACAAGCAAGCGCAGGGGACTGATTCCACACTCACTGGGGCTGGTTTGCTGACACACACACAGTCATCCACAACCACTCCACAGTCCTCCGAGACCTCTCCCTCCCAGCCCCCTTCCCTTGACTCACCTGCAACCCCATCCCCCCAGAAGCTCTTCCTCTGTGACCTTGGCCTCTTCCCCACAGACCCAGCAGATCCTGCTTACAAGGCGAAGAGGAAGTCACCACACACAGAAGGGAGTGCCCCTCATACCCGGACACCCTCTCCCAGGTGCACTCAGACCAAGACGCCCACCCGCAAGTCCCCCGGTGCAAGAAGAGCAAGACCCCCCCGCCGGCACGCAGCTCCAAGGCAAAGTCTCCGTCCTCCATCCCCCAGGCTACCACTCCAGAGGTTCCCCCGCCACTCCCTGCCCCGGGGTCCCCCACACACAGATACACTATCCCCAAAATGCTAAGGCCATCCCTCCCTAGCACTTGCTCCTCCACACCTGGTCAGACAGTTGCTGCCACTGATGTGGGGACCGTGTCACCACCCCCTGCCCTGCAGACCTCACCTGTCCCCCATTGTGCTCCATTGGATGTAGGCACTGCTTTGGAGTCCACGCCCACCCCGTCTGACTTGGGCACTGCAGCGGTGAGCCAATCCACTCCATCTGACCTGCTCACTGGAGTTGTGCTGGCACCCACCCCATCTGACTTTTGCCCCACAGTTGTGACGGCACCCACCACTTCAGTCATCTCCACTGCAGTTGCAAGTGTCTCGCCTGCATCTCCCACCTCTTCACTGCCTCCTTCTGCTGTGCCCTGATCCTGTCCCTGCGGTGCCTGGCCTGCCCCCATGTATGCCCCTCCGAGGGGATGACTCCGGTCCGTAGCAGTGCAGGCAAGCAAGGTTTGACAGTTGTCACTCTAGTTCACTCCTTGCCCTTTGGATATGGACTGGCCATTGGCCTTTTGTTGGAACAGACGTTTCACTTTTCATATGCTTAATAAAGCTTTTTACTTTGTCCCTGTGAACTTGATTTAGCTGTACATCATGTAGAGGTTGTTTTAGATGCCCTTGCACCTGTAATGCTTGGTTTACAATGTTGCATACTGATGTGTTGATGTGAGTTACTCCCTGTGGTCCATGAGATATGTTTCCTATTTTGGTGGGTATCCATGTCATCCTTTGCAGCTACCTGGGTGTGTCTGTATCAACCATTTGTATACATGTCTCTGTGAGCATTTAATTGCCATGGTCACATCTGTGGCTTTCACCCCTGCACATATGATGTGCTTCCCATTGTCCAAATTGTCACTTCCACATACTTCGTGCTCATCACTACTGGCCCTACAGGTGTGGGCATCATTGGTATATAAGCAACTGGGTCCTCTGTGCAACTTGCTGTACATATGTATTGAGTATGAGCAGATGACTTAAGGGAGACTCACGTACCCAGGCTGTTGTGACCAGAGCCTTCATTGTGCAGTAACTGATGGCTGACTGACCAAGTGTTCTGCAGACATGAGTGGGACTTGCGGTGAATATGTTTGGCACAGCTGGGCTCCCACAGGAGTTGTGTCCCCTCAAGTTAGTGTGTTGTCCAGTGACATGGCCTGGGCCCATGGAGTGTATTGTATGTGCATGTGTGTGTGTCCACATCCCTGTTCATACACAGACAGTGTTCCCTTGATATGTTCGTGTTGTTGATTCTTGCTGAGTGGTACTGGGTTAATCCCACTACTTTTCCAATGGGCTACCAGTTGTGTGGGTGCATGACTCACTCATGTTAATTGGTGTATCATCATTGTGATTTGTCAGTTCTGAGTGTTGATGATGTTGTCAGACACAGATGGGACACAGTGAGGGTTCCTCAAGGCACTTTTTAATTCGCAATATCATGTAGTTGTCCCTAGGTGGTAGTTTTCAGTGATTGAGACATTTGTATGTGTGTGTGACTGCTCCCACTTGTCGGGTTCACGGCAGCAATGCTGGCAGGTGTCAGCATGGGGGCCTTGTGTTCCTCCTTGGCATCTGCATAGTCCTGGGACATTGGCAGGGATTGTGAAGGTCACATGAGCTTTGAGGTCATGGCCATGTACCGCATACTGTGCAGTGTGTCTGTCATTCCCCAGGGTTGTAAACAGTCCTTGTGTGATGTGTGTGTGCACCTTAGTTCCTGCCAACATTACTGTGTTTGTCATTTGGGCATGTGCAATGTCACCTGTCCATGTGGGCTTCACAGATACACATTGTTGCAGTTCAGGTGTGGTGTTGATGGTGGACTGATGTGAATGTTTGCATGGATGGTCCCTTAGCTCCCGTTTGTCCATGGATGAGGAGCCATGCTGAGTGATTTGTGTTTGTGTATGTGTGATGTACGTTTGTGGCACAGGACACATGTCTGGGTTTCCCAGTTTGTACAACATCTGCCTTTGTCATCACAGTGGAGGTGTCATGCATGCTTGTGTCACACCAATGTCTTGTCCCTGGGGATTGTGCTGTTGTGTGTCAGTCTCTTGCTGTGTTAGTTGGTGTTCATTCCAGCTAGTGTCACATGTGTCGGTCGTGCTCCCTCTCATCTCCCAGCACCGGATTTCCCACTGAGGGTATCCCAATGATAGTTTACTTTTGTATGGCACTGTGTCCACATCTGTGTCACTGTGGTTCAGCCCCTGTCATGTGTTGTGTAGTTGCCTGTGGATACTGTGACACACACACACACATGTTGTGTCCGATGTGCAGTGTGAGTTTGCCTGTTTGTATTTGTGCATCTGCACCAGTGCATTGGTATTGCTGTTATGGGCCTTTGTCTGGATGCCCCTTTCTGTGATTTTGCATGCTGTCCCTGTGAGTCATTTCACATCATTGTGCACATTCATCCTGGTTGTTGGGTGCCGTTGCTGCCATGGAATGTGAGTTAGTGAGCTGACACCTACAGTCTACACATGTTGTTTTGGTTGGTGTGTCTATTTTCGAGATGTGTGCATGCTTGGTGATGGTCACTTCTGCTGTTGTGTCATTGTACGCTGTGTGCATTGTCAGCCCCCATGTGTGGTGCTTGTCTGCACATGGCCGAGAGTGTTATGTTTTCATTGCACTGTTTGCCTCACCACATCTCTGTGTGTATGGTACACAACCACTATTTTCCCCCAGAAGTGTTTGATGTGTTGGGAGCAGGGATCATACATGTTGTTAGTTATTTGCAGCTTTGACCATGATGACACTTACCTTTTGGTCACTGTGTTGAGGGGGGTTTGGTCCCCATCACTACAATGCTCCACATCTGCTGCATTTTGTGAGCCCCCACTTGACTTCTGTTCTACACAGTGAGGGGGTGTTCTTTTTACATTGCCACAGTGCTATGGTGATGCTTGCCTTGTGCATGTCACACTCATGTGTTGGTCACACATGTGCTGTTACTTACATTGTATGCTCATAGCCATATTCACTGTTGTGGGCATTTGTCACAGACTACACACTGTTGTCATGATGTCGTGGGGGATGTATTTTGCGGACATACCTGATGTTTGCGTATGCTGGATGTGTTGCGCATCACCCATCCTATGGCTGGGGGTGGCAGGGGTGATGAGCAACAGGTCCCCAATGGCTGGGGGTGGCAGGGGTGATGGGCAACAGGTCCCCTATGAGTGTGGGTGGCAGGGGTGATGAGCAACATAAGCCCAGTGAGTGGGGGTGGCAGGGGTGATGGGCAGCAGGTCCCCTGTGAGTGGCGGTGGCAGGGGTGATGGGCAACAGGTCCCCTATGGCTGGGGGTGGCAGGGGTGATGGGCAACAGGTCCCCTGTGAGTGGGGGTGGCAGGGTTGATGGGAAACATTAGCCCTGTGAGTGGGGGTGGCAGGGGTGATGGGCAACAGGTCCCTTGTGAGTGGGGGTGGCAGGGGTGATGGGCAACATGTCCCCTATGGCTGGGGGTGGCAGGAGTGATGAGCAACAGGTCCCCTATGGCTGGGGTGACAGGGGTGATGGGCAACAGGTCCCCGATGAGTGTGGGTGGCAGGGGTGATGGGCAACATAAGCCTTGTGAGTGGGGGTGGCAGGGGTGATGGGAAACATAAGCCCTGTGAGTGGGGGGTCAGGGGTGATGGGAAACATAAGCCCTGTGAGTGGGGGTGGCAGGGGTGATGGGCAACATAAGTCCTATGAGTGGGGGTGGCAGGGGTGATGGGCAACAGGTCCCCTGTGAGTGGGGGTGGCAGGGGTGATGGGAAACATAAGCCCTGTGAGTGGGGGTGGCAGGGGTGATGGGAAACATATGCCCTGTGAGTGGGGGTGGCAGGGGTGATGAGCAACATAAGCCCTGTGAGTGGGGGGGGAGGGGTGATGGGCAACAGGTCCCCTATGGTTGGGGTGGCAGGAGTGATGGGCAACAGGTCCCCTATGAGTGTGGGTGGCAGGGGTGATGGGCATCATAAGCCCTGTGAGTGGGGGAGTCAGGGGTGATGTGTGGTAAATAAAATATTACGCTGTCATAATTTTTCAGATATCAATAAGATCATGCATAAAGCAAGAGGCTGAGTCTGTGGTATCAGATACATAAAGGGCTTTATTCCAATAACTCGAGTCAAAGGGAGAATATCTCCATCACCAAAAAGGATCTGGACGGGGCTGAAAAGTATTCTCAATATTCTCAAAACATTATTCACAGAGTACAGTATATATACATTTCTCAATTGTACGTAAGCAAGAGAGCAAGAGAGAATGAGATAAGAGCATGTGGGCGTGTAAGTAGGCGTGAAGGTGGGCGTCCATGTGGGCGTCCACTTGATGATAATGGGTAAATTGTCATGTGTGGGTGGATACCTGGAGATGATTTCGCAATGTCAGCAGAAATACTTGGCAGAGATGCGCGCGCAGCAGCATGACGTGTGATTGACGTGCAACTAGAGGGTGAAAGGGACTTGACATTTAGCTCTACATGTGGAGACAAAAGTCTGGGGTTATGTCAACCTAATCCCAAATCATATCTAATATCCTATGTTTAAAGAACTGTGTTATCCACAAGGGAAGGGCTCTCGGACAAAATCTATTCTATACTGACTGTGTGTGCGTGTACAAGCGTCTAAGTGTCTATATGAGATGCAAGGGGCAGAAACTTTCCATGGTAACAGGGCTATGAATTACTTGCATGAGGACAGAGAGGCCGGGCCTTTTGCTTGGTAGCTGGAAGAATGTTTACTTAAACTACTAGACAGGAATGCATCGGCTGAGGAGCAAAGTAGATAATTCGAAGGTGAAATACAGCTTCTTGGCAGGCAGGCAAAACTGGCCGAGGCAGGCACCGTTAGCCGCACAGGGAGTAGGACAAAGTTCATGGATACAGATGCGAGCTCAAGCTGAAGCTGTCAGAGGCAGAGAGCAGGGAAAGGCTTGAGGACAGAATCGGGCCTACTTGCCTGAACTGTAAAAATGGAGTAACTTAGCCATAAAAAGTCGGTGGCCTTTCATACTTAGGAATCGAATATCCAGCCCATTCATGGCGGATCTGACAGAGGACATGTTGACGGTGGACGCACATGTATTTGCGTCTTCATAACTGGAACTGGAGGGAAACATACATGTACTTGTGACATGCACATAGAACCGTTGGGGTCCAAGATAGGGGACATAACTGGTCAGGAGAATCCACATTTCCACATTCCCTCCTTGTCCCCTACTTGCCCTTCAAGAGATATCAATCTTCATCAATCCATTGATCTGTTCATATAGCATCATTTGTTCTTCTTTCTTCTTCCGTGATCTTGAATGAAATCTTGGTGGTGGAATACACGATGTGGCACACAGACCACAGATCGCTGGTCCACATTGTAGACATAGACAGCAACTGAATAGTATGAGAAGGCCAATACCTAGGAAGGATAGGACCCTCCATCCAAAGGTAGATAATACACTCCAAAACCAACCGGACCAAGTCCAGGTGCCTGGATTCTGGTGTATCTGGCTTACAATCTTATGAAGGCGAGTTATGGCTTTATATACAGATGGCGAATTTTCTGGTATGAAAAATGCAATAGCTTGATCCGATGACCCTACAAGCTCCGCCCCTATCGGCCAGGATAACATCAAGGACAAGACTATTTTGAAGCACAACAATCCGCATAGCAGACTGCTCTTCTGTTAAATTGCCTAAGGCGGAAATAGTTTCGTTCACTACTGCTTCAAGGGTTCTGGTTAATCTACGTATCAGCTTACTATTGGTAACTGTACCTATATAGGGAAAGAAACCTTTATTGAAATCTGTGTATTTTTCCCATGCTGTTTCAGTGTAATTGACAATTGGGAGATCTCTCTGCTGTCTATTGTGTACTAAATGAGTATTTCTATGAGAATCAGGAGGAGCTAGGAAAACAGGTGGTAGGAGGAATGCTATGTAACAGGTACCATCCCAATCTAGAGGTAAGCGTATATATGCGGTCTGGCCACATATAAAGTAGGAATGACGAGAAGCTCTAAATGTAGACTTGCCTTGATCACTGAATTTTATTACAGTGGTGCATTTACTATGGCCCATGTGTATGGAGCCATTCTTTCTTATACATAATTCCTCTTTTACTGGGAATACGGACATGGCGGGCAAGATTGGTGTAGTTTCAGATTCAACGTTCAGGATCATGAGGTTAAGTGTAAAATTACCTAATCCATATACTTCATTTCTTAGATCAGTTCCTGTTCTTTTGGGAAGTCCCTCCTTGTTAGGGTAGCAGACTTTAAGCAAAACTAAGTTTAGGTTTCCCCATACCCAGTTGTCTTGATAAACGGCGGAATTCGAATCTAGGGAATTAATCAAACTAAACCATGCTCCACAGGAGCCATTGTGTGTGAACGGATAGAGAATAAAGGGGCAAAACTCCCTTATAGTTCTGATAGGGGGGGAGTCGGCCACAGACCCAGCAGTCTGTAGCATTGCTAGTCTGATGTGAATGGTGCAGCATCTGAATAAAGGTATTGTTGCGTAAGGCAAGTCGATATGATAGCTCATAGGATGGCAGATCACTAAATGTGTGCTTTATGGTATCATTAGTGGAGGAGTGTAAAAGTGAGGCAATAGGAGGAAAAATAGCATGTAGTATTAAGCTGATACATATTATCGTGATGCTCTTAAGATATTGAAAAATTACAGTCACTATACATCTATTTGCTTCTTATCTAGCTCTCTTATTTTTGCTTTATGTTATTGTCCAAGATCTTATGCGAGCCAGAATACATGTTCAACCGCTTCACCACCTAGTGGACTTAATTGATCAAACGGGTTCTGACTTTTTGAATCAAGGTTTAGCTTTGTGGAAACTTCTGGGCATTCTCCTCTAGAAAATGTTGTTCAAAATCCAAGTTCAAAGTTTTTTTTTCCTTTGTAAAAGAGTGGTGAAGGTGCACTTTGACTTTAACGGCCGTCCCCGTGGTCCAGAGCACTGACTTTGGCGCCTGTCATCCAGGAGCGATGGAGTATTCTTTGACCTGGGTGTTGTCAGGGAAGGCGGCAGCAACCTGCGAACAACAAGAGAGTAGTGCAGACATCAAGGAAGCCAGGTAATCTGTCAGCATGTTACTGTCAACATAAGTAATCTTTTAGGCATTGTAGTGCCCCACATATTTGGTGGTCTACCAAAGACCACTTCATAGGGAGATAAGCCTGTTCTAGAATGAGCTACTATTCGCATGTAAAAGAGGGCAACCGGCAGGGCTACCATCCAGTCTATACCTTTGTCTGCGCAAATTTTTAATGTCTGATTATGTCTTTCTACAAGGCCTGCTGCTTCAGGATGTCGCACACAATGGAATTTCCAGGTATACCCTAACAGAAGGGACACCTGCTTCATTAGTACCAGGACATATTTGTAACCTCTACATCTGTTTATTTGGATATAATCCATTTGGAGCACTTCAAAAGGGTGGTCAGGTGGATGGAATCCACCTTGTTCCATCGGAATGCCTTTACCTGCATTGAATTGGCAACAGATCATACATGTTCTGACCTTTTGTTTCGCTGCTGCACGCAGGTGCTTGTTGAACCATATATTCTGTAAGCTATCTATCATTGCTTTCTCTCCTAAGTGTGCAGGACTATGTGCGGTATTTATAATCACTTGTACCATCGAATTTGCCCTTATTCATCCAACCCTGATCAGTCAGTACCCCTCCTTGTTCCGATCATTTCTTTAATTCGTCTACAGTAGCATGTGTCTGAATGTCTTGTACATCCCTGGAAGGATCCCTAACTGTCATGGCTTTGGACAGTGATAGTATCTGTGATTTTGTCATGTCTAGTGGGGTCTGAGCTGTCTGTTTAGCAGTTCGGTCTGCCAGATCATTGCCTTGGGAAATGGTATCTGTGGCTCTAGTATGTGCTTTACATTTTAGGATAGCTATGGCTGTTGGTAAATGTATTGCTTCCAGTAGGGCTTGAATAAGGGGGCCATGCTGTATCTTGGCCCCATGAGAGGTCAAGAAACCTCTTTCTCTCCACAAAATCGGTGTAAATGTTTACTCTCAGGTGCTTAGCTCTTATGCACGCTTGTGTCAGGGCGATGAGCTCTGCTGCTTGTGCTGACAATATGTCTATTCTTTTAGTCTCTATTATTACAGTATCAGCAGTCACTGCATATGCTGCCACTAATTCTCCCGCCCCTGTCCTCATGCATAAGCCGTCAACATATAGTGTTAGGTCGGGGTCTGGGAGTGCAACATCTGTCAAGTCTTGTCTTGGTTTAGTCACGGTATGTATTACTTCAACACAGTTGTGTGGTGAAACGCTTTCTGTACTGGAGGGCAAAAGGGTAGCGGGATTCAGTATGTTGCATCGTCTGATCTCTATGTGTGGTTGAAATAACGTCAGCTCATAATCCGTCAGTCTAGCTACAGTCAGGTGTTGTGTTTGTGTCCGGTTCAAGAGAACCTCTACTGCGTGTGGTACTTGTACTGTCAGAGGGTGGCCCAGCACTATCGAGTCACTTTGTCTTATGGCTAAGGCCGTTGCTGCAACTGATTTTAGGCACGCAGGCAAAGCCTGTGCTACTGGGTCTAATGTACTAGAAAGATAAGCACAGGGCTCGTGTTTTCCTGCATGATCTTGTGTTAGGACAGATAGTGCTGTTCCATCCCGCTCTGTCACAAAAACATAAACGATTTGTTGTAATCAGGGTTTGCTAAAACTGGTGCTTGACATAAAGCTCTCTTTAATTCTTCAAATGCCACAGTGTGTTCTTGTGTCCAAGGGAGGACTTTAGTAGAAGCTGTATTAGGGGCTTGGACTAATTCCCCTGAAAGATCACAATAAAACATGAGAAAAAGGGGAAAACACCATACCTATTTCCTTGGCTTAATTTCTAAGGGGGCTAATTTCTAAGGGGCTTAATTTCTTAAGGGGCTAGCGGGAAGCGAACCTCCTCAGGGGCCAGCAGAAAGCCAATATTCTCCTCCTTCCCCCCCTTTTTGACAGGAGGAAATCTGAAACAGATTTCACTGCTGTCAAACACTATCAAACCCTGTGTCTTGTCAACACTATTAATCCCTGTGTGTAGCTACTGGGCGTAAGCAAAATTATAGGAGATACACAGCGTATGTGAAACGGCGAGAAATCCTTCAAATTAATGTACAAACCTCATTGTGTTAGCTCATAAGCTGGCCAAATGACATCTCATATGCAAATGTCCCTATTACATGAACCTACACCAACCTGAAGTCAATATTAATGCTAGGAGGCCCTAATAGGAATGCTAAATTACCTAAATATTCGGAAAACCAAGTTTAAGAACAGTTGTTAATGTTGATAATTAATAATTTATCTGCTAAAGAAATCAGTCAATGTGCAATAATTTCCACCTATACAATAAATAGCCTAATTCAAAAACAAGTCAACTTTTGGGGCCACCACTCACAAGAATGAGCTTACTAAAGCAAACTTTAAAAAGGAAATCCTGTCAGATATTTTCTCATTACCCTAAATACCGAGCCTTATTTGTCACTCTGTGGTGGCAGTCCTTATTTAAAACAGGCCTTTCAAGAGTTAAAATGCGAGTGCACAGATCATAATTGTTCCTTAATGTCCAATCTGGAAACATATGACCGAGGCTGCCTGTCTATAAGAGAAAGGCAGTTATGTGAAAAATATTTTAGTCTTGCATAGCCTTTTTCTTTTGTTTCATTCATCTCCAACACCAATTAGACATACACTGATAACGTGTTGTCTGCTATTTTGACAGCATGATAATGGTAATATCATGTCTGTGAAATTTAGTAATTGTGCCAAGCCATCAGTATACCGGGCACAGAAAGCATAGATAATTACACTAACATATATAAATGAGCAGCGATGCGTAATTACAGTACCTACAGCTCAGATGCGAACATTCTGGCCTGCTTAATTTGTCAGGCTTATAATCAATAACTTATTTACCTGCCCTATACAACCCCATCTGGCAGTGGGTCATCCCAATGATGACCGCGTCAAGTCTGACACACAGGATCAGCAACAATAATCAAAAAATGACGAACACACGAACCTGTCTCTTTTTTTTTTTTTTTTATAAAAATGTGCTATGCTTCTTTGTACACAATGTACCCTCATGTCCTAGTCGAAGATGCATCCCACATCTTCCCTCACAGACCCGTAACCACTGGATCATTTATCCAATGCAACTGGTGGCAGCTTGTGGCCATAATTCAAAAATGTCTGAATTTGAAAATCGTTTTTATATAGGCACATAGCCCTTAAAATTCCAAGCAAGAGCAACATTTTACTTTCTGACCAGAAGCAATATAACAATTGCTAAAAAATAAAACAAATCTTCTCCATAGACATTTCCTCGGGGCACTTGTTTTGCACAGAATAGAACAAGGGAATCTTTCTCGACTTACATTTCTCAGCTGCCCTGTCTTATCAGAGAAGTTAAAAATAGCCCCTCAGCGCGGCCTGAGCCTGGGCTGCCAGCCATCTTTTGTTTGTTTTTCCTACTCCTGGCCCCAAGGCTCTCCAGCTGCAGGCATTACACAGATGCGATGTCAGAGAAGCCTTCTAAGCAGTGCCCTGTTCTGCTCCTCTCATCGGCCCCCACCTACACTGGCTACAAGGTCAGAATCTGTCTCCGATTTCTGTATCACATTCTGCTCTACACGGCCCCCACCTTCTCCTCACTCTGAAGCTGTCAAAGACAAAAAGACTACTCAATTCCATAAAAACTGCAATAATTCGCTCAATTGAAAAATTATTTTTACATACAATTTGCACTCAGGGGGTCATAATCTTACCGACTTGACCCAGCACATTGGCTCACTGGACCATCAAGAACACAAACCTGTATTCATGAAAAATTTGCAAATTCGAAATACCCACAATTCTTTTTCCAAGCTAAACTTGTCACTAATTATTTTTCGTTAACACTTTGTACATTAGGGGTGTCATCAAATCACAGGAGTTGCTCCTTCTCTAGCTGCACCCCTCTCAATTTCCTATTGACAATGTAGTCAAATGTTGGACCATGTAAACACCAGCTATGCGCTGTTCATTTGGTGGGGGGCTCAAGAACCTTTGGGCTACTATGTAATTAATATATGTATTATAACTGGTCTTTTTACTGGGGCCACTCTTGCTGGGTCCTCTGAAAGGACGGGATAAATACCAGCAACGTCAGTATTTCTTTTTCTGTCAGCCTGCGCTCATTTTACCAGCTCAAATTCCTCCTGTAACATCTCATCCTTGGCTTTTCCAGACTCCAGTCCACTTCTCTCTGCTTCGTGAAACACTTACTCTGACCTTCTATGTGACGCCTTGCGCCAAAAACTCAATGGCATCCTTCCAAGCTGGTCTACATTTTCTCTTTCATAAGAGTGTTTCGTTGTCCATCTACTTGTCCTGCTTTTACTCGTATACCTTCCTCAACTAACACGTTTTCTCGGGCTTTGTCTGAATCCTCCCTACTTTTCTCTTCTTTTCTGAGCGCTTACTCTGTGCGTCTATGCTATTCTTTACGCCATAATTCAACAGCGTCTTTCTGTGACTGTCTAGCTTTCCTCTTCCACAACTCTTCTTCGACTTTCATGATACATTCGGCATCCCAGGTCCCAGCTACGGGCCACCTCTGACTTTCTGGTAATTCTTTGGTGTAGTCCACCCATAGATCAAGGAATAATATGGCGTCTAAGCCATGCTTGTGATACATAAAATGTCCTGGAGTGTCCCTAGGAGGAATAGGAACTGCTTCTTCAAGCACCCCTTTTCTGGTAGTAATCTGTCTTAACTTCGAGAAGAGCGGCATATTGACAACTGATCTGATACTTACTCTTGAACTCACTTAATACGAAAAAACACAATAATGAACAGTGAACAATGAACAATCATTCATACCACAATATTTGAACACTTTAAACATTAAACATTAAACATTTTAACAACGACCGACAATGATGACAGTCTGCCTAACTAATCACCACGCTGAATTCTTGACAATAACTGAATACTTCGGAATACTTGATATACTGCTAAACAGTACATATACACTGCTAAACAGTGCAGACCGGATTTGTGTACCCAAATCCGTCTTGACCGGCACAACCTATGTGCGCGTCAACACGCCTCCCCGGCGATGGTACTCACCGAGTAGCTCCTTGAAACGGAAGGCCTCAGAGAATGGACTGGACTCGACGACTGCGGACATCGGACCCTCTGGACATCGGGACTTTGAAAACCTGGTGGGCCTCTGTATACCTCGGACGCAGCTCTCTCGCAGGTGGGCTCTGGGTAGACAATCTGCGTTCCTCACCGCCTCGTATGGATGCCTGGTCGCAGTCTGTCCCCTTCGGTGGCCTGAGGGAGTTGGCGGGAAAACCCGCGACGTGCACGCTTGAAGTCCATCACGGCTATGGAAGGGGGCAAAACTGGACCTTCATCTCCGGCGTGTGGGGAAAGAGATTAAACTGTTCGGGCGCCATTCTGTGGTAAATAAAATATTACGCTGTCATAATTTTTCAGATATCAATAAGATCATGCATAAAGCAAGAGGCTGAGTCTGTGGTATCAGATACATAAAGGGCTTTATTCCAATAACTCGAGTCAAAGGGAGAATATCTCCATCACCAAAAAGGATCTGGACGGGGCTGAAAAGTATTCTCAATATTCTCAAAACATTATTCACAGAGTACAGTATATATACATTTCTCAATTGTACGTAAGCAAGAGAGCAAGAGAGAATGAGATAAGAGCATGTGGGCGTGTAAGTAGGCGTGAAGGTGGGCGTCCATGTGGGCGTCCACTTGATGATAATGGGTAAATTGTCATGTGTGGGTGGATACCTGGAGATGATTTCGCAATGTCAGCAGAAATACTTGGCAGAGATGCGCGCGCAGCAGCATGACGTGTGATTGACGTGCAACTAGAGGGTGAAAGGGACTTGACATTTAGCTCTACATGTGGAGACAAAAGTCTGGGGTTATGTCAACCTAATCCCAAATCATATCTAATATCCTATGTTTAAAGAACTGTGTTATCCACAAGGGAAGGGCTCTCGGACAAAATCTATTCTATACTGACTGTGTGTGCGTGTACAAGCGTCTAAGTGTCTATATGAGATGCAAGGGGCAGAAACTTTCCATGGTAACAGGGCTATGAATTACTTGCATGAGGACAGAGAGGCCGGGCCTTTTGCTTGGTAGCTGGAAGAATGTTTACTTAAACTACTAGACAGGAATGCATCGGCTGAGGAGCAAAGTAGATAATTCGAAGGTGAAATACAGCTTCTTGGCAGGCAGGCAAAACTGGCCGAGGCAGGCACCGTTAGCCGCACAGGGAGTAGGACAAAGTTCATGGATACAGATGCGAGCTCAAGCTGAAGCTGTCAGAGGCAGAGAGCAGGGAAAGGCTTGAGGACAGAATCGGGCCTACTTGCCTGAACTGTAAAAATGGAGTAACTTAGCCATAAAAAGTCGGTGGCCTTTCATACTTAGGAATCGAATATCCAGCCCATTCATGGCGGATCTGACAGAGGACATGTTGACGGTGGACGCACATGTATTTGCGTCTTCATAACTGGAACTGGAGGGAAACATACATGTACTTGTGACATGCACATAGAACCGTTGGGGTCCAAGATAGGGGACATAACTGGTCAGGAGAATCCACATTTCCACAGATGGACAACAGGTCCCCTGTGAGTGGAGGTGGCAGGGGTGATGGGCAACAGGTCCCCTATGAGTGGGGGTGGCAGGGGTGATGGGAAACATAAGCCCTGTGAGTGGGGGTGGTAGGGGTGATGGGAAACATAAGCCCTGTGAGTGGGGGTGGCAGGGGCGATGGGCAACAGGTCCCCTGTGAGTGGGGGTGGCAGGGGTGATGGGAAACATAAGCCCTGTGAGTGGGGGTGGCAGGGTGATGGGAAACATAAGCCCTGTGGGTGGGGATGGCAGGGGTGATGGGCAACATAAGCCTTGTGAGTGGGGGTGGCAGGGGTGATGGGAAACATAAGCCCTGCGAGTGGGGGTGGCAGGGGTGATGGGCAACATAAGCCCTGTGAGTGGGGGGGCAGGGGTGATGGGAAACATAAGCCCTGTGAGTGGGGGTGGCAGCGGTGATGGGCAACATAAGCCCTGTGAATGGGGATGTCAGGGGTGATGGGCAACATGTCCCCTGTGAGTGGGGGTGGCAGGGGTGATGGGAAACATAAGCCCTGTGAGTGGGGGTGGCAGGGGTGATGGGAAACATAAGCCCTGTGAGTGGGTGTGTCAGGGGTGATGGGCAACATAAGCCCTGTGAGTGGGGGTGGCAGTAGTGATGGGCAACAGGTCCCCTATGAGTGGGGGTGTTAGTGGTGCTGGCCATACAACCCCTACGATGGGCTGTTGTTAGTGGCCAGGATATGTATCCCCTGTGTGTGTGTGCCATTTTGCAGGTACGTGTCGTTTGTTTAAGTGGTAGGTGTCTGACTTACCGTCTGCGCCGTCGGCGTTGGTCCCTAATCCGGACATAGATGTAGAGTACTGGTATGACCTGCGGGATGGAATTCATGATGTGTTCGTGTCGTACACGCTGCTTGTTGCTCCATCTCGTACCCACTGCAAGCTGTTCCGTCTCGTAGCCGTGTATTGAGTTGTGGCGCGAATCGTAACTGATATGCTTGTTTTCCGGATGCTGTGACGTCCCGTGCGTGACGACCCGTCCGGCGCGTAGGAAGTACGCATCATACTTGTCATGCCGGAAACTGCTATGGATACTGCTTTCGGGTGACACCGTTCCTCTTTGGGAGTTACGTCTCGGACGGAGAATGGGTCTTGATTCACAGCCTACGTGTCGGTCGTGTTTTTGGCAGTTATACGCATCGTACTTCCTATACAGGACGGACCGGCTCCGGGTACGTGTCGGTCGCAGGGTAAGGCTACGGACAGCTGTCCGACCGGCCATCGGAATCGGCCCCTTAGTGTTTGACAACACAGTGGTTTGGTGAGCTGGGATTATAATATTCTGAAATTCCAATTTCAATTTCATTTGTCTTGTCCACCCTTGTTAACTTTTTTGTTTCTTTCTTTATTTCTTTATTTATGTTTATATTTATTTTTTGTTTATATTTTTCTTTCCTGTTTACTGTGGTGGTTTGGTCTGTGTACAAACTCTCATATTTTTCGTCTGATTATATGCTTTACATATATAAACTTGTACATAGGATTTAGATGGGTTTATAACATGTATATATACAATTTGTGTTGTGTGTTTATCCTTTTATGTAATACAAATAGAGGTTAGTCAGTATTGCCAAGGGCAGTACTGTAACATTTATACATTGTTCAATGTTGTTTTATATATGTTTGTTTGTCATTGTCTGTCAGTATGTTTATGATAGTATGTTTGTTATTCCAGCCTTGAAAAAGTCTTAGCAAAAGACGAAACACGTGTCAGCTATTGTGTGCTGGGAATATTTTACAAAAAATAATATTTTCGACAATAAGAATAAAAGAATACTGAACAGCATGAGAAATGACTCCTCTGGATCTTTGTTTTGGATCAATGTTGATGTGTCTTGTCCACCCTTAAAATTGTGACTTATACTATATGTTCCCACTAATTTGATCTCAATTGTTTATAGATCACCAATACACGTAATGGTGTGCTGCCAGAACCACAATTTCTTTAGATAAGTGATTGCACATTTGCTTGTGCTAATATCTTTAGGTGGTATTTTTTGGGGGGCGGACTTAGCACCCTTTTGTATGAATTTTACACGCTTAAATTAATGATGAATCAAATCATACTTGTTGAATGTGCGGATATTTACCTTTTAGGGAACACTACCACCTCTGTTTCTATGTTCTATAGAATACATTATATATTATTTTTTATTTATTAGTATCTATTAAATTTAGATTTTATAGTGTTAATTGTGGGAATTAATGTATTATTAATTATTCATTAATTGCTTGTTAATTATTATTAATTAATGAATTGGTAATTATGTTAATTGTGTCATTTCTTTAGGAGTGGGTTGTGGGTTTATAGGGGAATAGGGTGGGAAGTAATTTAATTATAATAAATGCATTAATATTTTTTATTAATTACTATTTATTTAATTTATAGTTTCTAGTAATAATTGTGGAAATTAATGTATTATTAATTATTTATTTAATTGATTGTTAATTATTATTAATGAATTAATTGGTAATTAATTATGTTAATTGTGTTCTTTTTTTAGGAGCGGGTGTTGGATTTTTTAGGGGATTAGGGTGGGAAGTAGTAGTTTATTTACAATTATTAATAATTATTTGTTAATTAATACTAATTAATGAATTAAAATGTAAATATGGCAATTGAATAATTAATTTTAGATCTGAGTAGTGGGGTTTATAGAGGTAAAGGGTGGGAAGTAATATATTTTAAATTCATTAATTAATAAGTTATTGTTAATGGAAAATAATTTATTAATGTTAAGTTAGTAATGGACATTGTGTAATTATTTTTAGGTGTGGGTTTTGGTGTTTATTGGGGTAGGGGGTGGAAAGTTATTTATGCTTAATTAATAATTAGTTGATCATTATTATTAATTCATTAATTCATAAATAGTTATGGTAATTGTTTATTTTTATTTTGTGCGTGGATTTCTGTTTTATTGGGGTAAAGTTTAGGGAGTAAATTAATTTGTATTTGTTTTAATTTGTTTTTAATCCATTATATTTCTTTAATTGATTATGTTATTATGGAGGTATTTTTTTAAACTTTAGATGTGTGTTGTGAATTCTGTGGTGTAATAGGGTAGGAAATAAAAAAGATTAAATTTATGTAATAATTAATATTTATTTGTTTGTGAATTATTTTTCCCTACTGTTGCACTCACTGAAGTGGGAATAGTAAGTTTTACCCCTCCGCTATCGAACACTTTCCCTACTGTTGCACTCACTGGGGTGAGAATAGTATTTTTTACCCCTAAGTTATCCAACATTTTCCCTACTGTTGCAGTCACTGGAGTGGGATTAGATATTTTTACCCTCCCCCCCCCGGTATCTAACACTTTCCCTACTGTTGCACTCAATGGGGTGCAAAATGTAAGTTTAAAGACTATTAAATATTTTAATGTTTTAATTTATAAAATAAAGTTTTTATTAGATTGTATGTTATACGTGTATATGTATATATATTTGCACATTTTAATATATTAAATTTTTTTTAAAAAAAATGAATGTTAAAAGTTTATTATTTGTTCTAAAGTAAATATATATAAATATTCCATTTTACATATGTTTGTTTAATTTGTTTTCATTAAATGTATTTCTTATATTTGTTAAAATGTATATTAATTCCAAATACATTTTTCTAAGTTAATTTTATTATTTAATATATTTAACATTATTTTTTACATATACAAAAAAATCGATATTTTGTAAATCGATATTTTTTACATCGATACTTTTTTCCGATATTTTTCTAATTATTACTGTATACATAGGATGTCGATATTTTTTACATCGATATATATGACTCGATATTTGTGTATGGGGATATTTTGGGGCTCGATATTCTAGCAGTGAACCAGGAAGGGCAGTGGGAGCAGAGATTCCTGTCGCGCAACATAGTCGTGTGACAAATTTGGTGAGGGAGAGCAACTCGGGAGGGCTCTCGCAAACATGCTCCGGCAGCCACGGGCTTCTGAATTTGTAGCTGAACTCCTAGATATGCAGCAGGTGTGGCATACCGCACCTGAAACCATGCTTCAAACTATTACCTCGTATAATGCTGAACTGTATAACACCAATGTAGCTCCAATCATGGTTGAGATCACACACCACCTAGAGACAATACAACTGCCCTGGTTGGACTGCTCCTACCGTGCATTACTTTACTCTGCCTTCACAGAAGAGGAGATATTACAGGTTATACAAGAACTGTCCTCTGATAAGGCACCAGACCTGGACCATCTAAACGCCTCCTTCTATAAACAATTTGCCCCTCTGCTGATCCCACACTTACAAGCCATGTCAGATGCTTCCTTGTCTGCCGATGAGCTCCCGCCATCACTCGCTGAAGCTGTTATTGCAACCATTCTTAAGCCTGATAAACCAGCTGATCAATGTGACTCTTACTGGCCATTATCAAGGAATAATGTTGACAATAAAATATGTGCTCAATTGCTTGCCAATCATCTCCTAGTACTCCTGCTTGTCCCTGAGTGATCAACCATGCATAACTTGCACACCATTTTTGCAACACTGCACAGCCTTGAACCCGACCTCTGCGCACACGGACTAAGGTGTTTGACTCACTAGAATCACAATTTTTCTTCTTTCTTCTTTCCTGTCTCGGTGTCAGCCCCAAATTTTTGAGCCTTATCTAGTTGCTATACACATTTCCAATGACTAGACTACACCTCAATGGCATGTTATCAGATCGATTCCCCATCACAAGAAATAATCAACAAGCGTGCCTATTATCTCCTATATTATTTGCGATAGCAACGGAACCACTGGCAGCCAAATTAAGGCAACATGATGGCTTAAATTTTATGGCTCACAGCCTTCCAATCTCTATGGGGCATTTGCATCAAAAGATAATTTTGCGTTTCCCAAATAGCGATTTTTAGTGAATCGCTATCTAGTAATCACAAATGCCAATGTATCAAAAAATTAGCAATTGCTTTGCGATTCGGTATGAATCGCAATCGCTATTAGCGAATTCAAAAATGGGACTCGCAGTGTTTGTGAATACGCTATTAGAGAATCGCTAATAGCGGATCCATGAATCTGATGTAGCATGATGACCTCACAATCAGGAAGTGAGCCATCCCATGCTGTTACCTGTGTACTGAGAGTGAGAAGGAGGCGGTAGACTGAAGGAGCACAGCACTAGGAAGCCTGTTGGGACAGCTAAACCTGTGCAATAATTCAGCACGGCATTAGGACCGCCCCAGAAGGAGCGCAAAAATTGGTGAAAAGGAGTTGGAAATCCTCATAGACGAAGTTGTGAAGAGCTATGAAAAACTGTTTTGCAAACAGTCACTGCACGTCCCAGAGTCAGAAAAATGAACTATATGGCTGGGAATACAATCCAAAATCAGGGCAGTGGGGTTCACACAGCACTCCGTTCCAGATGTGCGCAAGCAGTGGTATGACCTGTGGAGCCGGGTGAAGGAAAGGGTTGCTGCAAGGCTAGCTGATGCAAAATAGACTGGAGGAGGACCATCCACACAAACAGCCCCCACAGCCCTAGAGTACCTGGTGGAGTACACCCTTCAGCCTGAGGCTGTTGTGGGTGTGACACCAATCAATACCTGTGCACTGCCCAGTACCTCCCAAGGTAAGATGCATGCAAATGTATTCACTGTTTTGTGAATATTATTCACTTGCATACCCCTGTTGTGCCCATTCTCTCCACTTCCTTCTTCCCCTGCGGCCCCACCACCTATCCTCAGCCGCTCCCACCACCCAGCTGCTCGCCCTCCCCCACTTAATTGCAGCCGCTGGGCAGTCGCGCACAGCGGGTGTGCCACTGGCACACCTAAGGGGCACCTAAGGCGCTCCGTACACAAACACGCCATGGAAATCTGGTACCTACTCGACTCTCTCTCGCCCAACATCACCTTCTTCACAGAGACCTGGACCAACGTCGCCTCCGCCCCCGACATCAACACTGCCATCCCGGACGGTTACAAGATCCAGAGGAAGGACCGCTCCAACCACCTGGGAGGAGGCCTTGCCAAAGTTCACAAAAGCACCCTCTGCCTCACCACCTCCAGCGAAACCTTCCCCGCCGCAGAACAACTACATTTCCAGATCCACACCAGCCCTAAGACAACACTCCATGGAACACTCATCTACAGACCCCCCATCCCCCGGACACCTTTCGCCACCACCATCACTGACTTCATCGCACCCCATGCCATTGCATCAATGAACTACATACTCATTGGAGACCTCAACTTCCACCTCGACAACCCCAGTGACCTGAACTCCACCACCCTCCGTGACAACCTCGCCAACATAAGACTTAACCAACTCGTCAACACACCGACACACAGAGCAGAACGCACCTTCGACCCCATCTTTGCTGCAGGAAACAGCGTCCCCTTCAGCCACACAACCCAGCCACCCTGGATCGACCACCACTGCGTCCACTTTACCGTCAATAAAACCCAAAGCACCCAAACCAAGCCAGAGAAACACACATGTGGATCTCCAACTGCGCAGAGGATCTCGCCCTGCTATGCAACCCCGCCAAACAACGCCCTAGAAAAGCCACCTGGTTCACCACCGACCTCCAAGTAGCCAGGTGCACCTGCAGATGCCTGGAAAAGAACTGGAGGAACACCAAGTAAACCAACAACTACTCCACCTACAAGCACGCCATGACGGACTACCACAACCAAATCAGAACACCGAAAAGGAACTTCATCCACTACAAATACCTCACCAACTCCACCAATTCCAAAGAACTCTTCAATGTCATTAAGGAATTCACCAACCCACACAGTGAAGCCACAGACATCACCCTGTCCCATGACCTCTGCGACCAGCTCAGAACCTACTTTCACCTCAGGATCAGAACACTCTACGGCAACTTCATCGACCACCCCGAAGACACATCAGCCAGCCCCCCAACTCCTCAAGACACCAGCCAGCCGACAATCTCCAACTGGACACCTATCATGACCATGGACACCGGCACAGCCATGAAAGGCATCCTCTCAGGGGCCCCCACCGACCCCTGCTCCCGTACATCTACCACAGAGCTGCAGACACCCTGGCGCCCTAACTGCAACACACCATCAACACCACCTTCAAAACAGGCACATTCCCAGATGACTGGAAGCGCGCCGAAGTCAGGCCCCTGCTCAAAAAGCCCACGGCCGACCCCACTGACCTCAAAAACTACCGCCCCATCTCGCTTCTCCCCTTCGCAGCCAAGGTGGCAGAGAAAACAGTCAACAGGTAACTGACATGATTCACCAAAGAGCACGCCGTCCTCGACCCATCCCAATCCGGATTCCGAGCCAACCACAGCACCGAGACCGCCCTACTCGCTGCCACAGATGACATCCGCACCCTCCTAGACCAAGACCACTCCACAGCCCTCATACTCCTCGACCTGCCTGCAGCCTTCTACACCGTCTTTTACTGCACACTAGCCGCTAGACTGCACGACGCCGGTATACAAGGAACTGCTCTAGATTGGATCCGCTCATTCCTCACCGGAAGAAACCAAAGGATCAGACTACTGCCCTTCCTCTCCGCCCCCACGGATATCACCTGCGGAGTCCCACAGGGGTCATCTCTGAGCCCGACCCTCTTCAACATCTACATGGCCCCCCTTGCAGACATCGTCCAACAACACGGCCTTAATATCTTATCCTATGCCGACGACAACCAGCTCATCCTCTCCCTCACCAAGACCCACCACCGCAAAACTCAACTTCCAAAGAGGAATGCAAGAAGTCGCAGTCTGGATGACCAACAGCTGCCTAAAACTCAACACCAAGAAGACTGAAGTCCTCATCCTTGGAACCACCCCTTCAGCATGGGACAACACCTGGTGGCCCACTGCCCTCAGAAGACCCCCTACCCCTCAGACCACGCCAAGAACCTCGGCATCGTACTTGATTCATCACTCACCATGAACCGTCAGGTCAACGTCGTCACCTCCAGCTGCTTCAACACCCTCCGCATCATCCGAAAGACCTTCAGATGGATCCCCTAAGTCGAGGAAAACAGTTACCCATGCACTCATCACCAGCAAACTCGACTATGGCAACGCACTCTACGCCGGCATCAACAAGTCCCTACCGCACACACTGCAAACAATACAGAACACCGTGGCCAGACTCATCCTCGGCATCCCCCGGCGTGAACACATCAGCCAACACCTGTTGCGACTCCACTGGCTCCCTGTGGAGAATAGAGTCACCTTCAAAATCCTCACTCACGCCTACAACTGCCTGCACAACAACGGACCCAAATACCTCAACAACAGAATAAACTTCCACCTACCCAAAAGAAACCTGCGATCATCCAACCTTGCACTGGCTGAAACCCCCCGCATCCACAGAGCCAGAGCAGGAGGAAAATCGTTCTCTCACATTGCAGCCAAGACCTGGAATGAGCTACCGGCAGACATCGGACTCTCACCCTCACTGAACACCTTCAGGAAGACGCTCATGACCTGGCTCTTCGGCTCAACGGAGCGGCGCACCCCCCCAGCGCCTCATGACCCTCACAGGTGAGTAGCGTGCTTACAATCTCCTGATTGATTGATTGACTGACCAAACAATGCTAAAATTACAAAACATACTGCATAAGTCAGGTCTGGCTTAGTGTAGCGAATAGCACTCCAGTCCACATTTTACTTGTAACACGCAAATGCATTATGAGAATAGCAGTCAGCAACTCCAATTGGAAAGGCAAGTTGGTAGCAAACCAGCATAGGTGTTTTCAATTACGACAAGCAAGTTAAATCTCTACACACAGTGTGTTGATAAATAACTTTATTAAACAATACTATGTGCAAGATGAAATACCTGTCCAAATATGCAAACTGAAATTGCACTGTTTAACATTACAGATGCACCTGGGCAGGAGTCAGATGACAATGAAGGCCATGACCCTCTGGAGACTCAGCCACAGTCAGGAGAAGACATTGCATTGTCCCCATCACCCACAACATCTGCACCCACAAGATGGGGGATCACAGTGGCACCACTGCCTGCACTAGAAATGGAAGAGGAGAGCCAACCTGACCCTCCAACAGCACAGTCTGGGCAGGAACCCACATCAAGACCATGAGTCCAAGTGCAACTTAGGAATGTCCGCATCAGGAGGCACAGGGCAGGTGCACAAATGAGAGCTGAGGAATGCAACAGTTCAACGTCCTTTAGTGGGATAGAGAATGCAATGTTGAGGGTACAGCGCCCGCAATGCAAACACATGTATTCAATGCAGGCACACCTTTCATCTTTGAAGGAACATTTGAGAGATGAGTAACAACATCAAACAGCTCACAACATCTGTGCTGGAAGGTCGAAGGGAAACAAATCAACACTTTAGTGACATGACACAAGCACTCAAGGAGTTATGCAAGGTGATGCAGGAAGACCAGGGGCCTGATTCACAGAACTAACTGAAGACAAAATCCTAAACTTACTACCATTTTCGTATTCACAGAAGGCACTTACTCATTTTGGTATTCACAGAAGACACTTACTCACTTCGGTATTCACAGAAGTTAGGAGTCCTAACTTTAGGACTCCTAAATGCCTTCTGTGAATACCGAAAGTCTTAAAATTTGGATTTTTCTCAGTTTAGGAGTCCTAAAGTTAGGACTCCTAACTTTACTACTACTAAATTGAGGAAAATCCTAATTTTAAGGCTTTCGGTATTCACAGAAGGCATTTAGGAGTCCTAAAGTTAGGACTCCTAAATTCTGTGAATACCAAAATGGTAGTAAGTTTAGGGTTTTGTCTTAAGTTAGTTCTGTGAATCGTCCCTAGGTGTCCCCCCGCAAAAGACACTATCAATTTCTTGGCCATCAACCGCCTGAGCACCACAACAGCACAACTGTCTCGACATGCTGTAAGCATGCAGGTTGAAATGATACATTGCTGCTGTGATACGGGTCACCAATGCTGTGGAGCAATTGCAAACTACTTCAGTTGCTGCCAGTCATGTCATGGCTGGAGGGGATAGTGAGGATGCCTCCAGCCTCAGTAGCATCATGGCACCAGCGTCCAAATGCAGGAGGTGAAGTACAAGGAATACTCCGAAATCAGAAGGCTCAACCAGTGATGTGTCAGAGCATCCAGAACGGGCAACGGGAGGGAGTGGCTGCCAAAAATAGTGTGGCATTGAGCACAGGAATGTCATTTGGTGAGGTAACCATTATCCAAATTTGTCTGGACTGATGTACAAGTACCATGGCAAAGTTATCCTATTGCGTTCTGACTTACACATTGCATGTTTTCTGCTTGCTATGTGTTCATTAACACAACCTGAAGTTGTTATGTTTAAATAAATCACAATGGCAATGAAACCATGTAGTGTTCCGTATCATCATGATCCACCTTAAAAAGAATTCTGTGTAATTTCTGCATGCCTCTCTCTTCCTTTTGCTGCACATGATGCGCTTGCTGCTTGTTGAGGTTGTCCTGGCTCATCAGCTTCATCGGGTTCACTATCCAAGAGTACCAGAAGGTACGCCTCTAGCAGTTGCAATGTTGTGAAACATGGCACAAGTGGCAAACATTTTACAACAATTGTCTGCCCTGTACTGCAATGCCCCACCAGTTTTATGTAGGCAGCGGAAGTGACTTTTCAGTCAGCTATAGGTTCTCTCAATAACTTTGCGCGTTGATATGTGCGCTACATTTTACCGCTGTTCACTTGGTGTATTTGGATTCAAGTATGGTGTCGGTATGAAAGAGCGCACAGCATATGTGCTGTCACCTATGGGGTAGAAGGCAATAGGTTACTCACTGCTGTGTCTCACAATGACCAGAGAATCAGCAAAACAGAGTTACATATGTTTACCAGGCAGGCATCCTTCGCACAAATTCCCCCCCGAAGAGACATGTAGGTATGCCACTGTGTCTGAAGATGTATGAATCATGCGTAGTACCTGGGAATCTCGTCACTATGTCTGTGATGATGTACTTTGCATTGCATAAGATTTGTATATTCAGTGAATGATATGACTTCCTATTCCTGTAAATGTACTCATTAATTAAGGGGTGACATTTAGCTACATGCGTCCCATCAATACAACCATCAATACAACCAATTACATGAGGGAAATGGGCTATCTGGTAAAATTCCTGTTGTGTTGAGGGAAATCTTATGTGGTGGTGCATACTCATCAACATAGCATCCAGGAATGCATTAAAGAAACATGATAGTGCACTTTGGGAAACCCTTACTGCTGCAGCTCTTACACCCTGGAAGCTACCTGAGGCTAGGAGGTGCAGTGAATATAGGACCTGCACATGGGTGGGGATGACATGTGTTCTGCGAGTCTGACGCTGAGCAGTGGATCTAAGTCAGCTGTCAGATCATAGATCATGGAAGAATTCAACCTATATTTCTCAATAATCTCTTTATCTGTCTGCCCCAACAATGCAATGCGCAATCTAAAAATGCGTTCCTGTATCCTCCTTCTTCTCTCTGCTGCTGCTTGTGTCCTCATCCTCCTTGCCATGATGTACAGCACGACCATTGTGAAACATTCTTCTGAGGCCCTCTGGGGCTGTTTAAATAGTTGTCACATGGTTAACACCTGATTTGAATTGGTGTTATTTTGCATGTGCAAAATTGTGTATCCTAGCATAATCACAATTTGTGAATGTTTGATGGAAAGGTTTGAGATTACCTAATTGCGGATTCGCAAATACGAATTCACTATTTCATGATCGCAAAACTGGGAATCGCAAATTTAGCGATTTTCATAAATATTCTGCAAATTTCAATGATGCATTGCTTAGTGCTATTTTGCGATCGCAAGCGACCGATTTTTGCAATTCACACTGTTTGCGATCGCAGAATACCTTGATGCATCTGGCCCTATGTATGCAGATGACATTGCCTTATATGTCCGCAACCCACAAGTTAACCTGGTTCCCATCACACAAGAAGTTAAATGCTTCAGTGTTCACTCCAGCATATTTATTAATTGGGCCAAGCCCATATTGTTTCCATTAACTAATGTAACACAGCCCGTGGCATCCGAATTCCCATTAAAATGGGCAATGGAGCAGTACAGTATTTAGGGGTCTGGCGGAACAGGGACATCGAGGAACTGTGAAGGGCAAATTATGAAAGGCCAATGAGCTGGCTTGAAGAGAAAATTCTGACATGGAACTGACTACCCCTTTCCCTGACAGGGTGACTGGCAATAGCCAAAATGATAATATAACCACAATTATTATACTTATTCAGGAATATTCCCAGGCCACTCGCTGCCTCTTTTTTCAAGTGCTTGCGATCCAATCTAATATCCTTAACCTGGGCTGGCAAGTAACCCTGTATAGCCTGGGAAATAATAATGCTTCCATTCAGCCAGGGGGGACTCGGTGCGCCTGATCTGTACTTATATGCATTATGTGCTCAAGCTTAGTACCTTCACTAGTGGCTGTACCCCGTAAGATTCCAGCCCCACAGGGCGGTGGAGACAGATGCCGCCTCCCCATGGCCGCTGACCATGGGATTATATCAGCGCTATATACCCCCACACAGAGTAATTGAAACAGTGGACTGCCTACGATGGGCATGGGATGGCATGGGCCGCCGAGCCATACTCACCATTTTATATGCTCCATCTATTCCATTAACCGGCAACACACTGCTGCACCCCCTGCAAGTTCAGTGAGCCAGAGTGTTGCACATCAGAGGCACTTGTTCGCTTTTACAGACCTATATCAGGTAGGCCACTTTTTCCCCCCTTCATCTCTGATGGTGCCTGAGGACTCACTGTACTGGATGCCATGCTCTACCATGCTCCTATAGCTAGCAAAACTGCATGACCCCATCCACTGGGGACAGAGACCGATGCCTGAAATTGAATCTTGGTTACAAGAAGCAACTTACTGCCGAGAACAACTCACCACTTACTGGGAGCAGGTGCCTCTAACATCCTGGCCCAAAGAAATCTGAGGACCACTCCTATTGTACATTCGTACCCAGGAATCTACTCCCAGTCAGCTACATATCACAAATTTCCCCACAAGCAGTCAGGCCCATGAACCTGGATCATTTGCTCCTCCATGAACACTCTCATGCTGAATTAGGATATGTCCCCTTCACCCAGCACAAGTGTGTGTATATACTGCCCATTGTTTATCATTCTGATTCAATTTGTTTCCTCATGTATGACTATTGTCGCCTCCTCATTTCTGACTCTGTTGCATAACCTTGGTGATTATTTCCATTGCGTGGGTAATAAGGAAAGCCCACTTGTGGCATCCCTTTGTTCTGTATCCCTCCCCCTTGCTCTGCCTCTCTATCTCTATCTAGGTGTTTCGAAAACCCATGGCTCAGAGTCCAAGGCTTCCCCAATGACTTTGATGGTATCGTCCTGGGGGATGTTGGTATAAAGACTCTCAATATCCAACCTTCAAATCTTGTGATGATGCCAAGAAACTCTTAGTATCTTTTAAGTAAGTAGAGGTGTTTTGAATCACTGGTTTTAAAAAGAAGTCACAATAAGTAGAGAGGGGCTCTAAAAGCGTCCCTATACCCGAAATTATTGGGCGGCCTGGAGGGGGTAGCTTATTTTTATGAGTCTTAGGCAAGGTGTAAAAATAAGGAATTACACCTGTTCCTTTGGTCAGGAAATCCGCCTCATGTTTGGTGATATATCTACTAGACCCTGCATGTTCCACAAGGTTACATATAGTTGCCTTTAGGTGAGGAGGAGGATCAGTAGAAAGAGGGATGTAATTTTTCGGATTGTTCAAAAGACGTCTACATTCCAGATCATAATCAGTAGCATTCTGTATCACAATCCCTCCCCCCTTATCCGCTGGTTTAATTACAATGGAAGAATTTCTTCAAATTGCAGCTGTTTTGTAGTCCCGCCACCCATCCGTAGGCCTAAGGAGCATATTCATTCTCAAATACACGTAAGCCCTGTTTGTTCTTCCATTTTTGTTGATCTCCGACGTGAGAGTGTGTACCATTTTTAATGGCGCTTTCTCTACCCAGTTGGTGTGCCAGCATATGGCTTTTAGTAAACTCTTTTTGTCACCTGATACTTGATTAACGATAGAAATGATTGATATATTTGTTTCTACTGATGGATTCAATGAGATCAGTATACAATGTTTGTTTTTTCTTGTTTTGTTTCTGTCTAAAGACAGTGAGACATGGAATTATGTCACTGTTTGTTTTAGCTCAATAATTTCGTAATAATTTGCATTTGTGCCTTTTGACATCTCTTCTGCTTTCGAGATGTATATACTAAACAATGATCTGGTATTAATTATATATACATGTACTACACATTTATGTTGTTTTTTTACAGACACTTCAAGGCTTTTGGGAAATTCTCGAAGGCCTCTGCAAAACCGTGAGTTAATTCGGTATTGTCTTTCACCTGAGGTTAGGGTAAGCCTTAGCGAGCTTATACCGCCAAGGTGATTTGTGCGTTGAATAGGTCATGAAGAAAGCTTCGTGCAATGACGTCGACCAATCTAACATGCAAATAGGATATACCTGACCAATTTATGTCAGTTGGAATGATCCTTTTGTACACCAGTTTTTAAATAGTGCCAGGCTCGTCGCCATTAAAACAGTTTTTGGACAAACCCTGCGTACTTTTTAATTCACACTATTATTTTGTGCACTCACCACACTTAAATTTTCTTTTCTGGTCTCATATTTGCACTCCGTTTTAAAAAAAGCGTTGAAGCAAACCAGAGGTGCAGTAGGCACCTCTGGTGGAACCCTATGATGAAGCATGTCAGCAACCAGGTTGGTGAGTGAGGGTTCTTTATACATATCAGATTAATTTGTTTAGGGCACATAAATACACTAAGAGTTCCTTTTTATTGGAATTTTTTCTCTTCTTTCTTCGCATACACTCTTTTGTTGTTTAACTTATGATATAGGGGGATCAAGAGTGTGTCTCTACCCTCTCTCTCTTGTTGTTTGTATTGGAAAGTACCTCATATCCTGGTTTGTGATCTGCACGGCGTTGCTTTGCGAAGATTTCCATCGTCAAGTGCCAGTTCCAATGAAGCTGTGCAGCTAAGGTTGGCAGGGCTTTGGGTCACTTTGTATTGGTTCTGATGGAGCTGAAAGCTGTGCGGCGAGATTTTACGGGGTTTCACTTTGATTGACGGCAATTCCGACGAGGCTGGCAGCTGTGAGGTGAGGCTTTGTGGGTCATCGCGGTCACTCCATAGTAGTTCTGATGAAGACCACAGCTGGGCTGGCAGAGCACCTTCAGGCCCACTTTCAAGGGTTCAAGACTGGGGTGGCACCACTTGGAAGGGCAGAACTCACAGCTGCCAGAGTCCAGGTGCTAGGTTGAAGATGAAAGAAGCCTGTCCTTTCCCTGAAGCTTCTGATCAGACGGCCAGCCAACTAGCTCTTGGAGTCACTCTGTTGGTCCTGGGTTCAAGATGCAGGTTCAGCCTTTCTCACTCAGGCAGAAGGGTAGCAGGGCAGCAAAGTGGCAGTCCTTCTGAGGCAAAACAGCACAGCAGTCCTTCGTCTGAGTCAGGTGCAGATGTGTGCTGAAGAGTAGGGATAGGGGTCCAATATTTATGCCTTGTGCGAGAAGCTTCTAGAGGTTGCCACTGCTCCCCCTCCAAGAGGTGCTTGCAACTTCCTGACTCCCTGCCCCAGACACAGCTTGTCTGGGGTCACAGATGACCCTTGTCAAACCTTTGTGAGGGTGCTCAGGCAGAGCCTTTGTGATGTACAAGTGTGGTAGGTGACAGCTCCTCCCCCTTGTTAATTCACAGTGGCCTATTGTGCCAACACCTAGCTTCCCTTTGTCTCACTGTCTGGGAGTAATACTAAAGACCAACTGCCAGCTACACCTAGGCATGTGACCCAGGATATAGGCTGCTGGCACCAAATGGTTGGGACAAGAAAATGCCAACTTTCTAAAAGTAGCAATTTCAGATTTGCAAATTAAAATCTGACTTTACCAAAATAGAGTGTTTTAATTTCCAATTCCATAGATGCCAAACTCAACCTGTCCACCTGCTCTCAGTTGAATGTTGTCACTTAATAAATGTAATAAGGTAACCCAATGTTATCCTATCGGATTGGAAAGCCTTACAGTAGTGAACACAAATGTAAGAGTTTTCCATTTCGAAGAACATAGAAAACTCAAGTGTACATGTCCAGCATTACAGAGGATGTGGACTAATGGCTAGGGTCGACCCCAAAGCTGGGGAACTGGGTCGAGCTTCGGCAGCGACCCTCAACATCCTGTGATTCTTGGCAAATCACTTAATCTCCCTGTGCCTAACAAAATTGAATGTGTCTGTCTGTAATGCAACGGGTGCTCATGTAAAGTTCTCTGATACATTTGGGTCTAGTTCGTGTTATATAAAATGTGTTAAAAAAACACAGCATCCTGCTCTCTGGGCTGTTTAAGTCCTGTGTTAGGGGTGACATACTAAAAAGGAAGGTTTGGGCCTGCCAAAAAGATTTATTTTGCCAGGTCGAAATGGCAGTTTGAAACTGCACACACACTATGCAATGGCAGGCCTGAGACATGTTTAAAGTGTGACTAAAGTGGGTGACATAATCAGTGCTCCAGGCCCGTTAGTGGCACAAAAGGGGGTGGTGATGGACGGAGTATCAGAACCAATCAAACACTCACACCCAGTCAACAGATCTGGGTTAGATCCATCACCGTTCTTTAGCCCACTCTGCCACCCCAGTTCAGACATGGCCATATGCAAATCAGTCTGACCCTGTGCCTCATGGGAACAGTCCAGCCCGAACTGCCAAGCCATGCCTTCCCTGGACCGGAAACAAGCTTCCTAGGACCGGTTTCTGGCATTTCAGTCGTCTTCAGCCAGGCTTGCTTGAATCCAGTGGCAAAGTGAGCAAGGGACTCACGTCTGAGCATACCCTGCCAACTTATGGTGAACAAAGCGGTACAAAAGGGGGTGGTGATGGACGGAGTATCAGAACCAATCAAACACTCACACCCAGTCAACAGATCTGGGTTAGATCCATCACCGTTCTTTAGCTCACTCTGCCACCCCAGTTCAGACATGGCCATATGCAAATCAGTCTGACCCTGTGCCTCATGGGAACAGTCCAGCCCGAACTGCCAAGCCATGCCTTCCCTGGACCGGAAACAAGCTTCCTAGGACCGGTTTCTGGCATTTCAGCCGTCTTCAGCCAGGCTTGCTTGAATCCAGTGGCATTTAATTTGCAGGCCCTGGGTACATGTAATTCCACTTTACTAGAGACTTAAAAGTAAATTAAATGTGCCAGTGGGGTATAAGTCAATGTTACCATGTTTAAGGGAGAGAGCACAAGCACTTTTAGCACTGGTTAGAAGTGGCAAAGTGCGCAGAGTCCTAAAGCCAGCAAAAACGAAATCAGAAAAAACAGGAGGCTGAAAGGCAAAAAGTTGGGGTAAAACCACACCAAGCATGCCAGGGCTCAACTTAACTGAAGTACATGATCTTTTTGTGGGGTAGATCTGCAATGTTATAACCTTGTGCCAACCTGTGATATTTTATATGTGATTCATTTGGAGACTTACATATGTGCAATCGACTGTTCAGCAAATATTAAGGCTGGTTGGGAGCTACTATAGGCTTTTATTGATGGCATCATTTGAAGCATATTCTTGACAAATACCGTAAGGGTATTATTAGCTCTGAAAACATGCTTTTAATGGAAACCCATTACAAACGTATGTGTGCTAGTTACATTCCAATTGCTATTCCTGAACAATTTATATTTTAGCAAATTTTTGCCAGCCTTTATTATACTATGTACAGCCTTCTCTATTCTATGCGTAATATGTTTTTTTTAACTGCAACAGCATATATTACAGTCTGTGTTATTTTTTTAAATTATTGACTTACATTATTCACTGTACTTTCTCTTACAGGCAGGGACGGCGTAACACTTTTTTGACAGAACAATGCATTTCATACAGATAAGTTTCCTTTGCACTTACTTTCCACCAAAGGTGTGCGCATTATATTATATTTCCTCCCACTTGGCCCTAGTATAGATGACCCTCATTCAGCACAAAGTGCTACAACAGGCTATTGTTATTTTTAATGGAAGGGTAGAAAAAAATAAACGTACAAATCTGAGGCAAATTTTTTAAGGGGTGAGCAAAAATAGAGACTGCTCAGGTCCTGCTGTTCCCCTCCCCCCCCCCCATTGCTACAGCCTTGATCTGCTACATGGTGGTTTGGTTTGGTAGATAATCCTCACCCATAATTACCCGAGTACTGAAAGGAAGTGTGTGTAATTTGTGGAATTGTGTATAAATCATCTAGGAGGCCAAAGTACTGCATCTAGGTCGATACATTCCTGCTAACATGGGTAATGTGATGTTTGGAAACAAAGAATCATTTGGAGTATGCATTGGAATATAGTTGGGTATCGCTGTTTCTTAAAGTAGATAAAATCTTTGCGTTGTTTGAAGCAATGTGTGGTTTGGTTTTTTACCCAAATGTTGCGCAATCAATAGCTAGGGAGATTTTACAGATATGGATGTACCTTTGCTTTGCCATATTTGCGCTAGTAACCAAGAGAAGGTAAAAAAGTGGGTCAAATAAGATTTCAATGCATCATTGACTTGACATGTTGCATTGCAGGCAAAACTCTGATATGTTAATCGTTCACAATGACTCTCTAGAGAGACGCAACAGTGAATTATCGTCGTGCACAAAGCAGCTATTTCTTGGCAGATGTTTTACTGGGGCCTGGTGCTTTGTGATTCTACATTCCATTCCCAATATGTGAATTCCCAGAATGTTGCACTTGTTTGTTCTTGCATGACCATGGTTATGCCGGTAGAACTTTTCTCATAGGTTCTGATCATACCAATCTCTGGTGCTTTCCCTCGTGTGAGAGTTTAGGTGGGGATTGGTCAAGCTGCCATCTTTATTTTTTGGGGTCTGCAGATGTATTCAAGCCTGTGTGCTAGATCTGTAGTCTTACCTAATGATGATCTGGTGGTTTCGGCACCTCAATCTCTTTGCAAAATCCTCAAATATCTTTCCCCACTTTCCCCCTCAATTTTCCCCCTCAACTTGAAGCGCTGTAAGGGAGTCAACATCAGAAATACATTTCCAACTTGTGAAATGAAAATAGCATTAATTAAGCATGGCTAATACCCAGAGGTATCTAGGCGCTACCTACTAGAGTAACCACGAGAACGGTTAGACCCTTATAGCATTTACTGATTACACAGCCAGGTTTTTAAACGTTTTCTGAAATCCCTGAGGTTCTGATTGCTTTTAACCATAGATGTTAAGGAATTCCACAACCTGGTAGTGCTGAAGACTAAACTTTCCTCACCCCATCGGACAATTTTGACCTTTGGATCAACCAGGTTGCCACTAGATAACGGGCGGAAAGATCTGGATGGAACATAGGGAAGAAAAAAATGAGAGAGTTGAGCTCGCTGAAGACCATTTAAGCATTTAAAAACTATGCACAGGGCTTTGAATTTGATAGGTTGTTCGATTGGTAACCAATGTAGGAAGATTAACGCCTTGGTTGCCCAATTGTATTTTAGTATGTCCAGGAGAAGACAGGCAGCTGTATTCTGAAGAACCCACAGCTTTCATAAACCTCTTTTGTGGATTCTAGTACAGCAGGAATTGCAGTAGACAAGTCTTGAGGCTAGAAGTGCTGTGACTACAGTTTTTTGCAAAACCAATGGTATATACAGAAGGATCTTCCTTAGAACTTTTAGAATAAAGTAACATGAAGAGGTTGTATGATTAACCTGTCCATCAAAAGATTGTTTTTTGTCAAATATTATACCAAGATTTTTTGCTTTGACGCTAGGAGTTAGGAGAGATCCAAGTTCGGATGGCCACCACTTAGTGGACCTGAAAGATGGGCTATTACCAAAAAGTAGGATTTCAGTTTTTGATTAATTAAGATCTTAACAGTTGTCCCGCATCCAGGATCTGATATATAGCATACAGTTATGGAACTGAGTTGCTGTGGCATCTGGATTGCGTTTTACTGACACAACGATTTGAGTATCGTCTGCATGTGATACTCAAGATGATATAATGAAGTCGCAAGGGGAGTGACATACAGGTTAAAAAGAGTGGGACTCTGGGAGGACCCCTGCGGTACCCCACATGGCAAGGAGAAGGGTGGTGATAGAAAATCTCCCAAGGCCACTGATTGAGTATGATCTGCAAGATATGAAGTTTGCAGAGCAAGGGCTTTGTCCTTGATTCCCGTGGAAGCTCGATGGTCAATCAACACTTGGTGGTTGCCTGTATCAAATGCTGCCAACAGATCCAATAGGATCAGGGCCGCGTTTCCTCCCTGATCTAGCGTATGCCTCAATTCTTCTGTAGCTGTAATTAAAGCTAGTTCTGTACAATGCTGAGCATGGAAACAGAACCGAGAGGAGTCAAGCATGTGATTGGTGCAGATGAAGGCTGTAAGTTCTTGATTTATGGCCTTCTGCACTACTTTAGCTGGAAATGGTAGGCGTGATATCGGCCTATAATTGTTGAGGTCATTGGCATCTCAATTGTCTTTTTGCAGGAGTCAGGCAATTGACGCTTTTTTCAAATTTTTAGGAAAATAACCTGAGCAAAATATCATTAAATAAGGGCATAAGGTAACTGGTTATTGCTTCCTGTGCTATATGTAGGATCCTTGGAGGACAACGAACTCATGGTGACCCTGATTTAACTTGTTTAACCGGTGTTAGTATTTGCTCCTCATTAGGGGTGGGAGGTTGGCAAGGTGTAAGTTGGTCCCATATGAGGGCCCTTAAGGAGTTTATCCTCTGAGACGCTTAGGGAGATAGTCAGTATCGGCTTTCCTGGCATTTGATCCATTCTTTGTGTAGACACTGTTTTCTGTCATATGGTTGGTTATATGGTGGCCTATATTACTAGAGTTGGAGAAGGAGTCCTATACAGTTTTGACCTTGGCCTGGAAAGCATTTGCCAGGGCGTCACAGAACTGTTAGTAGGTCAATAAGTTGTTTTCCTCAGGTGGTTTGGACAGTTATTTTTCAGTGGTAAACAATTCTTTGGAGGAAATTTTGGAGGCTTTTATTCTGGTAATAAAGTATTTAGAGTTTTCAGTATGGATCAGTGTTTTATAAATCTGTATAGATGCCTTTTATAATTCTTTATCACTTGGCTTAAAGTCTAATCTCCATTTTCTTTCAAGTCTGAAACAATTTTGTTTTTGAAGTCTGGCTTTCTCATTAAACCAATGGCTCCGATGGGGCTGATTTCCAGTTTTTAGTGCTTCTCGTTGGTGCGAGCAGATCTGTGGCTACCTCCAGTCAATGATGGTAATTATTGGTGACTAGATCAAGATCTTCTGAAATCGTGGGTGTGGTCTGAATACGTTTTTCAGTTAGCTGTTTGGCATTGATTTTGTGCCAGGGTCAGCGTAGATTTAGTTCAGAAGGAGTGAAAGAATTTGCTTTATTAAAGGGAACTTTGATCTCGAACATAAGTGCCCGGTGGTCAAATCAGATCAAAGGTATGTAATTTGCAATTCAACCAATGTGCTAATAAGTTGAATCTCAAGTTGTATATTTTGAGGGCGTTGCAAAATGACCTCCCTAATGAATATAATTAGTTAAGTTGCAGCTCGGAATGCATTGTGATTGACCCAAATGCAGAGATGACGGCCTATTAGGAACACCAGAACTATCCCTGCATTTGTATTCCCAAACGGGAATCATTTTGTAAAGATGCCTGTGTTCATTAAAAGGATCAGTGCTGCATCTGTTGTAAAAAAACATTTCCCACAGGAAAGGCTTTCCCTTTGCAAATCAGATGCATACTCTTAAATGTGTCGGTATCTGATCAGTGGCTTCTGAAGACAACTGCAGTCACAAACCAATACGCTCAGAGTTGCAAATAGGAAAGAGATAGCTCTTTCACAGACGCGGCCCATGCAGGTAAGAGCGGTGAGGCAGTGGAGCTGGGTGCGGTGTGGGGGGGGTAATTTTGACAGACAACGATGAGTGGTCGTATCCCCCTCAACACGCACCCCCCCCCCTTTTGCCCGCACTGGCTGCGGCTGCTTTTTACATAGTCCTCTGATTGAGACTGGGTTGTAAAAGCGCTTTTATGAGTCTTAAAGACTTTCTTGGTTTGTAAAAAGTGCTTTTGTAAATAGTAAAATGTATGTTACAAGTGCAAACTTTGTGAATTTGCAATTGTAGGCCCTGTGACTACAAAATCTATTTGTACATTAAGCCCGGGTGATTCCAGTTTTGCTAAAAGTGGGTCATTATTTTTCAATGAATTTTTACAGATATAGTTATTTTCTATGAAATGGAGAAAAAATACAAATTAGAATTGGAAACAATATTAGTTATGCATATAAATTACGGACTCGAAGGAGAGGCAACAAAATAATATTAACTGCCATTAACACGCACCTTGTACTACTTTCATTTGTTTTTCATTTCAGAATGAAATGATGTCTTCTGTTACCAAATTTAACATAATTCCGCACATAAACGTTTTACAACAAACTATTTTTGGGAGAGACAGAATTCTTAATGTTGTAACAAAAAAAGAAAATGTCAGCAAAAGTATAATGAATAGTCTCTAAAGGGCAACTTTAGATATGTCTTCAAGATTAAAACAAATCTGTCTTCTTCTTATAGATCTTTGTGTGAGTGTTTACAAGAGCAAATCCTTCTAAATCATTATTTACTTTGTTAGGTTATTTCAACAATAACTAAGGAGCCCTTCCTACTATGTCAATATAAATGCGCTACACATTAATTGTAAGCTCTTAAGTTGACTACACTGTGGTGTCCAGGCTGGAAGCATTCCAGCAGTAAGCGTCTGTCCGTTTTCTTTGCCAACCACTCTATCAGCTACTATGATTAATAACAGAAACAGTTATGAACATATTGCACAAACGAATACAATTATCTGACAGTGAAATCCTATGAGAGTCAGTAATGAAAAGAGGGACAGTTAAATGCAGATTTGCAGGAGTCAAGTGACAGAAATTTTGTGTTTCTAACGCGCAACTTCACAGGCCTGTATCTGTAAAAAAACTAGGGGCATATTAACAAGCGGCAGCGATAATTATCACTGGCCGCTCTTAGCGAGAAAAATGTTATCGCTGGCTATCGCAGGAAATTATCACCATGCTAGCGTTGTATTACCAACGCATAGCACAATGGTTTTACAGCGATGTTCCATGTAAAACGGCGATAACCTTACTGATACGACCCTGTGGACGTATCAGCATAATCCACCCCCCCATGGTAAGTATAGCTAAGTCTGCATTTTAGCAGACGTTAGTTTTTGGAGAAAACAGCTGTTTTCTCCAAAAACTAACGTCTTCTAAAATGCGTGGGCAGTCTTGTAAATATTGCGATGTGTACACCAGCGATATTTACAAGGTTTAATCCATCGTCATTCTTTAGCTCACTTCACCACCCCAGTTCAGACATGGCCATATGCAAATCAGTCTGACCCTGTGCCTCATGGGAACAGTCCAGCCCGAACTGCCAAGCCATGTCTTTCCTGAACTGGAAACAAGCATCCTGGGACTGGTTTCACATTCAAAAACTCAGCCAGGCTATCTTGAATCCAGTGGCAAAGTGAGCAAGGGACCCGTGTCTGGGCATACCCTGCCAACTTAGGGCAAACAAAGCATTACCAAAGGGGTTGATGGACAGAGCGTTTGATCATATCAAACACTCACCCCCAGTCAACAGATCTGGTTTTAAGCCATCATCATTCTTTAGCTCACTTCACCACCCCAATTCAGACATGGCCATATGCAAATCAGTCTGACCCTGTGCCTCATGGGAACAGTCCAGCCTGCACTGCCAAGCCATGTCTTCCCTGGACCGGAAACAAGCATCCTGGGACCGGTTCCGGGTTCATAACCCTCCTCAGCCAGGCTATCTTGAATCCAGTGGCAAAGTGAGCAAGGGACCCACGTCTGGGCATACCCTGCCCACTTAGAGCAAACAAAGCAATACCAAAGGGGATGACGGACAGAGCGTTTGAGCAAATCAAACACTCACCCCCAGTCAACTGACCTGGGTTTAATCCCTCATCATTCTTTAGCTCACTTCACCACCCCAGTTCAGACATGGCCATATGCAAATCAGTCTGACCCTGTGCCTCATGGGAACAGTCCAGCCCGAACTGCCAAGCCATGTCTTTCCTGGACCGGAAACAAGCATCCTGGGACTGGTTTTAGGTTCATAACCCTCCTCACCCAGGCTATCTTGAATCCAGTGGCAAAGTGAGGAAGGGACCCACGTCTGGGCATACCCTGCCAACTTAGGGCGAACAAAGCGATACCAAAGGGGATGATGGATGGAGCGTATGAGCAAATCAAACACTCACCCCCAGTCAACTGATCTGGGTTTAATCCATCATCATTCTTTAGCTCACTTCACCACCCCACTTCAGACATGGCCATATGCAAATCAGTCTGACCCTGTGCCTCATGGGAACAGTCCAGCCCGAACTGCCAAGCCATGTCTCAGCAGGAGCAACCTGAATCTTCATCCCGGCTTCGACGCACCTTTGTCGGATAGACTTGACAGGTTTGTCCCCGTACTCTGGAGGTCGTTGGAACTTAAATATTTCTAAATCCCAGTTTTTGGAAGATGTTAGGAGTACACTTTGACACAAATCAGGGTTCCAGAAATTCCAGAAGAGCACTTGGGGGTCAAGACTCAGTAGAGCAGAAGCCACCAACAAGGTTCAGGGTGGGTCTACTTAGATGTTGTAAATTGAGGTTTCTAGTTGGAAGAGTATACAACCTGTCCAAGCAGGAGCCACAATCCTAGTTATGGTAAGTCAGATACACCCTCTAAATTAACCTGTGCTCACCCTCTGGTAACTTGGCACAGAGCAGTCAGGCTTCACTCAAGAGGCAATGTGTAAAGTATTTCTGCAACACTTACATTGCAGTAACACAGTGAAAACAGCACAAAAAGACTCTGCACCAGTTTAGAGAAATAGAGTATGTTTATCTGATTAAAACAGGACCAAAAAAACAAACATTCATTAAGCAGAATTTGAGAATTTTTAAAGATTAAATGTGAAAAGAGTACTTAGTTTACTTGGGGTTATGAGGTACCAGTACAAATCCAAAGTTCAGGCCGACTGCGATGGAGGGCAGGCCAGCTACAGAACTCATGCAGGGCCAACTGTAAAAGTGCCCAGTATGGAGCAAAGCATAGACATTGAGCACTCAATGTGTTGGATGTTTCCCCACATTTGGGTCACAGCATCGGAGACGATCCTCACAGATGGTGTCAAAGATTTATCACTATGTTGTTGTCCAACTTCACAGACTTGTCAAAGAATCGGCGCATCATAATTGTCGAGCCTCGCAGTCATGACCAGCATTACCATCGATTCGGCACTGCGTCAGGGACTGATGATTCATTTTTTCTCACGCAGTCTGGTCAATAATCCAGGTTTCGCAGAAAAAAGCTTCAGAATCCACTTCTGAAACTCAGGGCTGGAGGGGGCACCTCAAGCAAGGGCAGGACTCAAAGATGGGAGAATCCAGCAACACTAGAAGAGTTCCAAGAATTATTTTGTGTCCCTGAGACTTTAGAAAACAGGAGTTCAAGCCCTTGGAGAATCTTGGGTTCAAGGATGCAGAAAGCAGGTCCAGTCACTCTCACTCTCAGGCAAGAAGCAGCAGGCCAACACAGTTGCAAAGTGGCAGTCCCTCCTGTAGCACAACAGTCAGCAGGCAGCAGTACAACAAAGCAATGCACATAGCAGAGTGGCAGTCCCTCCTACAGCACAGCAGCTCTTCTCCCAGGCAAAGTTCTGATCTGGTGGTGTCAAGGGTCCATTACTTATACCCAAACGTGCCTTTGAAGTGGGTGAGATATCAAAGAGGCCTTTGAATATCACAATGTCCCTGGCTTTCATTTTTTAGTTTCCTACAGTTCTGGGTCCTGAAGAGAACCACAAATCAATGTTGTGATTCAAAACGCGTTGGCAGCTTTATATCTTGAAAGTGTGTCTATGTTAAAGAGATATACAGGACTACAGGGAATTCTTGGTGGAAAATAAATTGAATAGTTACATCCCTGTGTGAGGCCTTAAACTAAAGGAAACAGCAATTGTGACACTCCTAGGTTATAAACCAATACAGTAGGGGCTCAGTAAAGGCATTCCACCTACATAATAGGGTTGCAGGACCCTGGTTAATTGTTTGTTTTCTCCGCACTGTTCCTCTTGCACAAGCAACGTATCATGCTTCATTGACACGCCCTAGGCACCCTCCCATGTCGGGCTAAAAAAAGCCCTCTTAATCGTGTCTGCTAAGCCTGAGTGCAGACAGATTGAAATTGATTACTTGCATGCTGTTTTCATTTCCTTATGTGCATGAGTCTGCTTTTATCACGAGGTGCCTAACTTTTGAACTGCATTAGGCGGTCATTGCTAAGGGCTGAGGCCAGCTTGAAAGCAGATTTGATTTCTTTTATGTGTTTTTTGGTTTTCTCACCTTTTATTTAGGTGCACCAAAGGCAAGCCTTTATGCGTCCTTCTGAGCCGGACCATGCTCAGTGCCAGCCCCCCTGCCGGTTCTGCAATCTGCACCACAATCTGTGATAACAATTTGCTATACAAGGAACTACCTTTTCAGGCTGAACTTACTGAGAAGACAATGTACTGGCCCAGTGCTGAGCTGCACCAATGTTGAGGCTCCACAGAGGTGTCCCAAGTGTAACTGCTCTCTGAAGAATGTCAAAGTGAGAATAATGGAGACTTTTAGGCTCCCTCTGCCATGGTAGAAGGTAAACCACAAACCTGGCATTGCATGCTAATTAGCGCTCACTCACTTATAAAACATAAATATGTGTTTGTTGAATTTGTAGAAGCACACACACAAGATATAGCGTTTGTTACAGAGATATGGGCCAACATTTTGTCTGACCCAGACCTGGTTACCACAATCCCGTTTGGCTTTACCAGTCTTGAAAAGACTGGGAGGGGAAGAAGGGCGGGGCTTGTTGTCTCCCATGATCATCCGAGGCCGACCTTTTCGGATATTCCACCTAAGTCCCATTGGGAAGCGTTTTCTTTTCAAATTTAACTCAGCCTCAGGCACGCCTTTAAAAGTCTCCTCACTTATCGCAGTCTGGGCCCTGGAGCTAGCTGTACACAAGCTTTTTGCCAACTCTTGGAATCTAAGGTAAATTTCCAGGATTACTCTGTTCTCTGCAATCTTAACTTCCAATTGAATAATTAACAGGATAAAGACTCAAGTAACCTCTTGGATTTAATAACCAGCTTAGGTTTGGAACAGGTCCTCAAGGGCCCCACCCATACTAAAGGGCATCGGTTTGATGCCTTTTTTATAGACAACAACCTATGGGTTCACTCCAATTATCCTGGTCTGATCATTCAGCTGTTGTGTTTAATCTCTCACTACCTACAGTATCTTGTAAATTAAATACACCAGCGGAGAATCACGAGTGTCGCCTTTGGCATAATATGGATGTCATCAAATCTAATGCTTCACTAGTGGATAGTAGGCCTGGGATCACTGGTGATAGCAAGATTGTTACTTCAGACTTTCACGCCTGGATTGGCTCCATAGTAAGTACCTTAGTACCTTTAAAAACTGGTCGGACGAGCAGAGCTACTTCACCTGAGCCCTGGTTCTTAGAGGAACTCAGGTCTGCAAAACGGCATTGTCACCCACAGGAATTACGTTTAAGGCTGAACTATGCCACCACCGAAAAACAAATTTATAGAAAAATTATTTCAGAATATAAAGAGCTTATCTATAGTACGATTACCAGCTACTGTACAGATAAAATAAAATCAGCAAATAATGGCCCCAAAGAATTATTTGTCATGGTTCTGAAATCAACAAAATTCCCAGAGGAAAAGAACTTGCCCATTGATCGTACCTTCTGTAACGCTGTAGCGTCTTTCTTTCGAGAAAAAGTGTGTGACATCTACGACACTTTCTCTGTGTACCAAAATACCAGAGGTCTGTCTGCTGAAGATTTCAGCCCCTCCACCGGTGGCAATTGGAGCAGTGGTAGCCAGATAGACTCTATGGGATTGTTGGAAAACAATTCAGCCACTCTAACTGCCTTTTAGCCTACTACAAATGATCAGGTTCTACAACTCCTCATTAGAGGAATCCAGCCTGGATACAATGTATCCCCATATTTATTGCCTTATTTCCCACTTTCCCTTGCCGGCAAAAATCATCGAAACATTAATAAATCAAGAACTTATCTTCTTTATTAATAAAAACCATCTCCTAGATTCAACTCAGTATGGCTTCAGGAGCGAGCACAGTACGGAGTTGGCCCTGATCACTGCTACTAAGGAGGTCAGACGTAGGGTGCACAGAGGAAGTATTGCTGTATTGATTCTTTTAGACCTCTCCGCAGCATTCAACACTGTGGGCCACAGTTTATTGACTAATCGTCTTCAAAGTTTAGGTGTAAGTGGTTTAGATCTTTCTCTCTTGAAATGTTTTCTAGCTGAGCAAGAGCAATCCATAGAACTGGGCAACTATGCATCTCCCCATTCCAACTATCTTGCCTTGATCCACAGGGCTCCTCACTCTGCCCTTCTCTTTTTAATCTATATGTCACTCCCCTGGCAGGTCTGCTTAAGTCCTTTGGCTTCGCCATTGTGACCTATGCTGACAATACTCAGATCGTTGTCTCAGTGTCCAAGAATAATCAGGACACAGCAGCCAGGTTTCAAAACTGTATGCAACAGGTTAGTAAGTGGATGATGGAGTATTGCCTGAAATTAAATTGAGGCAAGCTTGAGATACTGCTTTTTGGATCTAACATCTCCTTCTTGTCACCTAATTTTTGACCTCAGGAATTCGGCTTGCTCCCCACTACAGTAACATAAGCAAAGAACTTGGGAGTAATCTTGGACACTGCTTTATCCGTTAAACACCAGGTTGATGCTATTATCTCATCCACTTTCTACACATTAAAAATGCTCAGGTAAATCTTACCATTTATACCTCACGATGTCAAAAAAACAGTTGTCTTTTCTGTTTTCCATTCTAAATTAGACTACTGTAATGCCCTCTTCGTCAGTCTACAGAAAGGTCTTCTTGGCAAGCTATAGGGTCTTCAGAACGCGGTGGCCCAAAGCCTGCTAGGAATTCCCAGGCATCAGTCTGCCAAACAAGCACTTACCTCCCTTCACTGGCTCCGCATGAAGAAAATGAATGATTTTAAAGACTTATATATTGTCTTTAGGGCTTTACACTAGGGGTGGGCGACAATTTCCGTTCCGCTCCCGGAAATTGCGACAATTCGACATTTCCGCGTTCCGACCGAAACGCGGAAATGCCGAATTGTCGCAATTTCCGGGAGGGAACGGAAATTGTTGCCTGGCCAACCACAACAGGAAGCACTTACAGATATAAATAAAGCAGGGGCCCGAGTGGAAGCTCAAATTCAGTAACGCTTTATCAGCACAAAACATTAGGGAGCTAGGTCGAGGCTGGGCAGGTGTGCTTTTCCCCCAGGTCGTCGTCACTTACCCGATCCGTGATTCCGACTCGAGCGCAATCCCCGCGTAGTCTCCAGGAGGTTCAGTCTCCTCATCTGCTGCTCTGCTCGGTCTCTGGCCCATAAACAGAAGGCATGTGAACTGCATGGAAGCCCCGCCCCACACACCAGCGGTGGGCAACGTCTTCCGCCCTTTCCCCCACTGATGGACCTGGACAGCTGAGCTGACTCGAGGGACCCCAGGAACGTCGGCGCCGCAACGTTACAGACACACATGGTCACTGTAACGGCAGCGGCAGGCCGGAAGCACCAATTCCCGCGATCACGGAAATATCGCGTGATCGCGGAAATCGCGGGCATTCTCACGAGAATTGGCGGAAGTGCCTTCCGCCAATTCCGCCCACCCCTACTTTACACAATTTCAGACCGGAATACTTAAAACATTGGTTTTGTTGGTATGTTCCACCAATAAATCTCAGGGATTTCACTTACAATATGGTTCAGGTACGCAGATTCCAGCTATCTATTTGGGGTGGCGAAAACCTTGTTACCACAATAGCGAAATTGTGAAACATCCTTTCCACCCATGAAAAAACATTCTCAGAACTGCAAATTTCTATCTGATCCCAATTGGAAATTACACTTAAAAGGTGTTTAAGGCAATCCCATTGCTAACCTATGGGAGAGATAGGTCTTTAATTAGTGAAAAATGAATTTAAGAGCATTTCAATCACTACCAGGAATGTAAAACTTAAAAGGACATGTTCTTCTTTGTTAAATACTCTGCACCCTGACCATGAGTCTACCTAGGGCCTACCTTAGGGGTGACTTACATGTAATAAAAAGGAAGGTTTGGGACTGCCAAGTAGGTTAACTTGCCAGGTCAAAAAGGCAATTTAAGACTGCACACACAGGCTCTGCAGTGGCAGGCCTGAGCTAAGTTTAAAGGGCTACTGAGTGGGAGGCAGAATCACTGCTGCAGGCCCTGCAGTTAATTTACAGCCCTGGGAACACATAGTGCACTTTACTAGGGACTTGTAAGTAAATTAAATGTGCCAATAGTGGATAAGCCAATGTGACCATAGTTGTAATAAAGAACAAAAGCCTTTTTATCACTGGTAAAGTGCCCAGAATCCTAAAGACAGCAAAAATGAAGTCCGCGCTGAGGGTGCCAGGTCTAACAACCGGTCAGCTGGGAAGTTCCAGGAAAGGCCTCTTTTAGCTTGTTGTGTACCTGTACCTTGAACAGGATGCAGCTGTATTCTTGGAATCCTCTTCATTATCGTGGGGACAAGAGGGAGAGCAGGTCCAGTCCTTTCGAGCTACTCTCAGGTCACAGACAGCAGGTTCAGTCATCTTCTAAACTCTCACAGGCCCATTAGTGATCTGTGGAGTGTTCTTGGAATGGCACATTTATGCCTGTAACCAGCCTGTGAGTGAGACAGACTCCTAGCCCCTCCCTAACAATAGTATAAATGTTCCTAAGGGACCCTAGCACTTCCTGTGTACCCTACAGGAAACAATTCCACAGTACCCCGCTCTACCCAACACCAAGATGGCAGAAGGTTTCTTCACTTGTGTAGAGCTTGTGTACCCACCCAAGAGGTAGGGCCATTGAAACGAGCCACTCTTCTGCAGTGATCACTCTAAACTAGTACTAGGGCAGCTCCTCTTCCACTAGGATTAATGCCGGGCGGACCGAGGGAACAAAGAGCCTGCTCAGGTGTCAGCTAACATTTGCCAGTCACAGGGTAAGCCTTTTTGAAGTTAATCAAAATCCTGTGCAAAGATTACAGGCCACCCTGTCAAGGGAATAACAATAATTTGTCACCTCTAAGGCCTCTGTCCTGCCCTAGGAGAAGTTTGCACACATCATCAAGAGGGCTATTCAGCATCCAGGTGACAGCTGGGGTTCATCTAAGTGGGGCTCCAGATGCTTTAAATAGGGATGAGGCCATTTTCAAAAAGCACCTCTACCCTAATAGGTATTACAAATTCAATATCCCCATTAAAGTTTATGAATAACTATTAACAAGGGTCTTTGAATTACATTTTTAGCTGTTTCCTATCTGAAATTACCATTAATAAATGTAAAAATATATCCCTGTGTTTTCGCATGATACGGTAATCTACAGTGGAAATCACTTTTGGGGCTTACTCATTGTACGGATTTGTTAAACTTTAAACTTTCACATCTCCTACATTTAAATATCATGCACCCTGATTCATGGGACAGGAGGACAAGTTGAGGGTGACTTGAAATTATTTCAAAGGAAGGTTTTGACCAGTCAAAAGGTGTTATTTTCATAGGCTGAGTTTGCAGATCAAAAATGCAACAGCCAGGCCACAAATTGCAAACCTGCAGTCATGTTTGCAGTGTTACTGTAGTAGGTGGCAACATGGGTGTTGCAGTCCACTGGTGACATTTAACTTATGGGCCTAGATACACTGTGTGCCATATTCCAGGAACTTGTACGTAAGTTAACTATACCAGGGATATGCCATTTTCATCATGGTGAAAATGGGGCGCACAGGCACTTTAACACTAGTTAGCAGAAGTAAAGTGCACACAGTTGTACAGCAAGCAAAACAGTCAAGGCAATAATCTGGGGCTGCATCATACAAAAACATGGTTGTTTCCTACACAGGTCCCCCAGCAAATGCAGTAGCCTCCTCTGTCCAGATCACCTTCTTTGGATGCTTCTTGGAAGTTAACTCAGCTAGAGGGCAAAGCCAGTGATGCCCACGAATGCTCTCATATGAGTCTGGGTCTTGTAGGACTTCCAACTCATGATGGTCTGTATTTTGGTCTGGAGAGGTTGTACCATAGTTTCCACAAACATGGTTGCCCAGGTACACCACACAGGTTGTCCTAGCTGGCACTTACTGGCCTCTATAGTCAGGCCAGCAGGGTATGAACCACTTCTTTTAGGTGATAGTCACAGCTAGAACTGAAGACAGCATCGTCATCTAGGTAGGAGAAACTGACGTTTGCCAACCAAGCAAGAACCTGGTTAACCAACCATTGGAAGGTGGCAGGGCCATTCTTCAACCCACAGAGCATAACTCTGAACTGGAAGTGCCCCTCTAATGTGGAGAACGCTGATCTCTATTTGGGCCCCTGAGTAAGGGCAATTTGCTAATACACCAAAGATACTGAGGCTTTTGACAGCCCCTACCCTGTCAATTAAATCATCTGCTCTGGGGATGGGGTGTGTATCAGTCTTTGTGACTCTAGTACACACAGAACCTGACGTCAGGTATGCTACATGGTGGGGTAGCCTTTGGTAGCAGTAAAACTGCGCTGGACTAGTAACTCTTAAGAGCCCAATCACCCCCAACTCCAACATAGTAGCTGCCTCATCCTTGATGGTGGCTTTCACTTTGTGAGACAACCTATCCATTTGTTTTCATGGATGTACTCTTCTCTGTATCAATATCATGGGTACACCAAGTAGTGAAGCACAACAAGGAGGGGCTGGGAGTGTGTCTAAGGTCCAGCATACCTTCTTCTCAAATGTATATGTATTCACAAAGGGTATGCAATTCCTCTATCATCACAGGTGAAGGAGATAAAAGCAGTAGGTCGGAAGAGGCTGGGGAAGCAGATTTGGGAGATCTGATTGCTCGGAAGCAAGAGCTCTCACACACCCAAATGGTTGTCAGGCTTCATTGTCGGGAAGCTCCTCATTGGGCCGGTGCTGCAATGCCCAATGGGCCCCTCGAGGGGGCACTTTGTGATTGGTCGTTTGAAAATAAGATGCTGTAATGAAGTGTGTGTGGAGGTGCAGTTTGTGAAGATTGGTGACTATATGGTTTAAAAATAACTAAGAGAAACCCTTTGGGAGTTGAATAGGCAGATTCTCTTGTCATAAGAAAAAGTGGCTGTGTTGGAGGTAATGATCCTGTACAGCTCACGAAGTGGTAAAAGCCTGGGCCAACATTTTTCTTGCCTTAAATAGTAACTGTTGATCTTGGCCTTCATCAGGAACATATAAACCTAACTACAAATGACTGGAATTCTATAGGTAAAGATTAATAAAGTACCCAATCACTAAAAGTCCCCCTTACAGAGTAGGGTATAACTTAACTGGCTATATATGTATAATCCAACCTGTGAAAGAGAAAATAAAACAATGGATGAGAGGCAATACAGTGTTGGGTACTCAGGCAGTCATTCCCATCTGTAAAATGACAATGCATTAGGCAACTGTTATGTAAATCCTCATAAGGGGGGCGGGAGCACACTGCTTCACCTCCCAGCACAGTTCACCCCTTAGCATTATGGTAAATGCAGTTAACTGTGAATGCTTACTTGAAGTTTTGCTGAAGTGTTTCACCAAAGTTGGTGCAGGTTAGTGCTGTGAATCTCTAAACACATGTGTTTCTGGATATTATCCTTCATCAGCAACCCCTGATGAAATTTGTTTTTATCTCTACTGATGACGGCTAATATTGAGAAACACATGTGTCTAGAGATTCACAGAACTAACCTGCACCAACTTTGATGAAACACTTCAGCAAGAATTGAAGTAAGCATTTAAAGTGAACTTCATTTATCATAATGTTAAGTGGTGAACTGTGCTGGGAGGTGAGGCAGTGTGCTCCCATCCCCCTTAATTTTGAAAAGGCTCCCATGAGTCAATGAGCTGATGAGCTTTTGGAGATGCACCTGTGAGCCAGAGAGAGGAACTGGGATCTGAGAGGATTGTGGCAGCTTTCTGAACCACCACTGAAAAAAAACATTTTTATCTCTACTGATGACAGATAATATCCTGAAACACATGTCTCTAAAGATTCACAGCATTAACCTGCATCAACTTTGGTGAAACACTTCAGCAAAAATTCAAGTAAGCATTTAAAGTAAACTGCATTTACCATAATGCTAAGGGGTGAACTGTGCTGGGAGGTGAGGCTGTGTGCTCCCATCCCCCTTCATTTTGAAAAGGATCCTATGAGTTATTGAGCTGACGAGCTTTTGGAGATGCACCTATGTTCCAGCGAGAGGTACTGAGACCTGAGAGGACTGTGACGGTAAACAGTCTCAATATCAAGTTTTTAATTTAAACCTACAATAATATCGTGTTTGAAATAGTGTAGGGACACAATATCGAAGTCAAGAGTATCGATGACCAGAATATCGACCTGAAGGTAAGGAATATCATTTTTGTTATATCGAAGTTAGTAATATCGATAGCAAAAATATCGATGTTACTAATATCGGTATTTATATTAGTGTTATGTATCTTATTATGTATTTTATATGTTTGTGTTTATATTTTTTGTTAATTATTGTACTAGTTTAAAATATATATATAACATTTTTAGAAGTTAGTAATTTTTTTAAAAGTGAAATATGCGTTTTAGTACCGTAGCGGGTTGTGGGTTTATAGGGGAATAGGGTGGGAAGTAATTTAATTGTAATTAAGTAATTATGTATTTTCATTTATTGGTATTGATAATTAATTTTATGTTAAATATTTATTAATTGGCAATTATTTTTTATTAATTGGTAATTAATTGTTATTATTTATTAATTGGTAATTATATTAAGTGTATTAATGTATTATTAAAGTGTGTTGTGAGTTTATAGGGCAGTAGGGTGGGAAGTAATTCAATTGTAATTAAGTAACTATTTAATTTATTGTTGAGTATTGATCATGAATTTATTTGTAATTAATTATTGATTGGTAATACCTTTTTAATAATTAATATTTCTATGTTTTGGAAAATAATTTGTTCATTAAATAATAAATGGTAATTAATTGTCATAAATTATTATTTATTGGTATGTATCAATAAGTTATTGTTAATGAATAATTAATTGCTAAATATTTTTTTATAATGATTGTTTTTTGGTTTTTGGAAATTAATTATTTTTATGTTATTATTATTTGGTAATTAATTGTTAGTAATTATTATTTAATTGTATTTATCAACAATTTAGGCGCCGATTCCGATCCTGTATTTTTTTTCCCGTACAACTCGTATCCGTATTTTTTTCCGTACGAATCGTACAAGTCACGTCCGACCCGTGAAGTACGATTCGTACGGGAAAAAGTACATACGGATCGGCCCGATCCATACGAATCGTAGCAGGAAAAGTTTTAAGACGGACCCGGACACTTTTCCGTACGAATCATAAAAACACAGTCCGAGCGTACAAGTACGATCCGGACCGGCTTACTGATGTACGATTTGAACGGAAAACGTCCGTCCCGTACACTGGGAATAACTTGTACAAATGCAATGTCTGTGTAAGCACCGTACATAGCGATGGCGGTGTACGCACCGTACATAGTGATGGCGATGTACGCACCGTACATAAGCGATGGCGGTGTACGCACCCTACATAGCAATGTCGGTGTATGCACCATACGTAAGTGATGTCGGTGCACGCACCGTACATAGCGATGGCTGTGTACGCACCCTATATCAGCGATGTCGGTGTACGCACCGTACATAGCAATGGCGGTGTACGCACCGTACATCAGCGATGGCGGTGTACACACCGTACATAGCAATGGCGGCGTATGCCCCGTACATACACAATGCATGGGGCCGTGTGTCTGTACGACTCTTACCCCTGTACCGTACTGAACTACGGACACTGGAACACAGCATAAGGAGGGTCTATTCGACTCACACAACACCACAAAACACGTCTACACTGCACAAGAAATGGAAAGGACTCACCTGGACACATCCAAACAGGCAAACAGAGGGGCAAACTCACAACCACCTCTTATGACACACCCACCAAAATTCAAACTGAGCCACACCCACAAATGGACCAATAAAAAGGGCCCACACACACAAACCATGAGCCTTTGCAACAGACTCACTGCAGCTACAGAGCACACACCAACAACTGCACCCATCCACCTTACCATATACACCTTCACACAACCTCCTTCACACATACCCCCTCTACACATTCACACCCACACCGTCACATTCAGACCCACACACCCACAACCATCCACACCCTCACCCCACACCATGCCCACAGACAAGAATCCAAAGTTCACAAGGGAGGAGCTGGAGATCCTTGTCAATGAAGTCATCAGAGTCGAGCCACAGCTGTTTGGAACATTGGTCAGATAGACCAGCATAGCTGAAAAATCACGCCTGTGGCAGAGGATCGTCGATAGGGGGAATGCTGTTGCACCCATCAAAGGACCAGGAATGAATGTCAAGCCAGGTGGTATGATCTGCGGAGAGCGGTCAAGTGCAAAATGAATGAGGACTACGCCCAGAGCAACATTACTGGAGGTGGTGCGCACCGCAGACCAGTACATTACCATCCCTGGGAGGAGAAGGTGATGGCCATGCTTCCACCAGTGGGAGTACATGGACTCCAAGGAGTTGCAGAGCCTGGTGAGTACACAAACAACGTACGTAAAATGGGGGTAATGCCATCCACACCCCAACTACACCAAATGCACCCAACTACCCCCAAGCCATCACCGGCCAGAACCACACTCAAAAACTACGCTAATGCCAATAACATGTGTATGCCCCATTGAGAAAGCAAGGCCATGCTAGGTCCCATGCTACATGAAGCAGCAACCCAAGAATGGATGTCTGGTATGCTGGGAGGGTGGGTGGCACAAAACACATTGTTGAACTCCAAATCAGACACAGCCCAGCTACATACCCATGCACCATGCGCAATGCACAGGGATTGGGAAAGTACTGACAAGATAGCTCACACTCAGCCTTCGTGTAGGCAGCACAAGGCCCTCCTGTGACCAGTGCAAACACAAACACCAAGACAACAAGGTCAGATATCTAGGACAGGAACTCACACTCACTCTCATGGCAGCATGCTCCATGGGGGGACAGCTACAACACCTGGGAGCCCCACTGCCAAATCATACTACACCCACCAGCAGGCCCTGTCACACACACCCCTTACACAAGCAGACACAACCAGGACAGGCAATGGATTTACCCACTGTCACAATGGACATGCAACACAACAAGACCAATACATAGCCGAAGAAGCATCTAAGCCACAAATCGACATGTCAAAGACTCAGGAGAACATATCAATCTGTCCCCCGCAACATACCCATCCACAAGTGAACATTGAGGAGAATGCTAGGCACATACAACTACCTGGAGGAACAGTGCCAACTTGAATGTGTAGGAAACATGCATGTTGCATGAAACACCATTAACATTGTCTGTCTCTCACACACAGGGCAACGTGATGTATATCCCCCCAACAATGCGGGGGAAGAATCACAGTCACAGGCTCAGGAGGAACCTGATCCCACTGGCAGCGACGCCTCTCAACACTCCACGGATGACCCCGACCGACCTGGACCCTCTGGTGTCCAAGCCCCATGCAGAACCTGGTACAGGACCATCTGTGCCAACCACCACCCCCATTCCTGCCACATCCCAGGAGACACCGAGGAGCCCTGCCCGCAGTGAACAACTGAGCCAGTCTGACCAGGAGGGACAAGGTGCGGCGGGCACCCAGGAGGAGGCAGACAACACCGACACTGCCATCCCTCAGGGGTCCCGTAAGGCAAATGATGGCTCTTTGTGTTGCAAGGTTTGCACAAGAGTCCGGCTAAGTCTGTAGGTGTCCTATAGGTCTGCCTTGTCCCAGGTGCCTGAACTGTTGTTGTGCTTCACGGGAAAGTCCGTCAATGTGGCAAGATTGTTGGATCAGTTGTTGATCCAGTGCGTGAGGTTGCAGGGTGTGGTGGGGGTGTTGTTTTGAGTGTCCCACACAGCTTTTCTGTAGTGACTTACATCAAGCATCTTTGGGGGATCGGTAGCGGGGTGTGGGGCAGTGTGTTACTTGTCGGAGACGTGGAGTCAAATGTTGATGGACCAATGATGGATGGTGGTGTTGTTCCCCTCCAGCAAGAAGTTACTGGCACACAGCCACATGTAGCCCGTGGAGGTTAGGGCGTGTGTGCAGATGTACGTGTTGATGGCTTAGCGGAATAGTGGATGTAGTCCTGCAGATCAGTAGAGGAGTGTTACACTGAGGGTTGCCATGGAGTTGCTGCAAACCCGGATTTGTGACTCTGAGGGTGTACTTCTGAATAAATAGCAATTCATCCCCCGGGACTGGTGTTGCCGTCCCTGCGGGTGGTCTTGTATCCATGTGAGATGGCAATGAAGACGTCATGTGCTGAGGATGCTTTTGTCCAGGTTACTGTCATGAAGGTGATGTGTGGGGCTGTCGTGTTAAGGAGGTAACAGAGTCACTGGATTCAAGCAAGCCTGGCTGAAGACGGCTGAAATGCCAGAAACCGGTCCTAGGAAGCTTGTTTCCGGTCCAGGGAAGGCATGGCTTGGCAGTTCGGGCTGGACTGTTCCCATGAGGCACAGGGTCAGACTGATTTGCATATGGCCATGTCTGAACTGGGGTGGCAGAGTGGGCTAAAGAACGGTGATGGATCAAACCCAGATCTGTTGACTGGGTGTGAGTGTTTGATTGGTTCTGATGCTCCGTCCATCACCACCCCCTTTTGTACCGCTTTGTTCACCATAAGTTGGCAGGGTATGCTCAGACGTGAGTCCCTTGCTCACTTTGCCACTGGATTCAAGCAAGCCTTGCTGAAGACAGCTGAAATGCCAGAAACCGGTCCTAGGAAGCTTGTTTCCGGTCCAGGGAAGGCATGGCTTGGCAGTTTGGGCTGGACTGTTCCCATGAGGCACAGGGTCAGACTGATTTGCATATGGCCATGTCTGAACTGGGGTGGCAGAGTGGGCTAAAGAACGGTGATGGATCAAACCCAGATCTGTTGACTGGGTGTGAGTGTTTGATTGGTTCTGATGCTCCGTCCATCACCACTCCCTTTTGTACCGCTTTGTTCGCCATAAATTGGCAGGGTATGCTCAGACGTGAGTCCCTTGCTCACTTTGCCACTGGATTCAAGCAAGCCTGGCTGAAGACGGCTGAAATGCCAGAAACCGGTCCTAGGAAGCTTGTTTCCTGTCCAGGGAAGGCATGGCTTGGCAGTTCAGGCTGGACTGTTCCCATGAGGCACAGGGTCAGACTGATTTGCATATGGCCATGTCTGAACTGGGGTGGCAGAGTGGGCTAAAGAACGGTGATGGATCAAACCCAGATCTGTTGACTGGGTGTCAGTGTTTGATTGGTTCTGATGCTCCGTCCATCACCACCCCCTTTTGTACCGGTGGTACCAAAGCCACATGTGTACCATCAATGGACCCAATGACATGGGGCATCCCTCCCAGGGCATAGAAATCACCCTTGACATTTGTCAACTCCTCAGGAGTAGGAAATGTGATGAATTCATCAAGGTGCTCCAACATGGCTGCTAAAACATCACGCAGGACACGGCTGAACATTGTCTGTGACATGCCACCAACATCAGCTAAGGTGAATTTGTTAGAATCGGGGGTCTCTGGTTGGCGCAAGGTTGCCCTTGTGTCAAGCAGGAACCCTCTCCTCCACGTCAGGGCGCAGGATAACCCCTTGTGAATGACCCTTGCTCACCCTCTAGGTGCGTGGCGTGAGCAGCCAAGGCGATTCCTCAGGCGTTGTTGGTTAAGCACTTACAATCACACACACAGTAAATACATCAATCCCCCCAGAAACGGACACCAGCCTTGGATATGTAGAAAAATACGCTTCTTTATGTAAAAATAGGTATATATATCTCAGCAGACGTATCACAAGACCAATAACGTTTTCGCTATGCCACCAGGTTGTAAAGCAGGCAAATGTTCTTTGTTCGTAGCTTCAAATGGATACTTTGTAGTCTCTTGCAAATGTTACTTGTGGTTCCAGTACTCACAGAGATCGGCTCCTGCGAATGGGGAAATAAGGCGTTGCGGGCCCCGAGCCCGATACTGAAACTTCTTTCGTGACGTGGAGAGCCGGCCCAGGTCGGTGCGACTCTCAGCTTGGGAAGTGGTCTTGGGTCCTCGATCAGCGGGTGTGGGCAGGTAGGCAGGCGCGGCCAGCGACCCTCAGCACGGCGGTGCAGGGGGGTCTCCACAACGGGGGCGGCGTGGCCTGAGATGTCCGGGGATAGCGAAGCGGGGTCACAGGGCACGGTCAGTGCAGCTGGATGACCCGGCGTAGATCACAGTCGTCGGACGGTTTCCGGCCGGAGGGGTGATAGCGCGTTCAGCGCGCTCCAGTGGCAGGCGGTGACAGGGGTGCAGGCAACCTAGCCCGGGGACAGAGAGCGGCTCCGGACGGAGCGAGGCTCTCACGGGGTTGAGGCAGGCAAGCTCCTGAGTGTCACGGCCCTAGGAGGGGCGATGAGGGGCGCAGTCTCTTTCCAGCGGGATGCACACACGGCTCGAATCGGAGGACGAGCAAAAGCACAGAGAACCCACTGGTCCTGGGGTTCAGTTCAGGGGGCAAGCTCAGATCAAGCCCTTGGAGAATGTTTAAAGCACAAAGTAGCAAAGTCTTTTCAGTAGTCTCTTCCTCTCCTTTCTCAGCAAGGCAAGCAGCAGGCCAGCTCCTCCAGCGTCTTCTTCTCCTTCTAGTCGGGCAGAGGTTCTTTGTGGTAAAACAGGATTCTGATTTCTTAGGAGCCAGGCTCCTACTTTTATACCATGATTCTTTTGTTCTTTAGCGCCAGGGGGCCTGGGCCTGGCTCAGTCCAGCTCTGGAGCACTTTGTTATGGTGACTCTGCTCTTTCCTTTCAGCAGCAGGGCAGAGACATCAGCCGCTCCACAGGGGGCGGCGCCGGCTTTGTGGTGGCAGAGCACAGGTCTATTCAAGAGTCAAGGTGTACTCCTCCCACCCATCCAGGTGTCACCTCTCTACCCACCACCTGGCAGCCAACCTGTCTCTGGGGATTCCCCAACCCTGCTCCTTACTGTTGCCAGGCAGAACACATACACACAGCAGAGGCGGACTGAATGGCCAGGTCAGTAAATACTAACTTTCTAAAAGTAGTATTTACAAACCCAGGATATTAAAATAAACTTGACTACAAGAAGTATTTTATTATTCTGAGTTCAGGCATACTAAACTTGACATTCTACCATGCTCTCTGAGTCCACTGGGGTCACAGCGTGTAGTGACTCCAGCAGCCCATTCTGGCCTATGGAGAGCAGGTAGCCTTCAATAGTGAAAAACGAAAAGGGCTGTAATTCACTACTAAGACATGCCACACACATCAGGGCATGTCCTACCTTATGCCTACAATGCACCCTGCCTTGGGCCTACCAGAGGGGTGGCTAATATGTAGGTAAGGGAAGGTTTAGGGACTGGCAAGTGGGGGCACTTGCGCAGTCAGCGCGACAGTCCCAGACTGCACGCAGGGTCTGCGGTGGCAGACCCTAGACACATTTTACAAAGCCGCTTTCTGTGGGTGGCGCAACCAGCGCTGCAAGCCCACCAGCAGCATTCGCATTCACAAGCCCTGGCACCCCTGGTGCACTTTACTGGGGACTGACAGTGAATCCAATAAACCAATCAGGAACATCAATTACAGGTACACTTTACCTAGGGAGCACTTGCACTGCGGCACGGATTAGCCGTGGCGCAGTGCCCTGAGCGGACAACACCAGCAAAACAATCGAGGCACACCATCAAAAAGTGGAAGGGAAACTCACGCCAAGGTGCCAGGTCTAACACGTGTCCCCTCCAGCTGAAATGTGGGGAGAACTACCCTTGCCCAGGGGGTTCCTCGTCACTAAGGCGGAAATACCTGGACAGACCGTCAGCGTTGGCGTGATCTGTACCAGGACGGTGTTCCACCGTAAAGTCCATACCCTGGAGGGAGATGGACCACCTCAACAGCTTCGGGTTCTCACCCCTCATTTGCATCAACCATCTGAGGGGCCTGTGGTCCGTCTGAACCCAGAAGTGAGACCCAAACAAGTAGGGTCTTAGCTTCTTCAGCGCCCAGACCACAGCAAATGCTTCTCGCTCAATTGCACTCCACCTACTTTCCCGTGGAAGTAACCTCCTACTGATGAAGGCTACGGGTTGGTCCCAGCCCTCCTCAGTCATCTGTGAGAGAACAGCCCCTACACCATGCTCTGAAGCGTCTGTCTGTACTAGGAATTCCTTGGAGAAGTCAGGGGCCAAGAGCACGGGCGCCGTGCACATGGCAGTCTTCAGGGTGTCGAAAGCTTTCTGACAGGTGTCAGTCCAGATCACGTTCCTGGGCTGCTTCTTAGAAGTCAGCTCTGTCAAGGGGGCAACGATCGTTCCATAGCCCTTGACAAACCTCCTGTAGTACCCAGTGAGCCCCAGTAAGGCCCTCACTGCGGTCTGCGTCTTGGGGGGTTCCCAAGCCAGGATGGTCTCAATTTTGGGTTGCAAGGGTGCCACCTTGCCACTCCCCACTTGGTGTCCCAAGTACACCACGGAACCCTGCCCGATCTGGCACTTGCTTGCCTTGATCGTGAGGCCTGCTCGGCGCAGAGCCATCAACACTTCCCAGAGGTGGCGCAGGTGTTCGGGCCAGGTGGCACTGAACACTGCGATGTCATCCAGGTAGGCGGCACTCTACGCATCCAGCCCAACCAGTACCTGGTTGACCAACCTCTGAAAGGTGGCAGGGGCATTCTTCATCCCAAATGGCATGACTCGGAACTGGAAGTGCCCATCTGGTGTAGAGAATGCTGACCTCTCTTTGGCCCCTTCGGTCAAGGCGATCTGCCAGTACCCAGACGTTAAATCAAACGTGCTGAGGAACCGGGCAGCCCCCAGCCGATCAATGAGCTCATCAGCTCTGGGGATGGGGTGCGCGTCAGTCTTCGTTACTGAATTGAGTCCTCTGTAGTCCACACAGAACCGGAGTTCAGGTGTGGCTCCCGGCGCAGCAGCCTTTGGGACCAAGACCACGGGGCTGGACCAAGGACTGCTGGAGGACTCAACCACCCCTAGCGCAAGCATCTTGGAGACCTCCTCCTTGATGCAAGCTCTGACCCTGTCAGTTACCCTGTAAGCCTTGTGCTTCACAGGTAAGCTGTCTCCTGTGTCCACATCATGGACGCACCAATTTGTGACACCAGGAACCAGGGAGAACCTATCGGGAAACTGCCCCAGCAAGTGGCGGCAATCTTCCTGTTGTTCGGGTGTCAGGGTGGGTGAGAGGTTAACTCCATCCACTGACCCATCTTTCTCAGAGGCTACTAAGAGGTCAGGAAGAGGCTCGGTCTCCTCTTCAATTCCATCATCAGTGGCCAGCAGCATGCCCACTTCGGTCCTCTCTAAGTGGGGCTTAAGGCGGTTAACATGTAGGACCTTCAAAGGGTTCCTGGGAGACTGCATGTCCACCAAGTAGGTGATAGGACTTTTGCGCTCCACAACCTCAAATGGACCTGTCCACTTATCCTGAAGTGCACAAGGCTCCACTGGGGCCAAGACCCACACCTTTTGTCCAGGTTGAAGCTCTACCAGAGTGGCATTCCGGTCGTACCACCGCTTCATCTCCTCCTGGCTGGCTTCCAGATTTGCCTCAGCAAGTTGCCTGAAACGCCGAGTCTGGTTTCGGAAGGCCAGCATGTAACTGTATACATTCTGGGGAGGTTTCCTGGGAGATTGCTCCCAGCCTTCCTTTACCAAACTCAGAGGTCCTCTTACCGGGTGACCATACAGAAGCTCAAAGGGGCTGAACCCTAGAGACTTCTGTGGCACCTCTCGGTAAGCGAAGAGCAGGCATGGCAAGAGGACGTCCCACTTACGCCTCATTGGACCGTCCAGGCCCATGATCATGCCTTTGAGGGTTCGGTTGAATCTCTCAACCAACCCATTTCCTTGGGGGTGGTAAGGAGTGGTGAACTTGTACGTTACCCCACACTCCTTCCACAGGGATTTCATATATGTGGATATGAAATTGGTCCCCCTGTCGCTCACCACCTCTAGAGGGAATCCCACTCGGGAGAAAATTCCCATCAGTGCTCGTCCCACCACGGGGGCCGTCACTGTCCTCAGAGGGATGGCTTCAGGGTACCGGGTGGCATGGTCCACCAAGACCAGGATGAACCTGTTGCCCAGGGCTGTCTTGGGGTCCAGAGGCTCCACAATGTCAATACCCACTCGCTGGAATGGCGTACCGACCACGGGGAAGGGCTGCAGAGGAGCCTTGTGCTTCCCTCCGCTCTTACCACTTGCCTGGCAAGTCTGACAGGTTCTGCAGTAGGAATCTGAATTCTTGTGCATTTGGGGCCAGTAAAAGTGGGTGACAAGCCTGTCATAGGTGTTGTCCATCCCCAAATGTCCTGCTAAAGGCACATCATGAGCCAGCCCCAGTAGGAAGGTTCTGAACTTCTGGGGTACCACCAGCACACGGGCTGACCCAGGTTCAGCAGCCTTAGGCTCGGAATACAGGAGGTCACTCTCCCAGTACACGTAATGTGTTTTGGCCTGAACACCATTGGCCTGGTCTGCAGCCTGTTGCCGCATACCCACGAGAGAAGGGCATTCTTTCTGCTCCCTGCAGAATTCCTCCCTGGAGGGACCTCCTTCTTGCTGCCAATGGGTCAGCTCAGGCAGGTCTCCCAGTTCGGCAATCTGTTCCCCGGTAGGCTCCAGAGCATCCCCCTCCGGGTCTGCTTCCTCCTGGGCCGTGGGAACTTCGGGGGCCGGCTTCCCACGCCTCCTGCGCCTTCTCCCTAAGGCCGGTTCCTGGACCTCTCCCTCAGGCTCCAGGACCCTCTCAACACCCCTACTGGCTGCCATGGACCGGGTGGTCACGCACGCCCAGTCGGGCAGACCCACCATCCTCAGATGCGTGGTCTTCTCCACCTTTTCCCAAGGGGAGCTCTCCAGGTCGTTCCCTAGCAGACAGTCTACAGGCATGTCAGTTCTCACAGCGACTTGTAGAGTACCAGAGACCTCCCCCCACTCAAAGGGAACTTGAGCCATTGGACAACGGCTCTCTATGTTGTCAGCATTGACAACCCTACAGTAGGCATTGGGTACAATCTGCTCTTGAGACACCAGGTGTTGCCTCACCGAGGTCACGCTGGCTCCTGTATCTCTAAGAGCCTCAACCTTCTTTCCATTGATGGTCACTACTTGCCCATATTTCTTAGTGTTAGAGGGTAAGTAGGTTTCAGGGACCATCTCACTGTCTCCTAGCGAGACTAGGGTCATCTGCCCGGGACCCCCACCCTCCTGGACTGCTACCTCCTCCCCAAAATTAACATTAGCTACTTGCCGGGGTGGAGCACCAGTGGGTGCGGTCTTACCAAACAGGCGACACTTAGGATCAGAGGCAATGTGACCCGGGTCACCACACCTATAACAATTGAAGGGCCCCTTTGGAACAGGTCTGCCTGTCGGGGCCCCGTTCTGCTGCGGGGGTGGGGGAGGCTGAGAACCCTTCTGCTGGTTCCCTTGGGGATTACTTTGGGGGCCTTTTTGGAACCCTTTCTGTTTACCCCTGTCCCCCCCACTCTTCTGCTGGGGACCCTGCCCACCTTTGGCGGAGTCTCCCACTTGACCCTTGTGGACCCTGGTGCTGAGCCAGCGGTCCGCCTCCTCAGCAAGCTTCCTCGGGTTGGACAGCTTGCTATCAATCAGGTGCTGGCGTAGCTCAGGAAAACATTGAATGGACAAGTGCTTCCATGCAATTAAATCAAGCAGCCCTTGATAATCATTCACTTTGCTACCCTTCACCCAACCATCCAGTGCTCTGCAGAAAAAGGTTACATACTCCACATACGTACTCTCAGGGATCTTCTTAGTCTCCCTGAACCTCTGTCTATATAGCTCAGGAGTTAACCCATACCTGGTCATTAAAGCTTCCTTCATATGGGGGTATGAGGTCTGGACTTCTAAGGGCAAATCTAACAGTGTGTCCCGCCCTTCAGCAAGGAACCTTCCCCACAACCCCGCTCCCCAGTCTTTCTCAGGGACCCGGTGTGAGGACATGGCCACCTCGTAGGCTCTAAACCACTGCCCTATGTCATCCTTTCTAAAATACTCCTTCACTACATCTTTGGGGATGTACACCTTGGACTCTACCTGCACCGGTGGAGTGCTGCCACCAGAAGGAGCGGTGTCCAAACTTTTCGCCTTCAGCTCCAACTCCTTCAATCTTATATCATGATCCATTTGGCGTTGTTGTGCCTCCAGGGCCAACTTCTGCTTTTCCATTTCCATTTGTCCTGCCAACTTTGCCATCTCCATTGCATGCGCCCTGTCTGCTGCCCTGTCTGCCAGCTCCTCTGGCGACCGGACTCTGCTGGGCTCCTCAAGGTTGTCGGGTGGAACGATGTCCCCCGCATTCCGTGGGTCTCGTGACTCCTTCCAGGCTCTCAACGCCTTGGTGTACTGGTTCTTCCTCTTGAATCCAGCATGGGGAACTCGGAATTTTACACTGTAGCCTTTCAATTGCTCTATCGTGTAGCCTTCCAGTCTCTCCCAATCCACCTCATCTATTCCAGAAATCACAGAGAGCGCTCTTCCAGCAGAGAGTGAGCCGGGCATGGTTGCAGTAGTGGCAGATGTCTCAACAAAGTTCAAAAATGAAAACCTGTGGCTGCGTTACTTGGTCTGCTCTCACTATCTGGTGATTAATAATTCACTGTATGCAAATTACAAGTGCAAATCCGAAATCCCACCCGCTGCCAACAATGTTAGAGTCGGGGGTCTCTGGTTGGCGCAAGGTTGCCCTTGTGTCAAGCAGGAACCCTCTCCTCCACGTCAGGGCGCAGGATAACCCCTTGTGAATGACCCTTGCTCACCCTCTAGGTGCGTGGCGTGAGCAGCCAAGGCGATTCCTCAGGCGTTGTTGGTTAAGCACTTACAATCACACACACAGTAAATACATCAATCCCCCCAGAAACGGACACCAGCCTTGGATATGTAGAAAAATACGCTTCTTTATGTAAAAATAGGTATATATATCTCAGCAGACGTATCACAAGACCAATAACGTTTTCGCTATGCCACCAGGTTGTAAAGCAGGCAAATGTTCTTTGTTCGTAGCTTCAAATGGATACTTTGTAGTCTCTTGCAAATGTTACTTGTGGTTCCAGTACTCACAGAGATCGGCTCCTGCGAACAGGGAAATAAGGCGTTGCGGGCCCCGAGCCCGATACTGGAACTTCTTTCGTGACGTGGAGAGCCGGCCCAGGTCGGTGCGACTCTCAGCTTGGGAAGTGGTCTTGGGTCCTCGATCAGCGGGTGTGGGCAGGTAGGCAGGCGCGGCCAGCGACCCTCAGCACGGCGGTGCAGGGGGGTCTCCACAACGGGGGCGGCGCGGCCTGAGATGTCCGGGGATAGCGAAGCGGGGTCACAGGGCACGGTCAGTGCAGCTGGATGACCCGGCGTAGATCACAGTTGTCGGACGGTTTCCGGCCGGAGGGGTGATAGCGCGTTCAGCGCGCTCCAGTGGCAGGCGGTGACAGGGGTGCAGGCAACCTAGCCCGGGGACAGAGAGCGGCTCCGGACAGAGCGAGGCTCTCACGGGGTTGAGGCAGGCAAGCTCCTGAGTGTCACAGCCCTAGGAGGGGCGATGAGGGGCGCAGTCTCTTTCCAGCGGATGCACACACGGCTCGAATCGGAGGACGAGCAAAAGCACAGAGAACCCACTGGTCCTGGGGTTCAGTTCAGGGGGCAAGCTCAGATCAAGCCCTTGGAGAATGTTTAAAGCACAAAGTAGCAAAGTCTTTTCAGTAGTCTCTTCCTCTCCTTTCTCAGCAAGGCAAGCAGCAGGCCAGCTCCTCCAGCGTCTTCTTCTCCTTCTAGTCGGGCAGAGGTTCTTTGTGGTAAAACCGGATTCTGATTTCTTAGTAGCCAGGCTCCTACTTTTATACCATGATTCTTTTGTTCTTTAGCGCCAGGGGGCCTGGGCCTGGCTCAGTCCAGTTCTGGAGCACTTTGTTATGGTGACTCTGCTCTTTCCTTTCAGCAGCAGGGCAGAGACATCAGCCGCTCCACAGGGGGCGGCGCCGGCTTTGTGGTGGCAGAGCACAGGTCTATTCAAGAGTCAAGGTGTACTCCTCCCACTCATCCAGGTGTCACCTCTCTACCCACCACCTGGCAGCCAACCTGTCTCTGGGGATTCCCCAACCCTGCTCCTTACTGTTGCCAGGCAGAACACATACACACAGCAGAGGCGGACTGAATGGCCAGGTCAGTAAATACTAACTTTCTAAAAGTAGTATTTACAAACCCAGGATATTAAAATAAACTTGACTACAAGAAGTATTTTATTATTCTGAGTTCAGGCATACTAAACTTGACATTCTACCATGCTCTCTGAGTCCACTGGGGTCACAGCGTGTAGTGACTCCAGCAGCCCATTCTGGCCTATGGAGAGCAGGTAGCCTTCAATAGTGAAAAACGAAAAGGGCTGTAATTCACTACTAAGACATGCCACACACATCAGGGCATGTCCTACCTTATGCCTACAATGCACCCTGCCCTTGGGCCTACCAGAGGGGTGGCTAATATGTAGGTAAGGGAAGGTTTAGGGACTGGCAAGTGGGGGCACTTGCGCAGTCAGCGCGACAGTCCCAGACTGCACGCAGGGTCTGCGGTGGCAGACCCTAGTCACATTTTACAAAGCCGCTTTCTGTGGGTGGCGCAACCAGCACTGCAAGCCCACCAGCAGCATTGGCATTCACAAGCCCTGGCACCACTGGTGCACTTTACTGGGGACTGACAGTGAATCCAATAAACCAATCAGGAACATCAATTACAGGTACACTTTACCTAGGGAGCACTTGCACTGCGGCACGGATTAGCCGTGGCGCAGTGCCCTGAGCGGACAACACCAGCAAAACAATCGAGGCACACCATCAAAAAGTGGAAGGGAAACTCACGCCAAGGTGCCAGGTCTAACAGAATTGAAACGTACCTGTGGCAAAAAATGTAGGGCTGCCATCACCTTCATCTTTGGGGTCAGTGCAGTAGGATACCTGTGTCGCGGTTGGAGGTGTGGTGCCAGCCTGTCAGTCAAGTCTTCAATCAACTGTTGAGTGAATCTGTAACGTCGGATGCAGGCACGTTCCCTCATGGCACCCAAGTCTGGCATTAGTCTTGGGACAGGTGGTGCCCTGCAAGACATTGTTTGGATGAATGAAGATTGAGAGTCAGCCAACATCAATGTCAATGAACATAGCACATGCTACACTGCTAATACACATCAGGTAACTATGAAGTCGGGTGTGTGCAATACATCCAGGACACATATGCAAGCTTGCTGGCACTCCTCCAAAAAGCCATATACACCTGTTGATTGTCAAGTCTACATGACATGCCGTGAAATGAGCTGGGGGCCAGTCTGAGTGAACAGCCAGAGATATCACCAGAGTGACACACATCCACATAGCTGCATTGGTAGGATGTCATCTCATCCAGACAGCTGACTGCAAGGCACCCCAGTTGGATGCACTGACAGCAGATGCAGTTGACGGGACACTGACATCAAGCTCATGGGAACACATGACACACACCTGACATAGTCCCAAAGGGGCACGGTGATCGAGACCTGTCAGTTCATAGAGTGTTCCTGTCCCTGGCATCAGGAGACAGGTGCGGGCGTTGATTACTGTGCCATGGCACTGCTGCTGTGCATGACACAGTTGGACTACAGACACACATGTGGCAAGTGGCAAGGTGATGTGTGCCACATAGTGCCCCGGCCGTCACACATGACATGTGTCCACAGGTCATCACACATCAATTGTGCAACTAGATGAGATGACCTGTGCAATATCACTGGCTAACACACCTAGGGCCTGCACATGTAAGTATGGAATGACAAGTACTTGATGGACATCCATGTGCGACTCGTAGCCCTTCATTCCTGTCATGTGTACGCCTGTATTACCATTGTAAGCGTGTGAAATGAGTACATGTACGGGTATGCACTGTACTACTAGTGCCTGCACCGTACGTGTACTACTAGTGCATACCCGCACGTGTACTACCTTAGTACACGTACGTGTACGCACTAGTAGTACACGTACCTGTACGTGTACTACTAGTGCGTACCCGTACGTTTACTAAGGTAGTACACGTATGGGTACGCACTGTACTACTAGTCCATGCACCGTACGTGGACTACTAGTGCGTACCTGTACGTGTACTACATTAATACAAGTACGGGTATGCACTAGTAGTACACGTACCCGTACGTGTACTACTAGTTAGGAGTGGGCGGAATTTGCGTAATTGTGTTACGCAAATCTCCGTGAAACGGTAAAAAATCTCCGCGAACACGCAGAAATTCCGCAAACACGCGGAATTGCTTGTTCGCGATGCTTTTTTCCTGTTCACAATTGCTGTTTGCGTGCTCGGGGAGAAATATCTCGCGAACACGCATTTTGAGAACGCGAACAAGCAAAAATTTCGCGAAATCGCGGAAAACAGACTTGTGAGCAATTTCGCGTTCTCTGCGGAACGCGAAATTACGCAAATTACGCAAATTACGCGAGCGGAACGGAATTTACTGCCCAGGCCTACTACTAGTGCGTACCCGTATGTGCACAAGTACAGGTATGCACTAGTAGTACACGTACGGGTATGTGTACTACTAGTGCACTAGTGGTACATGTACGGTGCATGCACTAGTAGTACAGTGCGTACCCGTACGTGTACTACCTTAGTACACGTACCTGTATGCACTAGTAGTACGCGTACGGGTATGTGTACTACTAGTGCGTACCCGTACATGTACTAAGGTAGTACATGTACGTGTACGCCCTAGTAGTACACGTACCCGTACGTGTACTATCTTAGTACACGTACCTGTACGCACTAGTAGCACACGTACCCATACGTGTACTACTAGTGCGTACACGTACGTGTACTAAGGTAGTACACGTACGGGTACACACTAGTAGTACACGTACGGTGTATGCACTAGTAGTACAGTGCGTACCCGTACGGTGTATGCACTAGTAGTACAGTGCGTACCCGTACGTGTACTACCTTAGTACACATATCTATATGCACTAGTAGTACACATACGGGTACGTGTACTACTAGTGCGTACACGTACGTGTACTACCTTAGTACACGTACGTGTACGCACTAGTAGTACACGTACGGGTACATACACGTACCTGTCAAACGCACTGTATAACTGGTGCCGTAGGGGTACGTGTGAAACGCACCGCACACCCGCACAAATTGCGTGTGTGCGCTTCGTTTCACCATTGTACTTGTGCCATAGGGGTATGTGTGAAATGCACCGTACCTGTGTGTGGATTTAAAAATTACATAGGGGACACATAAGGGACAAGTATTAGGCCCTAAATGCATGCTGGTTGTCATGGAGACAGAGTTTTCAGTTGTAAAGTGTCGATCATGTGTCCTGGAACAGTCAGTTGGCCACAAAATACTATGTTGCAAAGTGGTTGTTGAATTGGCATGATGCTCAAAATTTGAACGATGCAAATGCTGTCATTGGTGTATGTTTAAAGTCATTGGTGTATGTTTAAAGGGATTGGAGTAAACCTAGGATGCTAATGAGTCTGACCAATCACTATGTACTCCTCTAAATGAATGCCCCTCAGCAAGACAGATATAAGGCAGCCAGAACCCATGAGAGGGCACTTGCCTGCACAACTTTCCAGTCGACAACATTGCTGCTGTCTCTGCTTCCTCTGGACCATGTTGCGTACTGTGGAGAGGGCCCAGCCATTCACCCAGGAGGAGAATCAGGCCTTGCTGGATGCACTCCTCCCACAGTACCCCAAGGTGTATGGGAGACCAGGGGAGCAGGTGAGTGCTGAGTCCACTACCTTTGCCTAGGCACCTGTTGTGTGACTGTCAATATTGTGTCCAGGTGGGACAGACATGCTATGTTGTTTAGAGTGGGTCCCAGGGTGGGGGACATGCTGATGTCTCTCATGCAGAGCCTGATGGAGTTCCTGTGTGCACTCCTCACTTGCATTGTGCTTACTGTGACTTTCACTGCATAGTGCATGACACATTCAGCCAGTGAAATCCTTGGTGGGTTTTTTCCGATTGTCCTGAGGTGAATCAGTGGTCCCCCCGTTGTGACAGGTGACTGTACCCACAGATGTGTATGAGTTGAGTGGACCTGTGGTGAGAGTGTCCAAATGATGTGTATGACCTCATGGACATTGATGTGTGTGAATCTTCCTTTACATGTGGGTGAGTGTCTATGTGAAGTGTTGCGCCACAGCTGCATGGAGGTGGCAACATATCTACCCATCTGATGTGACAAGTAAGCTGTGCTATGTGTCTGACTTGCATAGCTAACATGACACCTGTGACACCCCACTGGCATGTGGCACATGTGCAGAGTGAGGGTTGTATCTGCTGTTGTCAATGACAGGCGAGTGAACTGTGCTTGGGTGTGTCTGTCTAGTATGCTGAGGGTGCATCAGTGGAGTGGGACATGTGACTGCTTGGCACGTGCTGGCCATCAGCCTACTGTTGCATGTGCTGCACAGTGTGTGGCATGATCAGTGAGTGTGTCGCAACCCTCATGCCAACCGGTTGACTTTCAATGCCATGTAGTGCATTGGGGCTTGCACACAAGCCAATTTCTTATTGTGTGTGATGAGATTCCTGTCTGCATCCTATGCCCTGTTCAACATTTCTAAGAGGTTCAAATGTGTGTCTCGGGGACATGGAGCAGGTATATTGATGGTGTGTCACTTTGTCATCCTGACAGGTAACTGCCTACGAGAAGGGGGTGATTTGGAACCACATCGTCAGGGCCGTGAGATCAGAGGGGGAGTGTCGTCGCCAGCTGCCACAGGTCCGCAAGAGGTGGCAGGACATCCTGTGCTGGACCCGGCGGATCGCCCGGGTCCAGCTGGAGCTCGACAGTCCTTGCCCCCATGGCGGAGGCCGACGGCTGATCCCCCAAATGAGACGTGTCGTGGCGGTGATCTTCCCAGACCTCGATAGGCAGTTACAGGAGAGACTGCAGCAAGGAGGGGGTAGGTACATGGCTGTTTGTCGTGATATGTGTCGCAAGCTTTTGTAAGTGCTCTGTAGCCTGGATACTCTCCCAGAGTTGATATGTGCAGTGAATTTTCTGTTCCCCAGTGTCACCGGTTGCTCTTTTTTATCCCTTCCCCTCCTTGACATGTGTCCCCTGGTCTGTGTGTAATCATATTTGCACATAGTCATCTAGGGTGCCAGTAAATCTAAGTGCACATTGCTTTCTGTATCATGTGGGAGGGTGGTCTGTGACTTGTGTTGGTACCTCGCCTGTGCCATGACCTGTTCACTATGTTAGGGGTCCATAGTTGTTGTCACTGATGCTGATTCTCCACATAGGAGTGTGAGCTTTCAACTGGACACCCTTGCAGCATGCATGACCAATGTTGTGGCCTCAGACATGATGTGCATGAGTGTGAGATATGCATAGTGCCATGACGGTTGAACATGGTACAGTCAGCTCATTCCAGGACCACGGAGCAGTGTGCCCACTACAGTCCCCTGAGACACCCTGGCCTCCTAATCATGTGTGTCATCCAACACTGTGCACTTTCTCTGTGTGTTCTGCATAGGTCTGCCTCTGTGGCATTGTTCACTGGCCTAGTTTGTATTTTGCTAATGTGTGCTACCTGTGTCCACTGGACAGGGATACACAATTTTGCTTGTGCATGCTCACACTGGGAAGTGCCTGTGTGGCTATTCACAACAATCTGTTGATGGTTGTTTGTCACATATATGTGTTTGCAGCCCCACGAGGTGATGTTGTGTAAATGAAGCTAGTTTTCAAACACAGTTGTTGTAACCCAGAATAAAAGGTGTCAGTTCTTGATCTGTATCAATCACATTGTCTCAGGTATTGGGGGGAGGGTGCGGGAGAGGCATACATGTGCAACCCTGATTTTTCATTGCCAGGTCTGACCTGCGTGTGAGAATTGCCTGTAAAAAAATCCACTGTGCAGTGCTCCTGTGATGGTGGCCAGTGCTCAAGGTTCGTGCTTTGCAGCCTGTGTCATTTTTTTCACCAACATGAATCCTGATCATACATTTTTTGCACCTGTGTGTGGTTCTGATGCAACGCATTTTGGACTTTGTGTGCTGACATCTCTGTGTACATTCTGGCTTGCCATGAGGGTGTCCCCACAGTACAGCTGGGCTTTTTTACCAGCCAATTGCAGGCCCATTAGCTTATGCATTGTCCTGGGTGTGGACATGTGTGCCACTCCAGATGACAGGCAGTAGGTCATATGTGTAGCCAACTGTGTAATCAGGTGACGGTTGGCCTGGTGACAACTGACATAATTAAAGTTGTTACTCTTACAAAATTGTACCTTGGCACTCACAGCACTTGTCATGAGTTGTTCATGTTTTAAATGTGGAAATTGGATGATTTGTGTTAAGTACACTGATGTGCCTGCATGAAAAAAGTCTACCAAGGAAGCGCACACCAAACAACATTTCAACTTTCATGGAACACACTGGCACCTATTCAAAGAAGCCACTGTTCAAATTAAATGATGTTGCAGATTCTCCATATACATGTTCCCACAGTGGTCTTGATTTTGTGAGACTCTTTTGTTGTTGGTGATACAAACTAACGAGTCTCAAGACATCAAGACCTCCGTGGGCCCATGTATATGTACTTTCTGCAACACCATTTATTTCTAACAATGGCTTCTCAGAAAATGTGCCAGCTTCTTCAATGACAGTGTACATGTACTTTTGTGTGCACTGCCTTGTGCGACATATTGCATGCAGCCACATGAGTGTTCTTTTCACGAAATGGCCAATTGGCACATTCAAAACATGTAGATTGTGTAAAGTATTGTGAGTCCCAAGGTACCAACATTTGTTCGTTTTGTGTTCCAAAGGACTTACAGGTCTCTGAGTGTGGTGACACCTTGAGTATTGAGGTGTGTTAGTTTACCTTGAGTGCATCACTACTGTTTCTTTCAGGCTAAACAAGAGGTGTCATGACTTCATTGTATTGCTGTGCTCACCGGTTCACAGACACTAGCTTCTCAGTGTATTTCTCATTCAAGATGTGGCCTTTTGTGTATGTATTTTCCTGGTGTCAAAGTGGCATGGTGGGTCTAACAACTGGGCAGTACAGGGCTTACATATGTGCGGAGTAAGCTAGCTGTTACTCATGATGCATTTCCTGATATGCACTGTCACCAATTGTTCTTGTGCTCATGTGTCAGATGTATACAGGTGACTGATGCATTTTGCTTTCTTCTCCTTGCCCACAGCATCATCATCCGCAAGCGAGGGAGACACCTGCATGGACCTTGAGGAGGGACCCAGCGACAGTGCTGCCAGTGCTGTGGAGTCAGCAGGAGCCAGTGGCATGGAGGGCGAGGGGAGTCAGTCGGAGGGCCTGTCTGGAGGCGAGAGCATCTACGACGCCGACGGGTCCGAGGCTGAACTCCATGAGGAGGCGGAGGACGCCCCAACAACTGGCAGCATCCCACCATCTGTACCCGTCTCCTCCATTGACATATCCGCCCTCCGAGTTGCTCCCGTCCCTCCTGTCCGTGCAGGGTCCCACCGTGTCTCCTTCGGACCAGCCACCGCACCCCCTGCCCCTGTCACCCCTGCTGCCCTCAGTGAAGAGTCTGTGGACACACGGCGCCAGTTGCAGGTTGGTCAGGCATCAGTGCTGCATGTCCTCCATGGACACACTAAACTGCTCACACAGTTGGTGTCGTTCGTGGAGGGCATGTCATAAATGATGTCTGAGCAACGCAGGATTTTGCGGTCCATGGACTCTTCACTGACAGAAGCAGTTTCTCTCCTGCGGCGCTCCGTCCCCCCCTACACTGGACCCATCCACACTGCCCTCTCCCATGCCTGCCCAACACACACACAGACAGTCACGGGCACGCACCCCAACAGACACATCCAGCACACCCCCAAGTAAGGCACAGCGCACACCTCCTGGCACGCACACTCAGGGGGATGTAGGCACACCCACAGGGTCTGGGGGCAAACGACAGACACGCAGCCACAGTCGGAGTCCGCAGTCCTCACAACCCAGTCCCTCCAAAACCACTCCCCTTAGCTCCCCTGCCAAACTGTCACCCAAAGAGCTCTACATGGGTGAGCTGGCCCTCACCCCCACTGTGACACCACCCCGCAAGCGGGCGAGGAAGTCCCCGGGCAGGGGAGTTGAGTCCACCCCCATGTCCACCCTCTCCCCCAAGAGCGCTGCACCCCATCCCTCTGCCACCCCCCCCTCCGTTGGCCCTGGGGTCTCTTCAGGTGCAGGGGTTAGGGGTTACTCTGGACGCCCTGGCAGCAGTGTGCAGCGCCGAGCTCACCTCCACCTTTGGCGCTGCCCACCCCCTGTGGTGAAGACGTTCAGCCCTGCACCACCACACCTACCCAACCCCCTCCTGTCCCTGTGGTGCCTGGTCCTGCCACACATGATGCCCTTCCCCCCGGTCGACAAACCTTAAGGTTACTTTGTGCAGGCAAGGTAGGGGTGGACACAGTCCCCTACATCCACCCTTGGACTATAACAAAGGACTGGCCATTGGCCTTTGTAGATAGTGTCTTCTTAATTTATTATTTTTGTGTGCTGAATAAAGCCTTTTCTTTTACTTTCAACACTATTGCATTTCAGGTACTTGATGTTGGTAATGAGGCTCCTGGAGTTGTTGTTCTGGTAATGTGTTAGGGTTCTGAGAAATGTTTTTGTATGATGGTCATGAGGTTGACCATGGTATCTGTGTGCCATCACAATGTCTCTGCAAAGAATCATTGGTAGTGTGTGTTCCTTTTCTTTGGATACATTGTCCCAAGGAGTGTTCCTTACACTGTGACAACTGACATCTTCCCTGCAAACAGTTGCACAATTGTTGTGCTGACCTGTGTCAACATTTCCTTTGTTGGTGACGGATCCCTTCAACAATGGCCATGCCTGCTCACCGATGTCTCCTGCTGAATCGTCTGTGCCATCCTTGCTAGTCACTGTACTTGTGTTTTGGGTATGTAGGAATGCCTTCAGGGACAAATTGGCCCTTTTCAGCACTATGCATGTGTGTAATCATGGCCTACCACACAAATGGTACTTGTTATGCAGGGTATTTGGGCACCTGACTCACAATTGTGGGCATTGTATCTGGTGGAATTAAACCCTATTCCTTCCATGAGAGACAACATCTTGGTGGCTGGACCAGCACCTGGACATTCCTATAAGTCCTGGGATGTGCATGACAGTGTGTGTTCCCTTTGGCTATCTTAGTTTTGTATGCAGTTACATGACTATACAGTCTGTTGGCATGAAATCTGGGTGTGTATTGTGCTGCATCCGCCATGGGTGGGTCTGCATGTGTTATATGTCCTCACACCCACATGTGGTGTGTCATGCAGTGTGTGAAAGACATCCATCATCCTGGGAGTGGGACACTGCTGGGACTGGGAGTCCTCTGCACACCCCCCTCATATGTCTGGACGCTGCTGGTAGTGATATGCACCCACCCCGCAAATTTCTGTCCACTGCTGGGAGTCCTCTGCACCCACCCCTCATATGTATGGATCATATGTATGGACGCTGCTGGTAGTGATATGCACCCACCCCGCATATGTCTGTCCACTGCTGGTAGTGATATGCACCCACCCCTCATATGTCTGGACGCTTCTGGTAGTGATATGCACCCACCCCTCATATGTCTGTCCACTGCTGGGAGTCCTCTGCACCCACCCCCTCATATGTCTGGACACTGCTGGTAGTGATATGCACCCACCCCTCATATGTCTGTCCACTGCTGGTAGTGATATGCACCCACCCCTCATAGGTCTGGACGCTGCTGGGAGTCCTCTGCACCCACCCCTCATATGTCTGGACGCTGCTGGTAGTGATATGCACCCACCCCACATATGTCTGTCCACTACTGGTAGTGATATGCACCCACCCCTCATATGTCTGGACGCTGCTGGTAGTGATATGCACCCACCCCGCATATGTCTGTCCACTGCTGGGAGTCCTCTGCACCCACCCCTCATATGTCTGGACACTGCTGGTAGTGATATGCACCCACCCCTCATATGTCTGTCCACTGCTGGGAGTCCTCTGCACCCACCCCTCATATGTCTGGACACTGCTGGTAGTGATATGCACCCACCCCTCATATGTCTGTCCACTGCTGGTAGTGATATGCACCCACCCCTCATAGGTCTGGACACTGCTGGTAGTAATATGCACCCACCCCTCATATGTCTGTCCACTGCTGGTAGTGATATGCACCCACCCCTCATAGGTCTGGATGCTGCTGGGAGTCCTCTGCACCCACCCCTCATATGTCTGGACGCTGCTGGGAGTCCTCTGCACCCGCCCCTCATATGTCTGGACGCTGCTGGTAGTGATATGCACCCACCCCTCATAGGTCTGGACGCTGCTGGGAGTCCTCTGCACCCACCCCTCATATGTATGGATGCTGCTGGTAGTGATATGCACCCACCCTGCATATGTCTGTCCACTGCTGGTAGTGATATGCACCCACCCCTCATATGTCTGTCCACTGCTGGGAGTCCTCTGCACCCACCCCTCATATGTCTGGACGCTGCTGGAAGTCATATGCACCCACCCACGCACCCCCTTGGGGCTGTACACTGCTGGCCTGGACCTACACACACACCAATATGAAGGTAACATGCTGGGCCAGTCCTCTAGGCCCACATTCCTGGCATGTGTACGCATCTTCTCCCAAATTTACTGCTGCCGTAACGGGGTACATGTGGTACGCACCGTACCCACGCATTCATGCGTGGGTACGGTCCGTACCTGAGTTGTCATGGTGCCGTAGGGGTACGTGTGGTACGCACCGTACCCATGCATTCATGCATGGGTACGGTCCGTACCTGAGTTGGCATGGTGCCGTTGGGGTACGTGTGGTATGCACCGTACCCACGCGTTCACGCGTGGGTACGGTCCGTACCTGAGTTGTAATGGTGCTGTAGGGGTACGTGTGGTACGCACTGTACCCACGCATTCATTCGTGGGTACGGTCTGTACCTGAGTTGTCATGGTGCCGTAGGGGTACATGTGGTACGCACCGTACCCATGCATTCATGCATGGGTACGGTCCGTACCTGAGTTGTCATGGTGCCGTTGGGGTACGTGTGGTATGCACCGTACCCTGCATTCATGCATGGGTACGGTCCGTACCTGAGTTGTAATGGTGCCGTAGGGGTACGTGTGGTAGGCACCGTACCCAGGGTACGGTCCGTACCTGAGTTGTCATGGTGCCGTAGGGGTACGTGTGATACGCACCATACCCACGCATTCATGCATGGGTACGGTCCGTACCTGAGTAGTCATGGTGCCGTAGGGGTACGTGTGGTTCGCACCGTACCCACGCATTCATGCGTTGGTACGGTCCATGCCACTGTTGTAATGGTGCCGTAGGGGTACGTGTGGTACGCACCGTACACGTCCACTTCCGTTGTTGCGGTACGCAGGGGTTTTTGGACACGCCCCCCAAAGTGACCAGACCCTGGTGGTAATGTATGGCCTCCATATTATAGGTTTGGGTTTGGTTATGGGGTATGTTTCGTGCCCCTCACCCCCACCCTGGCCCCTGGGTGTTGTTCTCACCTTCTGCGGCGTGTGCGTCGGGTGCAGTGCACCAGGTCGTAGGCCAAGAGGACCGGGAGGACACGTACGATGGGGTTCATGGCGTGTACGTCGCGTACCGGGACTCCGTTGCGTAACGGTTCGCGTCAAACTCTGCTTTTCCAGCTGTGTTTGACTCCCATAGAAAAAGAGCCGTACGGAGTGACGTAGGGACGAATCGTACTTGCTGGGCCGGAAACCGCTGCCTGAATACGTCCGGACGTCGCGTACTAGCTGTTCCGGATCATAATCGTAGGTATTTTTTCCACGTACGGTCTTTTGTACGATTCGTATGGAAATAGTCTTTCTGTACGAATCGTACTTCCTAGGTTGTAGGGACAGTTTAACGGGTGCGAGTCGTACGGAGAAAAAGCTCCGTACGACGATTCGTACAGCCTTTTTACAGGATCGGAATCGGCCCCTTAATTGTTAATTAATTATTAATTGGTAATTATTTTTAAGTACTTATTTATTTGTTATTTAATAATTAAATTATTATTTATTTTAAAAAAAATATTGTAATTATTAGTAAGTTATTTTTAACACTATGCTATCCAACACTTTCCTTACTGTTGCACTCTCTAGAGTTGGAATGGTAATTTTAACCCCTACGCTATCCAACACTTTCCCTACTGTTGCACTCTCTGGAGTTGGAATAGTAATTTTTACCCCTACGCCATCCAACATTTTCCCTACTGTTGCACTTTCTGAAGTTGGAATAGTAATTTTTACCCATACGCTATCCAACACTTTCCCTACTTTGCACTCTCTGGAGTAGGAATAGTAATTTTAACCCCTACGCTATCCAACACTTTCCCTACTGTTGCACTCTGTGGAGTGGGAATAGTAAGTTTTACCCCTACGCTATCCAATATTTACTGTTTTAGTTAATGAAGTGTATCATTTATTTAACAATTTGTTTAAAAAATGTGTTATATATATTTTTTATATTTTTATTTATATTATTGTTGTATGTGTATGTATGTATTTATAATTTATAAAATGTATTTTTAACAATTTATAAGTTATTACAATAATTAATTTGAAATATTATTAAGTAAGTATATATATTATATTTTATATGTATATCTTTGTCTTTTTTACATTTTATTTATTATTTATAATTTTAAACATATTTTTAACTATGTTTATTTTAAATATATGTATTATTTACTTTATTGTACATTATTTTTTTACATAAAAAAACAATATTTTTAACAATGATGTTTTTGACAACAATATTTTTTTTTCAATATTTTTGTACTTACCATAATGTCGATAGGACTTTACATCGATATTTCGGCTCTGATATTTTTGACGTTGATATTATTGACATCGATATTGTGTCAGTGATTCGACTGTGGCAGCTTGCTCAGCAACTAATGCAAAAAGGTACACAGTTCCTCTAGTCGAGAAAGGGAAGGGAACGGAGGGATAAACTGTCACGTGTCATGGGGAATAAGGCCTGAACACAGGTAGTACAGGTCAAGAAAGTGTTCCTGAACCTACCCCTGCCACCATCCCAGGGCCGGCGGCAGGGGTAGGTTCAGGAACAGAGGCGCCTTTTGACGCGGGACCCACTTTGGAGTCCATTATAACCGCCGGTCACTGCTGCAAGATTGCCTTGAAAGCAGTTTAGGTTACTTTATGCAACTGCTAGGTTACTTTATGCACCTGCTAGGTATGTAGACCAGTCACTTACCTTTTGTTGTAGATAGTCTCTAATATTTGATCCTGAGGAAGTGCCCTGACCATTTTGGTGACCAAGGCACGAAACATGTCGATCTCCTTGAGAGTAGGGTAAGCATAACTAGCTACATAATCACTAGTGCCTATACCCACCTCAATTTTCATTGTTTTTAATTAGGCTGTTTACCACTTTAATAAAATTCACGTGTGGACTAACAGTACCTATTTTACACATCCATTTACATCTACACCACCTAGGGCCCCTTACCCCCACGGCACTCTTCGGCAGGAACAAAAGATCCCCGCCAAAGAGCCGCAATATTGGGAGCCCATCAGGAATTGCAGCGCCAACCTGACGAGGGGCAGGCTCAAATGATGAAGCATGACACCTAGCTTGCTGGGTGTGTGAGAGCCCTAGTTCCAAAAAAAGGTTTTCCCCCCTCCCCCCTTCCACTTTCATGACCTGTACTACCTGTGTTCAGGCCTTATTCCCCATGACACGTGACAGTTTATCCCTCCGTTCCCTTCCCTTTCTCGACTGGAGAAACTGTGTACCTTTTTGCATTAGTAGTTGACGGGGTATGTACACTGGACCTCATTAAACCTACCCCTTTGTCCCTAATTTGTTGACACAAGCTTGCTCAGCAAGCCATGATGAAATTCTTTTTTATCTCTACTGATGACCGAAAATATTGAGAAACACGTCTTTAGAGATTCACAGAACTAACCTGCACCAACTTTAGTGAAACACTTCAGCAAAAATGCAAGTAAGCATTTAAAGTGAACTGCATTTACCATAATGCTAAGGGGTGAAGTCTGCTGGGAGGTGAGACATTGTGCTCCCATTCCCCTTCATTTTGAAAAGGCTCACATGAGTCATTGAGCTGAGGAGCTTTTGGAGATGCACATGTACGCCAAAGAGAGGTACTGAGCAGTAGCGGCTCCTCGAGGGAGTGCTGCAGGGTGGTGAGGCAAGTAGTAGTAAACTCCGGCATACGGCCGAACGAAGATAAGTAAATAAATAAATAAATAAATAAAGCGATTTACATTGAGAACGCTGCAACGCCAAAGGTCAATGCAGCACATGCAATGTAATTTGTTTTATTTATAGATTTATTTATTTACCTCCGTTCTGCCATATGCCGGAGTTTACTACCCCCACCCTGCCCCTCCCCTGCCCTGCCTCACCGTCCCGCAGCACTCCCTCGAGGAGCCGCTACTGGTACTGAGACCTGAGAGGATTGTTGCAGCTTTCTCAGCAACCCCTGATGAAATTTGTTTTTATCACCATTTATGACGGATAATATCCAGAAACACGTGTCTAGGGATTCACAACACTAGCCTGCACCAACTTTGGTGAAACACTTCAGTGAAAATTCAAAAAAGTATTTAAAGTGAACTGCATTTACTAAATGCTAAGGGGAGAACTGTGCTGGGAGGTAAGGCAGTGTCCTCTCATTGCCCGTAAAAAAGGGTAAAACAGTGCTTCTGCCCCCTAGAGGAACAGATAGTGTGGATTGCCCCCAATGTGAGCTCCCTAGGAGAGGAGGCAACCATAGATTAAAATCAAACAGGGTGCGGGTGGCCCACCTTGACATATGGCCATGCCTCCACCTAAAAGTGAGCACTGCAGTATTTTTGTCCCCCTCTGTGGCCCACAGAGGGGGCAGAAACCTCCTTAAACATCAGGGATTTTTATGCCAAATGTTTGGAAGAGCTAGTGCTAACCCACCCTGGCATAGAACCATGCCACCACCCCAAATTGGTAACACAGTCTTGCTGATGCCCCAGGGTACGATGCAGGTTTGCTTCAATTTGCCCCCGGAGGGACAAAAAGGGCCATTAAACACCTGGAATTCTGAAATGATGTCCATAAAGGGTGCAGCTCATTCTGGCATTGGGTGGTTGGAACTTTGGGGATAAGTGCAGATTCTAGACCTTTGTCTCTCAGAAATATTAAGAAAATAGGTTTTAATAACCAACATTTAAGATTAGATAGGCTATAAGGGTGAGAAAACATTATAGGATCCATGGGAGTCACCCCACCTTGGACTCTCTTAGGTGTCTAGTTTTCATAAACATTTGAGTTTTGAAGGTTTCCCTAAGTGGCGTTGGAGCCCGGGCCTAAAGTCCACACCTACCACCATTGCAAAAAATGGGTGGAAATGTTATATCTGTCTCTGTTGTGTTTCGGGGCCTTTCCTCTCTCAGACGCTGGGCCCACCTGCACAAGTGAGGTACTGTTTTCACTGGGACAAGTGTGAGAAAACTTGATGGTAGGACATTTGTAGATCCCCATTGATTCCGGAATTGTTTTTCCTAGAAATCTGAAGAAAATGTATGTTTGCAGTTAAAGTTTGAGAATTGCAAGGCTTTAAAGGTATGAAAACATCATGGGATGCACACAAGTCACAGCAGCTCGACTGTAGAGGTTGTATAATTTTTAGAAATGTTTGGGTTTGGTAGTTTTCTCTGGGTGGTGGCAGAGGCTGAGCTCAAAATCCACAGCAATAGACATGCTGCATTTTGGGGGCTTTACTATTGGTGGCACAGAGCCCACCCACATAAATGGAGTACCATTTGTACTTGGACAAGTGCACAGGTAACATTTAATTTTCCATACCATTGGTATATTTTCCTACATCATATGCTGTGGCCTTACCAGAAAGTTAAATACTTCAATTGGGGTTCAGCCAATTGCCATGTTTTAGGGGTCAGAACACATACAGGGGGCTAGATAGCAGTACCCCAGTTTGCTGAGGTAAATTCTAGCAATACCAATCAACTAAAAATTGCACTGATCATGCAAAAAGAGGTGTTTTCTGAAATATACCCCATCCAACTGTTTCCTGAGCTATAGCTGCTATGAGTTTCCAACCTCAGCAGCCCCAGGTCTTCAGCCATGAGTAGTGGGTGTGGGTCAACTCTGTCAAGATCTTGCGCTAAGCACACTGTTGGCCGGCAACCCCAGCTGCTCTCTACCTTTGGGCATGTGCAGCTAGAGTTGGTCATAGGGCCTGGGCAGCCACCCTATGCTGTGCACAATGTTTGGCCATGGTGTGTAGATCCAGCCAAAGGATTTGCAGAGACACACTAGCTTGTAGGTCCATGCTGACCCTCCCCCAGGTTTTGTTGATCTGCTTCCAGATCTGTGGTCCCTGCTGAAGATCCAGCACTTCGGTGGCCATGGTTATAGGAAGTTGGGAGCTGTGATGAATTCATGGAACATAACCAAGACATCTCTGAATCCCTAAGCAAAACTGCCCTTTTTTACTTTATAATCACAAGGGGTTCTCTTTCCGACCCCTCCTCCTGAGCCAGTGGGTCAGGATATGCTTTCTGTAGACTTTATGGCGCTTCACATTAGTTTCTATAGGACACAGGGATTGAGTTGCTCCGAAATACAATGGCAGCTGCAACATTTTGAATGAGGTTACAACCAGCTAATCAAAGAGGTTAAAGTCTTAAAATCAGGCTTTTGTTTCTTCACCATTAACACAAATATGGTTGAGTACTCTACTGACCCATCTTGTTGTTCTCCAACTCCATTTATAGTAAGTTGAACAACCATATGTCCGCTGGAGTAGCTAGCTCTGCTGTCAGAAACCTTTAAATAATAGCCCATCTAGCATTGCGCTATTATTTAAATTGCCTGTCTGTCCTATTGACGGAGAACATTCCAATGTAATTTTTTCCTGTTTGGGATAGCTAGGGAAACTTTGGTGATCTAGAACAGGAAATAGGGTTATTGACCAACATGCAAGGAAAATAAATTCCAAGTGCCAAGTTGCTATATTGGACAATTGAACATAGTGCACACACAGCACAGTGTCAGTGCCCTCAAATCAGTTACTATTGTGGCAGTATTGCTGATAGCATATACATCTCTACCTATCTATCTGAGAAATTTAAATATGGCAGGCTGTAGTCTGACAGGTCAGAAGAGGACATCTCTTCACTGACCTACAAGAGTACATCCCACAAATGCTAAATAAGATCCCTTGTCTGCTGTGTTGGTAAGAATTCGTGATTGAATAATGGTTGAAAGATTTGGGATATTAGGTATTTACTGAATTACTGAAACCATTGTACTTCAAATGCATAGAGTGCGGATTCTTTCTCCTGGACTTTTCCTGAGATGAGGGTGTAAAAAAAACATCTTCACCTGATTATTAATTATTTCAAATTAGTTTTGTCAATAACTCCCAAGCCAACTTTGGTGATATACCTTTGATACAATTTGCAAAATGAGGTGGATATATTTAGAACCTAGGCAAAATCAAGTAAATCAGCACTGGGTAAGCTAATGGGTCTTGCTTATAAAACCTATTGGATTTGCCAATGCAAGTTATTTTCACCTAGACGGTTGCGGTGAATGCAAGTGCATGTGTAGCTGCCATTGTTTAATGTATATAATTATATTTTATGAGTACAGTACAGTACGTCTGCAGCAGATAAGCATGCATCCACAGTGCTCCCACCCTGAATGGGTGTTCTTAAAATATAACTAAATACAATCAAACGTACCCACCAGACATGCTAGCATAGGTGCATACATGGGCTGCCATCTTGGAATGATTAACATATCTTTTAAAGATGTCCATTTTCCAAAACCAATCAAGACATCGCTTAAAGAGTGCTAAGGCTGGTAGCGGCATTCAGCCACTTAAAGGGGGTGTTCATGAAGAGAAGGGATGGGAAAGGAGAGTGGAAAGACAGACAGGAGGAGAGAACATAGTCCTGCACATTCACTGCAGTGCAAGGTATGACAGCATCATCAGTAAAAGGACACATGTCAACTTATCAAAACACTGTGAGACTAAAACTCTTACTGGAGGGACACACTCATGGAAATGGAAGTAAGCAACTGAACCAAAGCAGTAAAATGAGATAGACAACAAAGCCCCTCAGCCATAAGTATAGGCTGGGGCTAGCGTAAAGCCCACTGTAAGAAATTGGGTTGCAGGTTGACTGGGGTGTGAGCCCTGGCCAAGTAACAACCACAATCCTTGTCAGAGTGTGGCAGAAGCAAACCCCAAATTAATCTGTGCTCAATTCCCTTGTAGTTTGGTACAGAGCCGTCAGGCTTAACTTAGGGACATTGTGTAAAGTAGTTGTGCAACTCTTCAAACAGTAGCAAAGTGAAAACACATCATGTAAGGATCCCACACAAGTTCAGAAACATAAAGCAGTGTTTAACAAATAAAACAAGACCAAAATGACAAAACTCCAATAAGGAGAACCAGACATATGAAGATTTAAATATTTCACTAAAAATAGTGGCAGAAAGCAGAAAGTGCCAATTTTGGATATCTGGTCATGCTGGACAGCGACAGGTCGCACGTTCAGGCTGACCATGATGAAGCATGGGCCAGCTACTGGGACCCAGTTAGAGCGCTGAACAGATTACCTTAAATCCTGGATTGAGGAGTGATAGAGCGCTTACAGGAGTCTAAATTGTATGGGTGCAATATACTCATGATTGAAATGCACTCACATGTATTTTGTCATTTGCATTACTTCATAATTATTAAGATGCATTTATTCACGTTATAGTAGCACTAAATTGTAGTGTGCACATTCAAGTAGGATTTTACATGTATTAGAGACACTTATAATTCCTGTATGTGTAATGTGCAGGATTAAATTATATTCGCACAGTATGTACTGTGTTTAGTTTAAGTTGCCTGAATTGTAGGCCCAAAATGTAAGTTGTTTTGAATTTTGTTCCTCCTTGGTTGCTCAGGAAATAATTAAATGAATCCTTTTTGTGCTCGAAGACAGTGTGTTCTCATCCTACTGCAGGTGCAGGAATTCGGCCTCGTTATTCTTAGATTTACGGAGATACCCAGAATGTCTTTGAAGAAGTCTGAAAGGCGAGAAGGGAGGACTCCTTTCGTGCCTGGCCTATCTGAAACCCAAGGACACTGGAAGACGAAGAAAAATGATTTAAAACTCCTGTGGCAAGCTACTGAAAACGCTGCAATTGAAAAAGTTCATCATATGATGTATTGTGGGTTGAACATTGTCTTTTTCTATGATGCACATGGACAGATTCTGGAGTCTTCTGCTTATTTTTGGAGGAGAAGGAGCATCTTAGAGTGAGCTCCATAGCTTTAAGCTATCAGACCCATTTGACGTGAGTACTTCTTAGGGAGTCAACACGTGCTGACACCTTAGGGATATGACAAAAGAGAGATTGGTAGGACCCTCATTTAAAGCAGTGTAGGGAAAGAGATTTTTGTTTTTGTTTTCCTCCCAGATGAAAAGAGAATTGGACTCAGCTTCTATTCTATGCTGTATTCTGATTTTGGAGTTCATCACTTTATGCCTTTTATGCCGAATGAATTATATTCGTAGACTCGGCTCTGTATTGATTTTCATGTATCTTTATACTTTGATACTGAGGTGTGTTTACATTCAATTATTTTGGCCTTATAATAAACCCACAAAATTGAAATTCGGAGTCTGTGGTCCTTTAGAGTATGGCTAAATTGGAAGTATAACCTTGAGTTGTTTTACTCCCCTCCACCACTTTTAGCAAGCAAATAAAAGACCATCAGTCTTAACTTTAGTAGAGAAAGCAGGGAATACAATTTGGCGTAATCAGGAGAATTGCGGGGATCTGCGTTGAAGATGAGTTGTGCAGCATAAGCAATGCATTGGTTCTGATGGCTGTGAGTATGAATCTGTGTGGTGTGTTAGATTGCGGTGATGGATTAATTGTGTAATGTCTTGCAAAGTTGAGATGCAAGTTGAGTGATTGTTGGTTTATTGGTTTACTGGTCCAGACACGTGCGGATCAGGAAGTTTGGTTAGCGGACTCAAGAGAAGTCCAAGATCCCGGGATAGTTTTGTATTTGTAATTGTCTTATCAATATTGTGGGTGTCCTGAAGTGCTATCGATGATTAACTTGTAATAGGGAACTTTGTGTGAATGCAGGAGTACGTCGCGGTAGAAAGCCTCAAGTACCGGGCTTGGACTACGGCAATTGAGCGATCAAAGCAGGTCGGGGGTCACAGCGGACACATTTTTTTGTAAGAGTGTTCTATTGATCATTTAGTGGACAGACAATTACTTGTTTTATGTAACTGTAAGTTATTGTGACTGTGTTAGGAGCAGTTACTTGGTTTAATAACTTTTGGATATACAGTTATTTGTAGTGCGAATGTGTGAGCGAGTGTACGAGGTGAAATTGTAAAGGCGGGTGAGCCGCTGCAAGGAGTGAGCAGTGACATCAGTGTGCGCCGCACTGGGATTGGTGGAAGTTCGTCCAAAGTCGAATATTGAAACTTGGGTTGCAAGTAATTGATTTTCATGATGAGATGTTTTAAGGTGTTGAAAGATGTGTGTAGAGGTGACACAGAGGTGGTGACTCGAGTAGGAGAAGAAGTGCCGCCAGAGGACACCCCGGCACATTATATGGCAACAAATGTAGGACTACATACTATAGTGTGGCTTCAAAATTGGCATAAAATTACTGAGAAGGAGGGAGAATTGGCTTTCCCTCGTTATGGATAATTTCGTATGGCAGTGTTGTATCAGCTGAGGGGAGTGATGGCTTCTCTGAAACCTCCGCCTAGACCAACACAATGTGAGGAATTAGATGCATGGATGAGAGCAGCAATAGCAAAGAGAAGAGAAGCTTCACAGGGAAGAATGAAGAAAACAATGAAGGCATATCAGGATGCCAGATGGGATGCACAGTTGAAGAGATGGAGAGTAGACACCATAGAGGGAGAACAATTGTATCCATTCAGGTTGTTAGAAGGAGGGTCTAGAGGAAAAAGTAAGACAGAAGAGGAAAGTGATACAGATGACAGTTTTCTTGATAGACTGCTAGCAGAACGTCCTCCACCTTGTGACTCTAGGTCGGAGCCAGAGCAGACACAGCAAACAGAGGAAATGTCAGGAGTGGGACGAATGGGTTCAGAGGATCAGACCACCGGAGTAAGAGGGAGTATTTCAGTGGGAACACGAATTCCAGGAGGGTCCGGAGGGATAGGGTACACAGATCATGAGCCAAATGAAACTGCGTATAACATGCAGTTACCAGAAGCTCTTTCAGTACCCATTACTATTGGACCAGTGGTTTCAATATATAAACCCAGAGAGAGAACAGGTGGAAATCTATAGCAAATAGGAGAAGGGGAAGAGAGTATATCTGGAGGGAGCCTTACAATAAGTGGAACGGGCATGGCTCAGATACCAGAGGAAGCAAGTACTCAACTGCCAGCTACAGTTGATCCATCGAGAATGGACAGTGGGTCAGAACGAAGGTGAACAGGAGGCTTTGGCAATCAGAATGTGGGTTCCACCGGTGAGGGACTCAATGATACAGAGAGATGAAATGGAGATGAAACATGAAGCAGCAAGGGTACTGTTTGGGCCACAAGTTGTGTGTGCAGGTAATCATTGGAGAAGTCGGAGTGTTGAGAGAGAAAATCGCCCAGTTGGGAGAATGGAGGAAAGTGGGGGTCCAAGGAGAACACAAAGTTTTGACAGGGAGGAATTGGGAAGTGAAAGGGCTCGGAAGGTGTTACAGGTTGCATTAAAGGCAAAATTGTTCGAAGTGGTGAGATTAAAAGCAGAAATAGATGAGGTGATTGAAGGGAATCTGCCATTGGACAGAATTGAGACATACGATCCAAGTGAACTGTTATTTATAGCTAAGGATGTTACTAGAAAGGCAAAGCGAGCTCATGATGCCTTGTCACAGTTGGCATGAAGGTATAAGGTGGACCTGACGAAAACCAAAATGATGCAGGGAATCTGCAGATTGAATTATACAGATAAGGAATTGGAAGAGAAGCGAACAACAGGATTAAAAGAACAAATTAGAGCACTGGTGGCAGGGATGCGAGCGTGGAAATAATTAGACAGATGGGAAGAAAAATGGGCCAAAAAGAAAGGCACCAAGAAAGGGATAGGAGATACTCAGCCTCCGGGTTGAGGGATGAGAACAACAGGAAATTTCCCTCTGAGAGAAGTACAAAATGGGGGGTATGCACATGTGCCATAGAGCAGTGGTGATTTGGCAGCATTCACTAATGATTTTCCTCCGCTGAGGGAAAAACCTGCTGACTGGTATAAACAATTAGACCGATTTGTCAAGATTTCAAAGGTGTTATGGATTGATTTGAATACCTTGTTTGATATAGTGGTTCCAGGTGATTTGTGGACTGCATGAAAAGTCGCCATTGATTGCCCCGCTGCAGAACCAGCTAGATATTCGGTGAATCATGGTCCTTTATCCAAGGTAATTAAGAAATACGAGCAAGTGATTACCTGGTTACAATCCAAGGTAGTTCCTCAAACTGTTGATTGGCTTAAAATCGATTGTACTACTCACGATCCTAAAGAGTCGGAACATGACTATTATGAGCGACAGTTAGTGGCTTTTAAACAGCAAAGTTGATTGGACACAATTGAGCAGAAAGATATGGGACAGTTTGTCTCAAAGTTCGTGCTGGGACTAAAATCTGATATTCGTTAAATGATACAGACACACTTGATATGTTGGCATAATAAGTCAGTTGACGAAATTCTGTGTTATGCAAAATACTGTAGTGATCAGGTGGAATCGGCACAAAAGAAAGTGAAAGATAAGTTGATGTTGGTGCAGTTGAGGAATGCCGAAAGACCCGATCTGATGCAAGGGGTTGGAGGAGCGATGGGTCGAGGTAGAGAAAGTGGCAGAGGAATGGGTCAACCAACGATAACCCAACCTGGACAGGGAAGAGGAAGGGGAATGGATGCAGGTACAGTAGGTGATTGGGTAGCGAATCAAAAGAAGGTCACTGCGTGTCATTTTTGCCACAAAATCGGGCATTGGAAGCACGAGTGTCAATTGAATCCAGCAAATCAAATCCAGCATGAGGGAGAGGGACAGATGCCTGAGACTTTGAACATCATGACTAGACCTTGGTCCATGTATGGGGAGGATATGAGCGGCAAATGCAGATAACTCAGCCTCCAAGAATACCTACAAATATTCAGGTGTATCATGAAATGCCATATTTTGAAATCCAAGACAGATTTGACCGAACTCAAGATCCTCATGAGTGTCAGAGTGGGGTGCAGGAAGAATGCACTTTGGGTGCGGCCTTAGAGGTAGATCAGAGTGGACCATTTGTAGAAACAGAGGTGAATGGATTAGGCCTGGGTGGTAAATTCCTTTCGCTCGTGGAATTTGTGGAATTTGGGTAATTTTGCGTTCTGCGGAGAGTGCGAAATTGCCAAAATTGCAGCGATCCATCGCTTCGCGGAATTTTTTGCTTGTTCGTGCTTTCAAAATGCGTGATATTTCTCCCCGAGCATGCAAACAGCGTTCGTGAGCAGGAAAAAAGCATCGCGAACAAGCCATTCTGCGTGTTCGTGGAATTTTTGCGTGCTCGCAGAGATTTTTTACCGTTTTGTGGAGCTTTGCGTAGCGCGACTATGCAAATTCCGCCCACCCCTAGAATGGATATTCTGTTACCTTTTTATTAGACACTGGAGCTGCGCGCTCCACAGTAAGAACGGAAGTGGTTCCAAATTTATCTCTTTCAGGAGAATCGATCCAAGTAGTGGGAGTTACCAATCAGAGACTGACTCACCTGTTGACAAACAAGTTACCTGTGAGAATAGGACCATTCGAAGACAGACACCAATTTGTAGTGTGCAATTCAAACCCAGTCTGTCTATTTGGGCGAGACCTTTTGTGTAAGCTAAATTGTACCATCACTTGCACTCCGAGGGGTGTGGAGTTGCAAACCTGTGATGATGATGCAGATATTAAATTGGCCACTATGAACTTTTGTGCAGAAATATTCGCGGTTCTCACTACAGAGGAGTTACCACATGACTTGAGAGACTCAGGGGTATATTCACAAGAATGTGTCATAACTACCACAAGAGTAGTGTAACGCAACTTTCAATATCGCAGCCCATTGCGGGAAAATAACCCTGTGTCAACGTCGGTTTCACAACAAGGCAGTAACATGCGATAGCAATCAGATAACGCAGACAATATCAGCGTCTAAATCAATGCCACGCCGCAAAAATGCGGAATGTGAACGCAAAAAAACATGCGATGAGGCCAATCGTGTACAGAAATCAGCGAAGACCAGCCACAGGCGTGCAAAGCCCACACGTCTGGAGGAACAATGCACTATAAAAGCAAGAAAAAAATGCCACAAAACAATTCAAACTGCGTAGCAACATGGATGCACCGGGACCGAGTGCAGAGTACAAGCCGAACACCACAAGGCCCACGGCGGACCAGCCAGGAACCTCCCGTCCAGGGAAGGGCAAGGACAAGAGGAAGAGGAAGACGGGGTTCAGTCCGCAGGAAGACCAGATCATCGTCATGGAGGTGACCAAACACCATCAACAACTGTTCAGCACCTCCACTGCGGCACTGGCAAACCAAACAGAAATATGGTAGGCAATCATCACCAACGTCAATGCAGTCGGAGTGTCAAGGAGGTCACTGGAGGACGTCAAGAGGCGCTGGCATGATCTGAAAAGGCAGACCAAATATAAGCTCTCCACCAACAGGGAGGCAGCAACGGCGACCGGAGGTGGGCCTCCTGCGACACAGGAGGAGCTGGATGAGCTGGCCACAGTCAGCACTGAGGAGACGGTGGCAGGATTGGGGGGCCTGAACACAGCACGATATGACCTGACACAACAGCAACAGGGTGAGTTATGACCAGCGACGAGGGGACAGGGGGAGATGGGCACAATGGCACACATGCACAATCAAGTCTAGCACACTGCACACCCACAATGACCGTGAAACATGTCCCTGATTGGCTTGCCACACTGCAGTACACATAGAAATTCCAAGTAGGCCCCCACCCACAATGTGCACAGAGGGCCCGCCTATCACCAACATCACAACTGACCCATGCACATGTGCTGAATCCAGCAGAGCAGCGGCTCTGTGACCCAAACTGACTATGCAAGTAACACTGCATGTCCGATAGCATGGCAGCAGCCCCAAAAAATGACATGGCCCATGAATCGACATAGAGGTAGCCCAGTGCGGATCACATCCATAAAGGAGCAGGTCACACTCTGACATGTCCACGTGCACCCACAACCCATGCCCTACGAAACACGCAGCAGACGAACAATGCACCAGGCTACAAAATCTGTCCGAGAGCACATGTGAACCAAGTCAAAAGCAAATCAGGCCCTGATAAGCACACAATTCTAAGGCACTCCGCCTCTAAGGGAGAAGGCCACTTGAAATCAGAGCTGCAGGGGCATCTCCCTCACAATGCAGCACACACACTGCAATCACAGGACATCAGCAACGACGGCAATGTGGTAAAATGTGCAACACCAGCACCACAGGACAGAGCTCACAACAGGTTCCGCTCATGCGTAGTGTCTGTCCACTCACATCTGGCATTGCCTGACACAGTGTGATGATAATGAAGGGGTACTACCACACATCCGTCATGTATTGGGAAAACACACTTACTGCCATCAAATAGCCAGCTACTCCCAAACAGTCACAATGTACATTGGCATGCAGTCTGAATGTAAATATCTGAAAATCAACAACATGCATGTGAAACTCTGTTAACCTGCATCTCCACTTAACATTTCAGAGGGATAACAATCACTACCTACTGCAGAGCAGAACACAAACCCCATCATTGATGATGTAGGCGACAACCTGCACATATGTCAAGATACCCTCCAAGGGATACTGGACAGCCTCTGCACCCCACCCCAGGAGCAGGGCAGGCCAGCTGCCTCGACGTGACCCCACCACCTGTAAAGACCACACAGCAGGAAACACACACCACCATGGCCGTCTCCCAGGATCCCCACGAACAATACATGGAGCACATACAACGTGTGTGGTCTTTCCAGGTGTAGTTGGCTGAACAGCTGCGGGTGGGTTTCAAGTTCATGGGTGTCTGAGTCCCATCAGGGACCACATACAGTCCCTATCTGACACCCCCTGTCCTCACCATGCTCAGCCACAGATGACTGCAGCGGGAACATCGACACACACAGCTCCGACCCCTGATGTGTCCGTGGCACGCAGTGATGCTGCCCCATCACCTTCGCAGTCTGATGTGTCAGTGGCACACAGTAATGCAGCCATCACCACGCCACACACATCAGACACAGAACCCGTATCAGGGGAGTACGAAGGGGATGTGAACTACTGTGTGGTTGGCCCACCACTGGACCCACCACTGGGCTTCCATGTGATGTGGGCTTGGATGGCCATGACCAGCCCCAGCTCCCTCAATCACCTGAATGTGAATAAAACATTCTAAATCACACAGATGTGTCATCACTATGTTTACTCACGTATGGAGTTGTGTCTGGATGTAGGAACAATGTTTGCACATGGAGGTACACCCTGGTAACTGACATCTATGGGCATGTGCATCCCTGAGACACATGGCCAATTGGCTGACTGTGAAGGTGAGTACTAGCTGTGTCCCCATTGCACATCAACATCAATCTCACAAACCCCAAAGTAGGCACTGTCCATGTACTGAATAGGGCTGTGTGTAGGACTGACCCAAACGAAAGCAGGCCAGGAGTGGTGTCCTACACCACATGTGACACAAGAAGTTCACGTCGCATACCTACTCACACACAGCTGGGTGGACACATTCTGTTGTAATATATGACATTGCTCTACATGGTCAGAGGATGGACACCATACTCACATTGCTGTAGTCACATAAGTGCACATGATGTCCAGCACCAATCTAAAAACACTGTCTGGCTCACAGAGGTGGAGCTTGCCAAAGGGACATCCCCCCATTGCACAAGCATCAGTAAGTTCCTCCCTGTGTAGGGACGATGCTCATTGTGGCACACGAGTGGACAATCCAAGCAACACACCTCACAGTTAGACACCAGTGGAGTTGCATTGACTGTATTGGCATGTGCGTGTCAGTACGGACGAGGCAATGGCCACAACAGGCAGGGACATGCTTGAAACACTTACACGCATCATAGGTACATGTCGAGGTTCAGGAAATGTTGGTGCTAAAATGGGCATCATTTATCACGTATGGCAATGCGCTCAGTCCACCTTGCCTTGCTGGATGAGTCATGTTTTGTTTGTTGTCTGTCCATTGCCCCGTGTGAGGGGGCACGACTCCCTGCCCATGGGATCTGCATGCTGCTCTGCCTCCAGAGTGCGCCGATAGTCTGCTCTGCTGACGGTGATCAGGTGTGAGGGTCTGACAGGTTCACATGTCGTGCTAGATTGCCATGTGTGTGCTCTCCCCCAGCAGAGTGTCCGAATTGGCAACTTTGCCAAACGACGCTGTGTTGCACTGAGCATGGACCTGCATCACCTTGCACAGGTGGTTGTACACAGGCATTGTACCACGCACATGCGGCCAGAGCCTGGACAAAGGCAGACATATTCCATGTTGTGGTGGGATGTTTGAGCAATCCACACAATGCAAAAATTTGTTGGGATATGTGCTGTGGATGGCAATCGGATGTGGCTGCAGGAACGTAGTTACTCGTCCATGAATGCCCGTGCAGCTTCATGTGCAATGTGTTCCAATAGTACGTCATTGTCGTGTTCAAGGAACACCAGGGTGAGCCAATCCATTAATTGGTCCGGGCAGGTGTGCTCAGCCCACGCCGTTTCACCAATTCTCATCACAGCCCAATAGGGGAGCACCTCGATGTGGTCACTGCACACGAGGATTTGTGCAATCTCCCATGCACAACTACCAATACATATGCAGTATGTCAGGGCATCCAATGCACGGCTGTCTTGGTTACACTCCTGTTCATGAGCCAAAAGGGGGCGAATGTGCATGTTTGGCAGTGGAACCAGGGTTGGACGCAGGTGACATAGGCAAGGCGGAAGCTGAGCCGGTAACTGATCCGCAGCACTGCCAATGGCACTGCGCCCAGTAAATGCAGCATACATGCACGGTACTGTTCCACGTGACGGGGGTTGTGCATGTGCCCGGTGTGGCCTGCCATTGTGTTGGTGCATCTCATGGAACCGGCACTCTTCTGAACTGCGGCAGTTGTGTGGAGGATATGCCACAGCTCTGAGCAATGATTCAAATGTGTGTGCAATGTTGGGAAGAGTGGCTTTCTGATTCCGTGTGTGTCAAGGGCATCCCATGCATGGGTACCACAGGCAGGGGCTTCTGTGTGTGGGGTGTGGATGAGTCAGATAGTTCCTTTGTGGAATGCATGGTGTGGTAGTCGTACCCGTATGCCATGGCATCTCTCTCAGGGTGTTCCAGGTGTGTTCTGGACCAAAGTCAGAGGTGCAGGTGTCCTCCTGCCTTCTGCATTGGAAGAATGGAGCTTTCATCCCTCATGTTTGTCTGACAACTACTAGCATCTTAGGAATGTGATGTGGATTTGGCGCTGAGATTGGGACCCGGCCTAGGGCTCATGGTGAATGGATGGCGATACACTCACACATGTTGGCATGTGGAGCCAGGTGGCCGAGAGGCCTTCCGCTGCTTGTGCAATCTCACTCCGTCTCTCTCCCTCGCTCTCTCCCTCGCTTTCCTTTGGTGGGCACATGGCACACCTTCTCCTGCTATGGATTGTCCAGTGAGAAGCCTCTAGGACTCATCCTAAGGGTTTTCCCTGCTTTTTTTTGTATGGTGTTTTGTGTTGTGATTGCATTGCTGTTTGACTGAGTCTCCATTTCCTGGCCACGCAGGTCTGTTGAATTTCCTGCTTATGCAACATCAGGCAAAATGTTTGTATTGGGATTCGTGGTGTTGGTGTGCAGTTTCATTGTCCGGGGTTGGGGGTTGTCCGGCGGGGGGAGGTGGGGTGTTGCAGGCCTGGGTGTGGTGTCGGTTGGTGTTGTGGCACTCTTGGGTATCCGGGCCGCATGATGGGTGACTCCATGGCATCTGTTGCCCTTCCGATGTGGCCCTGGGCTGGTCTCCTTTTTGTGGTGCTGGCTGCCGTCCGACTTAACACCAGGTCAGAGCAGGTGTAGATTTCCTGGTGCTAACGTGTTCTTATCGCCTATCTGGGTGGTTGTTGAGAATGTTGAGGAGTGGTGTTGTCACGGCTTTTGGCACAGGAACGCCTACTCTGCATCTCATTAGCGATAGTTGCGGGGATCCCTTGTGGCGATGTTTTTTTGTGGCTGCTATCGCGGGTAAACTGGTGCTGTGGGCTGTTTGCACCAGCTTGTGAATGGGGAGGTAAATTTATCACGACTTTGGCTGCGATAAAGTGCCGATAATTCGGCGACAGCTCCTTGTGAATATGGCCCTCAGTTTCTGCGAAAGTGTGGGATTTCACGGGTGAGGAGACAGGACTGATTCGAGGGGTTAAACCTGTTAGGATACATATCAAACAAAATGCTGAATTTCCACGAACTCTGCATATAAATCAACTCCATAAACTGTGGCTGGAATAAGACCTGTGATCGAATCTATGATTGTACAAGGCATTCTCAAAGAGATCAGAGGAAGTCCCTGCAACTCACCTATAATGGGACTGCAGAAGCCTAGTGGCATGTACAGAATAGTGCAGAATAAAGCAGGATTTGCGCAGGGTCAATAAAATCGTGATCCCATGTTGTTCTGTACCGAATCCAGCTGTTCTATTGTTTCAGATACCATGTGAAGCAGAATGGTTTACAGTCATAGATTTATGTCAGGCATTTTTCTCTATACCGTTGCATGAAGACAGTCAGTTTTTATTTGCATTTAGGAAGGACGATGTGTTAACGTGGTGTCGTATCCCTCAAGGGTATACAGAATGCCCCTCTATCTTTAGTTAGAGTCTTGAAGGGCTGGTGATGCCTCAGAGGTCAGTCCTAGTTCAGTAAATTGATGACCTTTTGGTGCTTCAGACACTGAAGATGCTTGTAGGATCGACACTGTGACTTTGTTGAATCATTTGGTAGAGAATGGACACAAAGTGTCCCCAAACAAACTTCAGTATTGTCTGACTGAAGTTCAGTATCCAGGTCACCGGATTGAGAAGGGAAAACTAAGAGTGTCACCAGATCGCATAGAGATGATTCTGCAAATGGGAACTAACTCCAAAAACACAAAAAGAAGTCCACATGTTTTTGGGAATGGTTGGCTATTGTCGACAGTGGATCCCAAATTGACTTGAAAGGACATTAGTGATCCAGTACCAAGGGATAACGATTGCTTGGGAGCCTTCCACATGCTGAGAGAGAGCCTATGTCATGCTCCATCTCTGGGAATGCCAGACTATAACAAAGCGTTTTCACTCTTTTGCTGTGAGAAGGAGGGAGGTGCGTTAGCGGTCCTTGTACAGACACATGGAGGTGCTCGTAGTCCAGTAGACATATGGAGGTGCTCGTAGGCCAGTAGCTTACTTTTCAGCTACGCTAGATCCAGTAGCTTCTGCATTGCCCGGATGTCTCAAATCTGTTGCTGCAACAGGTATCACCATTGAGAGATGTGAAAGCATAGTGATGGGTCATCCACTTATCGTTTATGTGCCACATTTAGAAGAATTGTTAATGACAAGAACCAAGACACAGTATCTAACAAATAACAGACTTACAAAGTATGAGCAGGTTATAGTGGCTTCCGAAAATGTTACACTGAGATGCTGTACCACCTTGAATCCTGCCACATTGTTACCTGTTCTGCAAGAGGAAGAAGAGGATTGTGAAGAGCATGACTGCTTAGATATTACTAAGCTATCTACCAAACCCCACCTGACATTGTTGATGAACCTCTACCTGAATCTGATTTGATCCTTTTTGTTGATGGTTCATGTTTAAGAGACAATGAAGGGTGTTTGAGAGCAGCGTTTGCTCTATGCACCATCTTGGGGGTGGTGGAAGCTGCCTGTTGGAAAAGAGTATACTCAGCTCAGGTGTCCGAATATATTGCTCTGATACGTGCTTGTTTTTTGTTACAAAAGGAAATAACTACGCTGATGAAGTAGCTTGTTTCTGTGCTATACATGTTTGTGTTTTCAATGGAGAATATGTAGGAGAGAGCACAGAAGAGACCAAGCTCAGCATGATGATAGCTGTAGCCGATACTTGGGATGAAGTAAAGTGGCTGCACGATGAGGTCTCAGAGGAGGAAGCTGCATCATGGGTTAGAGCAGGCTGTGAAAGGAGAGAAGATGACATTTGGGTGTCAACTGATGACAGAGCAGTACTACCCAATTGTTTATTGAGCCCAATGGCAAGGCAGATTCACGGAGCAGTTAATCTTGGGAGAGATGCCATGGTGCGAGTGTTTCGGCAAACTTGGTTTAACACACAATTTCGCGTGAGTGCTGAAGCAGTGGGTCACAGGTGTGCTATTTGTCAACAAATGAATGTTGGAAAGAGAACTGTGGTTGCGATGAGTCACATTGGAAGATCAGGAGGTCCTTTCAATAGGATACAGCTGGACTTTATTGAGATGCCGAGGTGCAATAGGCTAAGATATGTTTTGGTGGTGAATGAATGAATGAATTCGGATTTCTAAAGCGCGGGTAGCTGCCCTGAGGCGTCCAAGCGCTAAGCATATCTCTGAAGTTTGAGTAAGGAGGAAGGCAGATTCAGTACCATGGTTATGTGGTGAACAGGAGCGTTTTCAGCTGTTTGCGAAAAGAGAGAATGTCGGGGTTTGATCTGAGATGCTGGGGTAGGGCGTTCCACTTTTTAGCCACATTGAAGGAGAAAGAGCGGCCTCCGGATCTTGATTTCTTTGTTTGCGGTACAATGGCTAGATTTGCAGAAGTGGAGCGCAACTGTCTGGTGGGTATATAGGGTGTGATGAGAGGGAGGTTGATGGTCGGGCCTTGCGACCAGAAAGTCTGGTGTGCGATGCAGAGTGATTTGAAGTCTACTCTTTCCTTTACAGGGAGCCAGTGCAGTTTCCTCAGTCCGGACTTTACTGAGGATCTGCGAGGGATTTGTAAGAGTGTTCTGGCTGCGCAGTTCTGTATTAATTGTAGTTTGCGCAAGGTGAAGTCGGGAGCTCCGAGATATAATGCGTTTCCATAGTCCAGCCGCGATTGGATCAGGCCCAGGACTACGGTTTTTCTTGCTTCAAAGGGGAGTAGAGGCAAAATCTTCCTAATGACTCTCAGGATACCAAAACAGGTGGCAGAAAGTTTTGTAGCCTGTTGGTCAAAGGACAGGGACCTGTCGAGCCAGACACCAAGGCTCTTAATGGCGTCTTTGGGTGTTGGGGCCGGACCTAGGCTGGTGGGCCAGAGATTGTCTATGGTCGATGGTAGAATGTGACCCAGGAGCATGAGCTCTGTCTTGTCTCCATTAAGTTTGAGACAAGACTTGGTCATCCAGCATTTGACCGTATCCAGGCAGCCTGCAAGATCTACATTTGCCGACGTACCGCCCGCCTGTGCCAGGGAGACCACCAGCTGGGTATCGTCCGCGTAGGTAATGATCTTGATACCGAACGGACGGACGATCTCAGCCAGTGGCCTCATGTAGACGTTAAATAACGTCGGGCTCAATGAAGATCCCTGTGGGACCCCACATCCCAGAGGCTTGCTGGAGGAAGTGACATTGCCCTCAAACACCTGGAAGGATCTTTCACTCAGGTAGGACTTGAGCCACTCCAGAGCTCTGTCAGATATTCCGGTGTCCAGGAGACGCCGCAGAAGGATACCGTGGTTAACGGTATCAAATGCGGCGCTCAGATCGAGGAGGATGATTGCCACCGATCCTCCCCGATCTAAGATTCTCCTGGACTCCTCTGTGACTGCCAGCAGTGCCGTCTCGGTCCCATGCTTGGGGCGGAAGCCAGTCTGGGATGGGTCGAGAAGTTGGTGTTGTTCGAGAAAAGTTGTTATTATGCTATTTATATGTTTCTCCAGGATCTTGGCTGCCCAAGGCAGCAAGGAGATCGGGCGGTAATTGTTGAGGTTCTTGGTGTCAAGATTTGGTTTTTTAATCAGGGCCCTCACCATAGCCTGCTTCCATGCTGCTGGTACTATGCTGGTGGTAATCGAGGTGTTGAGTACTTCAAGCAGTGTGGGGAGGATAGTTTGAAACGCCGAGACTAGAACATATGGGGGTGCTGGGTCTCTAGGGGAACCCGACTTCACCTGGCGCATGAGGAAAGTGAGGTGATCTGCCTGCAACTGGGGGAATTCCGCCAACACCGGGGGGTGATTGGGTGGGTAATCTGCCTGCAACTGGGGGGATTCCGCCAACACCGGAGGGTGATTGGGTGAGTGGATTTGAGGGGGACAAGGGGCTGCTTTAATCAGAGCAGTCTGGTCTGTAGAAGGGAAGGATGAGTATATAAGGTTAATTTTCTGAGAGAAGAAATTAGCCAGGTCTTCACAGCGGAGCTCTGGGTTCTCCGTTATAGACGGGGGTGTGGGGAGGGTGATGAGGCTTTTTACTATTTTGTATATCTCTTTTGAGCTGGAGCTAGCCTCTGCAATCTGGTTGGAGTAGTATGAGGATTGCGCACTTTTTATGTCTTTTTTGTATGACCTGATGGCGTCTCTGTAGATAGTTTTATCTATTTCCGCGTAACCTAGTCGCCATTTACGTTCCAGTCTCTTGCAAAAACGCTTTTTCTCCCTTAGTTCGGTGGAGTACCAGGGAGCTGAAGTTCTGGATCTTTTAAAAACTGTTTTCTTCAGGGGGAGCGTGGCGTTTAGGGAACTCAGAATCCATTCATTGAATGTTTCATTGGCCTGTGAGGGAGTCTGACCGATTGAAGGAATGGATTTTTGTAATTCTGGGGTCCACTGGGCCAGCGGTATTTTAGACCAAATTCGAGTTTCTTGGACAGTGGGTGTAGGGGGTATAAGTTTCTCTGTTGTCCAGAGCAACGGGACTAAGGCATGGTCTGTCCAGGGAAGTGCTATGGGGGGACGAGCCTTCAAATGTGTGCAGTTGCTGAAAACTGGATCCAGCAAGTGGCCTTTCGTATGCGTAGGAGATGAGACCAGCTGGAGCAGCTGCAAAGCAGAGAGGTCCCTACTTAGTTTGTTGGCGATGGAATTATTGGGGTCGTCAAAGTGTATATTGAGATCACCCAATAACGTGTAGTTGGAGGGCGATAGGGCCAGATCGGCGACTAGTGGTGGCAAAGTTTCATAAAACTGTTTGGGAGTGCCTGGTGGACGGTATATAAGAGTCCCGGAAAAGCTCAAATTGGGAGAGAAATCCAAAGTAAAGGACATACTTTCACATTCCGGAAAGGGGTTGGGAGTGCAGCGACAGGTAAAACAATCTTTAAAAATGATGGCTAGTCCGCCCCCTCTGTCAAGTTCCCGGTCCAGTCTTACAATTTGATATTCCTGCCCCAGGATTTGGACCAACTCGGGGTCAGAGTGAGGGGTTAGCCAAGTCTCCGTTAGAAAGAGAGCGTCTGGTTTTTCCTCTTCGATTAATAGGGAAATCTCTGTGCAGTGTCTAGGAAGAGACCTGCAGTTCAGCAGGAATAGTCGAAAAAGTTGTTGGTTAGGTGTAGAGGGTTTAGGTTTGAGGTGAATTTTGCAAACCTTGCATTGGGACGGTAGGTCTAGCGGGCCATATTTATGAGCGCAGGGCAGGATTCCCTGAGAGCTGATGGTTCTGAGTTCCTCGGAGGCATAATACCGAGTTTGCGTGACGAGAGAAGTAGGGGTTATGGCCCCTGGTCCCGGCCCGTCGCGGACGGGCGCAGACGGGCTTGCCTTAGGCGCGCCTTCGGCGCGCAAACGGCGTGCCCGCTGCGCTCGTCCGCTGCGCTTCCTAGAGTGACACATTTTTATATGATTGGGGTATGACGCTAGGGGCGTGGCCTGAGAAGGGGGCGTGGCCAGCAAACTCGCCGGTAATGTCGGCGTGGTGCTTGTTTTTCCTCGGCGTGGGTCCACTGCGCGCTGGCAGGGAGATGTGCACAGGTGAGAGTTAAAATCACAACAAATTTTCAATTTTAAAAGAAGAAATTAGCAGCAAATCGCCTACTCCCGGCTTCCGCCTCAGGAGATATGTAATCTAAGGGCGCTGGTGATCAGCGTTCCTTAAATAGGGCGGTCAGGGGGCGTGGCCTGAGAAGGGGGCGTGGCCAGCAAACTCGCCGGTAATGTCGGCGTGGTGCTTGTTTTTCCTCGGCGTGGGTCCACTGCGCGCTGGCAGGGAGATGTGCACAGGTGAGAGTTAAAATCACAACAAATTTTCAATTTTAAAAGAAGAAATTAGCAGCAAATCGCCTACTCCCGGCTTCCGCCTCAGGAGATATGTAATCTAAGGGCGCTGGTGATCAGCGTTCCTTAAATAGGGCGGTCAGGGGGCGTGGCCTGAGAAGGGGGCGTGGCCAGCAAACTCGCCGGTAATGTCGGCGTGGTGCTTGTTTTTCCTCGGCGTGGGTCCACTGCGCGCTGGCAGGGAGATGTGCACAGGTGAGAGTTAAAATCACAACAAATTTTCAATTTTAAAAGAAGAAATTAGCAGCAAATCGCCTACTCCCGGCTTCCGCCTCAGGAGATATGTAATCTGCTGGGTTGGTGGTGTGTACCTTTTCACCTTGGGTTGAGGCATATCCAACTAGACGATGTGACAGTCTCACAGTGTCAAAACTACTCTTAAGGGAACTGATACTGCATTTCGGATTTCCGACCTCAGTGGAGACAGATAGGGGAAAACACTTCCATAATGAAATCAGGAAATTGTTGTGTACAGCTTTGAATATTGATCAGAAATTGCACTGTAGTAACAGGCCTGAGGCTTCTGCTCTTTTAGAGAAGATAAATGGCACAATAACGGTGAGGGTGTCAAAAGTTTGTTCGGTAACCTCATTGAAAGGGCCAGATGCGCTGCCATTGATGTTGATGAGTCTGCGTAGTAGTAATGATAGAAGGATAGGGCTCTCTTCCCATACGTTGCCAGCTACAGCATTGATAAACATCACAGATGATTTGGTATTGGATTATTGTAGGGGACTGGCTGATGTGGTTAATTCTGTGTCTCACCAGGTCGAGGCTGCGACTGCATCCACCTCGAGAGACCTGCTGCATGATCTTAACCCTGGTGACTGGGTGCTGGTTCAAACGCACATGAGGAAGAGCTGCCTTGATGCTCGCTGGCGAGGACCATACCAGGTGATTTTGGTGACAAGTACAGCTGTGAAGTGTGGAGGATTAACAAACTGGATTCACTCTTTGCATACTCGTCGAGTGTCAGAGCCTGTGGAGGAAACGACTCCCCTTGTCCAAAGAAGAGCGACTGAGAATGCAATAGACAATGAAGGAACAGGTCAGGGTGTGAGCATTTGTGATGAGGCAGAAGAATCAACGGAGCAAGAAAGAAGAGATCAAGCTGTTCCAGAGTTGAGTTCAGAATCTGAAATAGACGAGATTGCAGAAGTGAACCTTGAACCAGATCAGAGTGAGCGGCCTGCTGCAGTAGGATCAGATCGAAAGGAAGAGAGGAGAGCAGGTGCTGAAGCAGAAAAGTGGCTGACAAGAAAAGAAAGGCTAAACATAAGGCTTGCATCTGAGAAAAATCTCGCTCCAATTCCTGAAACGTCTGAATCAGATCAAAGTGAAACCGAAGAGAGACTGGATGGTCTAAGACGATCCAGAAGAGAGAGGGTACCGTCTCAAAAGTACGCATCTCCAGAGACACATACCTGGCTGCAGATGTCGCCGAATGGATGAGGAACAGCCGACTGAAGCTGAATCGGACAAGATGGAGGTCCTCATCCTCGGCTCCACCCCTTCAGCCTTGGACGACTCCTGGTGGCCGACAACACTGGCAACAGCCTCAACACCCATCGACCACGCACGCAACCTAGGGGTCATCCTCGACTCCACCCTCCCCATGACTAAGCAGGACAATGCCATCTCCTCATCCTGCTTCAACACCCTCCGAATGCTCCGCAGGATCTTCAAGTGGATCCCCACTGAAACCTGAAGAACAGTCACCCAGGCCCTTGTCACCAGCTTGCTAGACTACGGAAATGCCCTCTACGCAGGAACGTCGGCCAAGCTCCTGAGACGGCTGCAACGCATCCAGAACGCCTCTGCACGTCTCATCCTCGACATCCCCCGCCAAAGCCACATCACACCCCACCTGAGAGACCTGCACTGGCTCCCCGTCAACAAGAGGATTACCTTCAAGCTCCTCATCCACGCACACAAAGCACTCCACAACACCGGACCAGCATACCTCAACAGATGACTCAGCTTCTACACCCCCACCCGCCAGCTCTGCTACACCGGCCTCACCCTCGCCACAGTCCCCCGCATCCGAAAAACGACCGGCGGCGGCAGATCTTTCTCCCACCTCGCCACCAAGACCTGGAACACCCTCCCCACCAACCTACGGCAGACCCAAGACCTACTGGCCTTCAGACGACTCCTCAAGACCTGGCTCTTCGATCAGTAGCAGCAACCCCCCTCCCCCAGCGCCTTGAGACCCTCATGGGTATGTAGTGTGCTTTACAAGTGACCTGATTGATTGATTGATTGATTGATTGATTGATTGATTGATTGATGCAGAGACGGAGGAATTCCGGGAGGTTGGGAACTGGCACAGTGAGTTACGGAGGGGACACCCTATCGATTGATATTCAGTTGCTGCCTGGAGTTGAGGCTTTCGGAGGCCGAACACTGACAGTCCCTGATCCACCAAGGCTGAGTGGTTTGTGATTTTTGATCCTCAACCAGGTTGCTTTCCCTACTTTTGTTCGACAGCCCACTGCACAGGAGCTGGGAGAAATTTGTGCAGAGGTTCTGCTGCTTGTTCTTACCATACTTGGATCTAATATCATTATTGATGAAGCTTGAACTGTGAAAGAAGAACTTGTTAGGCTTTAGAAAGAAGATAACCTAGACCCAAGTGGAAGGAGTTTTAAAATTAGGGATTTTCAGTAGAAGAAGAACTGAGGGCTAGGGCTGACTACATCTCTACAATAGGCTTAGCACTATTGGACTGAATATTGCAACGATCGAATGGACAAGGAAAATAAAAGGACATTGTAAATAACAGGATAAGGCAAAGAAAAGAAAAAAAGAGACTTTTGTTTATTTCGTTTGCACCTAAAGACCAATCAATGGTTCAAAAATTGAATCTGGAAACTCAGGACGCAAGCAGAAATGCATAATTGGTACCCTTGTTGCTGTGGTACTGATTGTCATAACTGTGGTGATTGTTACATCTTTGGTTGAGTCTCAAAATGCTGAAGGGAAGGGGGAGCAGGCGACACTTACACCACCTGTCTCAGATTTAGAAGGTTGTGCATTTGCAAAAGATAGAGAGATGATCAGGGAAACTAGTTGGATGTTACACGTAGATTTTGTCAAAAGGTGATTTCACGCTGAATGCATATGCTCGTTTGTGTTGTGAGTATGTTGATACAATGGAAGCGAAAGACTGTTAAGTGTGTATGCAACTGCCAGCATCAGTAGAAGAAGGCATTCATCATTTACCTGTGACGTGCGGCATTACATGTAGTGTATTATTGAGCATGTTTTATAGTAAGGCACATTTTGAGTACTACTTCTCAAATTATGATATGGTACCCTCAGAAGTTCCAGTGCTTAAGTACCTAAATAAAAATTATTCCTATAAGGAAGTAGAGAGGATGTCTAAGTATTTTGTGCCTACTATTACCTTAGATACATGATATGCCCATAGACATAATTTCACCTGCATGTTATTTGACATCGAAAAGAAGTTTGTGGATCAGATAGAAGATCGGCATAGGCAGACCTTATTTAGACCAGATCCGAAACATAAGGTTATTCCATGGACACAGGGAAAATTAAATCATAAGGCAAAGGGAAGTTCTGGTCCAATAGCTTTAGACTTCAAGCAAAAAGGGAAACTGCATTAGACACCTGTCAACATATTATGACAAGATATTTGTGGGTGAGAGTGATTGTGAACACATTTTCCTGATTGAGGAGTTGATTAGAAAGGCGCTATTGGATAAATTAAGGATAGTGCCAAATGAGTATTTTGTGTGTGGAAAAAATGCTTATGTGAAACTGCCTAAGAATTAGTATGGTAAATGTTACTTGGCTGTGGTATTTCCCAAAATCTTCCATATAGATGAATTATGGCCTTTGGAAGGGAAAAGATCTCACAGAGGAAAACGTGGTGTAAGTGCGGGAGAAATTGTCGGGGATGTATTTGGAGCCATGATACCTAGGGGGTCATTAGGATGGCGGGCGGACTTTGTCCGCCCGCCATCCTCTCGGGGAATGTGACCGCCCGCCATCGGTGCGGGGGTCCCGTTGATGGTATTAGGATGCGCCCGCCACACTGGCAGGCACATCCTGCATACTTGACATTGAGGCAGGCGGTGCTCTCAGCACCGCCCGCCACAATGACAAGAAGGCATGTCGTGCACTTCCATGCACAACGTGGCAGGCACGCGCGGTGCCTGCCATTTTGTGCATGGAACTGCAGGGGGTGTCATAGCTACCACCCATGTGCACCCCCCACCCCCCAGAATCCCTGGGGGCCCGCTACGGGCCCCCAATAGCAAAAACCGCCTGCCTAGTAATATGGATGGCAGTGTCTACCAGACACCGCCACCATATAAATTGTTCCGCCCCGTAGGCAATCGGGCAGATTGCCTACCTGCAGAAAACCGGCGGACGGTCTTCCCGTCCTCCGGGGTCTCCCCCGCCATGGTAATGTGGCGGGGGAAAATTTGCAGGGGCAGAGGTTTTTGGCAATCCGCCCATTATCCTAATGAGCCCCCTAGTGTGGGTGTGATTTTGAATGATGTGAAAATTAGAAAGTTGGCAACATTGGTGGATAAGCTCTCTATAAATACGGCCCAAATTCTATTACTTGTTGATGGGAAGATGGTTCCAATAAGGGCTATGATTCTTCAAAATTGTCTTGCTTTTGATGTGTTATTAGCAAAAGCCGGAGGAGTCTGTAAATTATTGAAAGTTCAACAGTGCTGCACGTATATTCCTGACAGTAGTCGGGATATAAAGAGGTACATTAGGACATTTCAGACATTCATCAAGATTTACAGGATCTGGTTGCAGATGGACTCTGGGAACAAATTGGTAAGGGATTTGGAAAGGTTGGAAGCTGGTTTGGAAGTCTGGGACAAGGAATAATGGGATAAATCTTGAAACCTATCATAATAGCTCTCATTTGTATAATTGTACTATTGGTTGAAATGCACTCACATGTATTTTGTCGTTTGCAGTGCTTTATAATTAATAAGATGCATTTATTCACGTTATAGTAGCACTAAATTGTAGTGTGCATATTCAAGTAGGATTTTACATGTATTAGAGCCACTTATAATTCCTGTATGTGTATTGTGGAGGATGAAATTATATTTGTGCAGTGTATACAGTGTTTAGTTTAAGTTGCCTGAATTGTAGGCCCAAACTTTAAGTTGTTTTGAGTTTTGTTTCTCCTTGGTTGCTCAAGAAATAATTCAATGAATCCTTTTTGTGCTCGAAGACAGTGTGCAGGTGCAGGGATTTGGCCTTGTTATTCTTAGATTTAAGGAGATACCCGGAATGTCTTTAAAGAAGTCTGGAAGGCGAGAGGGGAGGACTCCTTTTGTGCCTGACCTATCTGAAACCCAAGGCCACTGGAAGACGAAGAAAAATGTATTAAAGCTCCTGTGGAAAGCTACTGAAAATGCTGCAATTGAAAAGGTTCATCATGTGACGTATTGTGGGTTGAACATTGTCTTTTTGTATGATGCGCAGGGACAGATTCTGGAGTCTTATGCTTATTTTCGGAGGAGAAGGAGCATCTTAGAGCGAGCTCCATAGCTTTAAGCTATCAGACCCATTTGACGTGAGTACTTCTTAGGAAGTCAACATGTGCTGACACCTTTGGGATATGACAAAAGAGAGATTGGTAGGGCCATCATTTAGAGCAGTGTAGGGAAAGAGATTTTTGTTTTTGTTTTCCTCCCAGATGAAAAGAGAATTGGACTCAGCTTCTATTCTATGCTGCATTCTGATTTTGGAGTTCATCACTTTATGCCTTTTATGCCGAATGAATTATATTCGTAGACTCGGCTCTGCATTAATTTTCATGTATCTATATACTCTGATACTGAGGTGTGATTATATTCAATTATTTTTGGCCTTATAATAAACCCACAAAATTTAAATCCAGAGTCTGTGGTCCTTTGGAGTATGACTAAATTGAAAGTATAACTTTGAGTTGTTTTACTCCCCTCCACCACTTTTAGCAAGCAAATAAAAGACCATCAGTCTTAACTTTAGTAGAGAAAGCAGGGAATACAATTTGGCGTAATCAGGAGAATTGCGGGGATCTGCGTTGAAGATGAGTTGTGCAGCATAAGCAATGCATTGCTTCTGATGGCTGTGAGATTGCAATGCAGAGTCCAGCATCATCGTTGAGGCTGCAATCCACGAGGAATGTGAGCACCTGTGCCAAGGGGGTGCTGACGGTCTTTGCAATGGTTCCAATTCACGCAGCAGTGGCAGTGTGTTGGTTGCACTCGGGGATGCGCTGCGCAGCAGAGACGATGCGTTGGTTCTGCTGGATCCACATAGGCTGGCAGAGTACCTTAATCCCACTTCTAAGGGTCCAGGAGTGGGATGGCACTGCTGGGCACTGTAGACAAACATATGGCAGAGTCCATATGGAGTGTTAGATGCCTGGTGTGTCCCTGAGGCTTCAGATCAGGAGGCCAGCTAACTTGCTCTTGGAGTCACTCTTGGGTTCTGGGTTCAAGGAATGCAGGTCCAGCCCTTCTCACCCACTCAAGAGGGCAGCAGGAGGTTGGTTAGCCCAGCAGGGTAGCATCTCCTTCAGGTCAGCAGTCCTGGAGAGTGGCAGTCCTTTAAGCAGCACAGCAGTCCTTCTTACTGGGAGAGTGTCCATGGGTCCAGAAGTGTACTGAAGGGTTGGAGTCTGAGGTCCATAATTTATACCCAGTTGTGCCTTTTAAGTGAGGGGAAAGCTTTTAGAGGCTTCCCATTGAAGTGCACAGGTGCCCTGCCTCCCTTTTCCTGGCTCCAGACGAACTAAATGGAATATACTGCCCTTTTTTGGAGAAATGGCACAGCCTATTCAAGTGTAGTAGGGATGTGTCCAGTTCCTCCCTCCTGTCCTGCCAGTGATGAGCCATTCAAGCACATCTAAGCTCTCTATTTTGCGTGGTTGTCTAGGCGAAATACACAAAACACAACTGTCAATTAAGCACAAACATGTGACCCAGAAACAGGCTGAAGGCACTAAATGGCTAAGGCAGGAAAATGCCAGCTTTCCAAAAGTGGCATTTTCAAAATTGTAATTTAAAATCTGACTTTTCCATAAGTTAGGATTTGCTTATCACAATTCCAAAGACACCAAATATGAACAGGTAAGCTATTCCAATTTGGAAACTACAGCTTATTAAATGTAATAATTTAATAATAATATAATAATAACTCCAGTGCTACCCCTTAGGCAAGGTAGACCTTGTAGTGGTGAAAAATGCAGTGAAGAGTATTTCACTACAAGGACATTTAAAACTTAAAAGTCCTAATATTTAAATTCATTGCACTTCCCCCTCTGAACTGTTTAAGCCCCAAACTAGCTGTAACGTACATGTATTAAAAAGGAAGGATTGGGCATGGCAAAAGGTTTGATCTTCCAGGTCAAAATTAACACTGCACACGCAGGCTTCAATGGCAAAATTGAGACATATGTAAAGTGATACTTTAATTGGAGGCACAATCAGTGATGCGGGCCCACCAGTAGTATTTAATGTGAGGGTCCTGGGCAGAAGCAGTTCCACTGTACTATGGACTTAAAATTAATATGCCAATTGCGAGTAAGCCAATTTTACCATGTTTTAAGGAGTAAGCACATGCACTTTAGCACTGGTTAACAGTCATAAGGTGCCCAGAGTCCTAAGGCCAGCAAAAACGAAATCAGCAAAAATAGTGGGGGTGATGGCAAAAGGTTTGGAGGAAGATCACCTAAAGGCTGACAGCTTTAATACCCATTCTATGTATTGTATTCATATTAGGTCAGATAAAGCTGTCTACAGGCGAGGCCCAAAAAGGTTCTACATCTTGAAAACGAGATTTAAGTTATATCACTTTACCAGCATTTGTTTAACACATTCTGCCAATAACTAGGCATCACAGATCGGTCTCTATGTGGATGTCCTTTTCATAGGTTTCGGATTTCCATCCATGGGTTGGGATTTGTTATGTGTGTATATCATTAATGCAAAATGGCTTATGTTAATATTTTATAATGGTTCTTGTAGGTTATCATAGAAGCAAATCAAGTTTGATCCTGCTAAGACATCTGAAGTGTGTTATTGTCTTTGGAAGCATTTACAAAAGGATTTTGCCTTTTTTTATTGAGCTGAGATTTTAATTGTCCATCACCCAAAACATGCAGCTTGTACTCAAGCCAGCATCTCTAATGCGTTAAATAGCTGTAATGGAATGTGGTACCTGTGATTTTGTGGTATGTGTAAGTTAACTTTATCTGAATGCTTTTAATATGTACATATGTGTGGTGCAGATGGGAATTGTAGGTGAGTAGATAGAATTATATGGTTTCAGCTCAACATTTTGTACTGATTGTCAAAAAGTCTGCCTAGCCTGCTTTGTTTGTGAAGAATAGTCTAAAAGTGTGATTGGAACGGTCCTTTGTAGAGAGTATTGTTTGGTGGAAGTGGTCATTGGTATTGGTTACTGTATCATTCAACATCAAGGGATATATGGACTGATTTATAAGGAAAGAGTCAAATATATGCTTTCTTTTGAAACACTCCCATCGCTCATATATATTCTCACATTTATTACCTCTGGCCCTGTACCAGCACATCATCAACTGATCTAAAATATTACACTTTTTCAAACCTCACCTAGCCTGTGCACTCAGGCCTTTCAATGAGTGCTAGGTTGTCATACTGACATGTTTTCTAGGAAGGATTAATTCTTCATTAATTTCTAGGGTATCTGCACAAGGTTGCCTCTCCCTTATTGCATTAAGGCATTCATATCTGGAACAGAATTAGCTAGAGCTGAAAGGCCTCTAAGCATTCAATTAGCTAAGTCAGCAGATTCCAGGCTATCTTAATCAGAACATATTCAGTCTTGGACACCGATTTTGAATGAAAAAATATTCATGAAACATTTCAACATGTTTTAGCATTCAAAGGATGTATTAAAAGCCAATATGTTGATGAATGGATTCGATACAGCTTGAATTTATTTCCCCATTTTAAAATGCTGTATGTCATGGGGCATTTTTGTACCACACACTTTGCTTTAGCCTGATGGTCAACCAGATAGCTTCAACAAAGGAGCCTATTTGAGCAGTACCAGAATAAATAGGTAGCATAAATCAGAGCTAATATTATCATCATATACGGTTATAGCAGCTTCACGTGTAATAGAGCCCCCATATGTAGTTTTAAGATTCCTTAACAATTTGCATGTACGTTCCTAAGATTTTTTTTAAATTTCATTTCTGATAAAAAGTAAAATTCCAACTTTGCATTAGAGAAACATCCTAATAAAGCGCAGAGAATTAGATCAAATATTTAATTAGATGTCTAATATTTCTAAAAATCGATAAATACTAAAGCATAGAGTTTTAATACAACGGCAACCATACATACGTCATTATAAAGTACAAAGATTTCCAATCATGCTTAAAGTGCGGAGTGGACGGATCCTAGTACATAGAGTTGTATTCCTAGATTAAGCATACATGGTGGCGGGCCAAAAAATAAAGTTTATAATCATGCCCTCTGTATTTCTAATGGAACAGCGCCGTCTCTGTCCGAGGATTATAAGGCCCATAATGAACCAGAGCTACACTGGACCGTACTGGGCCACAGAGTCCTTATTTATAATTGAATCCAAATATTGCCAAGAGGCATTGAATCGCTTTGGAGGCCCAACCCTTTTTGCATATGCTTTCTCAAACTCCTCTGTTCTGATCATTTTGCTAAGCAATTATTGATAACTTGGAACCCTAGAAGTGCGCCACCTTTGCAAAATCAGCAAGCGAGCAACATAGAAAAATATTGCCAAGAACCTCTGCCCTGATTTAGAATAATTCTGAGATTGTACCAAAGCTGGATCGACGTCAATTGTTTCCCTGATAACCAAATTTAACATGTATACTAGCTTAGACCAGAAGGCACTTAATTCAGTACAAAAATAAAAGATATGTAGCTAGCCCCCTTTACCCTGATGCTTACAGGGGAAACATCAATTGTCGAAAGCCAGGTGCATTTTATTTACTGCCTCAAGTGTGTAATAGGCCATCCAGCGAGAAATGAAAGACATCCTTTTAAAATGTGCCGCTCTCAATGATTTATGGCCTAGAAGTGATATAGAGCCACATGTATGAAAGTATCATTTTGCGATTACTAATTAGCGATTTTTAAGAAATCGCTATTTGGTAATCGCAAAATGCAATGTAACAAAACAGACAGGAAATTGCAATTCCCTAATTGAGATTTCTTAAGAATCCCAAATGCAGTTAGGGAAACGCTATTTGTGATTGCGACTCCATTCGCTCCTATGAGTCTCAAGGCCCATAGGTGGGAATCGACTTGTATTACCTAAATTGCAATTACCTAATTAGGAATCACAAATTGGGTAATGCAAAGGCAATGTTGCCCAGGGGCCTAAGGCCCCCCTCAGGCGCCCTTCCCAAAAAAAAGTGCACATGTAAGGCAGTTTTGTGCATTTGACAAAGTTTGCACATGGTTACCATAAACTTGAAGTTGATGGAAATAGCATTTCCTAAATGCAGAATTCACATTTAGGCAAAGGCTTGTTACATGTGTATTAGGTAATCGCAAATTGCAACTCCCTATTTGCATTTGCAATTTAGGTAATCACTAAAAATAGCGATTACCTAAATTGCGAAAACAAAAGCGTTTCACACTTAAGGAAAGGCCATTCTGAATTCACAAACAGCTGAATTTTGCAATTCACACCGTTTGTAAATGTAAAATAGCTTGATACATGGGGCCCACAGTCTGCAATCCCTCACTGAGAAATCACATTGAGTTGTTAACCGTATTTTATCCAACATGTTGTTAATGATGTTTGGATGTACCTCTAATTTATGTATTAGTGGTACCAATTCCCTTTTCTGGTCAACCTTGACCTGAACAAGGTTTGAAATATAGTATTGCTGTCCTGGATAATATCGAAATTATAATCTTTAAGAAACGATAGGATCTGGTAATAACCAAGACAAATCTGTGAGCCAGATTCACAACACCGACCTGAGATTTTGAGCCCAGTCATCCGTCTATTCTGAAGGAAGAAGTGGCCTACCTCTCTGAACCCAGCTTGTTCCCAAAAACAAACTGTGACTGATGGTATTTCCAAGCCCATAGAGCCTAACTCACGGAGCATAAGGAACAGCCAACCTGAGGAAATTTTGTAGCGACAATATAGACTCAAAAGCCTAGCACTGATATCTGCTAGGACCTTATATCTAATTTTCTATGGAAATTTGGGAACCTCAATAAAAACTGGTAAATACGTGACAGCATCCTGCGTCATTCTATCGACAAAGAAGGAGTCGATTATTCTGCTACCTTCCAAAGCTCTAGCACAATGGTCTAAAAGGGCTGCTTGATAATACCCTTGAAAATGGGGAACAGCCAACCCTCCTGGAAGGATGTCCAGCTTGAGGGTGGAATATTTAACCCTATGTGTTTTATTAGTCGAAATCAAACATCTTAAAAGCACATATAAATATGTAAAATAACTATTCTTCACTTTAATCAGGGCTACTCTGCCTACCAAAGTCAAGAGGAGAAAAGTCCATTTTTCGAGCAGCCCCTTTATCTTAAAAAACATTAAGAGATAATTTAGCTGTAAGAGGTTTGAATAATCCTGAGTTACATATACCCCCAAGTACCGGATAGGTGTCTGCTGTCTTCCCTGAGAGTGCAGAAGTGCTTGAAGAACCTCAGGAGGAGAGTTAAAAAGCAGGTCTTCCGTCTTTATTGGGTTGATCTTATAGCCCCCGATATTCTTAAACTGATCAAATTCATCAAGAGCCTGCTGAATATTTCCCTTTCTGGTTTCAATTGCAAGATAATATCGTCTGCAATGACTTTTAACTTGGACATACCTCAGAGAGGTGCCGTTATAGCCTGAGAAGCCTAAATCCTAATTGCTAACGGCTCTATAAAAAATGCACATAATAAAGGCGAGAGAGGACACCCCTATCGGGTCCCCCTCATTATTGCAACTATGCCAACTAGATGAGAATTGACAAGAATTTGAGCGTTGGCTACATGATAGAATTTTGTGAACTTATTTACAAATCCCAAAGGAAACCATAGGCTTTTGAGGCCTAAAAACAATGCCTCCAAATTAGCCAGATTGAATGCCTTCTCTGCGTCACCCATGATAACCAAAGCCTTCATCTGGTTAGCTGAGAAAAATTGCCTCGTGCAAAAACTTGTATTGGCAGCCATGAGCCGCCCAGCAACAAAACCTATGGATCATATCCTGGACTAATGGACTAATATGAATGGTTCAAACTTTCATCAGATGCTTATTGTCAGCGTTAAGGAAACTGATGGGCCTATAAGAGTTGAAATCCTCAGGGTTTTTACCTTTTTTCAAGAAGCTAACTACTGTTGATTCCCTGAACTGAGATGATAATTCACCCCTATTTTTAACAATGATAAATAGCTCAGTCAGAAAGGGGAGTAGTTCACTGGCAAACGTTTTGTAATTTTTTTTTGGAAAGCCATCATTGCCTGCAGCTTTAGCTAAGATATCTTTCAATTCCTCAGCTGTAATAGTTGACATAAGTTAATGAGCCTGGATGTCTTCTATAGCCGGCCTTATAATAGTCTGAAAATACTGGGTTATATTTAGGTGTGAAGTAGGAAAGCTAGCTTCGTAGATGGACTTATAGAGGGCGAAAAAAAACTGGATACTTTATCCTTGTCAGCAACCAAATCACCCATAGCTGGGTTATTCAGTTTCTTTACATACGCAGACTCTTGCTTTAGATAGGTAGATCAAGCCAAATACCTCCCAATCTGCTGACTCTTTTTGTATAGTTTCTGTTGGTAAGATCTGGAGCTAGTGATTTCTTGTAATGTGAAAAAATTCCTTAAATTCTGTTTGGCATTTGCACTGGCAGAAGAATGTCTGGTAATTTGTGCTACCTGATCTACAGCACCTTACAGCTGGGCAATCTTTTCATGATGTTCTCTATGTTGGAATACCTTGTATGCAATAATCCACCCCCTAACTGTGTCTTTGAACGCCTCCCAAACAGAAGAAACAGGAGCTGTAAGCTGGTTCAATTGAAAAAACTACTTTGTGTATTCCCTCATTTTGCTTATCCATTGTTGATCTGCTAATAACAAGCTGTCCAGCTGCCACCTGAGTCTGTCTTTCCATGGGATCTGAAGCTCAATAGTAAGAAAAATGAGGGAATGATCATAAAAAGAATTTGCCCAGCTATCCGAACCTGCCCTTGTTATCGAATGGGAAAGTAAAAAAAAGTCTATGCAGAAAGCGGTACAATACCTGTTTGAAAAACAAGTCAATTGTTTAATAGAAGGGTGGTTGACCCTCCCAGGATCGATCAGGTGGAGATCCTTCTTCAAGATGTCAATTACTTTATTTTATCGAGGTTTTAATATTTTTTTTTGTTTTATCGGGGGTATCAAAATTGAGCTGCTGAATAAAATTAAATCTCTGCCCATAATAATTGGCCCAACTGCCCCCATTGCTATTTTATATATCTGCTGCAGAGGTTCAGGTGCATGGGTCACTGGGGCATGATCATTTACTAAGTTAATGGGAAGACCACTAACCAGAGCCTTGACCCATAGCCATCGACCCTGCGGGTCCCTTATAAAATCGCTTAGAGCCCAGTCAAGAGCTCTACCCAGATATATCGCAAGCCCCCTCACTGCCAGCCTGACTAAGGCAAACAACGCATATGAATACTGCCATGGTATGGAAAGCTTTGGATGGTTATCTTTAAGATGAGTCTCCTGCAAAAAGAGAAAATCCAGCAAAAAAGATTCAAGCCATCACTCAAGTGCCCTGCGCTTCTGTCTATTAACTATCCCATTAACATTGCAGCCTAGAATTCGAGTTTTGTATCCCATTTTCAACCATCATTATTACTGCCAAATTCTGTAGCCATGAATAGAAAATGATCTGCTCACTTTTTGAATAAACGTGGATTCTGACACCCTCTACTTTATCAATCAGTATTTGCAAAGAAAGAATCTGCTCATTTTTGGATTTATGTGCCTACCCATACCCAAAGTGCCCCACCTGTGACCCACCAATGACCCCAAGAAGATCCACACAAAAAAATGCCCATAGAAAGACCCCCCTCCCCAAGGGAGGGGAAGAGCCCACAATGCCCCTCCCAGTAAATTCCTATCTTAGATTGGTGCCATGACATTGTACCATTGCACCCTCATCCCCTCAAATCCCCATCATCAATCTGCAAAAAAGAATAGTGAATAACATTGGAAACAGCCAGAACCACAACATCCAACTTCCTTAATAGTAAAATCAATTATACGCTGATACAAGATTATGTAGCGAAACAAAAAGAAAGCAAAAAAATATTAAATTGTTTTAGAAATCTTTTGCTAAAGCTCCTAAGCCTCGGATACGTTATAAAACAATGGGAAATGTCCTTTCAGTAAGAACCTTCAATTTAGATTGCGGTGCAATTCCGGCCTGTAACCCTTGCGCTTTATATAAGTGGAGCATTCTAACAAAATCGTTCCATCATCTGGCTGCAGCAGCAGACAAGTCAGAGAAAATTCAACACTGGGGCACTTCTGGGTTAGAAAACTGCCTCTGCTGTATTGCCTTTGATAGCACCTGCTCTTATACTTCAAACTCCCCAAAATTAACAAGAATTGTGCATGGGAATTTTGAGGTAACAGAACGTTGTGCTGGAACTCGATGAGTTCTCGTTAAAATTAATTCCCCAGGGAAACCTGGCAAGGTATTGGACTTGATAAATGAATCAACTCACAGGAACATTTGTTGACCCTTACAACCCTCAGGAACTTCCACTATATGAAGATTAGAGCTGTGCCAGTGATTTTCCAGTTCTTCAATCTTGTTCTCTAACAAAGACTGCTGCTTATTAAACTGAACGATTTGCTTCTGGGTCGTAGTGAGCTTGTCTTCTAACTCTGAGATCCTAAATTCTGCCTCCTTCAACCTCTCTTGAAGCTGTGCTATAGAATCCTCTATTTTGTTGAGTCTGGCGTGAAGGGGAGCAGTTTCCGATGCTTGAGAGGCCTTCAAGACCCCGATGCCTCCTAGCATCAGATTGAGCATGTTTTTAACATCCAATTGGAGAGTGGGCATTTCATTCTCTTGCAGGAGAGCCTTTTGTTGAGGCCTGATTGGTCCTCTGCGCCACGACAGATTCTTCTTCTGGACCATTCGACTGTGAAATACATAATCGGGTGCAAGGTCTTTTGTTCACCAGGTAAAGCTGAAGTAGATAGTATCTGGAGAGGAGATTAAACCAAAACTTGGAAGGCTTTCAGTAACTAGTCTTTGTCTTTTGAATCAAGGGGTATTCCTGTACTGTGGCCTGCTCGAGGCCTGATTCATTATGTACCGACATCTTGACCCTGTCTAGCCCAGTCTCCTGGTTAGGGGTGGACACCACCAGCAGATTATTGTGACCCAACTGAAATAGAGAACCAGATGCCTCAGATTCTGAGTGTTTTGTCACGTCTGGGGAAGTCAAAATCTCCTCGATGTTTCCTGCACCTGGGCTTGTGTTTGTGGCCATGATCTCTTCCTTTCACAAAAGGGAGGTGTGATTTGCCCTTGCCACTGCCTGACCTCCAATTTTTTTGCCCTTAGTGCCAAAGCTGACGCCTCAGGATTTGCGGAGACACATCACACCTTTGAGTACTTCCGCATAATTATCGCCATGATTGGGTTGCCCCACCCAGCGACCCCGACCAGGTGGCAATCCTAGTACTTCTGAAATTTGAAAGTAACACAGAGAGCACTTACCATCCTGGTTGGAAACCTGGGAGTCTGCAACTTCCTTCGGTCTTTAGCAATTCACTCTGGTCGCAGCCCAATGGTAGCACAGCTGTTGGTGGAGGCCGGTCCTTTGTCTTTGCAGCACAATCATTTGTTGAAAAAAAAAAAAACTCGGGTTCTGACAGGGGTCAGGATACCCCAGATTGCCACTCCCTCTCTCCCCTCCTCCCCTCCAAGGTACTTAGGGGCCTATGCATCAACAATGCCATTTGCGATTCCTTATTAGCGAAAAATAAGGAATCGCTAATAAGGAATAGCAAAAGGCTATGCATGTAGGAATCGCTATTCAAATAGCGATTCCTTAATATTCCTTATTACCGAATCGGTAATACCGAATCGGTAATAAGGAATACCTACCCATTCATTCCTATGGGCTTGGAGGCCCATAGGAATGAATGTAAAGCCATTCTGTATTAGCGATTCGGTATTACCGAATCGCTAATAGCGGGAGCACTTTCAAGGGTGCCAGGGTGTCAAAAGGACACCCTGTTGCACCCCTGAAAATGATATGTGCACATATGTTGCACACACACATGCTCTAAGGGCATGTGTGTGCGCAACATGAAACTTTGAAAAATGCACAAAAGTGCATTTTTCAAAGTTTTTGCAAATTACCATGCAGTTCATCTTCATGGTAATTTGCTCCCCCTATTAGCGAAATCGCTAATTTTTTAACTTTGATGCATTGCATTTAAGGAATCTCACTTTGGGATTCCTTAAATGCAATCGCTATTTAAGGAATCGGTATTTAAGGAATCCCTATTTAAAGAATCGCTATTTAAGGATTCCTTAAATAGCGATTTCTGCTTTTGGGTTGATGCATTGGGATTGGGTATTTTTTACTTAATACCGGGAGCTATTACCGAATCGGTATTTTACCGACTGGATTTTGGGTTGATGCATGAGGCTGCATGTCTCTTCCTCACTTCGAAGATAACAAGGAGTGCGACCAGATGGATTGAAGGAGAGAGTGAGTTCCAAATGTTTGGTGAGCAGCCGGAAAATAATTTAGGGCTAGGCTCTCTCCTTGACTTGTCTTATTGTCTAAATGCAGGGGGAGTGCTTGCTGAGTGATGGCAGCAGGCCTGCAACGCTAGGTATTTTTGGGGGACAGATATGCAGGCCTTCAAAGGGGCAGGTTCAAAATCAAGCATGCTGATTAATGCTTTCCTCCCTCCTAGGTCAACTGAGTGTAAACCTACGTTAAATGGCCTTGAGAAAAAATGTACATTTTCACATCCGGATTCTGCAAATGAGCATGTAGATGCTGTTTTAGTACTCCACAGGAAATTGAAATGTAGAAATGATGAAGCTGGAAACCAGAGTGCGCCGGGAGACGAGGTAAGGGGGAGGGGTTTGTGATGGTCAGCCACAGAGCATGTGAGATCCGCCCCTGGTCGCCTGTCTCACTAAAGGAGCCAATCATGACTGGATACGTTGTGACCAATTGGAACGTTTTAAACAATCAACTTCTGATGGAGCACCCATTGACCATCGAAAATTGCCCCTGCATAAGTCCAATCTGGTTAACTCTCGGTTGGCCTATAAGACTAGACATTGAATATTTTACCTTCACTGAAAACTTTGTGGACCAGCAAGATGTTGGTTGGTTCATGTATGTTTGGCTATACACGGTATTCCGCAGTAGTAACCTATCTGCCATGTTTCTAGTCCACACAAGATGATCTCAATCCATCGATTTGGAATTGCAGTATCCGTCCACTCATAGTATTGTAACTAAAGATGAAAGATCAATAGCTCAAACAATGGTCAGTTTCCGAACTTCATAAAGGCAATGAAAGATAGCAGCATAAGGCATTGTTTGCAGTAGATATTCTAAAATGTGTTCAATATGTTTGGCTCTTAAGATTACTCATTCCCGTCATCAAAATGGCCATAGAAAGCTACAGACAATCCCTCAATGTGTGCAGATGGTCTGAAAGTCAATTATTCGGAGAAATTCAACTACCACTTCCACTCTGTCCAGTTCCTCCCCTGTCCTGCCCTGCCCTGAGGCAGAATGCACAGAGCCTCCTTTTTTCTGTCAGTAACAAAGTGTGTGCTTTGCATTTAATTCTATAATTGAGAAGAGCCTTTAACTACTTTTGAGATTAGTCAACACACTTGGCAACGTAGTATAGACCTGTGCATATGCCCTTAAAACCGTAGGGAGAGTTTCCAAAATCCACATCCCTTTCTTGAATTGCTTTAAACAGTCAGTCTGAACATGCAATATGCATAAAATGGCTTCCAGAGCTTCTCGGTTCTGTATCATTTGAAATGTATTATTAGTTATCTATAGCAGAATCAAACAGTGTGGCCATACCCATGCCAACACATATTTCTTGAACAGAAATCCCCTTATCAGGGAAAATCATACAGTTCTCGTCCATGTGTAATCATTTGGGAAGATCATACAGTTTTCATCTCCTAATAATTTGTGAAAGTCATTATCTACATTTGATATTAGTTTAGTTGCAATAGGTGATGACACTTGCAACTGTCAGCTACCCACCTACCCACACAAAAAATATTTGCTTGGCACCTATATAAACTAAGAAAATGTGTGAGCAGTTTGCTAAGGCTCTCAAGTCTCCTAATATACTCTGTTCTGTGATGGAAAAGTTCTAAAGCTTATTACAGAAGATGACAAATTGGGTTGCTATGCTGTGGCAGATTCAATGCTCTCCTCATGCTGACTAACAATAGCAATATTAACATCACAAAGTATCAAAAAAGAGAAAAAATGTGGAGAGTTGATCCACTAAGTCAGAATGTTACTTGAAAAATGCAACGCCATAGCTTAGTTGTTGTTTGAAAGTAAATGGATCGTAATTTGGGGTGGCCAACTGTCGACCTCAAGGAATCTTGTCTGAGTGAACCCTCAAAGTAACTAAATTAATCTGAGCTCAACTCCTTCTTAGCTATGGCACAGAAAAGACAGGCTTAAATGAGTGCAAAGCATTTATGCAGTCCCAAAACAGTAATAAAGTCAATACACCAAGCAATAAAAGTCCCAAATTTAATTAGAAAAATAGCGTGACATTTGAGACATTAAATAATAAAACCATAACGACAAAAATCCAAGAAGGGGAACCAGTTACATTCATTTTTAAAGTTTTAAGTAAAAATTGGGACAAAAAGCGCAATGTACCAATAGAAGTCAATGGTCACAATAGACCCGAACCAAGGTACAGATTGAGGCCAATCACAATGGAGCCCGGGTTGGGTACGCCAACAAGGTTTAATAAAGTCAGAGATATTGACTCAAGACAAAATCCTTCAGCCACCGCGAGGCAGTAGGCTGTGTTCGGGGGAGTGCTCATGAAGTCTGTTAGGCACTGGACATGGTACCACTGAAGCCCCTGGTTTTGGTGGGGAAAGCTTAAAGTTGGAGAAATGTCAAATTTCACAACCTGTGAAGTTCTCTTGCCAGTCAGATACTTTTGGTGCCTTCGTAGAGTGAAGATGTTTACCTTCAGACTTAAGGGCTAATTTAATTTTCAGCAAGCAGCTCGTTTCTCCACCAGGGTGACAGCATCTGTTGAAATGAATTTCCGACTGCAGAGAAGCTCCGACAATGAACTTGGGTACTTCTTAACTACCTTTCATGTTTATTTGTTTGCATGACATCTGCAAATTGGACGAGATGAAATTTCATAACTTCTTTAACTTTGACTAGCTTGCAACTAAAAGCCAAATGGATAGGCCTAATGAAAGCCGTTAAATAGCTTAAAGGTGATTTACCATTTAATCACAATGATCTCAAAAGACATCATAGCCATCTGGTTGAGGTTTTGCAGATATTGTTTTATTTACCTAAATGTGTACATCTCTCCAAAACAAGCAAAAAGTAGATGACTGCTGCCACCATCAATTGATCGAATTTAATAAATCATACAACTGTACTAATAACAGGGGATTTGAACAACATTTTCTTCCTCTGTGATGATGATAACGATGATCAAATTACAGCAGACTGAAACTATAATATTCCAGAAACCATCTTTGAAATAAAACTAAACTAACTGGTGTAGCAAACGGATGAGTTAGTTAATCAATGTCCAAAGTAATCAACATTTAAATGGGATATGTGTAAATGATCAACCTGTAAACATTTACTTTTGCAGCAATGGATATAATATCTATCACTGACTACATTTTTGTTCAAGTTACTGAATTCCGCAAAGTTCTCATTCGTAAAATATAACTAGTAAGACTGAAAGCGATCATCACCATCAGCAAATTTTATTCTGATTCAAAATCTATGATTTTACTTCTGACACCTGTGGGTCAGCGGATAACATCACAAGTACTAATAGAAATAATATGGAATACTTCATTCAATGCTGAATCATTAAAACTTGGGTTCAAGAATTTCTTATAAAATAAATGAATCTACAATCAATGGGGTTTCTGATCTCACTTTAAACAGTTGTACATCTCTTTTTCGATCAAATATATGATTTATTTTCTAGTACATTTTTTTTCCAATCACATGGATCAGCAAAGACATAAACCAATCTGCTCAACTTTGGAAACCATAAAAAAAGTTTACAGGAAAAATCATCTACTAAAGGACATACATCCTGCAACAAGAATTCAGGATTTAAAAAGTCTTAAAAAACAAGTTCAAAAATGATAAAATCAAAGCATTTAATCAAGAATCCCATTCAACCACATTTTATTCAAATGAATGAAAGAAGATTAAATGAAATGAAAATTCTGGACTGCAATAGGCTTTGGAACAAATACCCACAAAACGTTGGGACACTATATATCATTTTCAGTTTGGAATAACTGCATTTTGGATTGATATGAAAGCAATATTTCTAATGCATTTACTATTGCAAACAAATGTGACTCACCTAGTTACCTAACTTCAGAAAACAGCACCAAGGAAATTATTCTAGACAGGAACATCACACGTGCTCCTGGTCCTAGTGAATTGCTAAATGCTGTCTTAAAGTTCAATGTGGATCATTGGCCCTTACTGCCGACTTCCATCTTTAATAAAGTTATACCTCACAGCCAGGTCTTGCCATCCTGGAAAGGCTCTATAGTCTAGAAAATGTATAAAAGTGTCTCAAAGGACATGCCAAGTAATTAGCAGCTAATTGCATTATTTGATCCAGAAATAAAACATTTTGCGAAACACCTTCTTTTAGATCTGGAGGATTTAGTGTAAAATGCAAATATTTTAAGTTTCTATGAAATAGAACAATAAAAGCCAGGGTCCTCTTTGCTTACTTGAAAGACTACTCCACAGCTATGTGAAGATAAGGGGCTTGTGCCAAAGATTTTTACCTATAATGGTTTAAAACAAGGGTGCAATCCTGCATCACAGCTTTTCTTTATATATATAGCTGACTTAGCAGCAAAATACATCTTAGCAATGGCGATGTGTTCGAACTGGCCAGATGAGTCTTTAATGGCAGCTGATTCAACTTCATGCTTACAACACCGGAAATAACCTCTCCATAAATGTCAAGAAAACAAAGATTATGTCATTTGGCCCCAGAGGCCAAACTACAGCTGAGTTATAGGCACAACAAAAACGTAACACATGCATCAATACAACTACCCTGGAACTATTTTAGATAAAACTTTCAATTGTAGTCTGTACATGGACCATCTATGCTGTAAAATCTTCCTTGTAAGAGGAGCAACCAATCAATTTTCTCAGAAATTTGCAGATGGTGCATTAGGTCCTACATTAATGATAGCCAGGTTAGTTCCTTTTCTTACTTAAGGCTCCCTGCTTTGGAAAACTAATATATTGCATTAGAACAAAATGCCTTTATATGAAATCAATTCAAAATTTGTTCAATCTAAGAAGATCTACTAACCAAGGCCACTTAAGTCTTAGCCTCTGGCTTACACCACTGAAGGAGACCATAAGCATTAATTGTCAATCTAATATCTAGTCTGACACTCAGCTAACAATAAAAGCTTAAAGTTATCACCAACAACAATTTAGCCAGACAAAATTTTAATGTAGCACTGAATGAAGAAAGCTTAAGTAACGTGTAACATGACTTGTCTTAAGGAACTAATGAACATGCAGAGATCATCTTGTGAACTATTTATGAAGCCGGACATTAAGATTAATTTCTTCAGAATTTATTTTGAAAACTCTCGACTGTATAATAATCGCAAATACATCACAGGAACCTATGATTTCAGCATCAACCATTCAGGGGGTTCAACATCATTACAAAAGCAAATAAATCTTTCTCATGATTCAGATTGCTGTATCTCCCCTTTAAATAATTTGATGGATCTTGGATTCATTCCAAACAAGCTAATTTTACCTGGTGCCTATGTTACTCGTATCGGGAGACTTCTCAACATATTTTATGTCTAGCAGTCCTAGACATACCCCACACATAAAAGGATGCTCTACTGCATGGAAGGAATTAGAAGGATCTCTGAAGTAATTTCCTTCTGTTTTAGGAGCGCTTTGCCCAAATATATTGGATGCATTGTTAAATTTGTAGAATTGACTTGAAACTTTTACGAGACAAAAATTAATTGGATAGTTCTTATTATAGCTTGAATATGCTGATCTTTAGATTCCTTTTCAATGTTTTAATTTTATATGGTTTAATTGAATACTTAAACAATAAACATTCATTCATTCAATCAATCACTTTATTTCCCCAGTACAGAAGAATGGCATCAAAAGTCTACAATATACTATCATAAAAATATACAGGGTTTAAAATAAATACATTTTCATACGAGCTTTCCTCAAATTTATATAATTCATTGTGACAGGTTAAAAAGATATCATTTCATATTAGGGTGATCATATGTTAAGTTAAATTCATTCATTTTGCAGAGAAGCTCTGAGTGTACAAACCTGTTTTCTCAGCCCAGAGAGATTGCTTCTTTTTTTTTTTTTTTTTTTTTTTTAATAGCAAGAGTTGGTTTCGCCAGGTCCTCCAGAGGTCTACAAGTACAAAAAATGTCTGTTAGAAGTTTACAGTGGGTGTAGAAGAAGTCTAGTTAGATGAAGCCAAGCTCCAAGGAACAGCATTTGGGGGTCAAGATTCTACCCAGAAGAGCCCACCAGCAGGGCCCAGGTCAGGTCTAATAGGAACTGGTCAGTTGGGCACCTCCAAAAAAAAGATCTTCTGCAGCTTTTTTTAGCCTTGTGGCCACACATGTCATCAACTGACCCTTGAAATCCACTTCTTTGTACTGGCTACAAGGATGGAGCAAGTCCAATTCTTGAGGGCTGATCTTAGGTACAGACAGCAGGTCCAGTCCTCATCTGCTCTTCTGCAGGCCCAGTATTGTTCTGAAGAATGTCACCAGGGGTGCAACATTTATGCATAGCACTAGTCAGTGGGTTCAGGTGACTCCTGACCTTTCCTTAGCCAATTGGGAAATTGTTCTAAGGGGTAACCCTGACGACTTTTGAAGCAGTTCCTGTATCTCCTACTGCACACAATCCCACAATGCCCCTCTCCGCAATAGCTCAATATGGTAAAACCCGTCTCCCCTTGCACAGAGCCTGTTTGCTCACCCCAGAGAAGTGGCCAGAGAAATTGAGCAACCCCTCTATGCTGGTCACTTCAAATCAGTTTTCGGTAAGCAGTTCCTCTCCCACAGTGATTGGGGCCAGCTTGGCTGGGGGAACAAAGACTTTCACTGGCCAGGTTTCATCTAATATTTGCCTGTGTTGGGCTAGGCCTCTTTGAAGTTATTCAAGTCCCTGGGCACAGACCAGATGGCCATCCTACCAGGGGAACAGATACACCTTCTCCACACCAAAATCCTAAGTCCTGTTTTGGGAGCAGTTGTTGCACCACATGAAGGGGGCTATTCAGCTGCCAGGTGACAGTTAGAGCTCATACAAATGGGTCTCCAGAGGTTTTAGGCTGGGTAACATTAGCTATCTACAAGTACCTTTTATTTAATAGTTATTACAAATTCCACTGAACCATTAGATTTGATTTGAAATAACTATGAAAAGAGTATTTGAAATATATGCCTAGGTGTTTCTAAAGCTAAACAAGCATTATTAAAAGTAATAATGCAATCCAGTGCTTTTCTATGGAACTGCCAGCCATGCTACAGTAAAAATTGATTTCTGGGCTTTTCACTAAAAGAACATGTGTAACACTAAGGACCTGAGTCACAAAAATAAACTTACACTTTTGTGTCAGATAACTCTTTTTCAGTATTCAATCTGCAGTCAGGGCGGAGAACTCTGCACGTCAAAAGATAGACCAGGCCTATCTTTTGAAGTGCAGAGGTCTCTGTCCGGACTGCGGAGTCTCAGCAGTCGTAAAGTTACCATTGAATAGTACTTTTCAAATATCAAAAAAGAGTAAGCTTACACAAAAGGGCAAGTTACTTTTGTGAATCAGACCCTTCATTTCTTTAAAATATTCTTTAAATACCATGCTCCTTCTTTTCGAGCTACTAAAGCTTACAGACAGACGTTTTGTCATTTAAGGGAAGGTTTTGAAATTTTTTGACAGGTCAATCTGCAGTTTTAAAACGGACATGGGCAGGCTACAAAACAGAACTGCAATCATGTTTGCACTATCACTGTAGTGGGTGGCAGAAAGGGTGCAGAAGTCCACAATGACATTAAACTTCAAAGCCCCAGGTGCGCTTTGGGTATGCTTGCTCCATATATTCAACCATATAGAGTACGCTTTGGGTACACTTGTATCACATACTGTACCATATACTACAAACTAACAGATACGTTTATAATGCCCATTAGTAGTACAACAAATGTTAGCATATTTTTATGTGTCAGATCACACACAATGGGCACTGGACAGGAGTGCCACAGTGTGCAGTCCAAAATCAGCAATATAAACTAGCATAAAGTAGGACTGATCATGCAAAAAGGGGCCTTTCTCTACACTTATCCATTATTTATGCACCAATCAGATGTAGTCTCCAGGTGTGCCTTTGCCTTTTTACTGATAATATTCCAACCCTGAGCTAGCCATTTTCCATGCTTTCAGCATATTTATAACTCTTAGACAACACAGTCCAGATTTTCTATTTATTTATTTATTTATTAGTTATTTAGTGTTTTCTATAATGCGAACATGACCTATTCCTGGGTGTCAGAGCACTTTACAATTCAACAGCAATCAGTTTTAATATACATATTTGATTTGATTTTGGAATTTGTATAGCGCATCATTGCCCTGGGGCGTCTAGGCGCTCAGCGGAGGGGGAAGCTGGAAGTGGTGCATTAGTTTGAAAACAGCCATGTCTTATGAAGTCTTTCTATGCGACCACTCGGGTTAGGGTAGTACATGTCACGACATACTTGCATATAAAATGTAATATCATTACTAAAGAAAATGTGGAATCAGAACTGGATACACAGATGCAAGACCAGACCAATATCCATGTGGCTTGATAGAGGTAACTTCGTTAGCCATCATCCCTAAATCTAGCACATGGACTTGGGTATCTAAACAGGTCTGACTGAGGTCCATAGGTGAGACTCGATGAAAGCCCCCTGACTTGTGCAATCCTCTGAATATTTACTCTGATATTAGCAGTATAATCATTCTTTTTATCTTCACCTATCAGCACATCTGAAAATAGTAGCTTCAGGAACGACTAAAGGTTTCAAAGGAGCCAATAGAGGACTGTAGTTAGTTAAGGGAGGAATTCACTCATGAGAAAAGACTTAACCTCTTTTTTGAATCACAAGACCAAGGTGATTCCTCTGATATTCGGTGGAAGTGCATTCCACATTCTTGGTGCAGCTCCCGAGAATTATCTATCGTAGGTTCTCTTCTTATCAAAAATTGTTGGTTTCAGAAGGAAATATGCGGCCCCCTTCAAAGTTTTAAGGCCTCCAGAAATCGTAATTTTCTGGACAAGGATGAGTGGTGTTTTGTAGTGTAGAGCTTTTTATGTAATACACACCAACTTTAGCTGAATTCTTGCCTCATATGGTAGCCATTTGGGCACTTTCAGATGTGGAGTGATGTGGTCAAAATTCTCTTGTACCGTTACGAGTCTCGCTGCAGGCTTTTAGTGGAGCTGTTGAAATCTTAGGAAGCCCTGATAGAGCTGTGCATCCATACTCAACCCTTGAGGTAACCAAAGCTTGGACAGCCGTTTTCAGGTCAGAATTATCGGTTTCAGTTTTCTGAGATGGTTCAGATGGGATTGTGCATTTTTTGCCATAGTGTTGATGTGAGCTTGCATGTTTAATAGAATCAACTAAAATCGGAGTACCGTTTAGCGCTGTGATCAATTTGGTCCATTCCTTGATCATCATGGAGGATTTAGGGGGGAGATCAGAAGGAATTCTGTTTTCTGTGAGTTGAGTTTAAGATGATTACTAGAAAACCAGTAAACGGTCTTTTGTGGTGCTTGGTTCATTATGTTGAGCTCTTCAAGCGATATGCTCTTCATATTAATCTGAGTGTCGTCTGCATACATGCGGCAGGAGATGTTAGCCTGCTGCAGGACTTCAGTGAGTGGCTCAATGTACATATTGAATAGGGATGGGGATAGAGTTGAACCTTGAGGAACTCTAATATGACTCAGGGATGGAAGGGATAGATTGTGGTTCACCAAGAATCTTTGTGATCTGTACTCAAGGAAGGAATAAAACCATTTTAGGACTGTACCCAAGAAACCCATCCTATTCTCCAATCGGTCTAATAATTTGCCATGATTTACGGTGTCAAATGCTGAAGATAGGTCGAGGAGGACTAGTAGACAGGTTTCATTACGGTCTAGAGAAAGTAGATTGTCATCAACTAGGTGCAGAATTTCTGTTTCTGTGCCGTGATCTTGTCTAAATCCTGATTGGCAGAGGTTTAGTAGCTTATATTCTGTGATGTGATGGTTCAGTTGTGGTTGAGCACATTTTTCCAAAACCTTGGCCAGTAAGATAATGTTTGTTACTGGCCTAAAGTTGTTTCTGTCCGAAGGATTCCCTGGTAGTTTTTTTTTCAGTAGATGGATGACCTGGATTGTTTTTAGGCAGTCAGGAAAGGCACCTTGGGAAAGCAAGGTATTAATTATTTTAGTACAACTCGTGATGACCATGTCATTGACCATAGGCCAACATTTTGCAGGAAGAGGATCGTTGACATGGTTGTTCAGTATTAAGGACAATAAGGTTTTACCAAATGTCTTCCTGATCATAAAGTTTGAAGGTTGACCAAAGGGAATTATTTTTGGGCACTGTTTGTGCAGGCTGGGCAGGCTGCTTCGCTTGAGTACTCTTTTGAGTCACAAGGTTATCAGTAGTAACCTTGAGTTCTCTCTCCAGGGAGCTAGCTTTAGTAGTAAAAAATGCTGAAAAGTCTTCACAGCTCAGAACCAATTGAGCTGTTAGTTCAGAGGATTTGGCCAATTTGTTTGACTGATCCTTCAGTAAATTGAAGATTTCTAAAACAGTATTTTTTTGACTGAATTACACTTTTTTTTTTGTAGACTTTCCTTATCTTCTTAACTGATTTAGATGTAGGGATGATGGGAGCTGTCTCCATTTCCTTTCTGTGAGTCTGAGTTTCCGTCTTTCTTCATTCAGAGAGAAGTTAAACCATGGGTTTTTATCTTTGACTTGAATTCTTTTGAGTTTTAGAGGGGCTCTGTTATTGAATATTTTAGACATCGTACAGTTGTAATGATCCGTCCACCAATTCAGGAGGAAGTTGAAGTTCGTTCTCGTAACTTGCTGTTAGTGACTCTATGTTCAGGCCTTTAGTATCTCTAACCCATTGCTTAGACTTGACTGCTTGTGTCGGTCTTTTCTTCTTTAAGGATGTAATTTGGAAGGTGATGATGTGGTGACCCGACCAGTCACGAGAGACATTAGTTATTGAATCTACCTCATTTTCTTTGGAGATGATTCAGTTTAATGTAGCGCCTTTAGAGTGAGTTGGAATATAACAAGCCTGCACAAGAGAATGGTCTGATAGGAAGGTTTTGAAAATATTGACCGGATTATCTATGAGGTCATTCCAATGTAGATTGAAGTCCCCTAGAAAGATATAGTTGGAATGTGGATCAGAATTTGCTGCAGTAATTTCTATAAGTTGGTCTATGAACATTGCATTTTTACCTGGGGGACTTTAGAACCAGTGTAGTGTAAAGTGTTGATTATCTGAGAGACATAGATAGAGCCCCAGGTATTCGCAGGACTCAAGATGGTCAAAGTGAGGTATACAAATGGAGGTGTTTGATTAGCCTGTCTAGTCGCACAATATTGTACTTTGGTGGAACCAATAGGTCTAGGCATGGGGATGATGCATTATTGAGCCACGTTTCCATTAGAATAGCTACGCCAATACCCTGGTTCAGGATTAGGTCGGCTATGTCTGCTGCATGTTTCATTTCTGATTGGCAATTCAGTAGTAAGTACAAAAGCAGATTCAGAGGGGTATTTAGAATAGAGACTAACCCAAACAGAGATTATTGTTATTTCTTGTTGGCATTTAGCTTTCTAGGATTTGTCTGTGTTATTCTGTTTACTTTGATTGGAACTGCTCTAATTTGTTGATCATTTGTCTTTGGGAGGGACTGGATGACAACTTGTACGATTGCAATAAGGATTGTGTTTCAGAGTCCATCAGATAACTGAGGATTTTGCTAGGCTGAAGAATCCTATTTGGCAGAAGCAATGGGGTTGTGTTAATATTGTCAAGTTTGTTGTGTAAAACGTTTACTGATTTTTGAATCTGGATGATTTTGGAGAGATAGCTTTCTGAGAGAAGTAAAATATTCTTCGTATTTCTGAGGGCGTTTTGCATGTCTATTGCTATCTTATCAGTCTGGGCATTGAGTGATTCTAGCTCAATTCGTGAGGGAAGAGAGAGAAGTGGAAGTTGCAGCTTGTCTGATGTCATGAAGATCTGAATGCTAGATGAATCTAGTTCCTCGAAATTGTGGCTATTTACGGTTTCTTCTGATGATTTTTCCTTCAACTGTAGGGATAGATCGGAACTAGTATATTAATCTGACCTAATGAAGTTCTGGCCGCAGGAAGCTGCATCTGAGAGACCCTCGCTTTGCAAAGTACTAGATGTATTCACCTGAGGTGTGTGAGGGATGGAGGATGGGCTGGATTTTAACTGGTTTGCAACTATTGGGTTATTGCGAACTGCTTTGGGTTTGTCCAAAGACCGATTGGAGGCTAACCAGCAAGTCTTAGCACTAAGGGCCATATGTAGGTAAATTACATTTACCGATTCCTAAATACCGAATTTTACCGATTCGGTATTTATGAATCGGTAAATGTAATGTAGGTAAAAAAATACCGATTCGGTAAGTGTCGGTATTTTAGAATCGGTATTTACCGATTCGGTAATGGTAACCTGTATCTCATTGATTCCTATGGGCCAGGAGGCCCATAGGAATCAATGGGAAGCCAGTTACCATTACCGAATCGGTAAATACCGAATCGGTAATGGGGGGAGCTCAATCAAGGGTGGCAGGGTGTCACATTGACACCCTGTTGCACCCCTGATTCCTGCATGTGTGCACATGTGGCACACATACATGCCCTGAGGGCATGTGTGTCTGCCACATTGCACACATCTAAGGGCCAAATAATGCCTTAACTGAGACATTCGTCATTTACCACCAACTTTCAGTTGGTGGTAAATAACGAATCCCCACACCCACCACACACTCCCCCTACATCTCATTTCTGTATTCGGTATTTACCGAATCGGTAAAATTACCGATTCGGTAATTTTACCGATTCGGTAAAGTACCGAATACAGAAATGATCCCCCTACATATCAAAAGCCTAAATACCGGTCGGTAACGGTATATTTACCGAAAATCGGCCGTTACCGACCGGTATTGGGCTACCTACATGAGGCCCTAAATCTTGTGCTATGGGTTAAAGTATGGGGGCTATTACGTTGGAGTAGTAATACTGACTCTCTGTGCTGTATCCTGTTGTCACTAGTTTCAGTTTTGCTAAGCAAAGATTTAGTCTGCTGGCTATCATTGTCAATCTTATTTTCATTAATAGCCAATGTACTTTATGATGTATAGGTGTTAGTATTTTCGGTGAGGAATTTCTGGTGTATTTAGTTAATGTGATCTTTTAGCTTGCCATAGTAGTGACTCTTGGATGCTGAAATATTTAGCCACTGTGTGCGCCATTTAGCCAGAGCTCTAGTGAAGAAAATTAAGTCATTGATAATTATGCCGTTTTTTGGTTTGTAGGAGGGATCTGAGATAATTGTTTCAGGGTTTTTTCGGAGCAGGTTGTGTTTAACGGTTTTGGTTGCGTTCCTGGAAAGATTGGGCCGGTAGACTATAGAGTATGAATTAAAACCTGCTGGTATCAGATTCTCTCCTTTCATGTTGAGGGGCATAGGTGTAGCTCCTGATATTGAATTCCCTGCAACCCTGTCTAGGTTAAGGCAATTGATCACCGCATGGTGATACTGAGCACGACCTACGCTAATTATGATTATCTGTGATGCAGGTCCGAGAGGATTGCGAACGGCTGCTACTGTGTGATGAGATCATTGAGACAAACCACTTCCTATAGCCTTCCTTTCCTAGTTCCGTTAGTGATCGTCCTCCTAAAGTTGACAACTTTATTTATTTGTTACTATTCTAGTGACGATCTTCTTTCTTCTTATTTATTTATTTGAATAATTAAAAAAACATTTCTTATACTTTACTATGATTTTGCATTGGTGTTGCGTCACTTTTGTGGCGCAGTCACAATGCAAAATACCTTTTGGGTATTTACTAAGTCATTCAAAGCCACTTTTTGTGGCTTTGCCTGATTTGGTAAATACAAAGTAGCACTGCCTTATGTTACTTTGCGTCAGACTTGTAAAGACCTGTAAACCTGGGTGTGCAAGGCAATGGTGAGAGTGGAATATGCCTCTGCTAGTGGATACATCCACCTTAAAGTAGCATTCCTATGGAAGTATTCACATGATAGAGATTGGTGCTCAAAGATCGTGCATCCTCATATTAAGAGTCAATCTTTACACTGTAAAACATCTCCATTGAAGAAAGGTAAGCACTCAATGCTTTGAAGGGCCCCAGGGCTTGGTCATCAAATCTGCGGACAAAGGTGGAGAGATTGTCTTTCAAGATCTCATTAATTATACATCTGAAACAAATCGGCAGCTCTCCAAACCAGAGCATCATGCTAAACTTTCTCAAGACCCAGAACGTGAGATACAATCTTTGATTCTTACACTCACCACAGACACCAAGGAATAGGGTTTCTTCAATTACAAGACATTTTTATTTGTCAGTGTTAGAAAAACTGAATATCTGTCATTTACACTGTCCCAAAAATACATAGAAATGCTGAAACTCCACCCAGTAGAGCAATTGTTTTGGAATGTGGGTCTGTATTGAATCATATTGGCAGGTTATGGAGTTTTTCATCAACCCACCTCTTCTCTGCACAGTGTTCCACAAGTGGCAGTATTGAAAATGTCCTGTATTTCAAATCTGATTGTTAGTAACACTTGATATCAAAGTATTATACATTAACATTCCCCTAGTCTAAAGCATTCGTGTCATAACCACTATAATGAACACCAGGCGCAAATCTCATCAGCTTCCTACTTCATTTATTGTCTCTTCTTGACCTCACTCTTGCAAACAAATTATTTCAGTTTGAGAAAGATTTTTCCCCAAATGAAAGGCACTTCTATAGGAATAGTTTTTCTCCCAATTTTGCCATTTTATACATGGACAGTATTGAATCCACAACCTCCCTAACTCCCAATAATCCTTTCAGAGATAAGATAGTTTTCTCGAAAAGGTACATTGGTGATGTTTTTCTAATTTGGAAAGGTAATTCTTCTGATCTCACTCAATTTCATCATTGGCTCAACTCAAATTGCAATTGCCTCAAATGCACCTTGCATATCCACAACACTGAAATCTCTTTTTTGAATTTGACAAATAAAACAGAAAATAATTAACTTTAAACTACTCTGTATGACAAACCTACTGAAAGGAATAGTTTATTAGCCTGCTCAAGCTGCCACCCATGTGCTCTAAGTCAAAGTCAAAGTCAAAGAATTTTATATAGCGCAAAAATCACCGTTAGGTCTCATGGCGCTCGCGGAAGTTTCCACTATCTGGGAAATTAGGTCAGATTTCATTCAGAACTGCCATGTCTTCAATTCTCTGCGAAAGCGCAGGTAATCTGAGATGGATGAGAGATAGAGTGGAAGCTTATTCCAAAGATGAGGAGCAAGATGTGAAAAGGAGCGGCCTCCATTACGCACAGTGTGGGCTCACAGAGGGGTGAGGAGAAGTTTAGAGCTGGACCTCAAGGTTCTAACGGGCTGATATCTTTTGAGTTTTTTTTCTAAATAGCCAGGACCCGTGTCATAGATGCTTCTATGTGTTAGGCACAATATTTTAAAATGCCCTCTTTTCCTAATAGAAAGCCAATGAGGGAGTTTTAGATTGGGGCACAAAGGCGACCTAGGAGGAAGTTCTAAAATCAGTCTGGCCGCAGTGTTCTGCAGAATCTGCAGTCTGGAGAGAAGGTCCTCATTTATGGAGGCCAATAAAGCATTTCCATAGTTCATGCAACTTACAATTAGGCCCTGTACCAGTGGCTTCCGGATTTCAAGTGGTAGCCACTTGAAGATTTTTCGTAAATTCCGCAAAATGCCATAACAGGTACCCAGTGTACGATTGACATGGGCTTTCATGGAAAGTTTATTATCGATTGTAATTCCAAGGTTGCAGACTGTTTGTTTTCTCTATGTGACTCTTTGCCATGTAGTCAGTTCTTACATTTCAGACACAATTGCAAACATAGATTACTTTAAAGAGGATGAAGCCATTTCCAGCAAATTATTAGCCCATGGCTACGCTAAACGCCTGGTCAAAAAGATCAACGAAAAGGGCATGGTATTGCCCATAAAATATATTATTAAGACCCAAGATCAAAACCCAATCTGACAGAATTGTATGAGTTACAACTTGTTTTATCAGTGTGCACTGCTACTTCCAAATGTATAAGAAAACACTGGAATTGATTGGCAACTGGTGGCCTTACATTGGAACCTACCTTGTGTACATACAAAAAAGGTAAAAATATGCAAGATCACCTGATTCATGCAGCACTCAAACCAGTGAAGGTTATATTTGCCATTAAAACCAAGACATTTGCTCATGGTAATGGTGAATTTGCCCTCAAACAATTCTCCAACTATAACCCCTGTAATTTAGTTAATGCCATTTTCTGCCCATGCCCAGTATTATACATTGGCCAAACTATTTCAAGCAAGATGGCCTTTTAGAAGACGACATAAGATTCAAGTAATATTGGGCATTTAAACCACAGAACAAGGGGAGAACCTGAAGCAACTGCTCAACAAAGAGGAATTTAAGTGGATCTCAAAGATAGGGAGAATGAAAATGGGCCTTAACCTTCAAGAAGACTAGACTTCACTAATTTAAAACTAAGTATGATCCTTTCACTCCTTCTGTTCTGTTCAATTAAGATTTACTACAACTGATTTTACCACTGGACAATATGTAATATGGATTCCCTCTGCAGAATAGACCATACTTCCTTTCAAGTAAATTTTAGCATGTCTTTTCAGATTTGTTAAAAATCAAATGGCACCTGTTTTTAGTGAGCAGCACCGTTGAACCTTATAACATATGATAACTTCATGCCTCGGTTTCTGCTATCTGGCCTTTTCGTTATGACTATGTCAGCACATCAGTAGCAGCTGCTACCGGACCCAGGTGGTGGGGTGGGGGGTGAGGGATGGATGGCGAAGGAAAAAAGAAACAATAATACTTACCTTCAACGGCCGATCGCCACCTCTTCTCCGTCCTCATCATCTTCCTTCTTCCTGCAGTCCCGGCTGGCAGCAGGAAGCACCCGGGCCCCCTGGCTCCACTAATACAATGACAATGCTGAAATGCAGCGTTGAGATTGGTCTGAGCACTGTGGTTCGGCGCTCAGATGGGGACTGGGAGGCTTTGCATGTTCCTCAGCAGGCTGTGCAAAACAAGCCTAGTGGGGAAGAAACAAAGTGTGCAGGACTGTTTGGCCGGCTCAAGAGTGACAGCCAGGCAGTCACGTGCACTTAAGAAGTGCAAACCACTCCTCTCCCTTCTCTGTGCAACCCCACACTGCGAGTTACTGACATCAAATGGAAAACTAAAATGATAATAACGATACTTTAATATCTTTTTGTTTTTATTTTTGTTCAGTGGGGCAACACTCCTCTGCCTTAGTGAAGGAGCCGCCACTGCAGCACATCACCAGATTACCTCTTGCCACTATTTTTGGCAGTAATTCTTTCTTTCTTTTATGTCCCTGCATTTTCATTCATCTGCAACATTCTTTCCCCTACTTTCCCCTCAACTCTCCTTGTGAATTAACCGCCCTTCATGTTTCACTAAAAAATGCCCACCCCTTTGTGCTTATGCCACAATCCATGAAGGGTCCTCCCCTTCCCTTTTTATACATCGCCAATCGGCACGCCTTCCTTTCTGCTCATCTGAGAATTTGCCGGGCTGGTCCTCCATTGCCAGACTGCCTGCCTAGGAAGTACGACTTCATTATGATTGTCGAGGTATTATCCCCACTCCTGATCCAGTTAATGTTTGGATTGTCTCATGCAAAGTGTCCCTTCCCTATCCTGCAGGAGCTGTCACTGCAACCTGCACGTTATCTTCGCTGAAACCAGCGCACACCTTAAAGTCTGTTCTCAGGGACGCCTTGAGCTCTGCGCTGTGAGTGCTGCATGCACTTGGTTAGGACACTTTCCATGTTTCTTCCTCTGCCATCCCGTCATGTTTTCCCATCCTTTCGTCCAGATAGGTTCAAGACTCCCAGTGCATCCTACACACTATTCTGCACCAAACATGCCTCATGGTTGCCTATGCAAAGAATGAGCACAGAAAGCAACCTGAGTATTTTCTCCCTTTCTGTGAGCTTTTTGCCCTTTTTGCCTCTCCTTTCCATTTTATTGACCTGTACCTTACACATAACTTCTTTTCTTCTCTATTGCAGTGTGCATTGTGACTCAAGGAAGTAAGTAGCGCACACCCTTTTCTTTCGTCACATAAGTATGTTGCTCTTTACTTAAATGTCATATTATGATTCCTTTCGCTATCCTTTTACAGCTTTCTCTTGCGCTCCTTATTTGACAGTCCTGATGATGATGCTGTATTTTCAATAAGATCAAAGCATCGTCGGCTTCCACGCAGTCCAATTGCATTGTATTCTATAATCACAGAATACCACAATTAGCACACATATTTATCACACTTCAAAGAGCACCAAGCACGCGTCACTAGCATCCACTCTGTCGTTTATTACATATTTTTTTTCATTTTATTTGTAAATTATATTACCATTTGGCTGTGGTTATAGTTTGCTTTAATTACCTCATCAGGGACCATTGTATGTACTAACTTTATATACCCCATGTTTCCAGTGTCTCTTTGTTTCCCTTGTATGCTTGCAACTACATAAATTCCACCATTGTCCCCATTATTTTTAAGGAAAATTATTGGGGCAAAACCACCAAGTCCGACTTGCAGAGGTTGGGTTTGCTTCTTGCGCTCATTCCGGTCAGCATCATAGTAGCGTGGCAAAATCTGTCATGGTGGCTTTGGGTTCGCAGGCCATTCCTAGCAATTTGGACGTGTGAGAGGCAGATGCTTGAAAAAACCTACACTCCCATTGAAACTATGACAGCAAAATTACGCAAGAATTTGTTGCATGACTGGTGAACATCAGGTGACTTTGACTCCGAGATTAGAAAACATGGTTGCTTCCGTCAGGTGTCAAAGTTTTTAGAGATAGGTAAACAGTTTTTTTAAAATTTTATTTCCGGAGCGATCTAATTGAAGGTGACATTCTATTGCACAAGCCAATGCCCTTTAGAACAGACCTCAATAAGACACCGCAATTAGGAAATATACATATTGTTTCTAATCAGTTTTTTACAACTTAGATAACAACTAGAGACTAGGCGTAATAGCATGATAGCCATTGCAATTCTCAAGTTTAAAACATAGCACTCCCTTCGTATTTTAGGGCAAGTATTGCGTATTTATATCAGAGGTTTACTTACAGAAAAAGTAGCAACCTTTAAATACCTTGGCATGGTACTGTATAAAAGACGTGACAGGAACGCTCAGTTAGGCTCCCTGGAAAGGACAGCGAAGCACTTAACATGCAAGATGGACCAACTCTAGAGGAAACTTGCCAGTGCTTAAATTGTAAAAAAATAAGTGCCAGGCCTCTCATCAGGAAGCTACTGAGCTGGCACCACACATTGGACCTGCCAGTAATCTCACCGATAGTAACAACACAACTACTAACCATCACACTCTAACATGTGTGACAGTTCGGACTATTTCAGGCCCCAAAAGCTATTAGAATGGCTTACGGGGTAGGTGATAGTCATTTTTAATGTATATTGAATTAATCATTAACTGTTGTCGTGGTCATCTCTAAATTAGCCAGACAGCGTCACCTTGTGAAAACTGTCACAAGCGCCAGTGAAGACAATTAAGTGTTGGTGTCGAGCACCTGGAAAACAGCGGCTCAAATTAAGCTCGAAATCTCACTAGCCAAAATACCAATGCCCTACTGACGGTGGTTGCAAGTAAGCTAATGCCAAAAATCTCATATGGAGTAATGTGTATAAGGACCTGCTCTATGAATGGAAAGACAAACAGCACTAGATCTGTTTCATCACTTATTTGTACTCCCAGGTTGCACCATCAAGCTTAAATTAGTATAGAATTTAAACTAATAACGCAGGACTTAGCCTTGAGTGTGAAATTTGTTTCGTACTGTCAAAAATGGAAAACAGCTCGGTTGCCGCAGATTTTGGGCCCTTCTTTTCCCTACTCTCGTCATATGTTTTACTTCTTCTAAAACTCATGTTATCCTCCAATGGATCTTGTATTGTGCCACTGAGGAGTTGGATATAGGAGATCTAGCATCCAGATGTCCAATGAGGATCAGGAATTGGATTACTTATTCACAAATTAATAATTAGATTAATATGACTCTCAATACCAGACTATATAGATATATAATTAACCTTGCTAGTCCAAACCTCCTAAAGAAATTTAGCCAGATTAAAATCATGCAAACCAAACGCTCTCTTAAAGCAATACAAAACAATAACATTTGAATCTGAACATTAGAGATCTCCCAATACTGATCTTTCCCTTTCATTAATCAATCAATTGGAATGCACAACCAACTCAAGGAGATAAGACTTGATAAACATAGACTCTGGTTTAGTTAAAAGTAACATTTATCAAGATATTTTGAGGGTAGCTCACCATTAATAAACATTTAGAATTGAAAGAGTGCAAAACAGTCTAATTTGATTTGGCTTGCCATAAGTGAAAGAAGCTTTAGAGAGTTCAGCAAGAACATGAGCTGCGACAACTCATGGGTAGGGTCCCAACATGAAAGAGTCCACGAATGTAGCACACCGCGTATGCGTCAGTCTGAAAAGAAGCACTTAGAGTCCAAAACAGTTCCCAAAGGCAATCTCTGCGATCAGGTCTGATTATGATCGGGAAAATCGGAGTGAACCAGTCAGTCAGTTCATCACCAACACAATCCAATAATCATCTCCCCTGACTTCTTCAAATCAATGTATAGTATAATCCTCTAGTTCCGGAGGTGAAACCTCATTGTCACCTCATTGTGTTAGACCACTCAGTCCACTGGTCAGTCTGTTTAGGATGATTGTCATATGACATAAAGAAGACACAGATAGAAAGAGGTGGAGTTGGTCATGTTGTCAGATCATCCGGTATACATAAACTTCCAAACAATGATCCTTTAGCAGTAGGTACATGATTGAGTTCAGGAGGACAGTTTCCCCAAACCAAATGTTCCCAATGTAGCAATTGTTGTTGCAAACAGTCCTTGAAAGCGAGTGAGAACTCTACTAGTAACCACTTTTGACCGGCCTTGCTGCCTATTAAGGCAGGGTGCATGGTATTTAAGAATAAGACATGTAAATGTTCAATGTTGAGCATGTCCTTAAAGTGAACATGCCCAGGACATTTATTTCATTTAAGCAGTGTTAACAGTTCCATAGTAAAGCAATGGGATACAAAATTAAATGTAATACTGCTATCTGTGCATAGGAAGCTACAGAGTGAATTCTTGAACTTATTAAATTATTTATTAAATAGAAAATCTAATTCATTGACAAAGTCAGATTTGAAATAAATATTTTAGAACAGGTATTTTTATGAAGTTGCCTGCCTGAAAGCTCTAGAAGCAACTTTTCATGAGGGAACTGAATAGCCCCCTTGATGGGATATGAACTTGCTCCCAGAACTGAGATAATGGCTTTGGGTGTAGGGAAGTGTTCTGTTCATCTGGCAGGCTGACCATGTGGGTGGTGTCCAGAATTGTAATTGGCTTCAAAGGGACCTACCCCGTCACGGGCAGATGTAGTTAACATTGGGCATGCCCCCGTCCTTTGTTCCCCTAGCCAGTCAGGCACCAGGGTCAGTGGGGGATGAGGTGCCCCAGAACAGTTTTAAAGGGACTACAGAGGAGGGGTTACCGATTCCCTGGCCACACCTCCAGGGTGGGCACAGGTTAATAAATGTTCTGCCATGTTGGGTTTGGGCAAAGAGCACTGTGGGATTCTTTGCATTAAAACAAACAGGAAGTGCCAGAAAAGTGGGCAAGGTCCCCTTTGGGGACTTTTACTCCATTATTGATGAAGTGGCCATGAGATTCCAGCACCCGCAGGCTGCCACTCGGCATAAATGTGGCATCCCCAGTGCACTCCTGAGATCACTTCTGGACCTGTGGAAGATCTACCGCCTATGACCTAAGAAGAGCCCTATAGACTGGACCTGCACTATCTCTTCGTACCCAGGACAAAGAAAGTGGACACATTTATACTGGCCTATTGTGTGGGCTACAGGGACACAAGAAGCCTCATGAGGTAATTTCCAGCATTTTGCAGACCACCAGTTCCATATGGATCTTCCCTGGACCCTACTGCTGGCTTCTGGAGTGTGTCTTGACCCCAAGTATTGTCCCCAAGGCCTTAAACTCTTAGCTGGTGTCCAAACATTGTCCTTGTGCCCAAGCAGCCACAGGAGTATGCCTCCAAGTGTGCACCTAGAGACAATCAGGATGGCAAGAAGAGGTCACTACAAAAGTGCAATTTAAGTTTCAGTTACCACTGATTAGCTGGAAATTGCAGAGGAAATGCCTCTTGTTGCCTGGAACACAGAAAAGGTCAGACAACAGACCCTTGGAGTCCACTACTTTTTCCTGGCTACAAGGCAGAGGTCTACACTTTCAGAACTCATCACAGGCCACAGATAGCAGGTTCAGTCCTCTTCTGTTCTTCTACAGGCCCAGGAAGTGTTCTGTCCATGTGCCTTGGGGTACCACATTTGTGCGTGGCACCTGCTAGTACGTGGGTGGAACTCTTGGGTACTCCCTAAACAATGAGCTAAAAGTTCACAGAGGCAGCACTACTTACCTTTCAGTAGTTCTGTTAGCCTTGCTGAAATAAGGTCCAAAAAGTCATGTGTCAGGGCATTTTCTAGATGGTAAAAGTCTTAAACCATACTAAACATGGGCTCTAAGGGTTGTGCATGGGTAGGGGAGTGCATCACAGGGGAGTGCTGGTAGTACAAAAGCAGAGTCCTTCGGCACCCAGACAGGGACTATACAAGAATTACACTAGCATCCAGTTCCCTCCCTTTCAGGTGCGCCAAAGTGCTACATGTGGCTCTACAGACCAGTCAGATTGGAGTTGACACTGTTGAATCAACAGAATGCCCACTGCCGCCACCTTGCATAGTCTATTAAGCTCAGAGGAGTCATCTCTGTCCATTCAGGTCAGTCTATTTTGTGATGCAGGGAGGATTTCACACTTCGTTCCGGGCTGAGCATAGGCGGGGAGTTGTTAAAAGGATAATGCAAATTAGCCTCCAGAAGCTTCAGACAGGAAAAGGTAACTTTAAATAAAATACTTTTCCCTAATATTTATCACAAATCTGACTTCACCATTGATTTAGATTGTTCTATAACTATAAAACTAGATCGTTAATTATTTTTCAAGCTTGTCCCATTCTTAAGATACAATATTATTTTCTACATTGGAGAGATGGGCCTGCCACAGTGGAAAATATTTTCAGTACCTTGTAACTATATGGACATGGTAAGATTATTTTTCTACCTGTGCTTCTTTAAAATACCATGCAACCTGCATTGTCAGCTTCAATGCTTACATAGAGGTGACTTACCTATATTTGAAAGGGAAGCACTGTAGGTTTTACACTGCAGCAGACAGCTACACAGGATAGGCCTGTAGCCTTGTTTGCACTACCACTTTAGTAGATGGCACAAAGGTGCTGCAGGGAACATGTGGCATTTAACTTCCAGGCCCTGGGTGAACTTTCTACACCATGGGGGGGCGTGGTCTCACCAGTGGCAAGGTGGCTGCACACTGAGTGAGCTCTGCCGGCCGTGCTGCGTAATCCTACAGTATCCACCATCAGCAGGAGGCATCCACTCGCCAAATGCCTCCCTATACTGAGCTTTTTGCTGAGACGCCGGGGGAGCCACAGAGGAATGATGCCCGGGGTGTTCCCCATACAGTGGCCTAGCTAGGGGTCTGCCTCTCCTGCGGTGCCTGAGAGCCTACATCGGCCTGTCCTGCTTGCTGGGGCATCCTCCTGGCACTTTCGGAGGGGCTGATTGCCCAATGGGAATTCCTGCCCGGACCGGTGCTGCACCCCCCCTCCCCGGGCTGATCTGTTCCCTGGACGATGGTGCCCTGCTACTGCAGCTCCGATCCAAGACATACAGCTGGATTCGGCCCAGAGGCCGCGTGCGAACTGTTGCCGGGCCGATGCCTGCTGAGATTCGTGGGACCTGCTGCTCTGGCCTGCTGTCCCAGGGCCTTACCTACGTCAAGGCGTACTGATTCGTGCTGTGGCCACACTACGACTTTCAGCACTCTCCCTCAAGGAAGACTGCTGCACACATTGAGACCCACCTGGCGAATTGGCTGCCTCCTTCCTCACACTGCAACTGAGAGGGTCTGGGCGCTGGCGGTGTCTCCAGCCTTGGTGGCCTGTCTCTCCTGGCCATGCCCCAGCTCTCTCCTGAGCCCATCCTGTGCTGGGGCTGTGTCGCTACCTGTCCTACGGGCTCATGTTGACTGCTGTTCCAGCTTGGCTGTATGGGGGGCCTGCGCCGGGGGCCTTCCTTCCCGCTTCGGGCCTGCTTCACACCGCACGCAGACCCACGCTGGAGGTGGGGTACCCCAGCAGATCTTGCCTGTCTCACTCCTGCATCCCCACTGGGACATTAGTTGAGGCCAGCTGTGCCCTGACACTGTAAGCACCCTGTGATGGCATCACCCGAGGCGGCATCGCCCTATGCCTGCGGCTGGCTCCGGGCCTTCCTGCGCAAATCCTGCTGCCCATGGGGGCCCCCTAAAGGTCCTACCCAGGAGCTGTTCCACCTCATCTTTCAACCACTCTGCATGGCCGGACCAACCTTCAAGCTTACGATACTACCCTGCTACTGCAAGGTCCCCTGTGCTTCTCACTGCCTTCACTGCCTTCTTGCTGTGGGCGGCTGTGGGGAAGATGGACACCAGACAGCCCAAACGTACTTCCTTGGGCCGCAGTGTGGGCAAGGGCGGCAATCCCCCTTCCCTGATGCATGTGAGTGGTCTACTCAGTCCGACCTCCCCAGCAAGCCAGGCGACAGCCTCAGAACCATCCTACTAGAAGTTCAGTCCAGCCTAATATCCATCTACTCTAAAATAGACCACCTAACATACCGCCTCGACCAGGTGAAGCACAGGGTGGACTCCCACAACTCACGAATTGTCCAGCTCATGGCGAAGAATAGAGATGCTGAAGATGGTGGAGCATCCGGAGCACAGAAACTCCTTAAAATGGACAATGGACAATGGACAGTTATATGCGCAAAGAATGAGGATTTAGATGCACGCTCCAGAAGGAACAACATTCAGGAAGTAGGCCTGCCGGAATCCACCTCAACCAGGAAAATGGAGGATTATCTCGAGTCTCTGCTCCGTGAGCTCTTCGTCCCAGTCCTGTCCACCCATTTCATAGTCGAATGGGTGCACAGATCACTTGACCCCCGGCCCCCCCAGGCCCGGCATGGCCCATCATCGCCTGCTTGCTGAACTGCCGGGACCGTGATTCCATTCTCCCAGGGCCGAGGAGCTGGGCGAGATTAACCATCAGGGAAGCACGCTGTCATTCTACCCCGACTTTACTCTATCCGTCCAGGTGGCGTGCAGGGATTTTCTTCCCACCAAGTGTATCCTGCAACGGCTCCACATCAAGTACGCAATGCTTCACCCTTCCAAACTCCTCATTGACTTTGGGGAGAAGTCAAATACTTCACCGACCCGAAAGCTGCCCTCACCTTCACAAAGCAACTGCAGAAATACCACAAAGGCACTGCACTGATTCTGAAGATCGCCACACAAGTGACAATGACTGAGGCCTCCACTCCCACTTCTGTATTACTGCTATGCATGTTATATGTTGTTTTTCTAATACGTAATGTTTGCTGCAATGAATCACGCTTTCCCACACTGTGCATAAGTACTGGTCATCTTTGTATCCTTTGGGGACCAGCAGTGGGCAATCAAACGCTGTCCCTTGGGGATCATGGTCCCTGGGATTGTTGGCATTTCATGCCCGTCCTGGTAGCAATCAAGAATGCTCTTGTGATCGCGATATTTCTTTTCTGAGTCGCCTCCCTCTGAACTATACCATGCTCAGCCACCCTGCCTATATGGCAAGGGGGAAATGGCTGTGCCCACACACCCAGCTGGGATGATTCCCATTTCTGTACCTAATTCTCCAAGTTAGGGTTCACTGGGAGGTGTGGGTTCAGATACTCAACCTACTTGGGGGGTTGGAGTGGGCGAAGGGCGTGTTTGGGTTTCTTCTCGTAGGGCTCCGATACTGGTGCCTACCTACCAGAGGCTCGCATCTTTCTTTGTTCTGTTCTGACTTTGGCATGCTGCTACATGGCTGACACCACGTTTTGGACCTGGAACATTAGTGGTCTGAATGATCACTAAAAGGCACGCCTTATGTATGCACAGCTTATCAGACACCAAGTTGATGTTTGTTTCCTTCAGGAGACGCACCTCCTTCCTGCGACCTCATCTTGGCTACAATCTTGACACTGGGGTAAATCGTGCACTTCCTTCTATTCTATCTATTCATACGGCCCCTCCATCCTTTTCAGGAAGGGCCTTCCTTGGCATAAAACACACTCTTTCATTGACACAGAGGGCCGCTATTGTATCCTTGCTGGCACACTTTACATTCAACCGCTGATATTAGCCGCAATCTATGGCTCCATCACTGATGACCCTAAATTCCTCACACACGTCTAGCAGCTCTTATCCTCCCTGGGGCATCATTCCTTGATTTGGGGGAGTGACTTCAACATAGCACCTTCGCAGGCGCTAGACCGCTCTGGAGACCGCGTCTAACACCCGCAGGCCACTACCCTCCTCCACTCAATTATAGCTGAAAACTCCCTGCGGGACGCCTGGCGGCATGCGCACCCTGGCAAGTGTGAAGGCACCTCTATTGCGGGCTCGTGTGGATACTGGTCCAGTCTCAATCTCTGGATCACTACCCATGATATTGCCTCTTGGACCGGCTCCGTGGACCACATGGCCTGCACTTTGTCTTTCCATGCTCCGGTGCGCTTATGTCTGCGACTCCCCCTCACACTTCGCCACATGTTCGCATGGCACCTACCTCCTAATGCCTTCCGCGATGCCGCCTTCAGTGAGGACATCCGCTGGGTCATCACCGCCTAGTTTTAACACAACGTGGGCTCTGCCGAGTAGCTCTCGACCCTCTGGGAGGCCTTCAATGTCATGATCGGGGGAAAGCTTTGCCAGACAAAGTGGGGTGCTGAAGTCTGTCAGGTGTACCCTCAAACATCTGGAGAAAGATTTTAAAGCTCTAGGGCCCGATTCACAGAACTAACTTAAGACAAAATCCTAAACTTACTACCATTTTGGTATTCACAGAAGGCACTTACTCATTTTGGTATTCACAGAAGGCACTTACTCATTTCAGTACTCACAGAAGTTAGGAGTCCTAACTTTAGGACTCCTAAATGCCTTCTGTGAATACCGAAAGTCTTAAAATTAGGGTTTTTCTCAGTTTAGTAGTAGTATAGTTAGGACTCCTAACTTTAGGACTCCTAAATGCCTTCTGTGAATACCGAAACTCTTAAAATTAGGATTTTTCTCAATTTAGTAGTAGTAAAGTTAGGACTCCTAACTTTAGGACTCCTAAATGCCTTCTGTGTATACTGAAAGCCTTAAAATTATAATTTTTCTCAGTTTAGTAGTAGTTAAGTTAGGAGTCCTAACTTTAGGACTCCTAAACTGAAAAAAATTCTAATTTTAAGACTTTCGGTATTCACAGAAGGCATTTAGGAGTCCTAAAGTTAGGACTCTTAACTTCTGTGAATACCGAAGTGAGTAAGTGTCTTCTGTGAATACCATGATGAGTAAGTGCCTTCTGTGAATACGAAAATGGTAGTAAGTTTAGGATTTTGTCTTAAGTTAGTTCTGTGAATCGGGCCCCTAGACCTTAAGCAGTCTCAAGACCCTAGCCCAGCTACACTTGCATCCATCAGAGCCATGCTTACTGAGTTGCTCGAGGAGGCTGATAGAGAGGTCACATTTCTCAGTAGATAAGCCCGCACTCTACGGTATGGCGAGGGCGACTGCCCCGGTAAGACTCTTGCAAATCTCCTCCAGCAGCTGCACACCTCTTCTTATATTACGGCACTAAGCGATGAGGTTGCAGGTAGGACTACCTCTCCTGCAGACATCCTTGCCAGGATTTCCGCCTTCTATTCCCAACTATGCACTGCTGGAACGATAGCCCCTGGACAGATTATGGACCAATATTTTAACTCAATTGAACTGTTGTGGCTTGGTAACCGTCACCGGGAATACCTGGACGAACCATTTACCCATGAGGAAACCTCTACAGAGTTATTGCAGGACTTCCCGGTGAAAAGGCCCTCGATTCAGACGGGCTCACCCCTGCATTTTATAAACAATTTGGGCCCCTTCTTGTCCCACATCTGGCCGAAATGTACAATGACTCTCTTGAACGGGGTAATTTTCCCCTGTCCCTCCGCAAGGCCTTGCTCCCCTTTCTCTTGAAACCGGACAATCCCCCCGAGAGCTGCAATTCGTACTGCTCTCTTGCGTTAATTAAATACTGACACCAAAATGTGCGCTAAATTGCTGGCCATCTGTCTCCTTCTACTCATGTCATTAAATGAATTGCTCGCCCTGACCAGTCAGGTTTTATCCCGGGGCGCGCCACCTCGCACAATCTGCGGACTACCTTCTCTGTCCTTCACCAGATTAATCCCACCCTACAGGCCGTGGCCACCCTATTGTATGCCACTAAGGCTTTTCACACTTTAGAGCGGCCCTTTCTTTTTTATGTTCTCCCTTGATTGGGCTTCAGTCCGAATTTTCTGCGCAAGATACAATTATTATACATACTCCCTATGGCGCGCATCAGGGTAAACAGACAGGTCATTGACCATATCACCATCTCGAGGGGTGCCAGTCAGGGCTGCCCCATCTCCCCAAGCTCTTCGCCATCGCTATGGAACCCCTGGTGACGCGGCTGCAACAACATCATACCCACGGGGTATCGGTTTCTCGGCTCGTGCCCTTGTCACTTCAATGTATGCAGACAATTTTACAATATATATCCGTTAGCCTTGGGAGAATCTCGTGCTAATGACCAGGGAGGTAGTCCGCTTTCAATCAATCAATCAATCAATCAATCATGACATTTGTAAAGCACGCTACACATCTGTGAGGGTCTCAAGGCGCTGGGGGTAGGGGGATGCTGCTACTGTTCGAAGAGCCAGGTCTTGAGGATTCTTCTGAAGGTCAGCAGGTCTTGGGTCTGCCAGAGGTGGTCGGGGAGGGTGTTCCAGGTCTTGACGGTGAGGTGGGAGAACTATCTGCGGCCAGAGGTCACTCTTCGGATGCGGGGGACTGTAGCGAGGGTGAGGTCGGTGGAGCAGAGCTGGCGGGTGGCGGTGTAGAAGCTGAGTCGTCTGTTGAGGTACGCTGGTCCGGTGTTGTGGAGTGCTTTGTGTGCGTGGGTGAGGAGCTTGAAGGTTATCCTTTTGTTGATGGGGAGCCAGTGCAGGTCTCTCAGGTGGGGTATGATGTGGCTGCAGCCAGGGATGTTGAGGATCAGGTGTGCAGAGGCATTCTGGATGCATTGCAGTCGTCTCAGGAGTTTGGCCGAGGCACCTGCATAGAGGGCGTTTCCGTAGTCCAGTCTGCTGCTGACGAGGGCCTGGGTGACCGTTCTTCTCTTTTCGGTGGGGATCCACTTGTAGATCCTGCGAAGCACGCGAGGGTGTTGAAGCATGAGGAAGAGACGGTGTTGACCTGCTTAGTCATGGATAGGGTGGAGTCGAGGATGAACCCTAGGTTGCGTGCATGGTTGGTGGGTGCTGGAGCTCTTCCCAGTGCGGTCGGCCACCAGGAGTCATTCCAGGCCAAGGGGGTGGATCAGAGGATGAGGACCTCTGTCTTGTCTGAGGCCAACTTCAGCCGGCTGTTCCTCATCCATTCGGCGACGGCCTTCATTCCTTCATGGAGGTTGGTTTTGGCGGTGTGGGAGTCTTTGGTGAGGGAGAGGATCAGCTGGGTGTCATCTGCATAGGAGATGATGTTGAGGTCGTGCAGTCAGGAGACGTGGGCGAGTGGTGCCATGTAGATGTTGAACAGCGTTGGGCTGAGGGATGAGCCCTGGGGTGCGTCGCAGGTGATCTTGGTGGCTTCAGAGCGGAAGGGGACGCTCTGTGTTCTGCCGGAGAGGAAGGAGGTGGTCCAGTCCAGTGCCTTCTCTGGGATCCCGGCGTTGTGGAGGCGTGTTCGTAGTGTGTGGTGGCAGACCGTGTTGAAGGTGGCTGACAGGTCTAGAAGGTTGCGGGCCGCTGTTTCTCCGTTGTCTAGCAGGGTACTGATGTCATCGGTGGTGGTGATGAGGGCAGTTTCGGTGCTGTTGTTTCTGTGGAACCCGGACTAGGAAGGGTCCAGGATTCAGTTGTCCTCCAGGTAGTGAGTCAGTTGTTTGTTGACGGTCTTCTCGATGACCTTCGCTGGGAACGGGTGCAGGGAGATGGGCCAGAAGTTCTTGAGGTCCTTGGGGTCCGCCTTGGGTTTCTTGAGTAAGGTGTTGATCTCGGCGTGCTTCCAGCTCTCCGGGAAGGTTGCTGTCTCGGAGGAGATGTTGATGACTTTCCGGAGATGGGGTGCGATGGCTGTGCTGGCTTTGTTGAAGATGTGGTGTGGGCATGGGTCTGACGGAGATCCGGAGTGGATGGTGTTCATGATCTTGATGGTGTCGTCGTTGGTGATGTTGGTCCAGGCGAACAGGTGGCTGGTGCGGATGGTGGTTGTGGGGGCGGGGGTCTCGGTGGTTGTCAGGGTGGTCGTGGCATTGAAGCTGTTGTGAATGTCTGCGATTTTGCGGTGGAAGGAGGTGGCCAGCGAGTCGCACAGGTCTTGCGAAGGTGGGAAGTCATTGATGTTGGAGCTGGGGTTGTCGAGATCCTTTACGATGTTGAAGAGCTCATTGCTGTTGTGTGCGTTGTTGTCTAGGCAGTCTTTGAAGGAGGCCCTTTTGGTGGATCTGATGAGGTGATGGTGTCTGCGGTTGGTGTTTTTGTGGGCTGCGTAGCTGTCCGGTGTTTGTTCACGGAGCCAGTTCTTTTCCAGTTTTTGGCAAGTTTGCTTGGAGGCCTGGAGGTCTTCAGTGAACCAGCTGGCTTTCTTGCTGGTGCGACTGTTGGGGGGTCTCTTGAGCGGGGCAAGGGAGTTGGCGCAGTTGTCGATCCACTGTCTGAGGCTGCGGGCGGCGGTGTCTGGGTTGGTGGGGTCGGCGGTCGGGCTTTGGGTGAGGGAGGTGGTTAGCTGGTCTTCGGTGACTTTGCTCCAGCAGCGGCGGGGCATCTGTTGGGTGCGGTTTTGCGTGGTGGACTTCTTGAAGGAGAAGTGGATGCAGCGATGCTCGGTCCAGTGGAGTTCGGTGGTGTTGCTGAAGGAGACGTGGGGGCTTGCGGAGAAGATGAGGTCAAGCATGTGTCCAGCAGAGTGGGTGGGTGCTGTGACGAGTTGTCTGAGTCCGAGGTTGGCTAGGTTGTCAATCAGGGTGGTGGAGTTGGTCTTGTTGTTGTTCTCGAGGTGGAAGTTCAGGTCACCGAGGAGGATGTAGTCTGTGGAGGCGAGGGCGTGTGTGCTGACGAGGTCAGCGATGGAGTCGCTGAACTGTGGTCGGGGTCCGGGGGGTCTGTAGACAAGGGTTCCTTTGAGTGTGGTGTTGGGGTCGATGTGGTTCTGGAAGTGCAGGTGTTTGGCGGTGCTGATGGTGTCATCGGTGTTGGTCGAGATTCTGAGAGTGTTCCTGTGGATGATGGCGATTCCTCCTCCTACTCCGTTGGTGCAGTCCCCACGGGTGATATTGTAGCCTTCTGGGATGGCTATGGCGATGTCGGGTGCTGAGGCGGGGTTCAGCCAGGTCTCCGTCAGGAAGGCGACATCTGGGGAGGTTGAGTCGAGTAGGTCCCAGAGTTCAGCGGCGTGTTTGCGGGCGGAGCGGGTGTTGAGGAGGATGCATCTGAGGTAGCTGGGTTCTTTTCAGGTTGGCGGCTAGGCAGGGTGGATGCTGGTGAAGCTGCAGTTCCAGCAGGGGAAAGGTCTGTGCGTGCGCTTCGGGACAGCCAGGAAGCAGGTGTGTGGTCGTCTGCGGTTGAGTGCGCGGAGGGTGCTTTGGCTGTCTCTCCGGACTCCAGGTCAACTGGAGCAAATCAGTCCTTTTTCCACTCACGGATGCTACAAAGTAGGCCTGTATGGCAAATTCCGTTTCACTCCCAAAATTTGCGGAATTTGGGTAATTTCGCTTTTCACGGAGAACGTGGAATTGGCCAAAATTCTGAGTTCCGCGGCTTCGCAGAATTTTTTGCTTGTTCGTGTTCTCAAAATGTGTGTTTGTAAGATATTTCCCCCAAGCACGCAAACAGCGTTCGCAAACAGGAAAAAAGCATTGCGAACAAGCAATTCCATGTGTTCGCGCAATTTCTGGGTGCTCGCGGAGATTTTTTTAACCCTGGGCAAAGCACTACGCTACGCTTGCGTCGTTTGCGAAGTTTGCGCTACTTCACACTACACGAATTGCACGTAGCACAGTGCAAACACACGTAGCGTAGTGCAGCGGTAATTTTTGGCTTGCTCGTGGTCCTCAACATCAAGTTGGCGACCGCGAGCAAGCAAAATGACATCCCGGCGAGACTTTTTCCTCATTGGTGATCAGCAACATCAAGTTGCTGATTGCGAGCGTGGAAAATAAACCTTCCGGCGAGATTCTTAACGCGGGGAGGTCAGGTTGCTCATTGCGTGTGGTCGCGTATGCTCGCGACCGCTCGCGATGAGAAACTACTAGTCCGCGTTGAGAAAGCTGCCGCTCGAGTAAAAATCTACTCGAGCGGCAGAAAACTACAGCTCGCACTGTGCAAGATGCCGTTTTCAATGATTGCACAGTGCCGGATGCTTGTCCACACTGTGCAATCATTGAAAACGGCATCTTGCACAGTGCGAACAGGGTACTACGCAGTTCGCGAAGTGCTACGAGCAGCTCGCGTAGTGCGAAGTGCACTTTGCGTAGCTACGCGTAGCGCTACTTCACGAACTATGCCCAGTGTTAGATTTTTTACCGTTTCGCAGAGCTTTGCGTAGCGCGACTACGCAAATTCTGCCCACCCCTACTACTAAGCCATTCACTGCTGACTACACATTAATTTGGGTGACTGGCCCCACCAGGTACCTGGGCATTTGGTTGAGCATGGATGTGGACAAACTGTGGAGGTCCAATTTTGGCAGGACAATGTACAGGCTAAAAACCAAGAAACGATTGTGGCAAAAACTCCGCCTATCACTGGCCGGGTGCATCGCCATTGCTAAAATGGTTGTACTCTCTAAATTCCTCTGCCTCTTTCTAAATTTCCCCATTCCTCTCACATCACAATTCTTCCAAAAACTACTCACTAGCATTATCACATTGATTTGGGTAGGACACCAGCCCAGAATCGCCTATGACATTCTAACATTACCCTTGGTCCGGGATGGTATGGGGGCCCCCGATTTCAAACTCTACGTGCTGTGCACCCAAGCCAGTTTCCTCCATTTCTGGATTCATCCAACACCTTTCCAGCCTCATGTGGCAGTCGAGGCGGACCTGGCCTCTCCATGGCCACTGCAGACTGCACTATTTTTGCCGCACAAAGTCCACCGTGGCGAGATCGACATGGTCAAATGTATGCTCTGGGCCTGGGATGGGCTTTGTAAGTACACAGGCGCCGGCGCGCTCTATGGGCCATCCATGCAACTTGCCAGCAATCCGTCATTCCCCCCACTGCATACAAAGGGTATGGCTCGCCTCGCAGCTGACCTGGGCATTGACACCGTTGCTGACATCTACCCTGACAATAATTTCTTTACTCTTCATGAAGACGCTACTCCACTCAATAAGCTACTCTATCACAAGATCAGAGCAACATGTAGAAGTGACAAACCCACTTTTCCACTTGCTCCCCAGCCCAACGCCACGCTTGATTTTGTTCACTCCTCCAACTCTCTGTGGAAATTAGTTACAAGACTATATGCTCTTACACTATCTGCTTCCCCCATTTGCACTGAATGTGCCTGCAACGCATGGGGTGCAGACTTAGAAAGAGACCTCTCCCCCGAACAATGGCTATATTGCTGCAACCAAATTAAGCACCTCTTCCCCAATTATCACCTGCGGCTCATTCATTTTAAATATCTACACAGACTTTAATGCACCCCTACATCGCTACACACGATGGGCCTAACGCTGGGTACCCGGCACTGATTTGACGTACCTGACCTGGTTCTGTCCCATGGTTTTCTCGTTCTGGCTGGGGGTGTGCACCATCATTAGCGAAATTACACTTAAGCGCATCACCCCTGATCCTCTACTGTGTCTCTTGGGTTATGTTAAACACATTTCATACGCTAACCGTAAACTAACTGCGATGCTCCTGGTGCTTGCCAAGCATATGGTGGCCATTCACTGGGTTCATAAACTGGCCTTCCCAGGTTAAAAGCTGGTTGGACGATGCAGGCCAGTGTCAGACACTCCTTGGCGAATTCTGGGATTTGATGCCAGCGGCCAGCAGACCCCCAGACATATGGGGCCCTCTTATTTCCTATCTCCACCGATTGGCCATTCTAGACGAACCTGCAACTCACTCCCCTATCACTGACGCTTAGATTGCTAGCGATAATCCTGCAGATGCAAATCTGACCCCCTGCCTGACTACCCATACTCCCTCCACAGTGCAATAATCACAGCTCCTATGTCGATGTATTATGTCATGTTAACCTTTAACTATCAATTGCTCTGGAGTGTTGATTTTATCTGTAAGTGCAACCATTATTATACTAATTGATGGAGTGACAACTGTAACATGCCTCAATTTTTTCAATAAAGGTTTTGATAAACAAAAAAACAAAAAAACTCTCCTAAAATGCAGGTGCTAATATCTTAAAGTTTTCAGAGGAGTTTGGCGTTTCTTTATTGTATGCCCAAATAAATATATTTAACTCCCTAACAATCAAAAAACTAAAAACTTTCTAAACCATTGTACCATATACTGTGGTCCTACTGGCAAGGTATATGTGCCAATCAGGAATAAGCTCGGTAAACCATGTTTAAATGGCGAACACAGGTACTTCAGGTCTGGTTAGCAGCGGGTAAAGTGCACAGAACTCAAAAAACCAGCAAAAATAGAAGCCAATAAAAGGTTAAAAATCTGTGGTGACCACACAGAAAAGGCACATTTCTTATAGGCTCTGTGCCCAAACTAGAAATAGACGATCAAAGGAAAAATGAATTCAAAAGTGGAAACACTTGCTGGTAGCACAATAAATCTCGGATTATATTAATATAATCAGGTAAAAAACTTGCTTTTCCTGAAAGATATTTGAACGTTTGTAGTTGCATTGACTACTGTGGTCACTTTTAGGTATGGCTATACACTGCTCTTCATTTTCGTTCCTCGTGTGATTTATTCTTTAAAAATGTTCAATAAGAAGATGTTATAGAGAGACTGAGCTTTGGGTGAGCCCCCTTCACCATTAGCTTTAAGATGGTTTTCATGATTTACCTTTGCTGGAAAGTGCTGTCCATCAAGCCTCTGGAATGTTGAGTCTGGTACATGGTCCCATTTTTATTCTTGTTAGGGTTTGGTGATGGGGCGAAGCAAATAGGTTTCACTCACTTAGTCCATCCAGATTTTTTGGGTTTTGATCACCTGGATTTTGGACCTTTACTGTGGGAGAGTTTCATTACTCCAGTCTCACTCACATTAATAACATGGCAATTGGACTGTGTGTGTTTACCACCTGTATCTGCCTTTTAGGATAATGCTGCTTGAAGCAGCTAGGGTAAGGGGCACTGGGCATGTCACAGTGTGAACATCTGTGTGCACATATGTGTGCACTGCGCTTGTGAGACTAGCATTGTGCACAGCCCAGTAACTGCACCCAGGTAGCCTGGCAAAGAAGTGACTCTGTAACGATAGGTGTTGATGGGGTAGCAACTAAAATGTTTGTGGACATTTATAGAGAGGTCAGAAGGGTTTCGTGTATTTTCACTGTATTATAAACAAAGGTGAAATCTGTTTTAAAGTGCTGTTGTGCTCCACTTTGGCCTGCACACTCCAGTGAGATGTCAGACTGCGGTGAAACATGGCTACCAGGTCTCAATATGCTTAATTCCCATCAAGGAGATGATTGGGGATCCATTACTTGCGCAGGCCTTACATCCGGCACACCTGATCACCCAATGTCTTATGTGGGCATCACACAGTCCTTTTGACAGACTTCAGGTGTGCCATGACCTGCAGTTTACTAAGGAAACCACTGTTTGATATATTTTTTGGGCTGACATAATAACAGATCAGAACACAACACCCAAAAAACATAAAACAGCATAGCACAGCACCACACAAAACACCACACCATAGCATGACATAGCACAGCACAGCATGACACAATATGGAAAACCCTAACATATTACTGCATTAGCACAGAGTGACACAAAATAACCTATGAAAGTATAGTTCAGCATGCCACTAAATAATACACTCTACCGTCAGGGAACATAACACTGCATGACAGAAAACAACACTCCAACATAACACATTATAGTACATCATGACATAGCATAACATAATGTAACACATCACAAAACAGCATAAAAACCAAAAAATAACACACCATTTTACATCCTGACATGACAGAGCACAGCACAGAGAACAAAACTTAACAGAACACAACATAGTGTTGTACAGAAAAGCACTGAATGATGCTACTTACCACACCCTAACATAACCTAGCATGGCATACCACTGTTGTGTAGTTTCCACAAATCAGTATGAAATGTGTGTATGCGGATGACATAAATTTAGGATGGTGCAAGACTGAATCCATGCACCGTCATAGGATATGTTGTCCCTTGAACCAGCTAGCTTGCATGCCACCATTAGTCTCCCTAAACCTGAACAGGGAGTGACCAGTTCTGGCAAACACTGAATTGAACAAATCTGTTCCCTCAGGAACTGTGGTGACAGACCAAGAACATTTTGCTCAATCACTCGTGCTCTCTTTTGTTCAGAGAAATATACAAAGAATACACAAAGGGGAATTTTTCAATATTTATTAATCTGGAGTGACTCTTTTATAGAAGATATGTGCAGAAATGATTACTAGACAGAACCAGTAAAAAAGTCATAAGTAGTGTCAAACCAGTGAATAAAACAAATAGTTCCACCATCTTGTTTAGACAGCTTATATATAAGCATACATATACAGTATTATAAAAATAGTGTGCTCCTATCTATCTAGGGTGTGAACGTATGGTGTGCTAAAGAAGCCCCTTTCTGGATGATCTCACTCCTTTACCTGGTGGGTAAGAATGTAGGACCCCCTCTTGGTCACAAACTGTACACTGCTCACAGAGATGTCAATCAGCTGCTATGCAAAAGCTTCAGCATGCAGAGAACCCTCGAAGTCAGCAGAAGTGTCTCCTCTGATTATGCTAGCAAATAAAAAGGCTATATATAAAAAATGGCATCCTTGCCTCAGTTTGAGATAGTGATCAGGCAACCATTGTTTGTGTTCCACAGATAGCTGTGTCGCCATATGGATGTAATAATAAACACATTTTATTACGCATGCGAGGTCTTGCTCCTAATGCCAAGGCAGTGTGATAATATTCTAATGAAGTGATCCATATCAGCAATGTTGGTGTTTATACAAAATTAGTTTGAGCATCACAAATGCAAATGTGTGGCAAAAGTTAATGAGGCAAAGAGAAGGCAGCTTTAGGAAAAAGGATCGTGTACATGTAAGAACAGGACTAATTCCTACCGGGCCCAACTCGGGAACATCAGAATGCAGCACAAATTCCATCCATTCCCGGTGCCCTAACAGTCTTTCAGCCCCCCAGAGGTAGAATCCGAGTTTATCCCCAAACTGTCAACAAAGGGAAAGAGAAAGCACCACTAGATACAAAGAATTACTTTTTTGTTATAGATGCAGTGGGGGGCTGCAGTGAGGTGCTGGATTGTATTGGCATCAGGGCAAGTGCCTCCATCCCATGGTCCCATGCAGTCTTTCTGCCGCTCTGGAAAGCTGATTGGGACATTTATCCCTAATCTGCTCCTCTACGAGCACAAAAAGCATTACTAGACTAAACAGAGTAATGTAATATTACGGATAGAGGTAAGGTCTGTGCTGCATCAGGCCACAATGCGTCACCCCAGGGACCCATACAAACTTTTTATCCCCCTGGTAAGCAGATTGGAGAGTTTATCCCAATCTCCAATACCAACGGGGCAGAAAGCACAATTGGATGAGGTAGGGGGCCAGCCCGTATTAGCACTGGGTAGATCCCTCACCCTAGGGGTTCACACAGTATTTAGGCCCCTCTTGGGGACAGATTGAGGCGTTTATCCACAAACTGCCCACTAAGTGACAGAAAGCACCACTAAATACCAGGGATTACTTTAATTTTTATTGTGCAGGGTAGGGGACAGAACTGTATTGGCATCAGGCTCCACCCATCCACCCCAGGACCCAACCCAGTTTTTCTCCCCCTTTGGGAGGCTACTTGGAGAGTCTGTACCCAATATGAGAATCTAGTGGGCATGACACACCTCTAGACACTAGAATAACTTTTTGTATTACTTATGTAAGGGGGAGCCAGGGCGTCCTCACACTGGCTGCCCACTGCCACTGCCACAAGCCCAAGAATGTCTTTCTGATCCCATAAGGGACGCATTTGAAGTTTATCCCCAACTCTGCTCTAGGGTGGGGTGGAGGGAGTATAGAGCCCATTAAATACAAAGTTGAACATTTTTTTTTAAAAGGGTGGAGTGAGGGGATACCTACTTCTGATCTCCCTCCTGAGTGCAAGTGCCCATCTCCTCCTGCTGCTCCAATTCAGGGCCGGTGGCTAGGCCATTTCTTCATCCTCCAAGTCTACCTCCCACTCCTTAGAGTCTTTCTCCTCTTGCTCCTCTAATGTGACCTACATCCCACTGACCTCTGAGGGTTATCTAAAGATTCACTTTGGTGGTCATTCCTGTATTGAGCCCTCGTTCCTTGCAGACCCTCTGCAGCTCTACCTTGTGGACATTGTCAATGTTGCTCCACTCCAACTCCATTGTAGCAAAAAGGATGGATGACAAGACTTGCATTTGGAAAAATGAAAACATTACGAAACCAGAAACTAAGGAGAATTTAAAAAAAGGTTGCATCTGACGTCAAATTATGTATATGGAATTTCTGGTTTCACATAAATGTACTGAGTGACACTGCACAAACGCAAGTACTGGATCCCACTGCTGAATACCAATGTAAGTAATTGGGTGAGTGATCAAGGGTGGGGATGGAAGCTCACTCAGGCAACAACCACAATCCTTGACAGGGTGCACAACAAAAGTCACTAAATTAACATGTGTTTAACCCTGAGGTAGCTTGCTACAAAAGTAGTCAGGCTTAGAGGCAATATATGAAGTATTTGTGCAGCACACAAACAGTGCTAAAGTGAAAACACAACTCAAGAAAAATCCCAAAACATTTTAGAAAAATAGAGGAATTTTTAATAAATAAAAGGATACTAGAACAACAAAACTCCAATCAATAGTACCAGAAATATGCAATTTTAAAATTTTAGATAAGTATACCACCTAAAAGCACCAAGCAAGACTCACAGTCATTTGGTCATGCTAGCTCTGGTAAAAGTCATAAGTTCAGGTCGACAGCGATGTAGCGAGGGCTGGATACTGGGACAAGGGTAGCAGTGCTAAAAATATTATCTTCTCAAAGTCCGGGACAAAGAGTTCTGTTAGTGGAGGAGGAGGCCGCAAGCACAAGGGAGAGCATCACAAATGGTCTTCACTGTACAGCGAAGAGCAGACCTGGTATCATGAACATTCATCACTGTAGCGTGAAGATCCAGTTGGGCGCTTCACACAGTCGGTGCTGAAGCTTTGCATTGACAGTCTGTCATTGCTGTAGCACAAAGTGCAGATCTAGCATGCGGGGTCGTAACTGATGGTCGCTGTCGTGCACAGAGTCCACCCTTATGCTACTTGACATATCAAGCTCTGACTCTGTTACTCGTAAAGAGTATATTAAAAAACCAAGGAAAGCACCTGTCAAAAGAAGAAGACTTGTCTGTGATCAGGCAGATTTTGTGTGCCTTGTGACTGCATAATTTCCCCCTGGACGTCACCTGCTGGCCATACCTGAAAGCCGCCCTGTGGAGACAGACCTTTAGTAATATCCTACACACCAGACTACTGACATTGCCATTTGACAAATTTAGAGAGGATTGGAAAACACACTTGCCAGAACAACAGCATTGCAGACTGTGTGCTTGTGCCCCGGTTTCTGTGATTAACTTTCTATTTTGCTGCCCAGCATTGTTGCCCCTAAGGCATTCCTTCTTAAGGCCAAAATTTCTGCAGCATGGCTTTCAAACCTGCAAGGAGGCCATCTACTATGTTTACATGTGTTTGGTCCTAGCAAGAATCTACAAGTTTTATGCAACTAGATGAGAGAGACTGAGAGATGATAATGTGTAATTCCCTAACTTCAGAAGGTTAACTTTAACACATGATATGAGACAGAAGCAGATCCCATTTAAGTATGACAACGACCACTACCTTTAGGTCGAAATCTCTTGGTTTTTGAGAATTGACTCCTACCCATGAAATTTTTGACTAAGAAAATATAAATTGCTTCAAAATCCGGGTATGGGGCAAATGTAAAATATCTCCTTAGGGCTTCAGTATTGCACTCAACACTTTTTATGAAACTTTATTGAACTTTCAGTGACATTGCTTTTGAATGCTTTGCATCCATGGCAAGCTATCTTTATACTTGTTTATAATGAGTTATATTGGATATACTTTTTATGTCTTGTGACAATATTGTGAAGATTTTAACTAATCATACCATAAACTACTACTTTGTGCTCATCAAGGGTACAGGGCCTCAGGATGGGGATCAGGGACTCACTGTAGTAGAGGCCAGCAGGAGTCAGGTAGGTCCAGTTACAGTACCAGGCAGGTCCAGTTGCAGTAAGTCAGGGAGCAGTTGCAGAGAGGCCTCTGGAGCTTGTTGTATCTCTGTAGATCAGACAGGAGGTCATTCAACTGACACTTGGAGTCACTAAGGTAGATTGGGGTAAAGGAAGCAGATCCAGTCTTCCTTTTCATTTTCAGACAGCAAGCTAGTCTTCAAGCAGTAGTAGGGCAGCTTCTGGGTGGAAAGGAGGCCTTCTTTAGTTATGTGCACAGGTCCAGAAGTTTACTGATGAGGTGTTCTCAGGGCCCAAAATGTATACCTGATGCCAGTCTTTAAGGTGGGAGATTTTCCTATACTACCTCACATCTTGTTCTAGAAAGTTCTTTCATTCCCCCGTCAATGCTCCAAGATGTCTGTGGTGACAAAAGACAAGGCAGGCCTGGTGTCAGATTCCTTTGTATGTCGAGGCGGCAAAGCCCTTTGAAATTTAAGTAGGGCAGGGAACAGCACCACCTCAGCCTTCCTGGCAGGATGGACCATCCTGCCCACAACTAGTCCCATTTAACGTCCCTATTTGGCAGGAATACACAAACCCAAACAGCAGAGCCATTCACAGCCCTGTGACCCAGGACACTGGCAGAAGGCACAAAAGGTTAGGACACAAAATGCCAACTTTATAAAAGTGGCATTTTCAGAATTGTGAATTAAAATCCAACTTTACAATTAAAGAGGATTCAAAATTACAACTTACTTGATTGCAAACACCATATCTCTATCTGCTCTCTGTTCCCAATGCCACATTATCACTTGTTAAATGTAATAGGGTAACCCAGTGTTAGTCAATGGGAGAGATATGCCTTGCAGTAGTCTAAAACGACTTTAGAGACTTTCACTGTTGGGATATGTAAAACCTGAGCACACATGTCCTAATTTTAAATACAATGAACCCTGCCCTATGAGCCTTTAGGGCCTACCTTCTGGGTGACCTAAATAATAAAAAAGGAAGTTTTAGGACTGCAAATGGTTTATTTTGCCAGGTCGAAATGGCAGTTTAAAACTGTACTACAGGTTTCTAGTGGCAGGCCTGTGAAAGGTTTGAAATGGCTACTTTAAGAGGGTGGCACAATGAGAACTGCAGGCCCATTAGTAGCATTTAATTCACAGGCCCTGGGTACTAATTGTACCATTTACTAGGGATCTACAAGTAAATTATTTTTGCCAATCAGGTGCAAGCAAATTATATGCTTTAGGGAGAGAACACATGCATTTTAGCACTGGTTAGAAGTGGTAAAGTACAGAGAGGACTAAAACCATCAAATGAATTCAGTAAAGCAGGAGGGGTGAAGGCAAAATGTTTTGGGAATACCATGCCAAAGAAGTTGGGTCTACCGCTAAACACAAAGCCGATTGGCATGGGTCTGCTCTTCAAGAGTCAGGCAAGTAACTCATGACTCTCCTCCAGACTGAGCTACTTGTATTTTAAAATACACAGTGACAGTCACACAGTCAGAATAAAGTAATTGGAATGTTACACAGGTTTACTGAATCAGCTTAAAGAATATAATGCAGCAGCATCTAACACCCTCCCCCAAATGGATGTTGGCAGCACAGAAGTTGTGGTTCTCCATTTAGGTCTAACGTTCTCTGCCCCTCATCAAGATTAGACTATACACAAATACCAATTGATCTATATCAATATGTGAGGAAATTGAAGCTTAAGAAAGTGCACATTTTGCATTCAAATAGAATTTTAAATATCAGGATCAACGCCTCTAAACCTACAGATATTCTGAGAGGTGAAGATTTAGTGGCTTTGAAGACTCACCAGTAATTGGAGGAAATGGAATCCAAAATGGTGAATAACATTCTGGAAAGAGCTGGCATCACAGCAAAGTGGCAAAAGTAATCTTAAGGCCAAATCTTAGTTCATCCCCCAGATGCCACATGATGGCATTGACTGCTTTCAGGACTCAAGATTTATGTAAATGTAAATGTAAATGTAAATGTGCAGGAATTTTATATAGCGCAAATCACCAAGCGGTCTCTAAGCGCTTGCTTAGGGAACCCGTCCTGGTATTCCCCTGTGAGATAACCCGGCAGGGCATCCGCAAGGTGAAAGCCAGGCATCCCGCCGTGAGGGGCCCATGTGGAGATTAAGCAAGCTATTGCCCAGAGTCGCAGAGTGTGAACCCATGAATCGAGTATGCACTGGAGCGAGAGTTATCGAGTCCATGGACATTTATGGACTCAAGACCCAGCTGAGCCAGGAATTGAACCCTGGTCCCGGGCTGACCTCTGCTTCCAGGTCTGCCTACTCTAACCAGTGAGCCACACTTCTCCAGTGGCATATCAATATGCCAGGCCTAAATTCAACTTGACTAAAGAACAGTAGCAAGCAGTATTGGCTGTCAATAACAGCACTGCAATAGTTATATATTGTAGCTTACTCTGTATTTTGTTCGTATATGAAATGTATTTCTAATGAAACAGCTTGATGTTGTAGGTAAACCATTGTATTATAAGATGGCCGCCAGTTTAGCCATGATATGTTACTGATAGCAAATGCTTGAAGTATGTAATCTCCATTGATTAACTGATTCTGCAGCCCATTCGCAGTGATTTATGTATTTAAATGGTGAAAAGACTATGTCCATGACACTGACAAAGTCCATGTCTGGAAATGCGTCTGTCTAAGTTTCTTTTTCTGTTTCATGGACAATAAATACTGATTGCAGCATTTCACTGTGAATGCATCATACTTTGTTGAAAAAAAAAATATATATATATATATATAAATATAATCCAAATCTTGTATTCCGATAGATTCCAGGAATGAGAAGACAGCACACCAGGAAACCGCACAAACACTTTATTGTGCGCTAGCTTTAGAAGGACGACGCGTTTCGGCGTTTGCCTTTGTCAAGTTACTTCCTGCATGCCAATCAACCATAGAAATACAATTGCATCGTTCATAAACATAGAGAACATACTTCGAGAATGCGTTATCTAGCGACCGCTATATCAAAATAAATTCATTATTGTCATGCTAATAATTCAAGCATAAAGGTAAATACAGTTGCATAAATTAAAAGGCAATTCCCTTGAAGAAGCATGCTGTTTCAAATAAATTAGAATGTTATAAAGAGGCTTTGTCCGAAATGTTCGGAAACAATAAAGTTTCAAAGTAAAGTGAACGCAGGTATTTACTGCCCATTATGAACGTTATAATTCATATTGCATTAGTATACATCTGGGACCTAAGATCACAATGTTATTTCATTGGGTAATGGGCCAATAATATGGACAAATGATACCTTTCACAACGAAGCGCATAATATGTCCTCCATGTACATGGCCCACCCTGCGTGCACGGCACTAACTGCGTAAAGTGGGCGCGCGGTGCGCGAAGCGCACCGCGTCCTCACTGTGCGTGCACTTAACGCCCACTTAACGAACTGCGTTAAGTGGGCGTGCACGCCACGAATGGCGTAAAGTAACTTAGCATTTAAAAAACCGTACAAATTCACTGAAAAAACCATAGGTTTCACACACGTTATAGTTAGGAATTAGCATTTAAAAAACCTTGCAAATTCACTGAAAAAACCATAGGTTTCACACATGTTATAGTTAGCTGGACATTTTACTGATAAAAAACCAATGAAATTCCCCGTTATAGTTAGTGCAGGTAACTATAACTCACGTGACCGCAATCCTCTGCTGATGCTAATACTGTATTTAGACACTTATTTGCCCATGTCTTCTTCCATTAAATTTTAGCTATACATATATTACAAATATTTTTTTTTCATAAAGACACATATGTCATCAGCAGAGGATTGCGGTCACGTGAGTTATAGTTGCCTGCACTAACTATAACGGGGGAATTTCATTGGTTTTTTATCAGTAAAATGTCCAGCTAACTATAACATGTGTGAAACCTATGGTTTTTTCAGTGAATATATATATATATATATATTCACTGAAAAAAACGTAGGTTTCAGGGACGTTATAGTTAGTTGGATTCAAGGAGACTTAATCACCCAACTTAAAACGTGCCACAGGGCGTGTTTGCATACTTGTCACATCAGGCCCCGCCCCCCTCTCTGCACACAGTACAAACGCACCCTGTGGCGCGTTTTAAGTTGGGGGATTAATTCCCCTTCAATCCTGAGGGTCCCTGAGGGCCATCTAGCCCACCAGGTACCTCTTGTAAACGCCACAGGGCTGCATTGCAGAGAGGTGCTTCGAGGCCACGCCCCTTTTTCAACTACTCTGCAAATGCAGCTTCTGGTGCACTGCTGGTGGGGCGAAGAGGTCCTCTTCTGTCCTAAGGACCTCAAGACACAAGTGGACTTCATCCTTTGAGGAGCAGTGCGCCAGAAGCCGCATTTGTAGCGTTGTATAAAAAGGGGCTTGGCCTCAGAACACCTCTCTAAAACGCAGGTCTGTGGAGCTTCCTGGATGTACCTGGTGGGCTACTTGGCCTCCAGGGACGTTCAGGATTCAAGGGGACTTAATAGGGATGTCATAGTTAGAAATTACCATTTAAAAAACAATTGAAATTCACTGAAAAAACCATAGGTTTCAGGTACGTTATAGTTAGAAATTAGCATTTAAAAATCCTTAGAAATTCACTGAAAAACCATAGGTTTCAGGGACATTATAGTTAGCTGGACATTTCACTCTTACAAAACCATAGAAATTCCACCATTATAATTAGTGTAGCTAACTATAACTCGCGCACCCGCAATGAAATGCTCAGGCCGTCACATAGTACATCATTCATGACATGGTCAGTGACATCACTGATGACATCTCAAATGACATCACTGATGACATCACTGATACCATCATCCAGAGACTGTGAGTTTCTGTAAAGTTTAATTATGTTTTATATATATTCCAAGGTGTATTGAAGAATGAGTGGGTGTATAAGTGTCTGGATGGAGGATTTAGTAGGTGCATGACTGACTGTATAAGTGAGTGATTAAATGTGTCTTACTGAATGCATGGGTTAGTGACTAAACTGCGTGAATGTCTGTATCAGTCTGTCTGTTGTTGTGCAAGCTGCTGCATGGGTTGGTCAGAAGCTACATGAGTGTCTATATAGGTTATTGATTGGTTGTCTGAGTATTTTTTTGGGAGATTGAGTGTGTGTGTGGGTGGGTGGGAGATGTTTGAGTGGTTGATTCACTGGGTGTATGGGTTCATAAGTGCATGTGTAAACAGCTCTATGGGTGCATGAGTGTGTGTATGGGTGTGTTGGTGAGTGAATGGATGTCTCAGTGGTTCATGTCTGAGTATCTACATATGTAAAAGGCAGTGTATGTGAGAGTTGAAGTATATAAAGGACTCTACATGATAGACTGTGATTGTGAGACTGGCTGTATGGATGAGTGTGTACTTGTATCACTGATTATATAAGAGAGTAAGTATGCGTTAGTATCTGTATGAATAAGTGAGGTGGTGTGTGTATAATTGTATAGGTGAGTAAATGGGAGTGTGATTGATTCTTAGCATGACTGACTAGGTGTGTGAGTAACTGGATGGATGAGTGGCAGTGTGTGAGTGTTTGTATGGGTGTATGAGTGCATATGATAGTGTATTGATGAGTAACTGCATGTATGAGTGATTGTATGGATGAATGAGTGGATGTGTGTGTAGACCTAGGAATCAGTGAATGTGTATGTAGTAACTGGTATTGGTGTGTCAATGATTTAGAAAATGGTAGTCTGTATTTTACAGTGGGTGTACCAAAGGTTATATTAGAGTGTGAGGAGGTGCATCAGATTTTCACATGGATGATGTCACCAGTGATGTCATCAGTGATGTCATTTGAGATGTCATCAGTGATGTCACTGACCATGTCATAAATGATATATTATGTGACGTCATGAGCAGTGCAATGTGGGTGCACGAGTTATAGTTAGCTGAACTAACTATAACGGTGGAAATTCTATGGCTTTGTAAGAGTGAAATGTCCAGCTAACTATAACATCCCTGAAACATTTGGTTATTTCAGTGAATTTCTAAGGTTTTTTAAATGCTAATTTCTAACTATAACGTACCTGAAAACGATGTTTTTTTTAGTGAATATATATATATATATATATATATATATATATATATATATATATATATATTCTCCAGTTCCGCTTCCCCGTCAAGGCTGCCTCCTCGTGGCACCTGCCCCACACAGTGCAGACACGGACCATATTTCCAGTGCAAAAACTTGATTTAGCTATTAGCGTGCTAGTCGACATAACGTTTCGGCTCGGTTTGAGCCTTGATCACATGACAACGTGAAAGTGCTGAACACTCCCTTAAGTAGCAAGAAAAGATACTATGCACGTGATGCCAGGGAATAGGCATAGACATGGAAAACAGAATATCAATGTGGTTTTAGATACAGGTGTCTTTCTACTGAAAGTTTATACAATATAAATCAACATATTGAAATCATAGTCTCATTACTAAAGATATCACTGTATCATACAAAATGTATATTGCGAGTGTAGACATTGATTCAAAATTAAGGAAGTTGAATGTAGCCAATCCGCACGTTGGTCGGCAACTGTATCATTCCAACGGACTCTATTAATACATAGTAAATACTTATATGTGCATGTAGGTCTGCAGAATTGGCAAATAACCTAAATAAATATCGTAAACCACTTTTTGTCATAATTAAAAACAATTTCGGGATAAATCCCGGTGTCTTCCATGACTTGCCAGCGGTACCCTATTATATGCTGCAGATCCCTGCAGCTTGTGCAAAATATAAGGGAGCATACTAAAGTGCAAGTGCAAAAAGAATCCAGTGATCCCACCTCAACTGGTTAATAAACCAAATTAAAAACAATTGTGTTAAAATATATAAACAACAGTTGTAAAAAGTGTAAAAAGTGTAAAAAATGCATGGAGAGTGCATAACGAAAAGACGTGGGCAGACTGAGCCCAGTCATGCCCACAGAATAATGTTACAAGCCCACGATGGATTCTAATTTCTAATTTAAAACACTTGTAGAGCGCGGCGTACACCTTGCGGTTTCTTGGCGCTGGAGGTTCAGTAACTGAGGAAAAAGGACCATGGAAGGGTGGAGTAAGTATTAGGCGGGGAAAGCCTGGCTGAAAAGGAAAGTTTTCAGGTCTCTACGGAAGGAGAGATACTGAGTTGCAGAACGGAGATTGTCTGGAAGTGAGTTCCAGAAAGTAGGGGCCAGAGTTATATATATATACTTTCTATAGACAAAGATGTTGATAAAAGATTTCTTTGTAGAATAATGTTAAAATAATCTCAAAGCATGTCCAATCTCATAGTGTGAACAGCAAAATGTCTAAAAATGGGATCCAATAAATAGATATGCAATATATAAATATAAATGTGCAAAAGTTCTGAAAGTGCAAATGTGCCTGGGATTTGTTCTGTAGGTCAGCCTGATATATATTCTCGTTTGTGTGTATAGTGCAACTAGATACAGCCATATACCTCGAAAATGGTGCCTTTTATCTACTATAAAACCATAAATAGTATATAAAAATATTAATTAAAATATGTGTCACACACTGATAAACATCATTTGTAAACAACATTTAAAATTATCCCAGATTCGTAAATGTACCGGTGATTGTCATATTCCCCCTGTACAAAACACATCAAAAACGATATATATAAGAGATTGTATTACTGACCCAAGATGGTATGTAAATCTTCCGTGACATTAAGCCCACCCGGGAATTTAGAATCTAGACGGAGTATATAATTGGTTTCCAATCTTCGTAGCAAAGCTTCCCTATTGCCTCCACGTCTACTGGCTGGTACAGAATCAATCACAAAGAACGTCAATTCCTTATTATTACTGTGATGTACCTCCTTAAAATGGCGAGCAACCGGGTAGGTGTTGTCCTGGTTTGAGATTGCCCTTAAATGTTGTAAGATACGTTTGTGTACCTCCAATTTGGTACTGCCCACGTATCTCAGTGCACAAGAGCATTGGAGCACATATACAGCATATTCTGTTTTGCACGTTAAAACCTTTTCTATTTTGTGTTTTCTATCATTGAATCCATCTTTATAGTATTTAGTATTTACCCCATGTGTGCACGCTTTGCATTTTTTACATTTAAAAAAAACACCATTTGTTTGTAACCAACTAGTCTTTTCCATGATTTCAGGATTTGTATTGATGAGACAATCCCTCATTGAGGGAGCTTGACTGAAGGTGAGAGTTGCCCTGCGCGGAAGAGTTGGGCCTAAAATAGGGTCACTCTTTAGAATGGGCCGATTGCGATTAAAAATACGATATAGATCACGATGTTGTTTGTTGAAGCCAGTTATTATTCTAAACTCATTATGTGATTTGGAGATAACTTGAGATATTGGGTTACTGATTATAGTGGCATCATATTTATTCAGTAACTCCTGTCTAGTTTTAAGTCGGGATTTAATTATGGCTTTATCAATAACCCCTTCAGAATAGCCCCGTTGAAGAAATCTGTTTTTGCTGGGTAGTTGAGCCTCTTCCAAATCTGCCTCATTGCTGCATACTCTCCGCAAGCGCAGCATCTCGCCATATGGTATACTAGAAATTAGATGGTGGGTGGGCACTATCAGCATGTAAAATAGTGTTACCAGCCGTTTCTTTCCTAAACAATCTGGTTTCAGTTGTACCATTGGCAATATACACCTCCGTGTCTAAGAAGGTAATATTTGTTTGACTCATAGTTACCGTGAATTTAAGGTTAAGATTATTGATATTGATCGCCCTAACAAATTCCTCAGCTGTCTTCCTGTCTCCTTCCCAAACTACAAACAGGTCATCTATGTAGCGATACCATGCAATGACATGCGATTCCATTACTTTGCTATGTTCTGTTTTGAGGACCAGTTCCTCCCAAGCTCCCATGTGCAGACATGCGTAGCTTGGGGAGAAACTGGCCCCCATGGCAACGCCCTGCAACTGACGATATATCAAATTATTGTACATGAACATATTGTTATGTAAACAGATTTTTAGCATTTCTAATAGCATGGCAGTATGGTCCTTAAATTGTTCTTCCCTCTTGGATAGATAGTATCCTACTGCTGCCATGCCATCATTGTGTAATATGCTTGTGTACAACGATGATACATCTAACGCTAACATCCAAAAACCTGCTTTCCACTTAACCCTTTGTAATTTCAAAAGGAAGTCCCCAGTGTCCTGGACATATGATTGCAACTACTTTACAGCTCCCTGTAAAAAATAATCAATATAGACTGATGTTTTTTCCAATAGGCCCCCCCTGGCAGAAATGATGGGCCTGCCCGGGGGTTTTGTCATGTCTTTGTGGACTTTGGGGATGAAATATATAAATGGAATTTTGGGCAAGTCGTTCTTCAGAAATGTATATTCATCATTAGTTAGCATTGTCTTATTTTTCCATTTTAATAGCTTTTTGTGGAATTCAGCTTGCATTGTTTTCACCTTTGACATATTGCTTCGCTCGTAGTGCTCCCTGTTGTTCAGCTGGGAGTAAGCCTCCTTATCATACATTGTTCTTGTCATTAGTACAATGTTCCCTCCTTTATCACTGCCTCTTACAATAGTTTTCATGTCTTTCCTTAGTTTCTGAATAAGTGCCTCATATCTTGTGGTCCTTATATCATATTCAGATTTTTTGTGGCTGTTTTTAACATGTAACTCTTTGATTTGGGAAGTAACATTTTCATTAAATATATCGATGGAGTCTCGTAACATTATTGGAACAAAGGTTGAAAGTGGTTTGAAAGGTGTAATTGGAGATATTTGTTTTGTAACCTTCTTCATATCCCCATTCTCTGTCTCAGTAGGCAAGACCGCTAAAGAGTCCATACCTTCAGTTAACCACAAATCCATGACTCCGCTAGGTATATTCACACCAGAAACAGTAATATTGTCTGAACTCGCTGATGTTATATATATATATATATATATATATATATATATATATAGTTACAACCTGATCGTCTTTCCACAAGCAGGCACCAACTCCGTGAAGTATTTTGGCACAGAAGGCGATTTATTTCAAACACAGGACAGACGCGTTTCGGCGGCAAAACCGCCTTGTTCACTGCATGAATTGTTCTATCAGTGTCAACCATACATATACCACAGCCATTTACCTACGGTTGCCATGGCAACCACAAAGTGTCATTGACATAGAAGTTTACATCATGACTCTGCAAAATGCATTTGTATGTGGAAAACATACACCAATATTATAAAAATAACAATTAGCAAAACGACATAAATACATTCCAAAATGGGAATTGAGTTACAAATTCACTCAAAACAGTGGATGACATAAATGAAAAGAAAAAATGAAAAAATGAAAGAATGCGAATACCGCTTGGGTGGAGACAGAGCCAACCGGCTCAGTGTATCTCATCTGCTGTGCTCTTTACCAAGGTGAAGGTAAGTGTATACAGACGGGGATACCGTTAGTAATGAAAGTAGTGGTACTAGAGAAATTTTGAAAAAGGAAATTTTTAGGAATTGCGGTGAAGTACTGGGTATTTTAGTCCCAGCGGTGCAGGGGCACACACCCTATGACTTCTGGGTTCTCCCTGTTCCAGACCTACAGAAACACAGAGTCTTCTGGGTGAAGTCAAAGATTCATTTATTGGCTGCAGACCAATTACAGGTATCCTAGAAGTACAACAGCGTGTATGTTCTCAGGAGACTGCTAAAAATCATAGAAACGGACTTCTACTTAAATACACTTTTTCCTGCTTCAGGCATACATTCCTAGGTTTATGATACGGCAATATACAAGTGTACATTTCAAACGAAAGAGCAGAGTCATGATGACCATCCCACATTCCAGTTAAGCCAGCCCACAATTATTTACACAGCAAGGTTCAGATCCCACATCAGATATCGATAGGCCCCAATAAAACACGGGCAGCTCCTGTTGATAGAAACAAGTCATAAAGCAGGAACAGTCAGGTGTGAAAGAGATTAGCCAGAGGCTTGTGTGGGATGAAAGGACTTTATGGCGTGTCAAGCCCTGATGCTAATCACAGGTGGCCGGAGGAAGGGGAGCTCGTGAGACCAGTTTGACCTGGGGCAGCAGAGCCAAGCTGCCCAGGTCACAGAAGAGTCATGGAAAGGCAAATGTGCTGTGAGGCCCGTATTTGCTTCATTATAGCCTATGTGAGGGCAATCACAAGATGGCCACCGCTTCCAAAATGGAACCCGCGTAGTGATGCAGAATAACGTGTACACAGTGCATTCATAGCTAGAACGGTATACAAAGCACTTGTACATACCGCATTAACCATTTGCGGTTCGCCAATACCAGGATAGACAGGGGTGGGGCCCTTTCCTCTACGCGGTCACAGAGATTAAAGTACGACAGCGGGGGCGGTTATACCAGCCATAATGTCTCTAGCGGGCAAGTGCCACTATCTTTAGGAAAGTGAAAACCAAGTGGGTTGTGTGTCACCGTAATTAGCCCTTAAGTTTAAAGCATTGGTGCCTAATTGAAGAAGAGGGGCATGTTACGCACACTTAGAGAAAGAGCCCGCCCAAGTGGGCAAAGACGCATTAATGTGATCTCTGATGGCTGGTCGAAAACAAAAAATAATGGGGAAAGTCAAAAAATCAAAAAATCACTAGCACTATACTCTCCTACTGTGTTAAGAAGGGGGGATAGCTAAGATTGCGAATATACGTAAATAGATACCCAAAAGGCGCAGAGAGTTATTTGTGCAGCGGTATTCGTTTTAGATAAATGGGTGGTAAAATCACAGAAATGGCAGAGTTTGGAACAAACATGTTACGGGGAAACGGGTACAGAAAGAGAGGTAGGTCTCCTCAAAAATGGAGGGTTAGAGATGCACACTGAGCGCTTCGTCGGCATTCATCCCATGTGGGATTTTGGAGTTGAAGAGAATGTTATACCTTGATTCCAATCTCCGTTATGCCAATTGTCTATCACCTCCCCTAGGGTTTTTAGGGACGCTGTCGATGACATAATAGGAGAGGTCCTGGGTCTTGCTACCGTGGCATGAATTGATATGTCCTGCCACTGGGTATGTTTGGTCATCATTCGCAATTGCTCTCAAATGTTGCAAAATGCGAATGTGAACCTGGTGGATCGTGCTTCCCACATACACTTTAGGGCATGTACATTGTAACACGTACACGGCAAAGTCCGTTTTACAATTGTAGCTGCCTCGGATATGGTACGGTGAGTGTCTGAAAGGCATGGTCACAGATTTGGTGTTGGTGCCGTGTTTGCAGGCTTTGCATCTACTACACCTACTAAAGCCTTTGGGTGATTGTAGCCAAGTCTGAATTTTCGTTACAGAGGGTGAATTACGTACCAATTCCTGGCGCATAGATTTCACTCTTCTGAAGTTAATGGCCGGGTTTTTCGGGCATTTAGGTCCTAGAACCGGGTCATTGCGGACTCTCTGCCAGTGTTTGTGCAAGATTTTTCTAAGTGTAGTGTGGTATGCATTAAAACCTGTGATGAGTCTTGGTATCCCTGCTTCTTTATTTACATTTTGTTCTTGTTTCCTAAACAAGAGGTCTTCTCTTGTACGTAGCTCGCTTCTGTTTCTAGCTTTATTAAGTGTTTTTGCTTTGTATCCTCTCCTTTGTAGTCTACTGAACAGTTCGTTGGTAGATTTCCTGAGGCCCTCTTCCGTACTGCAGTTCCGTCTCATTCTAAGACACTCTGCATAAGGAATACCTTCCTTGACGCTGTTATGGTGAAAACTATCTGCGTGTAGGATAGCATTCCCTGCAGTGTCTTTCCTATATGTTCTTGTTTGGAGGCAGTTGTTTTCAATGTATATTTCAATGTCTAAAAACTGGATACAGGATTTACTGGTGTGGCTAGTGAATGATAAGTTCAGGTTGTTATTATTTAATTCATTTGCAAAAGTTTTTGCACTTTCCTCAGTTCCCTGCCACAAAATAAATACATCGTCGATGTATCGTACATAGATGATAACATTTTCTGTCATGGCGGATTTCTGTCCCTTCATGAGTACTTGCTCCTCCCACCAGCCCATATGCAAATTAGCATAGCTGGGGGCAAAGCAAGTACCCTTGGCAGTACCCTGTAATTGTTTATAAAACAATTTGTCAAAAATAAACACATTGTTTTCCAGGCACCATTCAGCCATACATAGTAGCATAAGGGAATGTTCTTGCATGTGCAATGGTCTGGTGTTTAAATAGTGCTTCAAAGCATTGAGGCCATCCTTGTGTCTGATGCTCGTGTATAACGAGTTAACATCGAGGGTCATCAACACATAGTCATCTTTCCAATTGACATCTAATATTTTACATAGGAAATCGCCAGTGTCTTTAATATGTGACGGTAATTCACAGACCAGTGGTTGTAAGAAGAAGTCAATATACCGAGATGTGTTCTCAAATAAACTCCCAATTGCTGCAATGATTGGTCTGCCAGGTGGGGTGATTGCATTCTTATGAATTTTGGGAATTAAGTACAGTTGTGGTGTCACTGGATAGTCTATTTTCAGATACTCAAATTCTGATTTGGTGATTAGATTTGCACTTTTCCATTCATATAGGGTTTTGTGATATTTTTCCTTTATCCCTACTATAGTCGTTGGTGTTATTCTGCAATAGCAGTCATTATCGTTGAGCTGTCTCCTTGCCTCTTCGTTATAGTTCTCCAGGGGCCATAGGACAACATTGCCCCCTTTATCGGACCATCTGACTACTACATCCTCATGTTTCTTGACTTTAGACATCACTTTGTTGTAATTTGTTCTGTTTGTATTGTGTGTCTTGGCAAATTCATTATCACTTTTGAGCGCCAAAACTTTTAAATCCTTAATTACATTTTCTGCAAAAAAATCCAAGCCGTCTCTGGGCATCATCGGTGTAAATACGGATTTAGGTTTGAAAGGGGTGCGGATGGGATTTCGTATTTCTTGAAGATCAATAGTAGTACCACTGTCTGTTATGTCTTGATTTTCTTGTTGCATGAGTAAAAGATCTCGTAGCAAGGTTTCATCCGTTATTGACATTTCCGTGTAAGCTGCATTAAAGACCGATTGTTGTAAGTCTTTGTTAGCACTGTTCATGAAATATTTTTGTAACTTTAGTTTTCTCACAAACTGAAAAAGATCTATACGTGTTTGTGAGTAGTCAAAATTTGTTTTTTCGCAATATGATAAGCCTAATGCAAGAGTTTTTTGTTCTCTTTCAATAAGATCCATTGTAGTTAGGTTTATAACTGTGTTTTCACTGTCTCTTTTTCCATTGGATATTTCTCTGTCAGTTATCTGCGCTTGTTTCTTCTGTATTGTTGTTTGTTTGTTTTCTGTTGTTGTTGTATTTGAGTTCCGCTTGCCCCAGCGCCTGTTTTTTCTCTTTCTCCCCTTTGTTGTTCCTGGGATGTGTATATATATATATATTATCTACTGGCGTCGCCAGTAGATAGTTATAGTTAGCACCTATTTTCCATAGGAATTCTGCAACATTCTATTTGGAATAACGTTGGCGCCGGTTGACGAATCCTCGCGAAATTTCCCAAACTTTTGGCCAGCCCTGCTCCGCTCCTACCCTGAAAGTTTTGCAGTGATCCGTCAAGCAGGGGCCGAGAAAAAAGGGGGGTCTCAAAACGCGTTTTCCCCATGCAATTTCCTATAGGATCTGTTGTCGCAGCTACAACCCGAACCGCTGAACGGAATGACACCAAATTTGGCAAAGAGGTAGTCCTCAGTTCGGACTCATGCCTTTTGCATATGTGGTGTGAATCTGTTCAGTAGTCCCTGAGAAAATTAGGGTAAAATAGTTAGTGATATCTATGGCCGGGGAGGATCCGCAGACCCTACCCGCACCGTAAGCGCACCCTCCCCGAACAGAGCGCGCACCCTCCCGATCGCGCGCTGAATGCTAATTGGCTGTCGAGTGTCTCTCTACATTCGAAACCAGGAACTGTTGGTGGCCATTTTCTGCCTCGGTAGAAGCGAGGCTGAAGATGCAAGGGGAATAAGTGTGTAAAACATATAAAGGGGGCAGAGTGGAAATACTCTGACCCTCTAGAGGTGCTTAGGGGGTCCCAGAAGGACCCCCTGGGGCCCCCTTTTAAAAAAAAAAACACAGGGAAATGCGCGCACGGTGCGCGCATCCTATTGCGTTGGATGCACGGATTCTCTCGCGGTGGGTGCGCGGATCCACGGCAACGTTTTTTGAAAAACGACAAGAAATCATTGGTTGTATGACAACTTTCTACACTGAAAGGTATGGTGTATATTTCTGTTTTTTAAAGGTATGATTGTTACTGGTTAACAAAAACAGATTGTAAGGAACATTATATATGAGAAGCTGATATGTTGAAAAGTCAAGCACACTTCCTGTCTTGTGTAGGAACATTGTGTGCCGAACTTGTGACCTGTGAGCTCAGTGCAGTGTTCCATGACCTGTTTCTATGGTAACAGGCAGAAGGCAGATTGGGGGAAGGGTTGCAATGTATTTCAGTTGGAAAGGGTTAAAATGTTTAACCAATAGAAATGTGTGTTTGCTTTTGTGTTTATGTGTGAAGGATTGTGATTTGATGTTTACATGTATATGTGTGGAAAAAGAAAGGGACATTTTTTCATTCTTTGCTTTTGCTGAGAGGTGCACAGTGCAGAGATTCTGTAAAGAAAATATGGTGAGTGATTGATATACTTCTTAATCTACAAAAGAACTTGAAAGATTAGTTATTTAATTGTGAGGGGATGTATGTAGACTATTTTGATTTTAATCAGACTAATGTATTTTTCCTGCTAAAGTGTAGGGAGTACTTTTTTTCTATACAATGTGTGTGCATGTAGAAACCATTCTGTGATAAGCATTTGTGTTTTTCATGTGTTTGTAGACAGATAACTGTGCTGTTTTTATATTTTGGTAGAATTAGAAACCAGTCATTGTATATGAATTTGTGAAATGAGTTATGTTATGTTTCTATACTAAAATGTATTACTACTTCTAGATGAAGAAATGTGTTTTGGTATACTGCAAGGGATAGTGTTGTTTGTCTAGAATCACACAGTGAGTCTGTGTGCATTTGGGAACCACTGTGAGAGAAGCATTTGGTAACATCTTATATTTGCTGACAGATAACTGTTTTAACTTGTCATGTTGTGAAGTTTTAGTAGCATTAGAAGACAGTTATGGCTTATGATTTGATTAAATGAGTCAGGCTTTGACAGAAAAGTGCAGTCCTGAAATATGTAGATTGTGTGCAGTTCCCTTACCAGTTGCACTGTAGTGAATGAGTTTTGGTAAACTCCTAGGGATAGTGGTGCATGTCTAGAATCACAGCGTGAGTTAGTGTGTATTTGGGACCAGTGTGAGAGAAGCATTTGGTGATATCATGTATTTGCTTACAGGTATTTTTTTTAAAACCTGTCATGTTGTGAAGTTTTAGTAGCATTAGAATCCAGTCTTTGCTTATGCGTTGATTAAATGAGTCATGCTTTGACACTGATGTGCTGTACTTAAATATGTAGATTGTGTTCAGTACCATTAACTCTTCCAGACTAGTCAATGAGTTTTGGTAAACTCCTAGGATAGTGTTGATTGTCTAAAATCACACTGTGAGTCTGTGTGCATTTGGGTAAGGATTGTGAGAGAAGCATTTGGTAATATCGTGTATTTGCTGACAGATAACTGTTTTAAAACCAGTCAGGTTGTCAAGATTTAGTAGCATTAGAAGACAGTTATGGCTTATGCTTTCATTAAATGCGTCAGGCATTGACAGTAAATTGCAGTCGTGAAATATGTAGATTGTGTGCAGTTCCCTTACCACTTGCACTGTAGTGAATGAGTTTTGGTAAACTCATAGGGATAGTGGTGCTTGTCTAGAATCAGACTGTGAGTTAGTGTGTATTTTGGATCAGTGTGAGAGAATCATTTGGTAACATCATGTATTTGCTGACAGATAACTGTTTTAAAATCTGTCATGTTGTGAAGTTTTAGAAGAATTAGAATCCAGTCTTTGCTTATATGTTGATTAAATGAGTCATGCTTTGACACTGATGTGCTGTACTTAAATATGTAGATTGTGTGCAGTTCCCTTACCCCTTCCACAGTAGCGAATGAGTTTTGGTAAAGTCCTAGGATAGTGTTGATTGTCTAAAATCACACTGTGAGTCTGTGTGCATTTGGGTAAGGATTGTGAGAGAAGCATTTGGTAACATCATGTATTTGCTGACAGATAACTGTTTTAAAACCGGTCATGTTGTCAAGTTTTAGTAGCATTAGAAGCCAGTCTTTGCTTATGCGTTGATTAAATTAGTCAGGCATTGACATTAAAGTGTAGTCGAGAAATATGTAGATTGTGTGCAGTTCGCTTACCACTTCCACAGTAGTGAATGATTTTTGGTGAACTCCTAGGTATAGTGGTTGTTGTCTAGAATCACAATGTGAGTCTGTGTGCATTTGAGAACCACTGTGAGAGAAGCATTTGGTAACATGGTGTATTTGCTGACAGATAACTAATTTAAAACCTCTCATGTTGTCAAGTTTTAGTAGCATTAGAAACTAGTCTTTGCTTATGCATTGATAAAATGAGTCAGGGTTTGACACTAAGGTGCAGTACCATGTACTATTCTGTTCACTGTGGCAGAACTGAAAATTTAAAAGTTTTACCTAAGCACTGTCCTAGAAGTAGTCTGATTATTTAGTCAGTTTCTAAGTACCAAATAGATTGCTTCAAATAAAAGTATTCTGACATACTATACACTTGTCTTTTACACCTTCAATTTCCTAGTCAGTATCCATACACTTCCAGGAAACATCCTGTCACTTCCTTTGCAGTCCTCTAGAGACCCATTCAACAGCATATACTAATCCATTCACTGTGCCAAAACTAAACACTTATAAATTCACCAAGACACTCTCTTTCCAGTACTCTAATGATTCAGTCTCTGCCTAAGTATTCATGCACTGAGCCAGGTCTTAGCACATGGACTTCTTCAAACCCCTATCCACTATGCATGCAGTCCTCTAAGCACCTACACACTTGTCTCGTTCACACTTTCAATTCCCCAGTCAGTATCCGTTCACTTCCAGCAAACACCCTGTCACTCCATTTGCACTCCTCTAGTGACCCATTCAGCATCATGTACTAATCCATTCACTGCGCCAAACCCTAATAAATTCACCCAGGCACTCTCCTTGCAGTACTCTAATCATTCAGTCAGTACCCAAGTACTCATCCAGTGACCCAGGCCTTAGTATATGGACTGCTTCAAACCCTTATCCACTATGCATGCAGTCCTCCAACCACCGACAAAATTGTCTTTATCACCTTCAATTCCCTAGTCAGTATCCATACACTTCCAGGAAATACCCTGTCACTCCCTTTGCAGCCCTCTAGTGACCCATTCAGCACCATGTAATAATCCATTCACTGTGCTAAAACCCAAACACTTATAAATTCACCAAGATACTATCTTTGCAGTACTCTAATGATTTAGTCACTACCTAAGTATTCATACACTGAGCCAGGCCTTAGCACATGGAGTGCTTCAAACCCCTATGCATTATGCATGCAGTCTTCTAACCACCTAGACACTTGTATTTCACAGTTTCAATTTCCTAGTCAGTAAGTATCCATACAGTCCAGCACTTGTCACTGCCTTTGCACTCCTCTAGTGACCCATTCAGTACCAAGTACTAATCCATTCCCTGTGCGAAAAGCCTAGCACTTATAAATTCACCTAGGCACTCTCCTTGCTGTACTCTAATCATTCAGTCAGTACCCAAGTAGTCATGCAGTGAGTCAGGCCTTAGCACATGGACTGCTTTAAATGCCTATGCAGTATGGATGCAGTCCTCTAATCACCTACACAGTTGTGTTCCACACCTTCAATTCCCTAGTTAGTATTCATACTCTTCTAGCAAACTCCCTGTCACTCACCCAGTGTGTCTCCTTATAGTACTGTAATCATTTAGCATGTAGTCTTTTAGTGAGGTAGCCTTTAGGGCATGAACTGCTTCAAAGTAGTGTGCACTATGCATGTAGTGTTTTAACGATCGTCACACTTGTGGTTCAGGGCTATAGTTTCTTAGTCAGTTTTTATATAAAATGTGTTTGTACAGTAATGGAATAGTATAAATTTGAAAGTTATTAATATACATTTATTTGTGATTCTTTTTTACAGATACAGAACAGGAGTGTTTCTCATCTGTTTGCACTCTTCTCGTGCAAGATTGTTTGGATGAAGGGTCCTTAGGTGTTTCATCATACTTGCTGTGCCGCACGAGTATTTTTTGTTAGGATCCCCTCGTAACAGATCTCTTTGGCAAATCTTGCGAATGAAGAAGGTGACATTGGTCTTTGTTTGCCCCTTGGAAAAAGTTAAACATTTCTTCACCACTGAAGAAAAACGTTGTGGGCGTGGTGCCTTCTGCAAAAAAATTTCCTCAGATTCGGTAAATATTTTAAAGCGGCAACATTTACAGTTTTTGTAAGTTAAACTTATAAAATTTTGTTAGCTGTATGCCTTTTATATATCTGTGATTTGTTTCTTGTGGTATTTTGTTGAGAATACCATGTTGTTTTTTTTTTAACAATCTTTCTGATTTTCCAGGTCTGTCGTCGACATCCGTGGTTCCCACAGGAGTGTTCCGCCTTGTTGTTTTGTATTATTGTTGTCACATTTTGTTTATTAGTTTATTGTTTATATTTATGTTAATAAACAAAATAAAGTTTGAAAATAGTTTATCGTTTATATATTTATTATTATAAAAAATAAAGTTTGAAAACATTTTTTATAATGTTTTTGGTTGTTCTCTTAACTGCTGTGTGACTCTTTCTTGTTCTTATTACTGGGTTTTGATGGAGTCCACCATGGTGTTAAATTTTGGGGCACTTATCGCTGGAATACTGGTGATATCTGCAGTTTGCACCAACTTCTGAATAGTGTGTTAGATTTATCTCAACTTTACTTACCGTTAAAGTGCTGATAATGAAATGGAGAGTAGCCGTTCCCGTGCAAAAAGACACGAGGTGCACCTTTGCGATTTATTCTAAATACTAAAATCCTGTATTGTATTGCACTGAGGTATTGGCTGCACTTACAGTGTACACACAAAATCTATTAAGAAATCTCATTGTATTTATATTGATTCGGAATAGTGCGTCAGGTGCTGGATCTTGACGAGATACACTGCTCATTTCATATATTGTTGTGCACACGAAAAAAATTCACATCACAACTTTCACACCAATTGCAATGCGAAACAAATTCTGGCGATAAGACACGTTAGCACCAGGGATTTTACACCTGCTTTCTGCTGGTGTTAAGCAGGACAACTACCTGCACCTTGAAGGGGAACACAGCCAAGAGCCACACCAGGACACCCACAGGTGCCATAGAGTCAATGAGCATGATACAGGGATGCCCATGAGGGCCAGAAGAGTCATCTCAACAAATCCAGGACCGCCAATGCCCCCCAAACCCACATCTTAGTAAGTGTGTCCCTGTGGTCATTGTCTTAGCATGATAGACACGAGCCCTGCAACATCACAGTGTGCTGTCACCTCAGCGTTGGCAGTGAGCCTGGATGTGTAGCTACGTACGCATCCTCCTGCATGCACAACTGGCGTGTGCTGGTCTGTCATTCACAGGTCAGTGCAGGGGTGTGCCTATCCGGCAAGGGGAACGGGGTGTCTCGGACATGTCCGTGTACAGGAAATGCGGTAAGTGTGTCTCTGTGTTCTGGTGTGGCCTGTTACAAGAGCCGCAGCAGTCGATGTTGTAAAGTGGCATGCACCACCTCCAAACGGCACTGTGATGTTGTAGTTGGAATGTAGCAGGACATGCGCAAATAGGCATTATAATGTCGTGCCGTACGAGTGCACGAGATACAACAGCACACCGTACAAAAGTGTGGGGGCTCGTGGGAGGGAGGAGCAGCCGTTTGGCAACATAACACACAGTGAACTCGACCATGTGCAACATGCTGGGCATCTCATCCATGATGACCACGGTCGCAGACATCCCACAACACCAACGAATGGCCTTTGTACACATCCTGTTTGAATGCAGCGCGGTTTTCACTTCTATGCTCATTCAGTGGTGTGATGTTGGCAGGTTGTGTGACTTGTGCTCCTTGTTGGTGTGTTTCATTTTGGCCATTGTTAGTCTATATGTATGTTGTACTTAATTGTGCATGTGTGCCATTCTGCCCATCTCCCCCCCTCCCCCCACTCCCTGCTTCTTCCTCTTCCTAGTGCTGTTGTGTCTGTAATTTTGTTGCTGCACACATAAATACATGTAAAGAATAAATTAGAATAGTTCCTTGATTCGTTTAGGTTTCAAAACTTCTCTACTGGTTTCTTTTTAATTTTCCATATGAACCGTTTTTTTTAATATCAACAACACATAGAAGTCAGAAGTGCAACGTATTCTATCAACACACTTTCTAGAACATTCTACAATACATGCAGGTTAAAAGTTCATCAATTTTTTAAAACTTTACGATATTTTTTTGTAACATTTTCTTGAACATTTATTGACACGTGCAGTTTAAAAGTTGACGATTGTTTTACGTTCGAACAGTGCCTTCCAAATGCAAGTAGCAGGTGTGGTTGAGCTGAGCAAATTTTATCCTATGATATGTACTCCACATTGAAACTGCTTTTTCTTAACCAATCACAAAGATGCTTTTCCACAAAATTAATGTGCACCCTACTTTTAAAAAAGAATGCTTTTCATGATATCTTCAGAGATAAGTTATAGATAGGAATTAGCATTTAAAAAACCTTTGAAATACACTGAAAAAAACAAAGGTTTCAGAGGAGTTATAGTTAGGAATCGGAATTTAAAAAAACGGAGAAATTCACTGAAAAAACCATAGGTTTCAGGGGTGTTATTGTTAGCTGGACATTTCCCTCGTACAAAACCATAGAAATTCCCCTGTTATAGTTAGTTCAGCTAACTATAACTCGCGCCCCCACAATTCACTGCTGATGACATCACATATTACATCACTCATGACATGGTCAGTGACATCACTGATGACATCACTGATAACATCATCCATTGAGTCTGTATTTCTGAACAGTTTTATTATGTTTAATATAAATAGGGAAAGGCCTGTTGAAAAATAAGTGGGTGTACAAGTGTGTGAATGGATGATTTTCTAGGTGCGTAACTAAGTCTATAAGTGAGTCATTAAATGTATCTTACTGCAGACTAGTGACTAAACTGTGTGAATGTCTGTATGTGTCTGTGTGTTGGTGTATAAGTGGCTGCATGGTTTTGTGAATAGCTATACGAGTGTCTATATGGGTTATTGATTGGTTGTCTGAGTATCTGTATGGGTGCCTCAGTGTTTGTGTGGGTAGGGTGTGTGTGACTCTGTGACTAGATGTGTGAGTGGGTGATTCAGTGGGTGCATGTTTTTAAGAGTGCATCTGTGATGGACTGTATGGTTGGGTGAGTGTATGTATGAGTGTGTTAGTGATTGAATGTATATCTCAGTTGTACATGTGTCAGTAACTACATATGTGAAACGCAGTGTATATCTGTGTAAGAGTATATAACTATCTATATGTGAGAGTGTGTGATTTTGGGAGTGGCTGTATGCGCCATAGTGCAAGGATATCTGTGTCATGTGCTGTTTGTTTTTCTGCAGGAAGACACAGAATTTGTTAGTATTTTTATGAGGAAGTGAACTTGAGTGTTTGTTTTTAACTGTATAGGTGAGTAAATTTTATTGTGATTAATTATTTGCATGACTGACTAGATGTGTCAGTACCTCAATGGATGATTGGCGGTGTGTGAGTGTCTATATAGGTGTATAAATGCACAGAGTGACTGTAAGTATGAGTGACTGTACAGGTGAGTGAGTGGAGATGTATGTAGACCTAAAAGTCAATGAGTGGGTGAGTAGTTATTGGTATTGGAGTATCTATGGTTGTCAAAATGGCTGTCTGAAATTTTGAGTCGGTGTATTAAAGGTTATATTAGGGTGTGAGAAGATGCACTAATTTATCACATGGATGACGTCATCAGTGATGTAATTTGAGATGTCATCAGTGATGTCATCAGTGATATCACTGACCATGTCATGAGTGATGTAATATGTGACGTCATCAGCAGTGCACTGCGGGGGCGCGAGTTATAGTTAGCTGAACTAACTATAACAGGGGAATTTCTAGGGTTTTGTACGAGGGAAATGTCCAGCTAACTATAACACCCCTGAAACCTATGGTTTTTTCAGTGAATATATATATATATATATATATATATTTATTTCAAAATACTCCTTTCCAGGAAACGTAGCACACTCGTGGATATATTTTCAAAAACATTTCATTGCACCACCATGGTACTGACAAACTCGTTTCAGCCTCACCGGCCTTTGTCAGTGTCAGTAATACTTACTTTTCTTTAGAGTTTATTTCACCCTCCACTACCTGCATGTATGTTATCGTCATAGTAAATGGACAGTTTTCAAGTAAGAACAGGTTAGGCATGTAACAGAGTGGTCATTTTAAGTTAGTCAACAATATCTTGGCTGAGACATATTTAACCCAGTAATGCTGTCCATAACAGATCAATTATGAGACTTTCAGCTAAATATTCGTTTCAATATTGTACATGATGATATTTATCAACCGTCACAATTTAACCACTCATGAAGTTGTTACATTCACTATTGTGCCCTGTATTGGCATTTTACATAACGTCTTTCTTTAACATTACTCCATGCTCAGCTAGATCATTCTTTGAATAATATGCCCCTTCATACTGTTAGCAACCACTGTCCCCTACAAGATCAATTATTATCAGGCTTAATCTTATTACAATTGTTCCCTGTATAGGCCCGATCTAATTCTATTGAGAATACAATTATTAAATATAGTCATATTGACATTGCACATCTTAATACTGTACTATTATTGCATAGATTATAAAGTTCAAAAGTGCCACTTCCTTAAATTCTCATAAAGTGCTTGCATGCTTTACAGTTCTCACACATTGCCAAATAACATCTTACTGTTTATGATATAGATGATAAATACATTGATAAAGTGCACTTGTGCAATCTCTCATCACAGAATACCATCCTTTATCAACTGTATTTCAGCTTCCAGATAAGATCCTAATCACTTCTGTAGTCAGTGCAAAACTCTTATAAAGTGACAGTGCTAGACATTATAAAAATATGAAGTAAAGTGTCTGTGTGCCTATCAGTAAATCCTACCCTATCCTCTGATATACAATACGTAACATATAAAAACTTAAGTTCTATAAAATATAGATGGAAGGGGGAGGATGGGAGGGATTGAAAAGTATGAGAGGGAGAACGATGTCCAGTTTTTACGAACAATATTTTTCAATTATTGCACATTCTTTCACAGGTTCAGACAAATCCTCTCCCGTCACTACCCAGAGACCGTGTGCATTTAACCTACATGCACCCGCAGTTCTTCATCACAATTGGGCCGTGAGGTGTATGTGTCCTCAGCTCAATGATGTATCTCGATTCCAATTTTCTTAAAACTCTCACTCTATCCCTATCTCTCTCAGTTATGGGCACCTGATCTATACAGTAAAAAGTCAAGAAGATACAGTTGCTCTGATGGTAGGACACAAAGTGCCTCGCTACTGGATAGTTGATATCTTTATTAGTTATGGCCCGAGCATGTTCTAGGATTCTCTATTTTTGCCTGGTGTACCATGCTGCCAACATATAAAAAATTGCATGGACATATATATGTATATATATATATATATATATATATATATATATATATATATATATATATATATATATATATATATATATATATATATATATATATATATATATATGTATATATGTATATATGTATATATATATATATATATATATATATATATATATATATATATATATATATATATTATCTACTGGCGGTCGCCAGTAGATAGTTATAGTTAGGACCGTGTTTCCATAGGAAATCAGAATATTCTATTTTGAATAACTTTGGCGCCGGTTGACGAATCCTCGCAAATTTTTCAAAATAGGTGGGGCGCTCCGCTCCGCTCCTACCCTGAAAGTCTCGGGGTGATTAGTCAAGCGGGGGCTGAGAAAAAAGGGGGGTCCCAAAACGTGTTTTCCCCATGCATTTTTCCATAGGGACCTTTAGTCCAAGGTACAGCCCGAACGGCAGAACAGACTTATTTGAAATTTGGCAGAGAGGTAGTCCTCAGGTCAGGGATGTGCCTTTTGAATATCTGAAGTAAATCTGTTCTGTAGTTCCTGAGAATATTTCAGTTAAAAGTACATATATATCTATAAGCGCGCACCGTGCGCGAGCGTAATTCTGATTGGTGGTTACATGACAGTAAACATCCCAGTCAGTCGAAATCAGGAAGTGTCGGCCGCCATTTTGTCTCTCGCAGTCTGAGGCAGTGAAAAACAAAGGTGGAGAATGTGAAAAGGGGGCAGGGTGGATAGGTCCTGACCCCCTAGCCTTTGTCAGGGGGTCACTGAAGGACCTCCAAGGCCCACAACGCATCGTGGGCGCTCGGTGCGCGAAGTGCACCGAGCGCGAACAACGCGCGCACGGTGCCCGCACGGTGAAGAACCTGAAAAAAATATATATTAATAAATACATAACTTAGCATTTAAAAAACCATACAAATTCACTTAATAAACCATAGGTTTCACACACGTTATAGTTAGGAATTAGCATTTAAAAAACTTTGCAAATTCACTTAAAAAACCATAGGTTTCACACATGTTATAGTTAGCTGGACATTTCCCTCGGAAAAAACCAATGAAATTCCCCCGTTATAGTTAGTGCAGGCAACTATAACTCACGCGACCACAATCATCTGCTGATGACATCAGATATTACATCACTGATTAAATATGTGTCTTTCTGAAAAATAAATATTTGTAATATATGTATAGCTAAAGATTAGTGGAAGAAGACATGGGTAAATATGTGTCTAAATACAGGGTAATTTTGCGTTCCGCGGAGAACGCAGAATTGCCAAACATTCCGCGATCTGCAGCTTCGCTGAATTCTTTGCTTGTTCGAGCTTTCAAAATGCGTGTCCGCAAGAAATTTCTCCCCGAGCACGCAAACAGTGTTGGCGAACAGGAAAAAAGCATCGCGAACGGGCGGAACAAGCAATTCCGCATGTTCGCTGAACTTTTGCGTGTTTGCGGAGATTTTTTACCGTTTCGCGGAGCTTTGCATAGCGCGACTAGGCAAATTGCGACCACCCCTAGTAGAAACACCCTGACCCCCTAGGCCTGTCTCAGGGGGTCCCAGAAGGACCCTCACGGCCAAAGAAAGCATTTAAAAAAAAAAAAAAAATATCGGCGGAATTCACGCTGGCGTCGCAGCTTTCCACGTTTTATTTTAATGAGACCCCGGGGTGGGCTAGGTCCCGGGGGCATGTCTTAAAAAATAATAGCGGGGGCTCGCTGGGGCTGCGGGGGGTGCTGGTTTCCCTGCAGACCCGGGGCATCACTCATGTTTGGAGGAGGGTTGCGCGGCCCCCCTCCTGGAGCCCTCCATGTGCTTATTACTTTAGCGTTGTTTGATGAATCTTTACAAAATTTTCCAGAAAGTTTCTCTTTTTTGATCAGCTCGTTTCATGAAAGTTTAGGGGTGTATTGAGGACGTACATGTGTTGGGAGGGGGGTTGCGCGGTCCCCCTCCTGGAGCCCGCCATGTGCTTATTACTTTAGAGTCGTTTGATGAATCTTTACTAAATTTTCCAGAAAGTTTCTCTTTTTTGGTCAGCTCGTATCTTGAAAGTTTAGGGGTGTATTGAGGACGTAAATGTGTTGGGAGGGGGGTTGCGCGGTCCCCCTCCTGGAGCCCTCCATGTGCTTATTACTTTAGCGTCATTTGATGAATCTTTACTAAATTTTCCAGAAAGTTTCTCTTTTTTGATCAGCTCGTATCTTGAAAGTTTAGGGATGTATTGAGGACGTACAAGGTTGTTTGTTGATTGAAATCAAGTTTATTGCGAGATATTTGCACCTACGACCGGAGCCATCCAGCTGCGAAGACATATTACATTGTGATTGGGAAAGGGGGAGCTGAGAAAAAAGGGGGAAAGGTCTTGGTCCAGAAAGCGCGCTTTTGTTGGAATGGTGCAAATCCGTTCAGTAGTTTTTGAGATATTAAAGGAAAAAAGATATATATATCTGGACGGTGCCTAACTCCCGAGCACGAGCTTGCCTCTGATTGGCTGCTAACACTTCAAACCAGGAAGTGTTAGCAGCCATCTTGTACCTCGCATCGAGTGAAAATATAAAAGAAAGGTCCCGGGGGCAATTTAATATATGGGAGCTCTGTCTGTGCGAGATACCTCTTTCAGCTGCGTCACCCTACATCAGCAGGTAACGCACCTTTTTTCCCCATCAATAGCATACCTCCAGCAACATTCTTGGGCCCGCAAGTCTCCCTTTGCGAACCACTTGTAGGCTCACAGTTCTTCGGGTGCGAGTTCTCGGGCCCGCAGTTGTGTCTGTGAAGCCACGACTGGAAATATAACACAGGTCTCTCTCTGCAAGATACCCCATTCACACTTCCTCTCCCCACATCACTGTTCCTCAGGTATCCCTTTGGAAACCGACGGCCTGCACCTTTCCCTATACCAGTCGTCCCTCAGGTTTGCCTCTGCAAGCTGGCCGGCAGCTCTCCCTCTGCAAACTGACGGGCTGCGTTTCTCCATCTATGAGCCTGCCAGTCGGCTCACAGCTCTTCATCTACGAGCCAGCCCACCGGCTCATAATTCCCTGAGAACAGATGAAATGGAGGCAACGATCATGCAGGTCGGACACCCAACACTGCTCCGACATTCTCCAGCAGGAGCTCCTTGTCCGCCATCCCCTCTCACCCCCACCCCCCCACAAACAAATGTGACAGTCACGTTAGGTTGGACAAATAGAATCTTAGTCATGTATGGATTTACATATAAAAATTTTTTTTTTAAAAGAAACAATAACAAATAAAACTATGTACAGTCATGTCGTGTCATTGCTGGACCATTTGTGAATCACAGCCTGCAAGACAAAAAGAAAGATAAGATGGTGCGTCATGCGTCCAGCAAAGGAGAAAGAGTGAGGGAGAGAGAGAAACAAAGGAAGAGAGAGAGAGTGAGAGAGAGAAAGAGAACGAGTGAGATACAAGGAAGAGAGAAACAGTGTGAGAGAGAGGAAGAGAGAGAGAATGTGAGAGAGGAAGCGAGAGAGTGAAACAGCGAGAGAGAGGAAGAGAGACAGAAAGAGTGGGAGAGAGGAGAGAAAGAGTGAGAGAGAGGAAGACATAGGAAGAGTGAGAGAGAGAGGAAGACAAAGAAAGAGTGAGAGAGAAAAAAAGTAAGATACAAGGAAAAGAGAAAAAGAAACAGTGTGAGAGAGAGGAAGAGAGAGAGAAACAGTGAGAGAGAGGAAGAGAGAGAAAGAAAGAATAAGAGAGAGGAAGAGACAGAGAAAGAGAGAAAGTGTGAGAGAGAGAGAAAGGAAGAGATGGAGAGGGGGAGTTGACACTGGAGAAAATCTTCGCAGCTCACCTTTGTGCCACCGGTGTGTCTTCAACCACGGGCCGGGACATAGTGCACCCTCAAGTTTAGTCACCTTAAAGATAGTATACAATTAATAATTGCAGAGTACATACAACTGCATATGCCTAATTCTCTATTTTGGCAATGCGCACTCAGGCTACTGCAGCCCATCCACTCCCACTGCTCGGAGGTGTCTGTGTGCTCAGACTGCTACACACTATCCACTCCCACCACCCAGAGGTGACTGCCCGCTGCTGCGGAAAGAAGCCTCTCTGCTCAACTTCAGCCACTGGCGTGTGTGTAAGAGGGTGCACCACGTGGCAAAGCAACTTTCTGAGGCTTTTTCAGGATGGCCATGCATCATCGCAGGTTCTACACGCGTTCAGCTGTGGTGGTGTTGGGGGGATGTCCATTCGTGAATCACAGCTGGTTAGATAAAAAGCAAGATATGATTGTGCGTCATGCGTCCATCAAAGGAGAGAGAAAGAGAAAGAAAGAACTAGTGAGATGAAGACAGAGAGAAAAAGAAAAAAAGAGTGAGAGGAAGACAGAGAAAGAGAGAGAGAAAGGAAGAGAGAGGGAGAAAGAGTGTGAGTGAGGAAGAGAGAGAGAAGGAGTGAGAGAGGAAAACAGAGAAAGGGAGAAAGAGAGAAAGAGTGAGATACAAGGAAGAGAGAATGAGAGAAACAGTGTAATAGAGGAAGAGAGAGAGAGAGAAATAGTGTGAGAGAGAAAGAAAGAATGAGAGAGAGAGGAAGAGACAGAGAAAGAGAGAAAGAGTATGAGAGAGAGAGAAAGGAAGAGATAGAGAGTGAGAGAGAGAAAGAGTGTGTGTGACAGAAAGGAAGAGATGGAGAGGGAGAGGGAGTGTTAACACTGTGGAGAAAATCCTCACAGCTCACCTTTCTGCCACTGGTGTGTCTCCAGCCACTTGCCGGGATATAGGGCAGCCCTCAAGCTTAGTCATCTGAGACATAGTATGGAATCAGTAATGGATGAGTACATACAAGTGCGCAATTTGTGAATCACAGCCTGCAAGACAAATAGAAAGATAAGATGGTGCATCATGCGTCCAGCAAAGGAGAGAGAGAGAGAGAATGAGTGAGAGAGAGGAAGAGAGAAAGAAAGAAAGAGTGAGAGAGAGAGGAAGACAGAGAAAGAGAAAAAGAGTGAGAGAGAGAAAGAGAGAAAGAGTGAGATACAAGAAAGAAAGAAAGAGAGAAACAGTGTAATAGAGGAAGAGAGAGAGAAACAGTGTGAGAGAGAGAGGAAAGAGAGAGAGAAAGAGTGAGAGAGCGGAAGAGAGAGGAAGAAAGAATGAGAGAGAGAAGAAGAGACAGAGAAAGAGAGATAGAGAGTAAGAGAGAGAAAGGAAGAGATAGAGAGTGAGAGAGAGAGAAAGAGTGTGAGTGACAGAAAGGAAGAGATGGAGAGGGAGAGTGAGTGTTGACACTGTGGAGAAAATCCTCACAACTTACCTTTCTGCCACCGGTGTGTCTCCAACCACATGCCGGGATATAGGATAGCCCTCAAACTTAGTCATCTGAAACATAGTATGGAATCAGTAATGGATGAGTACATACATTTGCGCATGCCTAAATCGCTGTTCCGACTTTGTGTATCCAGGCTAGTGTACCCTATTCACTTCCACTGCCCAGAGGTGTCTACTCGCTGCTGAACACCCAGGCTGCTGCACCCCATCCACTCCCACTGCCCAGAGGTGTATGACAACTACTGTGTACCCTGGCTGTTGCACCCCATCGACTCCCACTGCCCAGAGGGGACTGCCCGCCGCTGCTCAAACAAGCCTCTCTGCTCACCTTACACCACCAGCGTGTGTTGAAGAAGGTCCACCACATGCAGAAGAAACCTCCTCACCCGTTGTGTACACGCGGCGAAACTGAGCTCACAATTCAGATTGAGTGTTGATTGCAGGATGGTCACGCATCCTCTCAGGCCTGCAAGACAAAAAGTAAGATAAGATTGTGCGTCATGCATCCATCAAAGGAGAGAGAAAGAGAGATAGAGAGAGAAAGAAAGAGTGAGAGGAAGACAGAGAGAAAAAGAAAGAAAGAGTGAGAGGAATACAGAGAGACAGAGAGAAACAGTGAGAGTGAAACAAAGAGAAAGATAAAAAAGAAAGAAAGAGTGAGAGGAAGACAAAGAGAAAGAGTAAGAGAGAAGAAGAGAGAGAGAAACAGTGAGAGATAGGAAGAGAGAGAAAGAGTGTGAGAAACAGGAAGAGAGAGAGAAAGAGAAAAACAGTGTGAGAAGAAGAGAGAGAGAAAGAGTGTGAAGGAGAGAAAGGAAGAGATGAAGAGAGACAGTGAGTGCCCATACTGTTGACAAAACCTTCACAGCTCACCTTTACGCTACTGCTGTGTCTCCAACCACGTGCCGGGACCTAGTGGAGCCCTCAAGCTCCAGATCTAAAAACATAGTACAGAATTAGCAATGGGAGAGTATATACGACCGTGCACGCCTATATCGCTGTGCCGCCTTTGTGTATCCACTCCCGCCGCCCAGACGCTGCGCACCCAGGCCTCACTGCTCACCTTTTAGCAGACAGGGCACCCTCCACATCATGCAGTCACGCTCCGTAGGCCAACAGGTCTCACATTTGGGGCTGCGTCTTGATTTTGCCATGGCAGAGGACATACTAGTGCACCTATCATCATTGCAGGTTACACACCCGCTCAGTCTTTGTGGTGCCACTAACTCAGTGACCAGTGAGGCCACGCACATGGTGGTAGGCCTTCCTGTTCAGTGGCTCAGGCCCACATGAGGTGTACGGACCACAGGGACGGGCCATGACAGTGCATGCGGTGGGATCAACTCTAAAATGGCGTAGAGCATGTGTGCCCGGTCTTTTTTATTGGTAGGGTCACATGTGATGTGACGCCTGTGCTGGATGGGTGTGGTGTGGGTGTATAGTAGCCATGAGGGAGTGGCTGTGGCATAATGACAACTAGACCTGCAGATCACTACAATGAAAATCTGGGTCATGTAGCATTGTTGTCCTTCCCTGTAAGCGTAAGCCGAGTGGGCTGGCCTGGCGTATGCCAGTCCTGTGTGAGGCTGTGAAGAATGACTCCGGAGCTATGGGCATGGCTCCATCGTGAGCTGTATGAGGAATCAACTGATGCGGCACTGATGATAGATTGGGCTAGCTCTCGCACAAATGGGCTATATTTTTCCCGGTTGTGCAGTAAATTGTTGGTTTGTGCTAGTTGCCAGATTATAAATATATATAAAGCGTTCCAGCAAACTAGCATGTTAAAGCGCTTTATTAGACAAATATTTACTTGGCAGCCTGCTGCAACATCAATTCCAATGAATTCACTGCCTGCCTGACGATGTCCTTGCCCCATCTTCCTTAAAGTAGCAATATTGGGCTTCTTTGGGCTACTTTTTGGTTGTCTTTGGGGTAGAGAATGTTTAAAAAATCTGCCAACACTGGCATCTGGGTGTTTTTGTTGTAGTGCTGCCGTCACCCGGGTCACAAGCGTCAGCGTGTCACTCTGTGAGCCAAGTCCCACAACATGGCCAACATGAAAGGTACGGGGAATCACTGACCCTACATTCATCCATAGTTCCACACAAGAAAGATGGTGGATATGACACATCTGTGTGGATGTGAATGTTTATTGCACATTCAGTGGAGTATAGCAGCTGTAGCAATACTGGGCCATGCAAAGTCCCAAATTTAGTTTTTGGGACATGGATGGTAGCCAATTAGAGACAAGCCCATTGTCGGAGTTAGGCTGCGCCAACATATGTACTTATACAATCACTCCGCCAATCCCCATGCACTTATAAATTCACTAAACACTCTCCTTGCAGTACTCTAATCATCCAGTCTCTACATACGTACTTGTACAATGACCGAGACAACGTTACATAACCAAAGTTTTATCCCACTGTCATAGGTAAGTTGGTGCATATGCTGTCCAGAGCACAATGTATTGTGGTAGGGCCCAGGGGCAGCATGTTGCATACATAATGAATACACGGACACAGATAGATAGTGGAACTGGGTACGGGCACGTGCGCTCAACTACTTTTTATTACCAGGGTCACATGTCCAGTGACGTCTGTGCTGGATGCATGTGGGGTGAGTGTAAGCCAGCCCTCTGGAAATGGTTGGTGCTGGCAACAAGTAGAACAGTAATCATTGGATCAGACACAGAGATTCAATCATAAAGGGTCAATGATTTGTGCTGCACTAAGTTAGGGGCACCAGATGTGAAATTATACACAAAATATTGTATCTTAAAGGGTCCATGAGTTGTGCTGCACTGAGATAGGGGCATTAGAAGCATTCAGTGTGCGTAGCCAGTGATGATGCGTGGTCCGGGCGGGCTGCACTGGGAGCAATGTCTCTTGCCTACTGACTGTGTCATCTGCAATTGCGACTCAATGTGAATTGTGAGCCCTGCTATCCGCAATGTAGATGGAAGGCAGTAGTCAACACAGACATCGAGGAATGCTTTTTGTCACTTCCTCTTGACAAAGTCCGGGGACATAGAGTACAATTCTGTCTACAACTAATAAATCATGTCTCAATGTAAATTGTGAGCTCTGCTGACCGCAGTGTAGGTAACAAAATGTGAAATATGTATGGAATATATTGTCAAAATGTGTAGGTTTCTGGGACGTTATAGTTAGTTGCCTAATGGACTCTAAAATTCATGAATCAAGACTGAATTCGAACTGTGAGCTCTGCTGGCCGCAGTGTAGACTGCCATTCAGTGTTCCTTTGGACTTGCAAGATGAATTTCGTGATTGTACTAAAGCTATAATTGAAATAAAAAAAGTTCTTGAAGCAAGGATACTAAAAGGATATTATGAAGGTTTCGAAGACGTTGTAGTTAGATACTTACTGGACTCTGTAATTAATGAATAAACACTTATTTTTAATTGTGAGCCCTGCTGATGCAGTTTAGGCCAGAGGCAGCGGTCAGCAAGGGTCCACAGCCATGTGGCGTTCAGTAGAGCTGCACAGTTATTGGCAATTCAGCATGTGTGCAGCCAGCGATGATAAGTGATGCACTGAGTTAGTGGCATTTGGAGCAACCAGCGTGTGCACACCCTGCGATGATGCGTGGTCCGGGCGGGCCGCACTGGTAGCAATGTCTTTTGCCTAATGAATTCTGCCTTAGTAAGGTTAGGTGGCGATGACTTGTGGTGCAGTGAGTTAGTGGCACCTGAAGCACTCAGCGTGTGCGCACCCTGCGATGATGCATGGTCCGGGCGGGCCGCACTAGTAGCAATGTCTTTTGACTAATGAATTCTGCCTCAGTAAGGCCATGTGGTGGTGACTTGTGGTGCAGTGAGTTAGTGGCATCTGAAGCACTCAGCGTGTGTGCACCCTGCGATGATGAGTGGTCCAGGCAGGCCGTACTGGTAGCAATGTCTTTTGTCTAATGAATTCTGCCTTAATAAGGCCACGTGGTGTTGAGTTGTGGTGCACTGAGTTAGTGGTACCTCTGGTGCTCAGCGTGTACACAGCCTGAGATGATGCGTGGTCCGGGCAGGCCGCACTGGGAGGAATGTGTCTTGCCTACAGGACTGCGTCATCTGCAATCGCCACTCCATCTGAATTGTAAGCCTTGTTGTTGGCAGTGTAGTTTGAAGGCAGAAGTCTGTACAGACATAAGTCTGCGGTGCTGTGCCGCTGTGTTCGCAGGGGGTGTGTGTCAAGGAGGCCTGCGGATATGGCGGCAGGGTGAGGGCCGCTGCTCTGGCAGACGCGTTGGCTTTCATACAAGTGAACCACGCCCAGAGTCCGGGCCTATTTATTCACACTTCTATGCTAGAGTGGCGTATGTTGGACCAGCCCACTGCGCTTCCGCTTACAGGGGACGACGATACAGGTACATGACCGAGATCTTCCCCACTGCCTGAGGTAACATGGTTGCATCCACTGTCCACAACACTACAAACACCAGCAATATATGTACACATGGAGAGGTTTGTGCTCTGCATAGTGAGGTCTGTCCAGCACATCACCGCTACACTTGGTATAGTGGGCATTTTTATTGGTGGGTGACTTGCGTCCTTCACACATGTTTGGTTGCCACATCTCGCAACATTCAGCTATTCTGTGGCTGAGGGGCCATGCCGTCTTTTGAAGGTCCACTGTCCTGTTGTGCGCTGCCTTGGTGGTAGTAGGGGGGGTGGCCCTTGGGGGAGGTCCTGAGGGTGGTGGCAGTGGGTTTTGTGGCCTTCTTGGGTGTCGTAGGTGCATGATCAGTAGCTCTATGACATGTGTTGGTCTTCAGATGTGATGCCGGGCTGGGCTCCCTTTCACACTGTAGGTAGTCATCCTACTTTACACCAGTAAAAGGCAGATGGTACATTCCTACTGTAAATGCAGCTTATCGCCTGTTTTTGGATCGCACCGCAGATTTGGCTGCTCGTTGAAAATATCGGGATGTGGTGTTTTCGTGTTAATTTTGTACAGGAATGCCTACTCTGCATATTATTTGCGTTAGTTGTTGCTCATATTTGTGGCAATTTCTTTTTGCGGAAGCTGTTGCTGGAAAACTGGCAATATCGCCTGTTTTCGCCAGGTTTCAGGGACGTTACGGTTCCAAATTAGCATTTAAAAAACCTTTGAAATTCACTGAAAAAACCATAGGTTTGAGGGACGCTATAGTTAGTTGCACATTTCACTCGTACAAAACCATAGAAATTCGGCCGTTATAGTTAGTTCAGCTAACTATAACTCGCGCCCCCGAAATGCACTGCTGATGACGTCACATATTACATCACTCATGACATGGTCAGTGACATCACTGATGACATCTCAAATGACATCACTGATGACATAATCTGCGTGATAATTTGAGGCACCTCTTCAACCCTAATATAACCTTTGATACACCTACTCTAAAATACTGACTACCATTTTCTAAACCCTAGATAAATCAATAGCAGTTACTATATACCCACTGACTACTTCCGAGTTATACACACACACACATTCATTCATTCACCCATACAGTAACTCATACATGCAGTCACTCATCAATATAGCACTATTATATGTACTCATACACCTATACAAAAACTCATACACCATATCTCATTCATAGACTTATTGACACACGTAACTAGTCATGTAAAAAATCTATAAGACTGCCATTTACTCACCTATACAGTTATACATTCAGTATCTAACCTATTCATACAAATAGTAACATATACTGACTCTCTTATACAATCACTGACACAAGCACACACTCATTTATACAGCCACTCTCACAATTACTCACTATCACATAGAGCCATTTATATACTCCAACACTCATATATACTGCCTTTCACATATGTAGTTACTCACACATATACCAGTGACAAATACATTCACTCTCCAACACAGTGATACACACACACTCACCAAAACAGCTATTTCCACATGCACTAATGAACCCATACACCTAGTAAATTTGCCACTCATACATGTTGGCAGAAAGTTATACACCGCCCACCCATGTCAAATCCCATGAGAGGGATTTGCGGGGAACACTGACAAAATGCGCACGAGCGGGATAGTAGGGCCAGAACTACAAACCCCATGAGCCCTTGCAGTTCCCCGATGGCCATGACATCATGACGCGAGGGCGCGGTGCGCACAAAGAGGTTCCGGGGCACTTTCCTAGTGCCGCTTACTCTATGCCGGGAGCTGCGCTGGATCGCCGAGGAGGCTGGTAAGGGTGCTTCTAGCACCACTCTACTTTTCCTGCGGACTCACGCTCAGCTCTGGTAGTGTGGCGAGGCGAGGGCAGCCATCCCGCTGCTTCGTTGGTGGAACCCGGATCAGTGGTTCCTTGCGAAGCAGCATAAGTGAGTCTCCTTGTGAGAGGCTCATCTCTTGCCCAATTGTAGACCATGTTCCGAACTTAACGGACCCTATGGAAATGTAGGCAGTCCGGTCCGGAAGTCTTCCTCGAGATCTTATTCCCAGGGGTGCTTTTTCCCTCGTTGGCGAACCCTTAGGCAGAGGTTCATGCGGGGGAAAAGGCACAAATAATTCCGTTACCTATGTGATGACACAAGTTAAGGCATTACTTGAGAGGCAACGCTAGGAGACTTATTTGTTGAAACACTGCACTGGCAAGCAGTATTGCTTTTGGTTGCAATGACAATTGATGGTCTTTAGCCCTCAACATACGGAGGGATCGTTGCCAGTAAATACCTGTGCACATTTTTTGATTCGTGATATTTCCTGTTCTACTTGATGCACTGTTACTGAACCTTGCCACTGCCTCATGAAGCAATGCGGATGCGTGCCAAAGTTACATGTGCATTATACATGATTATGGGGGTGCCATAAAACCAATGGAGTTATACTGTTTTCTTTTTTATATTCTTCAGCAGGGGTTCCGAGAGTGAGCAGGAGGACGGCTCTTCCGCACCCCTGTTTTTGCCCTAGTCTTTAACTCCAGGGTAGGTTAGCACCCAAGCGATAGTCTGCCGTGATGTCCTTTGGTGGTAGGGTCACACGTGCTAATGCTACATGTTTTTACTTTAGATATTTGTGAGTGCTTCCATAAGTCTTGTTGGTCCCCCGCCAGCGAAGTGTGTTTTCTTCCTTTACAGGTATAGTTCCTCACACTAGTATTGGGTGGAGTAGAGGTAGAGTAGGAAGGAAGACAGGGAGGTAGTTACTGATCTCTGTCTCGTTCTCTCTCCACAGGTCTCCCTCCCTGCTGTCCCCATCCTTTCCTTCCCCCGCTGGACCACCTCATGGAGTCTGTGGATATATAATCAGAACGTGGGGGTGTCGAGAGGTGGACCCTTATTGAGCAACGTACGATCCTGAGGATTCCTGGCCACAACAACCCACCTACACACACAAACACTGAGCCACCCATACTAATACTTATGTTACCAATAAGTAAGCCATATAGACAGTCATGTACCTAATCATCAACCCATGCAGCAGCTTATACAACAACTGAAAGACTGATACAGACATTCACACAGCTTAGTCACTAACCCATGCATTCAGTAAGCGACATTTAATCACTAACGTATACAATCAGTCACACACCTATTAAATCATCCACCCAGAGACTTATACACCAACTCATTCTTCAATACATCTTGACATTAACATATATAAAACATACAAAAACACATTCACTGGATGATGTCATCACTGATGTCATCAATGATGTCATTTGAGATGTCATCAGCGATGTCATCAGTGGTGTCACTGACCATGTCATGAGTGATGTAATATGTGACGTCATCAGCAGTGCATTGCGGGGGCGCGAGTTATAGTTATCTCTACTAACTATAACGGCCGAATTTCTATGGTTTTGTATGAGTTAAATGTGCAACTAACTATAACGTCCCTGAAACCTATGGTTTTTTCAGTGAATATATATATATATATATATATATTACCTACTGGCAGTCGCCAGTAGGTAGTTATAGTTAGGACCTATTTTCCATAGGAAATCCGCAACATTCTATTTGGAATAACTTTGGCGTCGATTGATGAATCTTCACAAAATTTTCCAAACTTTTGGCCAGCTCCGGTCCGCTCCTATCCTGAAAATTTCACAGTGATTCGTCAAGCAGGGGCCGAGAGAAATGGGGGTCCCAAAACACGTTTTCCCCATGCATTTTCCCATAGGACCTGTTGACGCAGCTACAGCCCGAAGTGCTGAACGGAATTGCACCAAATTTAGCAAAGAGGTAGTCCTCAGATCAGACTCGTGCCTTTTGCTTAAATGGTGTAAATCCGTTCAGTAGTTCCTGAGACAATCAAAATCAAAATCACATATATATCTGGGTGGAGAATAACCTCACATCTCCTCGTGAGATCTGATTGGCTGTCAGCACTTCATCCAAGAAGTGTTGGCAACCATCTTGGGACCAATATACATGATAGCACCTCATTAAAAACCATTGCAGTTAATAGAAGGTTTTATGACTTTAGTTACATTATAAATCATTTGTTGATGGTACCATACTCATTTTAGGAATTGTGGTGTGTTCTAAGGTGATTTTACCATGTGAAAAAGCCTTTTTCTGTGATATCATGAATCATGTTTGAGAGAAAACCATTTTCTCATGCTTTTCTCACAGAGGTTTGGAAAATGATCTATAAGCTAAACTGAGAGCATATTTTCTGTAAATTCACATTATCTTTCTCAGTCATGTGAGAATGAAGTCTGACATTCACAGTAAAACATGTACATCCAACAAGGGCAGAGACTGTCAGTTGATTCCTTTGTGTTCTACTGCAGCTTCCCAGAGTGTTCTAAAGAACAACTAGAGCGCTAACAGTCCTACTTATGACAAACGTATTGCACACCTGAAGCCATCTTGAATGGAATAAAGTGGTAACCCCTTAAATATTTAATTAAAAAAGGAACACAATGAGGGGGTTCATTTTGCCATAGAAAGTATGATTAGTGCTGCAGAAAGAAAAATTAGGGCACATTTTGAGTGACTTCTCACATCCTCTTCTATTTCATAAAAAAATTCTGACATGCAGACTGAAACTTTCAATACCAGCAGCAGACTTCCCTGGTGAGTAGTAGCTTTACTACAGTGATCTAATAAGCAACTAGAGTGCTAACATTCTGAATTTATGGCAAATGTGTGACATATCTGAATGCCTTCTTGATGGAATCAAAGTTAAAAACAAAGTATTTCCTACTGAGGAGACTGTAGTAAATGAGGAAATTAGGAAACTTCATAACAATTAAGTCTCCCAAAATGGCCACCAGAGACAAAAGAGCCCAAATGTTGCCCAAATATCACCCATATGTAGCCCAAGTATAGCCCAATGACAGAATGTCCCAGAGTGTTATAACGAACAACTAGAGCGCTAACAGTCTTACTTATGACAAAAGTATCGCACATCTGAAGCCATCTTGATTGGAATAAAGTGGTAACACTTAAAACATTTCATTTACAAAGGAACAAAATTAGGGGGTTCATTTTGCCATAGAAATTATGATTAGTGCTGAAGAAAGAAAAAGTAGGGCACATTTTGATTTCTCAAATCCTCATCCATTTCATAAAAAAATTCTGACATGCTGACTGAAACATGCACTTTGAATACCAGCAGCAGACTTCCCTGGTGAGCAGTAGCTTTACTACAGTTATCTAATGAGCAACTAGAGTGCTCACATTCTGAATTTATGGCAAATGTGTGATACATCTGAATGCCTTCTTGATGGAACCAAAATAAAAAACTGAAAGTATTTCCTACTGAGGAGACTGCAGTAAATGAGGAATTAAGGAAACTTCATAACAAATAAATCTCCCAAAATGGCCACCAGAGACAAAAGAGCCCAAATGCAGCCCAAATATCACCCAGATGTAGCCCAAGTATAGCCCAATGACAGAATGTCCCAGAGTGTTCTTAAGAACAACTAGAGCGCTTACTGTCTTACATATGACAAAAGTATGGCACACCTGAAGCCATCTTGATTGGAATAAACTGGTAACACCTTAAAACATTTCATTTAAAAAGGAACACAATGAGGGGGTTCATTTTGCCATAGAAATTATGATTAGTGCTGAAGAAAGAAAAATTAGGGCACATTTTGAGTGACTTCTCAAATCCTCTTCTATTTCATAAAAAAATTCTGACATGCAGACTGAAACATGCACTTTTAATACCAGCAGCAGACTTCCGTGGTGAGCAGTAGGTTTACTAAAGTGATCTAATGAGCAACTAGAGTGCTAACATTTAGACCTTATGGCAAATGTGTGACATATCTGAATACCTTCTTGATGGAATCAAAATAAAAAACTGAAAGCATTTCCTATTGAGGAGACTACAGTAAATGAGTAAATTAGGAAACTTCATAACAAATAAATCTCCCAAGATGGCCACCAGAGACATGCAGCACAAATATCACCCAGATGTAGCCCACATGTAGCCCAATGACAGAAGTGTGCAAAACACTTATTTTTTGTGTATTTTCAGTTTTATATAGTGCAGACTTGTCAGGTATTGGAGTGCTTTACATGAGCATTGGTTACATCACACAAGATCAAATCCATTTTGGTTGTAGACATGGGGAGATTAAGTGATTTGACCAGAATCACAGAATGTTGAGCTGAAGCAGAAACTCCAACCTGGTTCCCCAGTTGCAAAGTCTGCAACTCTGGAAGTAACACCACATCCTCTCCCCTAGGTGCAACATTTAATCAAGTGGTCAACTGGATAAAAAAAAATAAAGATTACAAATGATTTAACCTCTTCAGCGCTGCGCGGATTCCGGCGCGGTGCTGAAAGTTCTGAGCGCGGGCGGGGCCATGACGGAACGGTTCCATCATAAGCACAGCCCAACCGACGTGCATGACGGAACCGTTCCGTCATCGGCGTCGAAGAGGTTAAAAGTTCTTTGTCGCTATTTGAAAACTCAGAAAATATGTCCTCATTTTAGTTTTTTAGAGCACTAACCATAATTTTGATGCAAATAAGACCCTCTCATATATGTAATTTCTAAAGGAAATGCTCTAGGTATTACAGTTTTGATTACATCAAGATGACGTCAGGCGTTCCACACTTTTGTAATAAATATAGAATGTTAGCAATCTAGTTGTTGATTGGGATACTGTTGAGAGGCAGAGGCCAGCGGCACGGACTCTGAAAATTGAAGGCAGGTAGGAGAGTGCAGAGGCAACAATTTGACCACACTGGGCAGGCAGGAAGGGCAGTGGCAGCACAACAGACTATGGAGGGCAGTGGAAAAGGGGGCAGGGGCAACAAACCAACAATACAGGACTGGCAAGAGAGGCTGTGGCAATATAATAGACCATTGTGGGCAGAAGGAAGAGGCAGTGGTAGTACAACCATACATGCCAACAGACCCGTTTCAGCCAGGAAACGTCCAATGTTTTTAAGCTCAAATGGGCTTTATTTGATCTGTCTCCTGTCTACAATCTCCTCTTTTTCAATGTAACTCAAAGGGGAAAATCAATACCCCAGTTTTTTTTCAAAATCTACCTCTTACCAAGTTCAAAATGTTCGCAAGTATGGTACATTGGATCATGGTAGGCAGGAGGAATTGGGGTAGGGACATGGACTCGGATAACAGAGGACAGGAGGGACATGGAGAGGTGCACCAAACTGCCCCTACAGGGCAGGCATCAGGGTTTGCAGCAGCACAATACGCCCCACAGGGCATGCGGGACGGGAGTGAAGCACAACAATCCATAGAAAGCAATAGGGAGGGGACAGGACCATGCACATGGACAACAGAGAACAGAGGGGAAAGAAGCAATGGTAGCTAGCTAAAACATAATGGACAGACAGGAGAGAAAGCTGCAGCATAACAGACCATAAAGGGACAGATCAGGGGCATTACAATGGAACAAGCCAGGAGGGAGGGAATAGGGGTCTGCACATGGAAACAGAGGGCTGGGGGCAAGGGGGCAGGGCAGGAGCAGCAAGATGACCATGGAGGTCAGGCAGGATGGGCACTAGAAACAAGACACACCATAGAGAGCAACAATGAGACTATGATGGCATACACACAGACCATGGAGGGAAGGTGGGAGGGGGTCAGGGGCAGCTAGCTGACCACACAGGGAAGGTGGGAGGGGCCATGGCAGCACAGAAGGCCATGCAAGGCAAGCGGGAGGGTTAGTGGCAGCACAATGGCTATGATGAGCATGAAGGAGGGTGCAGGGGCATGCACAAAGGACCATGGAGGATAGAAGGGAGGGTCAGGACCTGGGCACAGACAAGAGAGTTCAGGGGAAGGGGCCTCACAACAGACCGCGTGGGGCAGGCAGGAGGAGCAGTTGCAGCCAAACAGACCATGGAGGGCAGAAGGGTGTGGCAGTAAAAAGGACCATGGAGGACAGGAGGAAGGGGATAGGGGCATGGCATGTGGACAGGCAGGTTGCAGTCATCTGACAATGCTAGGCAGGTGGAAGGGAGTGGCAGCTCAACAGAACACTCAGAGTAGATAGGAGTGGCAGGTCCATGGAACATGGTGGGCAAAAAGGATGGAGCTGGGGCATGCACAAAGACATCGGAGGGCAGGGGGAAGGAGAATAGGAGCAGCAAGCTAAGCACAGACTCTAAGCAGGAGGTCAATGATGGGCCATAGAATTGGGCAATGGAGGGCAGGAGGAGTAGACTGGTATATCATGCTAAATGGAGGGCAGTGGCAGCACATCAGACCATGCATGGCAGGAGGGAGGAGGCTAGTCCATGGATTCAGACAACAGAGGATAGGGAGGGGGTGGATGGGGCAGCAAGCTAACTGTTCAGAGAAGGTGGGTATTAGGAACTTTATTGTTTTTAAAATGTGTGTCTGCACGAACTACTTAAAATATGAACGAGTATGCGGCATAATCTCACTTTCATTCAGGAAGAAGAGGACGTTTGTGACTGTGACTCTGGGCTCACTTGGAAGAAACACCCCCTGACCCTCCACCCCCATCGCAAAATGTAATGCCCGTGAAAAGGGTAGGTGGACGCAGTGTTATATAGAACGTAGTCCTGAGAGCACGATTGAAAATGAAAACTAGATATAGTATATGGTATAAACTATGCACCAAAAAGTGTGATATAAGATGAACCGGGGCGTTAAATATAATATGCAATACATTGTGCGCAATGACAGATTAATTGGAGAGCGCGAGATAGCACAGGCACTAGCGCGTGCTATGCGTTATGCGCTTTGGAGTGTAATATGCACAGGGTAGTGTTGTGTAACCTAACTATTCTCTAAAGTTGTAATATAAAATATGTGCTGGGGAGTGGAACATTGCATATGCACTGTGACAAAGATATGGATCCCAGATTGTAATATGTATGGCATAGCGCTGTGCGTTATAACATAGGCATCGAGGAAGGCACGTTAGGTGGGGCAATATAACCCGTGCAAAGGCAAGTGTGGCATGACATATTCACGGGGTGGTGTTACAGTGCACATGGGCTAGAGAGTGTCATAGCATACGCACTAGCTGGTGGAATACAACACAGAGGTGTGTGGCACTCGGCGGGCACTGGTGGGTGTAACACAGCATTGGGATCAGCCAGGAGCACGCTGTGACTCTCAAGTGAGGTTCTTCTCCTTTCCAGAGAGTAAAATAAAAAGTATTACACATTCAGCGGTGGATGTGTGTTTTATTAACCGTGAGGGGGGTTTCTTGCATAGTTTGGTCGAATTATTGTCAAATCCCCTTTGAATGGCTTGGTGTGCATGTGTATTAAATGTGCCCGTCAATAGCTACCCATGTTTGTATAAATAAATGACAAGGGTGTCTACTTGGAGAGTACCCACCGGAGGGGGCGCCGGCATTAGGCACGGTAGGGCGTCAGACACGTCAGAGCTTCACTAGCGGTGTAATTACATTCCACGTGGATTCATTGTATGCATAGTTGCCTTTTAATGAATATCACTCAAATCGTGATGGTGATAGGTACATACGGTTTGTCCAGTATGTCCTAGGTGTTTCTATAAATATATATTTTTTTTAAATAATAAAAAACAAAGGCCGGCCCCGGGGGATGGGGTCCCCGGGGCCATAAGTGTCCTGAGGAGGGGGGCAATCCAGCCCCCCTCCTAAAGAATTAAAAAAAAAAAGGCCATGACCCGGGGGTTGGGGTCCCCGGGGCCGATTAAGGCCTTGGGAGGGCCAAATTAATTTTTTTCAACAAAAGAAATTAGGGTGCAGGCCCTGGTGGATGGGGTCCCCAGGGCCAATAAATTAGAAAAAGAAGGGGGGCTTTCCTTCTTAAAAAAATAAAATAAATAAAAGCGGCATCGCGCCGAAGGCCACACCCCCTCCTTGCAGCACTCTGCAAACGCGCCCCTGGCCAGTTGTAAGTTGGGGAATTAATTCCCCTTCAATACTGAGGGTCCCTGAGGACCAACTAGCCCAACAGGTATCTCCAGTATGCGCCAGGGAGCTGCGTTGCAGACAGGTTAGCTGAGGCCATGCCCCTTTTTACACCTCTATGCAACGCAGCTCTGTGGCACTTACTGGAGGTACCTAGTGGGCTAGTTTGATGCTAGGGACCCTTAGGATTCAAGGGGACTTAATCTCTCAACTTAGAACGGCCACAGGGTGCGTTTACACAGTGGTGAAGGGAGGGGACGGGGCCTGAGGTGACGTGTACAAACACGCCCTGTGGCGCATTTTAAGTTGGGGAAATGATTCCCTTTGAATCCTGAGGGACCCTGGGGGCCAACTAGCCCACCAGGTGCTTCCAGTAAGCGCCACTGCTCTGCGTTGCAGAGAGGTGGTGCAGGCAGTGCCCCTTTTTACACCTCTCTGCAATGGCACTTACTGGATGTACCTAGTGGGCTATTTTGCCCCTAGGGACCCTCAGGATTCAAGGGGACTTGATCTCCCAACTTAAAAAACGGCCACAGACCGTGTTTACACAGTGGAGAAGGGAGGGGACGGGGCCTGAGGTGACGTTTGCAAACACACCCAATGGCGCGTTTTAAGTTGGGGAAATAATTCCCCTTCAATCCTGAGGGTCCCTGGGGGCTGACTAGCCCACCAGGTGCTTCCAGTAAGCGCCACTGAGCTGCGTTGCAGAGAGGTGGTGCAGGCCATGCCACTTTTTACACCTCTCTGCAATGGCAGTTACTGGACGTACCTAGTGGGCTATTTTGCCCCTAGGGACCCTCAGGATTCAAGGGGACTTAATCTCCCAACTTAAAAAAAGGCCACAGGGCGTGTTTACACAGTGGGGGAGGGAGGGGACGGGGCCTGAGGTGACGTGTGCAAACACGCCCTGTGGCGCATTTTTAGTTGGGGAAATAATTCCCTTTCAATCCTGAGGGACCCTGGGGGCCAACTAGCCCACCAGGTGCTTCCAGTAAGCGCCACTGCTCTACGTTGCAGAGAGGTGGTCCAGGCCATGCCACTATTTACACCTCTCTGCAACGCAGCTCTGTGGCGCTTACTGGAGGTACCTAGTGGGCTAGTTGGACCCTAGGGACTCTCAGGATTCAAATGAACTTAATCTCCCAACTAAAAACGGCCAAAGGGCGGTTTACACAGTGGTGAAGGGAGGGGACGGGGCCTGAGTTAATGTGTGCAAACAAGCCGTGTGGCGCATTTTAAGTTGGGGAAATAATTCCCCTTCAATCCTGAGGGACCCTGGGGGCCAACTAGCCCTCCAGGTGCTTCCAGTAAGCGCCACTGCGCTGCGTTGCAGAGAGGTGGTCTAGGCCGTGCCCCTTTTTACATCTCTCTGCAACGCAGCTCTGTGGCGCTTACTGGAGGTACCTAGTGGTCTAGTTGGACCCTAGGGACCCTCAGGATTCAAGGCGACTTAATTTCCCAACTAAAAACGGCCACAGGGCGTGTTTACGCAGTGAGGAAGGGAGCGGACGGGGCCTGAGGTGACGTGTGCAAATACGCTCTGTAGCGCGTTTTAAGAGGTAGTTTTAATCCCCTGCCCTATTATATACAAGGGGCTTACAGAGGAGGTCATGCTAATCACAGGGGGACCCCAACGCATAGTGTTCCCTAGTGTATGTAGGTGTTTTCACTGTATTCTGAGTGTCTTTAAACATAGCACTGGCTCTAGGACTGGTTAGTCAGACTCAGTTACCACCATTATCTGTCTGAAAAAGTTGAGGGTACAGGATGATTTTGCAACAAGGCTTCTTTCTGCTCTTCTGTTTGTTCTTTCTGCACGTTATCCTTCTTCCTGCACTTTTTCTTCGTCTTTGAGGACTTCTGTTGCTTCTTTCAGAATTTCTTTCTTTTCTTTCTGTGCGTTTTTTCTTCTTTCTTCACATGTCCTATCTCTGTAGGCATAGTTAGAAATTAGCATTTAAAAAACCTTTGAAATTCACTGAAAAAACCATAGGTTTCAGGCACGGTAAGTTAGGAATCTGCATTTAAAAAAACCTTAGAAATCCACTGAAAAAAACATAGGTTTCAGGGGCGTTATAGTTAGCTGGACTTTTCACTCGTACAAAACCATTGAAATTCCCCCGTTATAGTTAGTTCAGCTAACTATAACTCGCGCGCCCGCAATGCACTGCTGATGACGTTACATATTACATCACTCATGACATGGTCAGTGACATCACTCATGACATCACTGATGACATCTCAAATGACATCACTGATGACATCACTGATGACATCATCTTTGTGATAGAGTGGCAGACCTCGTCTCCCTCTAATATAACCTTAGATACACACATTCAAAAATAGAAACAAAAATGTTCAAAACAATGGACATACCAATACCAGTTACAACAACCTATTCAGTAATTCTAAGATCCACATAAACATCCACTCATTCACCAACAGTCCTATACAGTCACTCATACATGTACTCACTCATCATATGTGCTCATACACCTATACATCCTGTTACACAAAGCCACTCATCCATAGAGTTACTCACACACATAGTCACATATGCTAATAAAGAATCAAACATCCATTTACTTGCATATACAGTTATACACACACCACCACACTTACTTCTACAGAAACTTACACCTACTTAGTCTTTAAACAATGACTTATAGAAACACATACTTATTCATACAGGAACTCTTTCAATCTCTCACTCTCACTTATATACATCAATAGTCACATATACTAGTTTAAAACATATGTAGTTACTCATAAAGACACTACTGAGACAGTCATTCACTCACTAACACACCCATGCACACACTCATCCACCCATACTGTCCTGCACACATGCTGTCTTCAACACATACAAACAGTGAGTCACTCATTCATGCACCTATGCACTACGTAATAACCTCCACCGAACCATACAGACACTCAGACACTCATACTTATACTCCAAAAACCAACTAATAACCTATATAGACACTCATGTAGCTACTCACCAACCCATGCAGCCACTTATACACAAAGTGAGAGACTGATACAGATATTTACATATTTAAACATTACTCACTAAGCCATGTATTCACTAAGATACACTTAATCAGTCAGTTATCAATTTTTCAAAAACAAATCATCCATTTAGACACTTATATACCCATTTATTCTTCCATCGACCTTGAGATATACATATATAAAACATATGTAATTTTCAGAAAAACACACATTCACCGGATGATGTCATCAGCGATGTCATCAGTGATGTCATTTGAGATGTCATCAGTGATGTCTTGAGTGATGTCACTGACCATGTCATAAATGATGTAATATGTGACGTCATCAGCAGTGCATTGCGGGCGCGTGATTTATAGTTAGCTGAACGAACTATAATGGGGGAATTTCAATGGTTTTGTACGAGTGAAAAGTCCAGCTAACTATAACACCCCTGAAACCTATGGTTTTTTCAGTGAATATATATATATACACACACACACACACATATATATATATATATTTATTTTTATATCCTACTCTCTGTTACTTTCTGCCATCAGCTTCTGCACTCGGCAACAGGTGCTTGGTCGCGCGAAGGCAGTTTCGCACATTACATTCTAGCTCCACTTCCTTGCGGAAAAAAACAGCACTCGCGATAGAGGTCAAACCCTCAATTTGGATTTTATTTGCTCACTATAAACAAGCACGTTTAGGCGTTGCACCTTCGTCAATGTCGTTGGACGCCACAAAACAAATCGCTGTTATGTCAACTACACAACATAAACATAAAGGAGGTACTACATTACTGGCCATAGTATACCGCCATCTTGTAACATGCAAACAACAATCATTTGGCTTCTAATCCACACTTTTCCATCAAGCAAGGACAATGTATATGAGCAGATTTGTGTTACCTATACTCAGATTACTAGTTTTTCACAATTCAAACTACTCACTCGATCTCAGCATAGGCCATCAATAATTCGACACAAATGCTCGTGTATATTACACTTTTAACCCTATTACTTGGCTTCAATGTTCACCTTGAGTGCGTCACATTATCTACAAACACAATTTTGCTCTGAATTGGCATTTTTCTTTCTAACTACCGGTGTCTGCATGTTTCTTTGTCATTTTGGTCTACCTGGGATCTCACCCTTTTATTTCCTCATAGTTATCCACATTCCTGCAATTCCCCTCTCTAAAGCCTGTTCCGTACCCTCCTACTGCTGTCACAAACATTTTCATTTATTTTCGTTTCCTCGTTCTTGGTTTCACCTCTTTCCCCTACAGATGTACCTCCAATTCCTCCCCACTATAGAGACCTCCTGGTGACTTTCTCTGCATATCAACTATATATCTCAAATCTAGTCATCGCAGCCTTTTCTCTCTATTGCCACATCTGCTGTCTCTTGGTAAATGGTCTAAATAGAAATACTTGAGCAAAGACCTATTACTCTGATGGTGACTGGCAAAATGTTGTGCTACCGGATAATTCATGTCTTTGTTGCTTATCGCCCTCTGATGTTCCAGGATGCGCTTTTTCGTTGGGTGAATGGTACTTCCCAAATATCACAATCCACAGGGGCAAATAAGACAGTAAACTGTACGGTGTGTTACAATTCATGAATTTAGTTATTTTCTTTTCCTCTATAAGGCCTTTGATGTTATAGGAACTTACCTTCTTGCTATTTACACAGGCCTTACATTTCCCATAGGGAAAGAAGGTCGGTAGATACTTTATTTTCAAAGGCTGTTTGTTAGCTGATAAATGGCTCTCTACCATCTGATCCCTTATTGGTCTTGATTTTCTGAATGTTAGCTGTGGATGGGATGGAAGATCTCATCCTATTACCTGGTCTGATTGTAAAATTCGCTAGTTCCTTTGCAGAATAGCGGCATTCGAATAGCTTGTAATCATTCTAAAGTTGTTAGTCATTTTCCTTTCTTATGTCTTAGGTCCATCTTGTAATAAATCTGCCCTTCAGTTTTTTCCCCACTTTTTTCTGTGCATCTTCTGGTATCCACTTACATCACATCTGTGAATACTCTCTTTTGCTGCCTGATAGAAGTCGCTCTCTCTCAAACTATTTCTCTTCATTCTTAATAATTCCCCATAAGGGACGCTCTTTATTAGATTTGGTGGATGATTACTTGTAGCATGCAACACAGAGTTCCCAGCTGTTGGTTTTCTATATAAGGCAGTGTGGATTTTGTTTGCACTAAGGAATACTTTAAGGTCTAAAAAATGTACCTGAGAGGAACTAATCTCACTTGTGAATTTGAGATTCAAGCTGTTTTCTTCAAGCATGTGATAGATTGTTGGCAGACTCCTCTGTCCCTCTTCAAATTATGAAGAGGTCACGATATATCTCCTCCAATGGGCAATTTTATCCACCCATTTGTCCATGGTATCAGACCATTCCACCTGCTTCTCCCACTCCCATGTCATGAATTATGTAATATGTGACATCATCGGCAGTGGATTGCGGGCGCGCGAGATGTAGTTAGTACAACTAACTATATCGGAGGAATTTCAATGGTTTTGTTCGAGTGAAATGTCCAGCTAACTATAACACCCCTAAAACCTATTGTTTTTTCAGTAAATTTCTAAGCTAATGCTAATTCCTAACTTTATCAGGCCCGAAACCTATGTTTTTTTCAGTGAATTTCAAAGGTTTTTTAAAAGCTAATTCCTAACTATATCAGGCCTGAAAACTATGTTTTTTTCAGTTAATTTCAAAGGTTTTGTAAATGACAATTTTTAATGTATCAATTGTTATACTGATTTTTTTATACTGATTTACTACATTTTTTAAACTATTTATTTTTAGATATTTTTTTTAATTACATTATAATTACATTATACATTACAATACAAAATATACTTTCTCAGAATGAAATACTTTAGTTTAAATACTTTGCAAATAGGCAATAGACTTTTAAGTACAGTAGTTACAGTTGTTGCAATGGGCAACACAATTTCAAACACAATGCAACATTGAGCTCAATGTGAATTTCTAGTCAAATGCAATTAGTTACTTTATGGATTACTTTTATAACCACAGGACTGGATCCTAGATTCAGTCCTTGGACATCTCCTGTAAACAGTTGAGTAAAAGCGTTTTGGTTACAGTAGATATTTTTAAGGAATATTATTGTATTTTAAAAGTTGACACTTAGAAAAATTTTCACATAGAATCACCAATGTTATCATATGGCAGAAAATTCACTTAGCAGGTAAGTAGTGTTATCGTTACTTTTTTTTACTCATTGGTGGATCCTGGATCTAGCACTGGCCAACCTCCTGTAAAGAGTTGAAAGAATGTGTTTAAGTCATACAGACGATTTTTTAGGAATATTTTTAGTTTGTGTAAGACACTTAGAAACTTTTCTGGTGAAAACTACACAATGGATTCCTATGGAAGGAAATACAAGTTACTGGAAAGTATGCTTAGAATTACTTTTCAGAGTGAGTGCTGGTCTAAAAGACGCAGCCCTGGGTTCTGTCCTGATAAAAGGTGAGTAAATTGGAATTCGTAGTTCAGCTGATTTTAGAGGAATATTTGTACGTTTCAAAAATGGACACTTAGAAACTTTTCTGTTGAAAACCACACAATGGATTCCTATGGGAGGAAATACAAGTTACTGGTAAGTACGCTTAGAATTACTTTTCGGAGTCATTGCTGGGCTAAAAGATGCAGCCCTGGGTTCTCTCCTGATAACAGGTGAGTAAATCGGAATTCGTAATTTGGCTGATTTTAGAGGAATATTTGTACGTTTCAAAAATGGACACAGAAAAATTTCTGCTGAAAACCACACAATGGATTCCTATGGAAGGAAATACAAGTTACTGGTAAGTACGCTTAGAATTACTTTTCAGGGTCAATGGTGGGCTAAATGATGCAGCCCTGGGTTCTCTCCTGATAACAGGTGAGTAAATCGGAATTTCTTAGTTCGGCCGATTTTAGAGGAATATTTGTACGTTTCAAAATTAGACACTTAGAAACTTTTCTGCTGAAAACCACACAATGGATTCCTATGGAAGGAAATACAAGTTACTGGTAAGTACGCTTAGACTTACTGTTCAGGGTCAGTGCTGGGCTATATATATATATATATATATATATATATATATTCACTGAAAAAACCATAGGTTTCACACATGTTATAGTTAGCGGAAATTTTACTGATAAAAAACCAATGAAATTCCCCCGTTATAGTTAGTGCAGGCAACTATAACTCACGCGACCGCAATCCTCTGCTGATGCTAATACTGTATTTAGACACTTATTTGCCCATGTCTTCTTCCATACATTTTTAGCTATACATATATTACAAATATTTTTTTTTCATAAAGACACATATGTCATCAGCAGAAGATTGCGGTCGCGTGAGTTATAGTTGCCTGCACTAACTATAACGGGGGAATTTCATTGGTTTTTTATCAGTAAAATTTCCGCTAACTATAACATGTGTGAAACCTATGGTTTTTTCACTGAATTTGCAAGGTTTTTTAAATGCTAATTCCTAACTATAACGTGTGTGAAACCTATGGTTTTTTCAGTGAATTTGTACGGTTTTTTAAATGCTAAGTTACTTTACGCCATTCGTGGCGTGCGCGCCCACTTAACGCAGTTCGTTCCGTGCGCGCACGGTGCGCTTCGCGCACCGTGCGCGCACAGTGAGCACGCGGTGCGCTTCGCGCACCGCGCGCCCACTTTACGCAGTTAGTGCCGTGCACGCACGGTGGGCACGCGGTGCGATGACAAAGCAAGAAAGCACGTCAACAAATCTGTTTCTGCTTTCCTCCGTGACTATGGTATGGGTGCCATTTACCACAACAACTTGCGTTATGACATGCAAGACATTTATAGAGGAGATGGTGTGCACTTCAATGATGAAGGGAACAGAGTCTTCCTCTTGAACCTTAGACTCTGCATCGGTACTTACTTGTGGGTACCACTAAAAAATCATTTCATAAACACAACGGCTCTTTTTAGAGCCCCCTAATATCTAAACACTTAAATCTGATTTTCTTTTTTTTTTTTTTTTTCCTACCGTACGCTTACTGTAAGCTTACCGTACGCGTACCCCGTGATTTTTTTTAAAATCAATAAATGTTTTCTTTGTACTTTTCTGTCCTTCTTTGACCCCCTTACAAATGTTAGGGGGTCTGTAACTCTCCTCATTGCCCCCTTTCCTTGTTTTCACTCTTTTTTTTCAGAGTGAAATACACAAAATGGCGGCCGCCGCTTCCTGGTTTCGGCCGATTCGAATGTTTACTAAGATCTAAGAGCCAATCAGAATCGCGCTCGCGCACGCCACCGTACGCTTACCGTAAGCGTACGGTAAGCGTACCGTAAGCGGGCTCAGATATATATATTGATTTAAAGGCTATTTTCTCAGAATCTACTGAACAGATTTACACCAAACCTACAAAAGGCACTTCCTTGACCTAGGGACTACCTCTCTGCCAAATTTTGAGTAATTCTGTTAAGCCGTTCGGGCTGTAGCTCGTTCTAAAGGTCCTATGGAAAAATGCATGGGAAAAACGCGTTTTGGGACCCCCCTTTTATCTCAGCCCCTGCTTGACGGATCCCCCCGAGACTTTCAGGGTAGGAGCGGAGCGTAGCGCCCCACCTATTTTGAGAAATTCGCGAGGATTCGTCAACCGGCGCCAAAGTTATTCAAAATAGAATGTTGAGGTTTTCCTATGGAAACGTGGTCCTAACTATAACTACCTACTGGCGACCGCCAGTAGGTAATATATATATACATATATATATATATTCACTTAAAAAACCATAGGTTTCACACACGTTATAGTTAGCTGGACACTTCTCTCGTAAAAAACCATTGAAATTCCCCCGTTATAGTTAGTACAGCTAACTATAACTTGCGCGACCGCAATCCACTGCTGATGACGTCACATATTACATCACTCATGACATGGTCAGTGACATCACTCATGACATCACTGATGACATCTCAAATGACATCACTGATGACGTCACTGATGATGTCATCCAGTGAACGTTTAATTTGCAAAAATGTTTATAAATATAGGGAAAGGCCTGTTAAAGAATGAGTGGGTGTACAAGTGTGTAAAGGGATGATTTTCTGTGTTGTGTAACTGACTCGACAAGTGAGTCCTTTAACTGCATCTTACTACAGACTAGTGCATAAACTGTATAAATGTTTTGTATGTGTCTGTGTGTTGGTGTATAAGTGGTGGCATGGTTTTGTGAATAGCTATATAAGTGTCTATATGGGTTATTGATTGCTTGTCTCAGTATCTGTATGAGTTCCTGCGTGTTTGTGTGGGTAAAGTGTGTGTGAGTGTGCATAGATGAGTGAGTGTGTGATTCTATGACTGGATGTTATTAAAAGTGCATCTCTGAAGGACTGTATGGTTGAGTGAGTGTATGTATGGCTGTGTTATGGTTTGGATGTATATCTCAGTGGTACATTTGTGACTAACTAAATATGTAAAAGGCATTATATATGTGTGTAAGAGTATATAAGGGGCTAGATGTGAGAGTGTGGGATTGTGACAGTGACTGTATGGATGAATGTGTGCTTGTGTCAATGATTCTAATTGAGCATAAGAATATGATACTATTTTTGTGAGTGAGTGAACTTGAGTGTGTATAACTGCATAGATGAGTAAATGGCAGTGTGATTATTTGTATGAATGACTAGGTGTGAGAGTACCTCTATGGATGATTGTTAGTGTGTGAGTGTCTATATAGATGTATGTATAAATTCATATGATACTTTTTTATGGACTGAATGTAACTATGAGTGACTGTACAGGTGAGTGTGTGGAGGTGAATGAAGACCTAAAAGTTATTTTTTGGGTATGCAGTTATTAGTATTGCATTATTTATGGATTTGAGAATGGAACTGTGTAATTTTCAGTTGGTATATCAAAGGTTTTATAAGGGTGTGAGAAGATGTGGTAATTTATCACATTGATGTCTTCAACAGTGACATCATCAGTGATGTCATTTGAGATGTCATCAGTGATGTCATGAGTGATGTCACTGACCATGTCATGAGTGATGTAATATGTGACGTCATCAGCAGTGGATTGCAGTCGCGCAAGTTATAGTTAGCTGTACTAACTATAACGGGGGAATTTCAATGGTTTTTTACGAGAGAAATGTCCAGCTAACTATAACGTGTGTGAAACCTATGGTTTTTTAAGTGAATTTGCAAGGTTTTTTAAATGCTAATTCCTAACGATAACGTGTGTGAAAACTATGGTTTTTTCAGTGAATTTGTATGGTTTTTTAAATGCTAATTTTTGAATTATTAAATTATATATTTAAAAAAAAAAAAAATCCTATGTATTCATTTATATATTATCTGTAACCTTTTATTTGTTTTGGCTCTTTTTTTTTAACTTTCAATTAGGATAAAGTTGAACAGTTTATTTAATTTTTGCAATTAATTTTTATCCACTTTTTTTTTTTTATATAAATTCTTGGGGTGCGCGCTCAGAGCGCGCACCTAGTACGTTTTCGTAAGTTTTTTATGAATACCGTCGTACGTTATTTACGTACGCATACATACGTTTTAGCATGCGTGCGTGCGTCGTACGCACTCCACGCGGTTCACTTCCGCATACGCTTAAATTACGCGCGTTTACGTTCGCGTATACGCGTGTGCAACGTATGCGCGTTACGTACGCACAAATATGACGTATGCACATGCGCTCCTACGCGTTCGCGCATGCGTAATCACAAGGTGCGCGCTCGGAGCTTGCTCAGTGCGCGCACCTCGGGTTATATGCTTAATAAAACAACACTTCTAATTGGTTATCATTACTTTCAGTTTCTGATTGTTTCAACACCTCACCCAATCCCCTCATGGCAAGTCATGTGATCAAGAATCATCACTTTTGATTGGTTTGAAGTGCTTTCAGTTCCAGATTCTTCCCAAACCACACCTACTCCCCTCATTATTAGTTCTGATTCCCTTGGAGATGGAGCTATTCTGTTGTTGAGAGACAATGGCTGAACAGCAACCATCTTCAGACAGTGACCAGGACACTCTTGAGAGACAGAGGAACAGGAAGCAGAAAGACAGCTTTATATGGCAGTTTTTTACTTTCCCAGAGGGACAAAAAAAGGTGAATGTACCGAAAGTTACTTGTACATTGTGTCAAAAAGTCTTATCACGTGGGAATGCTAACAAGAAGTATTCTTTTAGTATTCATACTATGATGAGGCATGTTGAGGCAATGCATCCAGTGACTTTTCGTCGAGCTTCTGGAGCAAACCCTCCACCTGCTCAGCCGACGACATCTGCAGCAGCTCAGCCGAGCACATCTTCGGCAGCTCAGGCGAGCACTTCTTCTGCGATGGTGCCTTCGCCTTCTTCCACACCTCTTGTTGGACCACCTTGTTTGGCGAGGTTGTCCACACGCTGCACTGATTGCGGTCAACTTATTTCTGTGGGTGAGACCAGTCTTGATCTCATTCAGAGAAAATTTGATGTGCATGAGTTCAGTAGGCCATAGATGTTTTTTCTTTTTTTTCGTTTTTCTCTTCCTGTTTCCCTACATTAACTCAAGGGCTCTTTTAAGAGCCACTTAAAAACTAAACCCCCAAAAAATTTTGGGGGATTTTTTTTTTTTTTTTTTTTTTGGGGTGCGCGCACCCTGCGCCTAGGATCTCTGCCCACAATTCCTGTGCGCACACAGCCTCATGGTGTGCTTCTAAGCAGAAAACAGAATTTGATTGGCAATTTCAAAGCACATTTACTACTGTGGTAGAGCAAGTGATAATTACTGTTACAGCCTGACACATTTTCCTTGTAGATCACAGAGGCAGAAAAGAGCACATGTCCTAACAGCTACTTCATACTATGAGCATGTGCAATCTGGGTGAGTGACTACACTAGAGCAAAGGAAATGAGCCTTGGTGAGGTTGAATGTGTTTGCGTTACACAGTGCTATCTGAAACAGCACACAGAGCTGAGTACTATGCATGGGAGTGTTGGAGAAGCTGCTGCGTGTGTGCCAAGCGTGTGTTTCTGGAGACTGTGTATTGTCTGGTGCAAGACAGATGAGCAAAGAGACTTCCAAAACTGCATGAAGACTGCTGGGATGTATGTAACAGTGCATGTGTGCTAAGGGTTATTTTCAGTTTTGAACATATGGCAACTACCTGTGCCTTTGCTATTTTGAAAGGAAAATCTACCTTGTTGGTTTCAAATGTTTTAGCTTTTGCCTCTCATTTGCGATTTAGTGATTTCTGCTGACTGCTAACCACCACATTTGAAGAAAACAAGCTGTCCCTTTCCTGCAAGTGCATGTTTTACAGAACAACTGCAACACACATTACATCTCTGGCCACAATTCCTGTGCGCACACAGCCTCATGGTGTGCTTCTAAGCAGAAAACAGAATTTGATTGGCAATTTCAAAGCACATTTACTACTGTGGTAGATCAAGTGATTATTACTGTTACAGCCTGACACATTTTCCTTGTAGATCACAGAGGCAGAAAAGAGCACATGTCCTAACAGCTACTTCATACCATGAGCATGTGCAATCTGGGTGAGTGACTACACTAGAGCAAAGGAAATGAGCCTTGGTGACGTTGAATGTGTTTGCATTACACAGTGCTATCTGAAACAGCACACAGAGCTGAGTACTACGCATGGGAGTGTTGGAGAAGCTGCTGCGTGTGTGCCAAGAGTGTGTTTCTGGAGACTGTGTATTGTCTGGTGCAAGACAGATGAGCAAAGAGACTTCCAAAACTGCATGAAGACTGCTGGGATGTATGTAACAGTGCATGTGTACTAAGGGTTATTTTCAGTTTTGAACATATGGCAACTACCTGTGCCTTTGCTATTTTGAAAGGAAAATCTACCCTGTTGGTTTCAAATGTTTTAGCTTTTGCCTCTCATTTGCGATTTAGTGATTTCTGCTGACTGCTATCCACCACATTTGAAGAAAACAAGCTGTCCCTTTCCTGCACGTGCATGTTTTACAGAACAACTGCAACACAAATTACATCTCTGGCCACAATTCCTGTGCACACACAGCCTCATGGTGTGCTTCTAAGCAGAAAACAGAATTTGATTGGCAATTTCAAAACACATTTACTACTGTGGTAGAGCAAGTGATAATTACTGTTACAGCCTGACACATTTTCCTTGTAGATCACAGAGGCAGAAAAGAGCACATGTCCTAACAGCTACTTCATACCATGAGCATGTGCAATCTGGGTGAGTGACTACACTAGAGCAAAGGAAATGAGCCTTGGTGATGTTGAATGTGTTTGCGTTACACAGTGCTATCTGAAACAGCACACAGAGACTGTTTATTGTCTGGTGCAGGAGAAATGCATGAAGACTGCTGGGATGTATGTAACAGTGCATAGTTTCAGCACACCTTTGATTCTGGGGAAGACATACTCCAAAATATCTAACATGTTCAAGACAGATACATATCTTCCACAACATAAAATGTAATTCACAACTTTTAATGTAGAACGGAAATCTACCATGCTAATTTCAAATGTGTTGGCATTTGCCTCTCATTTCTTTCAAAGTGATTTCTGCTAAATCCTGACCATCACAGTTAAAAAGAAGCTTTCTTTTTCTTTCAGGTGCAAGTCTTACTTTTCAACAGCAACACAAATTAAATCTCTGTCAACAATTCCTCTCTGCACACAAACTCATGGTTTGATAGTAGGCACAAAATAATATTCCTCATTGTTACCAGTACACCTTAACTTATGGTGAAAACATACTCCATAATATTTTACATATTCAAGACAGTTAAATATCTCCCAAAACACAAAATGTAAATCACAACTTTAAACAAATAATCACAATTCTTTTTTTATATCTAAATTAACCACAAACACCCCCTCTCAAACTCATAACTCACCTTTAAAATTAGTTAGTTGTGAAAGAAATGTGGCAGTCACACAGCAGTTTATCAGACCAGAATCTCTGAGCTGAACACCTCTCTCCTCTCAGCAGAACCAGTTAATGGCACAGTTTCCCTCTCTTTTTTCACACATATACATGTTAACTCCAAATCACATTCCTTCCCACATTTTTTCAAATGGAATCACACTTTTTTATTGGTTGTCATTTTCAACCCTTTACCAACTGAACCCTTCCCCCAACATGACTTCTGCCTGCTGCCATAGCAACAGGTCATGGAACACTGGTGTGTGCAGAGAGGTCAAAAGTTCAGCACACAATGTTTCAAATCCAAAGAGCAAGAGTGCTTGACCTGTCAAACCTCTCAGCAAATCCAAAGTAATGTTCAGTGGCAACACATTTTTCATAACCAATACAAAACATGCTTCTAAAAATGTATACAGACAGCCTAGTTTTAACTTTAAAATAGTTTGAATCAGCCAATCAGTTCTTTTTGTTAAAAAAAAATATGCATGCCTCCTTTTTTCAACTGTCTTTCTTTTCATATTGCCATTCTGCTGAAAGACACATCCTGAGTGCATCCAGATCTCCTTGGAAGATGTTCACAGTGTGGATTGTAGGTCACAGCTATGTCTTCTGGAGTGAAAAGTATGCAGTAAAAAGAGGTATGATGAGAGACCTTGCTTTGCCAAATGTAGACATTAAATGGATTGGTCAGAGAGGGTTAAAGTGGCACCAATTAATGCCTTTGGTGAAAACCTTTCTACATCTCCCACAGCCTAACCTTATTATTGTGCACTGTGGTGGAAATGACCTAGGCACTTTAACTGGGGTAGGTCTGGAAATGCTTGTTAAGGACACCTTTGTGCAATTGATGTCACTTTTTCCACAAACTGCCTTTGTATATTCTAATATATGCCAAAGGCAAAAGTGGAACTGGTCCAACCAACATTGTCCGCAGATTGACAAAGCAAGGAAGCACGTCAACAAATCTATTTCTGCTTTCCTCAGAGACTATGGTATGGGTTCTATATACCACAACAACTTGCGTTACAACATGCAAGACATTTATAGAGGAGATGGTGTACACTTCACTGATGAAGGCAACAGAGTCTTCCTCTTGAACTTAAGACTGTGCATCGGTACTTACTTGTAGGTACTACCAAAAAAAGCACTCAATGAACACAAGGGCTCTTTTTAGAGCCACCTAATATCTAAACACTTTACTGTGATTTTTTTTTCTTTTTTTTGTTAAAAGTTTTTTTTGGGTGCGCGCTGGGTGCGCGCACTCGGCGATATTTTTTAGAAAAATATAATTCTTTTTTTTTGCCCTACAAGGTCCTACTGTGACCCCCTGCCAATGCCTAGTGGGTCAATATCTCCCCACTCTGTCCCCTTTACACGTTCTCCCCCTTTGTTTTTTACTGCCTCAGACTGCAAGAGACAAAATGGCGGCCGCCGCTTCCTGATTTCCACCGATTCGAATGTTTACTGACATCTAACAACCAATCAGAAGTGCGCTCGCGCACGGCACGGTCCGCGCACAGGGCTTGCTCTGTGCGTGCACGCTGCGCGCGTATAGATATATATATTGATTTAAATGCTATTTTCTCAGGAAATACTGAACAGATTTACACCAAACCTGAAAAAGGCACTTCATGGACCTTATGGCTACATCTCTGCCAAATTTCACATAATTCTGTTCAGCCGTTCGGGCTGTAGCTGCGACTAAAGTCCCTATGGAAAAATCCATGGGGAAAACGTGTTTTGGGACCCCCCTTTTTCTCAGCCCCCGCTTGACGAATCACCCCGAGACTTTCAGGGTAGGAGCTGAGCGGAGCGCCCCATTAGTTTTGAAAATGTTGTGAGGATTCGTGAACCGGCGCCAAAGTTATTCAAAATAGAATTTTGAGATTTCCTATGGAAACACGGTCCTAACTATAACTACCTACTGGCGACCGCCAGTAGGTAATATATATATATATATATCACATCCACAAATCCCGGAAGTGCGGGGCTTCTAACACGGCGGTCCTGGATGGGTGTCCGGTAGCCCCAAACATTCAAGACGCAGCTTTCCGAAAGATGACGAAAAGGAATCCGGGACACCAAGGGATGCTATTAACAAAGTTTTAATCCAGGCAAAGTGTTAGCCTTCACCAATGCGTTTCGCAATAAGCTTGTTCACGGTGTAGTTTACAATACAAACATGTTCTCTTTACATATGCGCATTCAGTAAAATAGAAATGGGACTGACAGAAGGGTATGCTTGCAAAATCAGGGCGCCATCTTACAATGGTGTATTGTAACGAGTTTGTCAAAATATAAGATTTTAAATGTATATACCATGTTGCATTTTACTGTATCATTAATTCTGAACAGTAACTCAAGTTTAAATAAACAAAATCATTTCATTCGTTCATTTTCTGAAATTCTCGTCATCTAAACAACAATACATTAATAACTCGTGATCTGGGATGTAGGCGTAAAAAGCCCTGGTGGGTAGAAGCCAAAAGCATATTAGCGTGAAAGATGTACCCAAATAACACGATTGAATTTAGAGTATCTTATGATAACTAATCATGTAAATCGTCATATTAGCCCAAGTGGGCTTTCTATGTGCTGTTGATCCAATAGTATGCCTAAAGAGTTGGAAAACTAATCCATAAGATAGGGACTGTTGCAATAGTTATATACTAAGTATATCAGCAATGCACACGACAATTTATAATATAAATCAACAAGTTAAGCCCAAGTGGGCAATCACTGCTTTGCCACTCATGGCATACCATATACAGGATTACAGCAAAAATGGTAGACATGATTCACTTGACGTTTCTTCACGTACAGTCACTTCACATCAGATGTGTTTTTTGAAAATGCTACATCAAGGAGAACAAAAAAAGAATAGGAAGGGAAAGAAGGGAAACAACTGAAAAGGAATGGGAAAGGGAAAAAGTAGGGAGAGGAGAAAAAGAAAGACATTAAATTTAATACGTCGTTCAACTACTCATCCCATATTACACTTCTTCTATCTGTAATATACCTCTCACAATAGGCTGTATAAAACATTCTTAATATCGTAAGCAACATCAATAAAAGGTATTATCCACTAATAGTATAAATCCCAATACTTCACAAGTGTACAGACATCTCTTCACTTGAATTCAACCCTGTGGGTGTGAGTGTATCAAAATTTATTATAAATCTTGATTCCATCCTTCGTAATTCACGCTGTCTGTCCCCACCCCTCTCGAGTCTCGGAATAGTGTGGAATACTGCAAAGGACAACAATTTTTCATTTTGGTTGTGTTCCCTAAAGAAATGTTGTGCTACTGGATATTGCACGTCATTTTTCTTAATTGCACGTAAGTGCTCCAGAACTCTTTTTTTCGCTCGATGGATGGAGCTTCCTATATACAATTTGCCACAAGGACAGCGGAGGCAGTAGATACAATAGTCTGTTTCGCAGGAGAAATTCCCTCTGATTTGATACTCTCTGTTGTCATTAGGGAAAACTAAGAACTTACAATCTCTACTGTTAGCACATGCTTTGCAATGTTTGCAAGTTCTAAAACCACCAAAATGTGTGCTGCTGATCACATTTATGGTAGATATGGCATTTTTGCATAATTCATCTCTCAGAGATCTGTTTCTGCGAAATGTTATCTGTGGGGTTTCATTGAGACATTTTTTCAAGGTCACATCACTTACTAAAATATGCCAGTTGTGATTGAACAGTTTCCTAATTTTAAAGGCACTGTTAGAAAAGGTGGTGATGAATCTAACATTCTCTTCCTGTTCATCATCTACTGGTTTGATTCCTTTTTGTCATCTTTCGGAAAGCTGCGTCTTGAATATATATATATATATATATATATATATATATATATATATATATATATATATATATATATATATATATATATATATTTATATATATATATATTACCTACTGGCGGTCGCCAGTAGGTAGTTATAGTTAGGACCTATTTTCCATAGGAAATCCGCAACATTGTATTTGGAATAACGTTGGCGTCGATTGATGATTCTTCGCGAAAGTTTCCAAACTTTTGGCCACCTCCAGTCCGCTCCTATCCTGAAAATTTCACGGTGATTCATCAAGCGGGGGCCAAGAAAAGAGAGGGGTCCCAAAACACGTTTTCCCCATGCATTTTCCCATAGGACCTGTTGACGCAGCTACAGCCCGAAGTGCTGAACGGAATTACACCAAATTTGGCAAAGAGGTAGTCCTCAGTTCAGACTCGTGCCTTTTGCTTAAATGTTGTAAATCCGTTCAGTAGTTCCTGAGAAAATCCAAAGTAAAATCACATATATATCTGGGCGGAGCCTAACCACAGATCTCATCGTGAGATCTGATTGGCTGTCAGCACTTCATCCAAGAAGTGTTGGCAGCCATCTTGGGACCAATATACATGATAGCACCTCATTAAAAAGCATTGCAGTTAATAGAAGGTTTTAAGACTTTAGTTACATTATAAATCATTTGTTGATGGTACCATACTCATTTTAGGAATTGTGGTGTGTTCTACGGTGATTTTACCATGTGAAAAAGCCTTCTGCTGTGATATTATGAATCATGTTTGAGAGAAAACTATTTTTTTATGCTTTTCCCACAGAGGTTTGGAAGGTGATCTATAAGCTAAACTGAGAGCATATGTTCTGTAAATTCACATTATCTTTCTCAGCCATGTGAGAATGAAGTCTGACATTCTCAGTAAAACATGTACATCCAACAAGGGCAGAGACTATCAGTTGATTCCTGTGTGTTCTACTGCAGCTTCCCAGAGTATTCTAAAGAACAACTAGAGCGCTAACAGTCCTACTTATGACAAACGTATGGCACACCTGAAGCCATCTTGGTTGGAATAAAGTGGTAACTCTTAAAACATTTAATTTAAAAAGGAACAAAATGAGTGGGTTAATTTTGCCATAGAAAGTATGATTAGTGCTGCAGAAAGAAAAATTAGGGCACATTTTGAGTGACTTCTCACATCCTCTTCTATTTCATTAAAAAATTATGACATGCAGACTGAAACTTTCAATACCAGCAGCAGACTTCCCTGGTGAGTAGTAGCTTTACTACAGTGATCTAATAAGCAACTAGAGTGCTAACATTCTGAATTTATGGCAAATGTGTGACACATCTGAATGCCTTCTTGATGGAATCAAAGTAAAAAACAAAGTATTTCCTACTGAGGAGACTGTAGTAAACGAGGAAATTAGGAAACTTCATAACAATGAAGTCTCCCAAAATGGCCACCAGAGACAAAAGAGCCCAAATGTAGCCCAAATATCACCCAGATGTAGCCCAAGTGTAGCCCAATGACAGAATGTCCCAGAGTGTTCTTAAGAACAACTAGAGCGCTTACTGTCTTACTTATGACAAAAGTATGGCACACCTGAAGACATCTTGATTGGAATAAACTGGAAACACTTAAAACATTTAATTTAAAAAGGAATACAATGAGGGGGTTCATTTTGCCATAGAAATTATGATTAGTGCTGAAGAAAGAAAAATTAGGGCACATTTTGAGTGACTTCTCAAATCTTCTTCTATTTCATTAAAAAATTCTGATATGCAGACTGAAACATGCACTTTTAATACCAGCAGCAGACTTCCGTGGTGAGCAGTAGCTTTACTACAGTGATCTAGTGAGCAACTAGAGTGCTCAGAATTTATGGCAAATGTGTGACATATCTGAATACCTTCTTGATGGAATCAAAGTAAAAAACTGAAAGCATTTCCTACTGAGGAGACTGTAGTAAATGAGGAAATTAGGAAACTTCATAACAAATAAATCTCCCAAGATGGCCACCAGAGACAAAAGAGCCCAAATGCAGCACACATATCACCCAGATGTAGCCCAATGACAGATGTGTGCAAAACACTTATTTTTTGTGTAGTTGCAGTTTTATATAGTGCAGACTTGTCAGGTATTGGAGTGCTTTACATGAGCATTGGTTACATCACACAAGATCAAATTCATTTTGGTTGTAGACATGGGGAGATTAAGTGATTTGACCAGAATCACAGAATGTTGAGATGAAGCAGAAACTCCAACCTGGTTCCCCATTTGCAAAGTCTGCAGCTCTGGAAGTAACACCACATCCTCTTGCCTAGGTGCAACATTTAATCAAGTGGTCAACTGGATAAAAAAACATAAAGATTACAAATAATTTAAAAGTTGTTTGTCGCTATTTGAAAACTCAGAAAATATGTCCTCATTTTAGTTTTTTAGAGCACTAACCATAATTTTGATGCAAATAAGACCCTCTAATATATGTAATTTCTAAAGGAAATGCTCTAGGTACTACAGTTTTGATTACATCAAGATGACGTCAGGCGTTCCACACTTTTGTAATAATTATAGAGATGTTAGCAATCTAGTTGTTCATTGGGATACTGTTGAGAGGGAGAGGCCAGGGGCACGGACTCTGAAAATTGAAGGCAGGTAGGAGAGTGCAGAGGCAACAATTTGACCACACCGGGAAGGCAGGAAGGGCAGTGGCAGCACAACAGACTATGGAGGGCAGTGGAAAGGGGGGCAGGGGCAACAAACCAACAATAGAGGACTGGCAATAGAGGCTGTGGCAATATAATAGACCACTGTGGGTAGAAGGAAGAGGTAGTGGTAGTGCAACCATACATGCCAACAGACCCGTTTCAGCCAGTAAACGTCCAATGTTTTTAAGCTCAAATGGGCTTTATTTGATCTGTCTCCTATCTACAAGCTCCTCTTTTTCAATGTAACTCAAAGGGGAAAATCAATACCCCAGTTTTTTTTCAAAATCTCCCTCTTACCAAGTTCAAAATGTTCGCAAGTATGGTACATTGGATCATGGTTGGCAGGAGGAATTCGGGTAGGGACATGGACTCGGATAACAGAGGACAGGAGGGACATGGAGAGGTGCACCAAACTGACCCTACAGGGCAGGCATCAGGGTTTGCAGCAGCACAATACACCACACAGGGCATGCGGGACGGGAGTGCAGCACAACAATCCACAGAAAGCAATAGGGAGGGGACAGGACCATGCATATGGACAACAGATAACAGAGGGGAAGAGGCAATGGTAGCTAGCTGACCATAATGGACAGACAGGAGAGAAAGATGCAGCATAACAGACCATAAATGGCAGGAGGGACGGATCAGGGGCATTACAATGGAACAGACAAGCCAGGAGGGAGGGAATAGGGGTCTGCACATGGAAACAGAGAGCTGGGGGCAAGGTGGCAGGGCAGGAGCAGCAAGATGACCATGGAGGTCAGGCAGGATGGGCACTAGAAACAAGACACACCATGGAGAGCAACAATGAGACTATGGTGGCATACACACAGACCATGGAGGGAAGGTGGGAGGGGGTCAGGGGCAGCTAGCTGACCACACAGGGAAGGTGGGAGGGGCCATGGCAGCACAGAAGACCATGCATGGCAAGCGGGAGGGTTAGTGGCAGCACAATGGCTAGGATGGGCAAGAAGGAGGGTGCAGGGGCATGCACAAAGGACCATGGAGGATACAAGGGAGGGTCAGGACCTGGGCACAGACAAGAGAGTTCAGGGGAAGGGGCCTCACAACAGACCGCGCGGGGCAGGCAGGAGGAGAAGTTCCAGCACAACAGATCAGGGAGGGCAGAAGGGTTTGGCAGTAAAATGGACTATGGAGGACAGGAGGAAGGGGATAGGGGCATGGAATGTGGACAGGCAGGGTGGAGGTGGCAGGGACAGGTTACAGTCATCTGACAATGCTAGGCAGGTAGGAGGGGAGTGACAGCTCAACAGAACACTCAGAGTAGATAGGAGTGGCAGGTCCATGGAACATGGTGGGCAAAAAGGATGGAGCAGGGGCATGCACAAAGAAATCGGAGGGCAGGGGGAAGGAGAATAGGGGCAGCAAGCTAAGCACAGAGTTTAAGCAGGAGGTCAATGATGGGGCATAGAATTGGGCAATGGAGGGCAGGAGGAGTGGACTGGTACATCATACTAAATTGAGGGCAGTGGCAGCACATCAGACCATGCATGGCAGGAGGGAGGAGGCTAGTCCATGGATTCACACAACAGAGCATAGGGAGGAGGGGGATGGGGCAGCAAGCTAACTGTTCAGAGAAGGCGGGTATTAAGAACTTTATTGTTTTTAAAACGTGTGTCTGTGCGAACTACTTAAAATATGAACAAGTATGCAGCATAATCTCACTTTTATTCAGGAAGAAGAGGATGTTTGTGACTGTGACTCCGGCTCACTTGGCAGAAACACCCCCTGACCCTCCACCCCCTATCGCAAAATGTAATGTCCGTGAAAAGGGTAGGTGAACACAGTGTTATATAGAACATAGTCCTGAGAGCACGATTGAAAATGAAAACTAGATATAGTGTATGGTATAAACTATGCACCAAAAAGTGTGATATAAGATGAACCGGTCGTGAAATATAATATGCAATACATTGTGCGAAATGACAGATTCATTGGAGAGCGCGAGATAGCACAGGCACTAGCGCGTGCTATGCGATATGCGCCTTGGAGTGTAATATGCACAGGGCAGTGTTGTGTAACCTAACTAGTCTCTAAAGTTGTAATATAAAATATGTGCTGGGGAGTGTAACGTTGCATATGCACTGTGACAAAGATATGGATCCCAGATTGTAATATGTATGGCATAGCGCTGTGCGTTATAACATAGGCATCGAGGAAGGCACGTTAGATGGGGCAATATAACCTGTGCGAAGGCAAGTGTGGCATGACATATTCACGGGGTGGTGCACATGGGCTAGAGAGTGTCATAGCATACGCACTAGCTGGTGGAATAAAACACAGAGGTGTGAGGCACTTGGCGGGCACTGGTGGGTGTAACACAGCATTGGCGAAGCCAGGAGCACGCTGTGACTCTCAAGTGAGGTTCGTCTCCTTTCCAGAGAATAAAATAAAAAGTATTACACATCTGGTGGTGGATGTGTATTTTATTAACCGTGAGGGGGGTTTCTTGCATAGTTTGGTCAAATTTTTGTCGAATCCCCTATGAATGGCTTGGTGTGGTGTATATTAAATGTGCCCGTCAATAGCTACCCATGTTTGTATGAATAAACGACAAGGGTGTCTACTTGGAGAGTACCCATCCGCGGGGGCACCGGGATTAGGCACGGTTGCGTGTCAGACATGTCAGAGCTTCACTAGCGGTGTAAATACATTCCATGTGGATTCATTCTATGCATAGTCGCCTTTTAATGAATATCACGCAAATCGTCATGGTGATAGGTACGTACGGTTTGTCCAGCATGTCCTAGGTGTTTCTATAAATATATTATTTTTTTTAAAAATAAAAAACAAAGACCGGCCCCGGGGGATGGGGTCCCCGGGTCCATAAGAGGCCTGAGGAGGGGGGCAACACAGCCCCCTCCTAAAGAATAAGAAAAAAAAAGGGCCATGGCCCGGGGGTTGGGGTTCCCGGGGCCGATTAAGGCCTTGGGAGGGCCAAATTATTTTTTTTTCAATAAAAAAAAATAGGGTGCAGGCCCTGGGGGATGGGGTCCCCAGGACCAGTAAATTAGAAAAAGAAGGGGGGCCACACAGCCCTCCTTCTTAAAAAAATAAAATTAATTAAAGACCGGCATTGCGCCTGAGCCCACGCCCCCTCCTTGCAGCACTCTGCAAACGTGCCCCCTGGCCAGTTGTAAGTTGGGGAATTAATTCCCCTTCAATACTGAGGGTCCCTTTGGGCCAACTAGCCCAACAGGTATCTCCAGTATGTGCCAGGGAGCTGAGTTGCAGACAGCTGTTCTGAGGCCACGCCCCTTTTTACACCTCTATGCAACGCAGCTCTGTGGCGCTTACTTGAGGTACCTAGTGGGCTAGTTTGACCCTAGGGACCCTTAGTATTCAAGGGGACTTCATCTCTCAACTTAGAACGGCCACAGGGTGCGTTTACACAGTGGTGAAGGGAGGGGACGGGGCCTGAGGTGACGTGTGCAAACACGCCCTGTGGCACGTTTTATGTTGGGGAAATAATTCCCCTTCAATCCTGAGGGCCCCTGGGGACTAACTAGCCCACCAGGTGCTTCCAGTAAGCGCCACTGAGCTGCGTTGCAGAGAGTTGGTCCAGGCCATGACACTTTTTACACCTCTCTGCAACGCAGCTCTGTAGCGCTTACTGGAGGTACCTAGTGGGCTAGTTGGACCCTAGGAACCCTCAGGATTCAAATGAACTTAATCTCCCAACTGAAAACGGCCACAGGGCGTGTTTACACAGTGGTGAAGGGAGGGGACGGGGCCTGAGTTAACGTGTGCAAACAAGCCCTGTGGCGCGTTTTAAGTTGGGGAAATAATTCCCCTTCAAACCTGAGGGACCCTGGGACCCAACTAGCCCACCAGGTGCTTCCAGTAAGCGCCACTGAGCTGCGTTGCAGAGAGGTGGTCTAGGCCGTGCCCCTTTTTACATCTCTCTGCAATGCAGCTCTGTTGCGCTTACTGGAGGTACCTAGTGGTCTATTTGGACCCTAGGGACCCTCAGGATTCAAGGGGAATTAATCTCCCAACTTAAAATGGCCACTGGGCGTGTTTATACAGTGGGGAAGTTAGGGGACGGGGCCTGAGGTGACGTGTACAAACACGCCCTGTGGCGCGTTTTAAGAGGTAGTTTTAATACCCTGCCCTATTATATACTAGGGGCTTACAGAGGACGTCATGCTGATCACAGGGGGACCCCAACGCATAGTGTTCCCTAGTGTATGTAGGTGTTTTCACTGTATTCTGAGTGTCTTTTAACATAGCACTGGCTCTAGGACTGGTTAGTCAGACTCAGTTACCACCAGTATCCGTCTGAAAAAGTTGAGGGTACAGGATGATTTTGCAACAAGGCTTCTTTCTGCTCTTCTGTTTGTTCTTTCTGCACGTTATCCTTCTTCCTGCACTTTTCTTCGTCTTTGAGGACTTCTTTTGCTTCTTTCTGCATTACTTTTTTTTCTTTCTGTGCGTTTTTTCTTCTTTCTTCACATGTCCTATCTCTGTAGGCATAGTTATAAACTAGCATTTAAAAAGCCTTTGAAATTTACTGACAAAAGCATAGGTTTCAGGCACGTTATAGTTAGCTGGACTTTTCACTCGTACAAAACCATTGAAATTCCCCCGTTATAGTTAGTTCAGCTAACTATAACTTGCGCGCCCGCAATGCACTGCTGATGACGTCACATATTACATCACTCATGACATGGTCAGTGACATCACTCATGAAATCACTGATGACATCTCGAATGACCAACAGCTAAAATTAGAGTAAATAGAGGGCACTCGGATGCAGTAGCAATATCTAGGGGAACGAGACAGGGTTGTCCCTCATCCCCCCTGCCATTTGCGCTATTTTTGGAGCCTTTCTTACGAAGATTGGAAAGAAATAGAGAGATTTCCCCAATGGTCTCAAATGGTTGTGCAATTAAAATCTTGGCGTATGCAGACGACGTTGCCATACTCACCCCGAATCCGGATTTGGCTATTATAGAGGTCGAAAGGGAAGCTAGCATGTTTGGGCAAATTTCGGGTTACAGCTCGAATAGATCTAAGACCCAGATAGTCAGGAATAAATACATCTCGTGTATCGATTCTAGGGTCGCTACTTCTGCTACTTATTTAGGTATAGTAATAGCTGCAAATTAGGATACTCTCGTTGAGATTAATATAACCCCTCTGCTTGATAAAGTTAAAACGGATTTGGATAGAATTAATAATTTACATCTTTCTTTAGTAGGCTGCACCAATGTTCTAAAAATGAGTATTCTACCAAAGTTTCTTTACTTATTCAGAGCGATCCCGTTAACTTTTGAAGCCAAGTGGTTTAATATATTGGAAGGTATCCTCAATAAGTTCATATGGGCCCATGGGAAAACTCGTAGGGCTTACAGATTTATGTCTTTACCGAGAGACAGAGGGGGCTGGGTAGCCCCGGATTTTAGATTATATTACTTGGCCACCGCCCTCCAGTATATGCAGGGCTTAATCGGAGGAGGGGGGATACTACAGAAAACTGCTTTCTTATCTACAGATGTCTATGCAATTGTGTTGGGAGAAGAGGCACAAAATATCTTTTTATATTATACTGATCTTGGGCATTTTAGAAGGAAGCAGTTCAGGACTCTCAACGCGGCCATAAATGTATGGAAGGCTTTTCTGAGGAAGACGGGACTTGGTAGATATAATAGATATGTTAAATTATACAATAATAAGTCGTTCCCCTCAGAGATTTTCTCAGATACAGTTATGGCCGCATGGAACCGAAAAGGAATCAACCAAATTGGGGATTTAAGAGATGATGTGGGTGTGGTACTGTTTGATGTACTGGTAAATAAATATGATTTAAACAGGAGAGATTTTTTTAAGTATCTACAAGTGAGAAGCTTCTTGGGTGATAAACGGGGCAGCTCAGCAGGCTATAAGGTTGATGACTTTCTGGAGACTTTAATTAAGGGCGGTTTTCACACTATTAGGTCAGCGTATGCGCTACTAGTTAAAACTAAAGTGGATGACCTGGACAAACATAGGCGTAAGTGGGCTGAGAAGCTTGGAGGAGAAATAGAGGACTTTCAGGAGTCGCTGGAAATGGGTGGGAACATCTTATGCTCAGCTCCTCTACAATCCCAGCATTATAAAACCCTATTCTCATTATATCATACGCCTGCTAGAATTGCTAAATGGGGGGGTACAACTGGGATAAGCTGCCCCCGATGCAGTGCCTTCGACGCAGATATAGTTCACATGTTTGCCACCTGCCCGCAACTATATACCTTAATTGGGGATATAGAAGTTTTTCTGGATAGGGCTTTAGGGTTACAGATCTCCCTATCCCCCTCGCGGATTTTGCTCGGAATAGGACACGATGGAAGTAGTAATGTAAAGAGGGAGTTTGTCTTTATGGCAATGGCAGTGTATAGACTAATCTTAGCCAGGGCTTGGTTTGATAAATCCCCTCCGCCCATGCGACTATGGCTAGCAAATTTAATTGCTACATTTAATCTGGAAAAATCTATATATGCAAAAAAAGGCAGAGCAGGGAGAGTTCTGGGTATAAGAATTTGGGAGCCTCTCGCGAGGTGGAGGGAGGGGATAGGATAAGTGGGTAACACTTGAATTAGGGTTCGGTCAGGCTTGTTTAGTTGGAATATATGGTATATAAAAAGTTATAGAAAATGTGTAAAAAGGATTATGATGTGTTAATGAGCAAATGAATGTATTAAATGTGCATTGATGAAAGTATAAAATAAAAATATTAAAAAATAAAATAAAAAAAAATGACATCACTGATGACATCATCCTTGTGATAGAGTGGCAGACCTCCACTCCCCCTCATATAACCTTTGATACACACATTCAAAAATAGAAACTAACATTTTCAAACAATAGACATACCAATATCAGTTACAACAACCTATTCAGTAATTCTAAGATCCACATACACATCCACTCATTCACCAACAGTCCTATACAGTCACTCATACATGTACTCACTCATCATATGTACTCATACACCTATACATCCTGTTACACAACGCCACTCATCCATAGAGTTACTCACACACATAGTCACTCATGCTAATAAAGAATCAAACATCCATTTACTTGCATATACAGTTATACACACACCACCACACTTACTTCTGCAAAAACTTACACATACTTAGTCTTTTAAACAATCACTTATAGAAACACATACTTATTCATACAGGAACTCTTTCAATCTCTCATTCTCACATATACTCAATAGTCACATATACTAGTTTAAAACATATGTAGTTACTCATAAAGACACTATTGAGACAGTCATTCACTCACTAACACACCCATGCACACACTCATCCACCCATACAGTCCTGCACACATGCTGTTTTAAACACATACAAACAGTGAGTCACTCATTCATGCACCTATGTACTACGTAATACCCCCAAACGAACCATACAGATACTCAGACACTCATACTGATACTCAAAAAAACAACTAATAACCTATATAGACACTCATGTAGCTACTCACCAACCCATGCAGCCACTTATACACAAAGTGAGAGACTGATATAGATATTTACATATTTAAACATTACTCTCTAAGCCATGTATTCACTAAGATACACTTAATCAGTCAGTTATACAATACATTTTTCAAAAACAAATCATCCATTTAGACACTTATGTACCCATTTATTCTTCCATAGACCTTGAGATATACATATATAAAACATATGTAATTTTCAGAAAAACACACATTCACTGGATGATGTCATCAGTGATGTCATCAGTGATGTTATTTGAGATGTCATCAGTGATGTCATGAGTGATGTCACTGACCATGTCATGAGTGATGTAATATGTGACGTCATCAGCAGTGCATTGCGGGCGCGCGAGTTATAGTTAGCTGAACTAACTATAACGGGGGAATTTCAACGGTTTTGTACTAGTGAAAAGTCCAGCTAACTATAACGCCCCTGAAACCTATGGTTTTTTCAGTGAATTTCTAAGGTTTTTTAAATGCTAATTCCTAACTATAACGTGCCTGAAACCTATGGTTTTTTCAGTTCAATTCTGTTTTAATTTAATTAGAAATCATTGTTGGGTGACTTGGCTCATATAGAGTAAGAATTTCTCTGATTATGCCGGCCTGTCGATAAATTCATTTATTATTAATTATTATGTTTTCATTTCTATTGATGAACTTTATAAAACAGAGTAAAAAACAAATGTTTCAATGTAAGTATAGATCGAGAATTAATGTGAAGTCTCTTTACTCTGTTTATGATTTAGTGAACCGGAACTAGAATTCATGAACCGGATATAGTACTGCTCGAACAAGCTGCACTTTGTAACTCAGTCAAAAAAGGCGCGAACGCCGAAACGCGTCCTGCTGTTACTGCTGTTTTTCTCGAATCATGGAATAAATTATATGCATCGAGAAATCTTGCTGTGTGCGGTCCCCTTCATTCACCGAGTGGAGTTTTCTGGAGCTGAATATTTACGTGGAACCACCGCCACGATTGGGACCTGCACCCGCTCTCGAGTGCCGAACAAAGCGGATTCTTGGTGGACCTTTGAGCGTTTCATTGCCGCTACGAAGCACCGCTGGCTACAAAAAGGACCCGGTCGGTGAGTCAATACCAACCGATATTTTCTTTCATATAAACGGTCCACGTTTGAAATAATTTACGGCAGCACGAGCGATATCGCAAGAACTATATTTGAACTAGGGCAGCTTACAGAGTCCGAAGACAATCATGTTTTCTAATGAATCAAGACAGGCAGAGGCAGCACAAGTCTTTAAACATGCCCCGATACAGAATGTCGAAAGGGATCGTGCAACCAATGCACCCAGTTCGCTCGTAAATCAATTTGCCAAACTTGAAAGACTATTGGAACGAGAAACACGGAAATGGTGGGAAGCCACCTCACTCCAACACTATCTCGATGTGCAACGCATACCTCGAGGTCTACGTATTTACACGATTCCCTCGTATGAAAATCCGGATCCCGCGCTTCTAGAGGAATGGGCAGCACACACAACTGAATCGTCAGTTGGCATGCTGAAAATCCTGATAAAATTTGCGTGGAGCGACCGTGACAAATGTCTTAAGGAAATCGAGGAACTGGAGGCCACCATTGCAACGAATCCGGATACAAAAACCAAAGAGGAACTCAGACAAGCAATGAAGGAACGGTTAATCAACTACCAAGAAAAAATCAAGACACGAAAACACACAAAATTCAACAGAGATGCAAGAGATTACGAACAAGGGAGAATACTCACTTTCGCACGGAGATTCGATGGGCCAAGAAAAGCGCTCAAGAGTTCCGTCCCTCAAGATCAGGAAATTCGAGATACCTCTGAATCGAATGTGAGTACGGATGCAGAACAATCTGGGGATGATGCCAGCGAAACCCCCTTGCCTTCCTCAACACAAAGTCGTTTTTTAGAGGAGTTTCACCTAATGCGCAACTCGCGACAAAGAGGGGGACGGGGCAGATTTCAAACGTCAAGGAGAAGAAATGTGGCCGGAAACCAAGAGGGGGTGGCCGCACAAAGCCCAAATCAAGGAATCGCTTGGCAAACACGCAGCAAGAGAGGATCCCAAAAATAGGAAGCTCCGATGACCTTACCATTGTAAACTTGACTCCAAATAAACTAACGGAAGATCAACAATCCGTTCTCAAAAAGGCCTAACCTTCTGTCCAGCGAAAAGATGCGAATACACTCAAACTCGGATTGACTTATATCTCTTTTCCATAAAATTGAAACTGATGAAATTTTTTAAATTAAAAGGAATACAGGACAGTGTAAGCCAAGCTTCCAAACAGATCTCAGCACCAGACCAAGCAACATCTCTTACAGGGGAAGATCTTGAAGCACTACGTATCCTATCTAGTCAAGAGATAACAAGATCTGACGTCGCTCAAGATGTTTCCTGCATTCAAAGTTTTGGAATTGAACAAATTGCTCCAAGAACTACTTTCAAACAGACATCAACTTTCGTACCAATGTCTACTTATGATTCTATTGACATTTTTGAGGAATCAGTGAAGAAAGACCTTATGAAACTGAGACTCTCAGAATCTGTGAATTCTCAAAATAATCTTACCTTGAGACAAAGGACCGCCCTTTCAGAATTAATGGATGATTCAAATTTAATTTGTAAACCATCTGATAAAGGAGGGAATGTAGTGTTAATGACAAGAAAGTTTTAAGTAGAGGAGGCAATGAGATTACTCTCAGATAGGTCATGTTATTCTCCAATTGCTAAGTCTGAGTATATTGCAAGTATTGAGGAATATCACACATTGATTCAAAAGTGGTTTGATTGTCACATGCTCAATTTTGATGAATTTAAATATTTAACATGCCCATACCCCACTACAGCTACTTTCTATCACTTGCCTAAAATACATAAAAACGCCGATAGACCACCAGGCCGCCCTATTGTTTCATCCATTGGGTCATTGACAGAACACATGTCTCAATAGATTGATTTTTTCTTGAGAGAATTTGTACAAACATTATCCTCGTATATTAAAGATACGACACACTTTATCAGCAACATTACTGATACACCTTGGGAATCTGACATGCTCATGATTGTCCTTGACATCACAAGTCTTTACACGATTATCAAACATGAGCATGGTGTCCAGGCAGTAGATTACTTTTTGAAGGAGAGGTCCCTACAGTTTGCTGAGCACAATGCTATGCTGATTGAATTCATCATGTTTTGTCTCAACAACAATATTTTCCAGTTCGATAAACAACATTACCGACAGATACAAGGAACAGCCATGGGCACCTGCTTCGCCCCCAGCTACGCGAATTTATTCGTGGGCTGGTGGGAGAGGCAGGTGGCCTGGGCTGATATACATGAACACTGGACCAAAAATGCCATCTTATGGTATAGGTACATAGACGACCTGTTTATCTTGTGGAAGGGACCTGAGGGTGAAGCTGAAAAATACATTGCAGCACTAAACACTAACACCTTAAATCTTCATTTAACTGGACAATTCAGTACGCAACAAGTCCCTTTCTTGGATCTCAAAGTGTTTGTCCAAGATGGGAGAATTTGCACAACCCTCTTTAGAAAAGAGACCGCAGGGAATTCAGTACTGGAAGCGCATAGTAGCCACCAAAAATCTTTAAAAAATAGCATTCCCTACGGTGAACTACTACGCTTAAAAAGAAATTGTTCCCGTGAGATCGACTTTCAATATGAAGCATCTACTGCTATTGAAAGATTCAGAGCACGTGGGTATTGCCCTAACCTACTCATTAAAACTTTAAGTAAGGTTAATAAAATCTCCAGGCAATCTCTATTGGCTACTAATCGTGCAAGTGCTAAAACAGAACTTGATACCTGTAGATTCATCACAACCTTTTCTAATGAGATGAACAGCTTGAGAAAGATCTTATGTCGGAATTGGCATATTTTGAAAACAGATGCAGTAATTGGTGACTCGTTACCATCTTACCCACAAATAACTTTCAGGAGGTGTAGATCCTTAAAAGGCAAATTGGTACAAAGTCACTATGAACCCATTCCCTTTGTCCAACGTATCAGTAAAGTTACTGGCTTCTTTCCTTGTCTGAAATGCAAGGCGTGCAGGCATAGTAAAAAGGTATCATCGTACAACGTTCCTGGAACAAAGAAACCTCGACTTATTAACAAACTGTTAACTTGTAACACGCCATTTTGCGTTTATTGCCTTACATGTCCCTGCCCCAAGCAATATATCGGTAGCACGATCCACCCCACAAAAAAACGTATCCTAGAGCATGCAAGAGCTATCGAAAAACAAGATCCTTCATATCCGGTGGTGAGACATTTCGCCAAATACCACAATAGTGACAGAAACTTATTGTCATTCTTCTGTTTGGACCATGTCCCAATTAGTGACCGTATGGGAAACCGGGAACTTAGACTGAGAAGATTAGAATCTCGTTTTATCATTGACCTCCAAACCACTACACCCTTTGGTCTAAATACAGAGGAAGAATTGTCATGTCATCTAGGACAGCGTTGAGATACTCTAGGTACCTGGGTACTTAGGTACAACCATGATTTTCGCCATACTGTGATGAATAGGCTAACTTTTATTGCTGCTAATATTATCATCTATTCCTATTATGATGCTAATGTTTGAAACTGCTCATATAGGGCTCTAATTGAACGTAGTTTCTAATATTTATTAGAGATAATCTTTAATCAAGTGAATGTTGCCTGCCCATACAGGGCTCAATTCTGTTTTAATTTAATTAGAAATCATTGTTGGGTGACTTGGCTCATATAGAGTAAGAATTTCTCTGAGTATGCCGGCCTGTCGATAAATTCATTTATTAATAATTATTATGTTTTCATTTCTATTGATGAACTTTATAAAACAGAGTAAAAAACAAATGTTTCAATGTAAGTATAGATCGAGAATTAATGTGAAGTCTCTTTACTCTGTTTATGATTTAGTGAACCGGAACTAGAATTCATGAACCGGATATAGTACTGCTCGAAGAAGCTGCACTTTGTAACTCAGTCGAAAAAGGCGCGAACGCCGAAACGCGTCCTGCTGTTACTGCTGTTTTTCTCGAATCATGGAATAAATTATATGCATCGAGAAATCTTGCTGTGTGCGGTCCCCTTCATTCACAGAGTGGAGTTTTCTGGAGCTGAATATATATATATATATATATATATATATATATATATATATATATATATATATATATATATGAACAACACTCCTCTCAAAACAAAAGGACACGACGCAATGTCTTTGGCAAATCCAGCCAGGGTTTAATTTGTGGCTATGTCAGACGCGTTTCGCCTGAACCTGCAGGTTTGTTCACCAACAAAGTTTTGTCAAACAATTCCACCATTTATGCTGTGCATGTGATACGGTAATGTGAGGACTACAAAACAAATGTAAACGAAAAAAGACTCGTAGTTTGCTGCCTGTTACGGACAAATAGAACGAGATCAGGCTAAATATCACACCAATTATACACAGTACATTAAAGTGTAGACTACATTGGCAAGTCTGGAAATTACAATTTATATTGTGGCATGACTTTATCAAACACGGTCCTTTTTTCGGGAAAAGCAACATCCATCAAGTAACATTTACAGTAGTCAAAGCGCCCATGTGGGCATAGAATACTAATTGACCAGTTACTCTAATTCAGCCCCAGTGGGCAAACTGATTGTGTTGTGCTCGTCCTATAACAAAATACCTCACATATTATAAAACATTATATAGTGATTTGAATCAACTTATCAACTCCTTATTGACAAAACAAAAAAATCATAAAATAATAAATAATAAACTATAATGTTTTAAATTGTTTAAAAACGGGAATTCCAGGAAGGGTAATTTGAGCTCAATAAAAGGGCCTATAAATGTGTGTACAGTTCTTCTTCAATGTTAAGGCAAATTGGTGCTTTGCTGTTTAGTTCTACAAATTACCGTGATTCCAGTTTTCTTAGATCTTTCTGTTTATCTCCACCCCTCACATTGGGTGGGATCGCATCAATGACAAAATATGATAAACCCGTCACATCACTTCCATGCCAAACTGCAAAATGTCGTGCCACCGGGTATGCTCTATCAACATTTTTGATGGCCCTTAGATGTTGAAGTATTCTCTTGTGTACAGGAAGAATTGTACTGCCCACGTACTGAAGTTTGCATGGGCAGCTCAGCACGTACACAGCAAATTCTGTTTTACAATTGAACCTCTGATATTCTTCTCTATTCTCGAGCAGCCTGTTGTAAACTTTTTGTGTTGATGCCATGCTGACATGCTTTAAACTTCAAGCATCTAATAAAACCATCTTGACGTTTTAACCATGATGTTTTGGGGGGCTGCTTCAAAGATTTAGGTGCCATATTACTCACCAACATTTGCTTGAATAATTTGGCTCTTCTAAACGTTATTAAAGGTTTATTTGATACTATTTGACCCAAAATAGGGTCATTACGTATCAAATGCCAATGCTTCAATAAAATACTGCGCACTTGCCCATGTTGTTTATTAAATGAAGTCACCAGTCTACACTCATTGGAATCTTGTAGTTGTTTCTGTTTGAGTTTACTGGTTTCAGATGGTTGAAATAGAATCTCTTCTCTTGTTTTAGATTTGACCTTCCGAATTGCACTCTGAATGCACTCATCCCCATATCCTCTGAATTTAAAGCGGGAACGTAAGGTCTGTAATTCTGTTTCCCTGATGTTAGCTTCACTACAATTACGTACTGTTCTTAAACATTCCCCATAGGGAATGCTTCTGATGAGGTTGCTGGGATGGAAACTTGTCGCATGTAGCAACATGTTTCCTGCTGTTGGTTTACGGAATATCTGTGTATGCAAGTGACCATTCTTCACATAAACCGTAAGATCTAAAAAATTTACTTCATTTTTACTCACAGTACTTGTGAACTTCAGGTTAAGATTGTTAATCTGGAGTTTGTTGACAAAATTATTGGCTGATGTTTCCGTTCCCCTCCAAATGATAAATAAATCATCAATGAATCGACTCCAATGGAGGATGTTATTGTCCCATTCCTCCCGGCACCACCGGCGGACCACCTGCTCCTCCCACCAGCCCATATGCAAATTTGCATAGCTGGGGGCGAAGCAGGTGCCCATCGCAGTGCTGCAGAGTTGGTGGAACAATTCCCCATTGAAGAGAAAAAAATTATTTTTAAGGCAACATTCCACCATGGAGCACAACATTTGACTATGAGCCCATAGAGAGATTGGTCTTGTCCCCAAATAGTGTTTGATGGCATTGAGGCCATCTTGATGTTTTATGCTCGTATAGAGCGTGGTGACATCAATAGTCATTAGCAATATGTCATCTTCCCATGGTATATCATAAATGCTTTTTAGAAAATCGCCTGTATCTTGGATGAATGAAGGCAGTAATTTTACCATTGGACATAAAAATGAGTCCACAAACCTCAAAGTGTTTTCCAAACTACTCCCAATGGCCGAGATGATCGGTCTTCCTGGGGGATTATTTAGATCTTTGTGGACTTTTGGTATAAGATAAAAGACTGGAGTTACTGGATTTTTTATCTCTAAATATCGAAATTCATCATGTGATAACAAGCCTTGATCATACCACTGCTGAAGTTTGGTATTAAACACTAAATTACTGTTTAACATCAAAGCAGGAGGGACTCTTACATAGTTATTTCTGTTATTAAGTTGTTTATATGCTTCATCCAGATACTTCTGTCTGCGCCATAGAACTATGTTCCCACCTTTATCAGCATTTTGAACAATACAGTCGTTATTTAAAGACAGTTTCTTAATAAGATCCATACAATTTTTCTGTTGCTGTGACCATTTTTTATGTATAGCCCCTGTGCATTTCTCCAAATTCTTTAAATAATTGATTACCAATTCATAGAATATGTCCACTGAATCCTTCGCAGTAGTGGGAATAAATTTTGAGCGAGGCCTAAAACTTGTCAACACACTCTCCCCAATCACCAAGCCCTGTTCTAATGCAGTTTCCTCTGCATTCTGTGATGGTGCTTCTGCAATATCCGAGTGATCATACTCCTCTTCATTGCCCATTTGTCCCAGTTCTAGTATCAAGTTCGTATCATTGACCTGTAGATTTCGTAGGTCGTTCTGTAATATAGTACCTCTCTGAGCTGCAGGTACTTTATATTTACCAGGATTTATTGCGAAATGTTTTTTTAGTTTCAACATTCTGGTGTACTTGAATGTATCAATTCTGGTGAACACATAATTAAATTCCGCAGGGGGACAATATGAGAGACCAAGTTGCAGTATTTTTTCTTCTTTGGCTGATAACGGAATCGATGTTAGAATGATGACTGCCGTGGGACTCCTAGATAGAGTTGTATCATTTACTTTCTCTTGTTCTTCCCACTGCCGGTGCCGCTGTCTGGCCCCTTTGCGCCTTTTTTGCCTCTGCCTCTTCCCCTTCCGGGTCCTGCATAACTGGTTGCAGTTCTTGGATGGAGGTTGAACCTCCGTTCTTCTTGTAAAAAACCGAACTCATCCAGTACTGAAGGGATTTGGTTACTTATGGGGCCACTAGGTCCTTCATCTGCGGATGTCTCAATCTAAGAGCTTAATAAACTGCCAGGTTCTGACTGGACTGCCCCTGTCGTTTGCATCCTGGGGTTCATTTTTTCTCTGCAGACATTTTCAAATTTCTTGGCGAATGTATATATTTGTCCTCGTTCTTAATTGCCTTTGTCTCCCATGAATTTGATTGCTTTCCTCTCTTTGATTGAGACCTCTAGTTTGTGTAGGCATTCTGTCATATCTTTTCTGAATTTACTGATCAATTCTTGATCCGCCTCCTTCTCTAACATCTCCGTTATTTGTCCAATTTCTTCCAATATTTTGGTTCTATCAATATCGGCATATTTAATCAAAATTGCAAGCATTCTCCGTGAGGATTCTTGGTTGTTGTCAGCCCACTCATGTAACATGTTAGGGTTGGGATCCTCATATGTGGGGGCTACCAGGATTCTCAATCCCCTCGGGATTCTTTTAACCTCCAGGTAACGTTGTAAAGACTTCGCTTCCCAACACTTTGAAAGTTCACTTCGTTTTAATTTCTCCAATCTTTTAAGTCTGACTAGCACATCCGATACTTTATCATTGGGCGTTATGCTGGTTGCATTCCCCACACCCTTCTTCACGACCTGCTTGTTGTCATCAAAGATCGATAAAGCTGCCTCTTCCCTTTCCTTCATTTCCGTAGCTGACATCTTTAACCCTGTAATTTATCTTGTCAAGAACCGCCAACTGCTGTTGTCCGAACTGGAAGCTGCTTTAACTAATAAATGTTGGCTTCCCCGCTTCCCCTCACGAACACTCGATACGGCTCACCTGAGAAACGGCGTTTCCGCGGGTCCTCCGACTCAACCGGACCACCGCGACTCACTCTGGTTTCAATGCCGAGGAATTCTTCATTCGTTGCTTGCGTGAGGGGGGGGCGGCGGCATCAAAATCCTTTACCACGTTGCTTGGAAACAGCCACCGCAAACTCCAAATCAGCGGGTGCGTCGTCAGGCAAACCACCAAGCTCGGTCCGCTAAATACGAACAACACTCCTCTCAAAACAAAAGGACACGACGCAATGTCTTTGACAAATCCAGCCAGGGTTTAATTTGTGGCTATGTCGGACGCGATTCGCCTGAACCTGCACGCTTGTTCACCAACAAAGTTTTGTTAAACAATTCCACCATTTATGCTGTGCACGTGATACGGTCATGTGAGGACTACAAAACAAATGTAAACGAAAAAAGACTCGTAGTTTGCTGCCTGTTACGGACAAATAGAACGAGATCAGGCTAAATATCACACCAATTATACACAGTACATTAAAGTGTAGACTACATTGGCAAGTCTGCAATTTACAATTTATATTGTGGCATGACTTTATCAAACACGGTCCTTTTTTCTGGAAAAGCAACATCCATCAAGTAACATGGCCGGTTTGACTACTATAAATGTTACTTGATGGATGTTGCTTTTCCCGAAAAAAGGACCGTGTTGATAATGTCATGCCACAATATAAATTGTAAATTGCATTTTAAAGGTGGTTACAATTAACTGATGTTGCCTTACACTGGGTTTAACGATTTCTCCTGTCATTCTTGTTGTGGCCAGTAGCTGAAAACACTCCTTTCTTAGAGCCTTTCTAGAAATTGCCGGTATGGACCTAGGATCAGAAAAGTATTCTGGGTGATCAATATCATTCATAAAGTCATGCACATACTTTACCCAGGGGATCTTTGAAGCCCCTTCTAGTTTTAGGCAGTCCTGTAGGATCTCCCTATTTAGCTTCGGTTGATCCTTTGTCCAGATCCTGTGCCACAGGAGAATTGGTTCTAGCGTAATAAGATCAGAAATGAAAGAAGAAACCAGTTCCACGTGGCAGGCATAAGATGGTGAACTGGCAGGTAACAATAAAATATATCTTAAAAATTAGTTTTCCACGGTTTGTATGGGGTAGGTATTAACAAAACCCCATACATCTGCTCTGCATATTGCTTTAGCGAAGCATTTAGCCTTGTATATCTGGATGAGCTCCCCTGGCGGCTTCCTTTCCAATTTTCTAGTGAAAGATACCTAGGCGACTGTTGTCTTAACAAGCGCCCATTTTTTTGCAAGAATTGCTTGAGCCCATGAATTGCCTTGATTGAATATAATGCCGAGGTAAGAAAAACTCTTAGTCTGTTCTAATTTCTGCCTGTCCACAAACATACTTTTCATCCTGTGGCATCCACTTCCACAGCTCATTGAATAGGTCTTAGAAATATTAATCTTAAGACCAAGATCCTCCATAAATGCATTAAAACTATCTAAAACCCTCTGGAGGCCTAATTGAGTTCTTGGCATTAATACTGTACTGTTCGCGTAGAGGAGAGAAGGTTTAGGGCGTCCATTCACAGAGCGAAAGTCTTGATTATTGCTAAGGAGTGCTGGGGACAATCCGTTAATATATAAATTAAAAAGGAAGGGGGCTAGCACACAACCTTGCCGGAACCCCCTTTTAACGGGAAAGGCAGATGTGAGCTTGCCACCCAGACCATAGCGCACTCTTGCCATTGCATCACCATACAAGCGCCTTAAAAAAAGGATAATATGAGGATCAACCCCAAGAACCTCGAGAGCCTCCCACAGTCTTTCGTGTTTTACATAATCGAATGACGCTGTAAGATCAACGAAAATCAGGTAAAAACTGCCTTTTTTGACTCTTATATATTTACCTATCAGTAAGGTCAAATTTAGGCTCTGCTCAATCGTCCCTAAGCCTTCTTTAACCCCTTGTGTGCGCATAACGGAACCACGCCGTCATGAGTCACGGGCCAGCTGTGCTCATGACGGCGTGGTTCCGTCATGCTGCGGCCGCTCTGCCCACGCGGCACTAATTCCCCGCCTGTCCGGGCGAAATGAAGAGTGGGCGGATTCATGACGGAACCACGCCGCGCTCACCCCACACCCCCCCAGCGCCGCGGCGGAATTTGCGCCGTGGCGAAGGGGTTAAAAACGTATTGTATATCTGATAGGACCGAGTTCTCTTCTGCCCAAGTTTGCAGGCATTCTAAAATAACATGTCCAGCTACCTTGACCATTGAATCTATTATGGAAATAGGCCTGTAACACCCGGGATCATCTCTGTCCCCTTTTTTAGCATAGGGGACATGCAGCTTCCATTAATAACTTGTGTTATGATGGTCCCCCAGAGGACGATATTTGACTTAAACAAGTCACGGGTACTCCATCAGGGCCAGGTGCCTTATCACCCTGGCTCGCTAACAGGGCTCTTTCCACTTCCCTCAAGTTGAACCGTAAGTCTGCATAATCAATGGTCTCTGCTGGCATATCACTAACTGGAAGGCAAGAATTAGTTTGCCCATTATACACCTTTGAGAAGTGTTTGGTCCATGACTCCTCAGATATAGCGATTTCTATTGTGAGGTTATCAGCAGTGCATTGTGGGGGCGTGAGTTATAGTTAGCTCAACTAACTATAACAACCGAATTTCTTTGGTTTTGTATGAGGGAAATGTCCAACTAACTATAACGTCCCTGAAACCTGTGGTGTTTTCAGTGAATTACTAAGGTTTTTTTAACTGCTATTTCAAACTATAACATCCTTGGAACCTCTGTTTTTTTCAGTTAATTTCTAAAGTTTTTTAAATGCTTATTTCTAAATATGCCTACATAGGTAGGACATGTGCAGAAAGAGGAATAAAGGTGCAGAAAGAAGCAAGAGAAGTGCATAAAGAGGCAACAGAACTCCAGAAAGAGGAAAAAAGGTGGAAAAAGAAGCAAGAGAAGTGCAGAAAGAAGCAACAGAAGTGCAGAAAGAGGAAAGAGGGGTGCATAAAGAGGCAAGAGGGTACAGAAAGAAGCAATAGAGGTACAGAAAGAAGCAAGTGAGATGCAGAAAGAAGCAAGAGAAGAATAGAAAGAAGCACAATGGGTGCAGAACGAGGCAAGAGGGGTGCAGATAGAGGCAAGAGAAGTGCACAAAGAAGCAACAGAGGTGAAGAAGGAGGCAAGAGAACTGCAGAAAGAGGCAATAAAGTTGCAAAAACAGGCAAGCATGGTGCAGAAAGATGGTACAGGGGTGCAGACAGAGGCAAGAGAGGTACAGAAATAGGGAAGAGAGGTGCAGAAAGAGGCAAGAGGTTTAGAGAAATTTGCAAGAGGTGCAAAAAGAAGCAAGAGTAGTTCAGAAAGAGCCACCAGTGGTGAAGAAAATGGGAAGAGGAGTGCAGAAAAGGCAAGAGAAGTGCAGAGAGAAGCAACAGAGGTGCAGAAAAAGGCAAGAGAACTGCAGAAAGAGGGAACAGGGTTGCAGAAAAAGTCAAGAGAGGTGCATAAAGAGGGAAGAGGGGTACAGAAAGAGGCAAGAGGGGTACCAAAAAAGCAAGAGAGGTACAGAAAAAAACAAGAGAGATGAAGAAAGAACCACCAGAGGTGTAGAAAGAGGCAAGAGGGATGCAAAAAGAGGCAAGAGAAGTACAGAAAGAAGCAACAGAGGTACAGAAAGAGAGAAGAGGAGTGGAGTTAGAAGCAACAGAGATGCAGAAATAGGGATAAGGGGTGGAGAAAGAGGCAAGAGAAGTGCAGCAAGAAGCAATAGAGATGTAAAAAGAGGGACCGGATAGAGAAAGTGGCAAAAGGGGTGCAGAAAGAAGCAAGAGAGATGCAGAAAAAAACAATAGAAGAGCAGAAAGAAGTAACAGAGGTGCAGAAAGAGGCAAGAGGGATGAGGAAAGAGGGAAGAAGGGTGCAGAAAGAAGCACGAATGGTGCAGAAAGAAGCAAAGATGTGCAGAAAGAAGCAAGAGCAGTGCAGGAAGCAGCAACAGAGGGGTGTAAAAAGAGGAAAGAGGGGTACAGAAAGAGGCACGAGGGGTGCAGAAAGAACCAAGAGATGTGCAGAAAGAAACATGAGAGGTACAGAAAGAAACAAAAGAAGTGCAGAAAGAAGGAACAGAGGTGCAGAAAGAGGCAAGAGGGGTGCAGGAAGAGGGGTGTGAAAGAGTCAGGAGGGGTGCAGAAAGAAGCAAGGGAAGTGCAGAAAGAATCAATGGAGGTACAGAAAGAGGGAAGCGGGGTTGAGAAAGAGACAATAGAAATGCAGAAAGAAGCAACAGAGATGCAGAAAGGGGAAGAGGTGTGGAGAAAGAGGCAAGAGGGGTGCAAAAAGAAGCAAGACAGGAGCAGAAAGAAACAAATGTAGTGAAGAAAGGAGGAACAGAGGTGCAGAAAGAGGCAGGAGGGGTACAGAAAGAGGGAAGACAGGTGCAGAATTAGAAGAGATTTGCAGAAAGAGGCAAGAGAAGTGCAGAAAAAGAAAGAAAGTTGCAGAAAGAAGCAATAGAAATGCAGAAAGAGGCAAGAGAGGTGCAGAAAGAGGCAATCAAGGCTTGCACACCATTAGTACAAATTTAACACCCACATTTAGCAATAAGTAACAGGTGACCATTCTAGCTTTGCACAGGACCGTCCACCACGCTGTAACAATTGTCGCTGCATTTTTGGTAACTTTTTTTTAAATTACGTTTTATCAATGGTACATAATAATGCAGTCAAAAGTAACAAATCATACAGTCAATCAAAATACACCCCAACTCAGGGAACAGAAACCCCTGCTGTGCATATAATTACTGGTTCAATTATACATGTTCATTGCTTTGTATAGTTTATTTACAATCTGCAGAGTATATGTCCAGAATTGTAATAGATAACATTTGTCCGGAACTCTTATGTTTCTATGGGTTGGCTGGCATATCACTGGGCATGCGGCTACAGGTATACATACCTGTACTTTTTTCCATGACTACTACAGGTGTCACTTGCTCAGGTCTACAGTGGGGTAGTGGACTGTAATATCCTATTGACTGTCTTGGGAGGTAGTGCCCCCTATAGCTCCAGCCCCCCCCCCCCATGTTTCTTGGAGGTTGTACCTGTACTTTCAGTTATAGAAAGGAGGTATGTTGTCAGGGGACCCCATATGTCTCTAGGTCTGGAGATAAGCAAGAGTAGTTCGGCATAGCTAAGTGATTGCTCCTGCCATGTTGTGAGATCATGCAGCCAATCTTTAAATATGGGAGCTCGGCCTCGCCCCCATTTGAATGCTACCTTGTGCTTAGCAATTGGGAATCCTAGTGCCAAATACTTTTTATATGCAGTGTCAACACTATTTGTACATCCCAATAGGGCCATGGCTGGTTAAGCTTGTAGTGGTGTGCCAATCATTTGTGCCATATCCTCAAACTCCTGTTGCCAGTAGTCTAAGGTTGCAGGGCACAGCCAGGCCAGGTGGAGAAAGCCAGCTCCCTCACCTCCACACTTGGCACATATATCATCTGCTCTAACTTATAGAGTTTATAGAGTTTATCTGGGGTATAGTATTATCTATGCAGAAATTTATAGTGGATGAGCCACAGTATACTATTTGCAGTTAGTGCCTCTGTCTGCGTTCAGCAGAATTCCCATTGCTCATCCGTCAATTGCATCCCTAAGTCATTGTCCCACTCCGAGCAGGCCGGGGTTTTATCCCTTTTTGTGTGTGATGGTAGATGAGTGAGGTGAAGTGTTGGGGAGGTTTCGCCTGTAGAAGCACGTGAAACAGTGGTAATGTCGGGGGCTTCAGGGGGAATGCTGAGTTGGTGCATATGACCGTAGTGGGGTCCGGCTCCCATTCCCTGCGCTGGGTGAACAAGAAGCCCGAGAGGGTGTGGGGGCCATATACCCCTCCTCTATTGCCAAATGTGGCATGAAGGGAGGTGGATGGAACCAGTATGTGGCGAAGTGTGCCTGGGCACAATAGTAGTAGATTTCGAAGTTAGGCACCTCATAGCCACCTTGTCCCCAATAGACCCCATCCCATAATTAAAGTTTGCCCCGGGGAGGTGGTGGTCCCCAGGGCAGTGTGGGGAGGGGCAGGAACCCCCCACACTTTCTTTATTTACATTTAAGACCGGGGAAGGTGGCAGTTCCCGGTGATTAGGGTGCCCGTGAGGCCCCCCCCGCACCTAATTACAGGTGCCCTGGCGAGGTGGTGGTCCCTGGGGCAGTGTGGGGGGCAGGAGCCACTGAGCCCCCACGCAGTTGTTTTTTTTAAAAAGCCCCAGGGAGGTGGCAGTCCCCAGGGCTGCAGGGAGGCCACGAGACCCCACACATTATGAGCATAGCCCTGGGCAGGTGGCAGTCCAGCTACATAAATTTTGATTTCCCCCAGAATCAGGCCCAGCCGGGGGCTTAAGGAAAATGAAGCGCGGGAGCCCATGCTTCCGTTTTTTTCTATTTTCTACTGGCTACGCGCACCCAGCGTGACTAAAGCAGAAAATAAAATAAAAATGCTTTTTTTGGGCCTGGGTGTCCTTGTCGAATCCCCTGAGCAGGCCTAGGGGGTGAGGGTGTTCCTACCCTGCCCCCTTTCCTTGTTTTTTATCTTTTTTTTACTATTTTCTTGTGACTCGGTCTTACCGAGTCACAAGTTGGCTGCCAACACTTATTGGTTTGGATGATTGACAGCCACTGAGAATGAAGCTTGTGATCTGGAGGGTTTGCGAATCCTACTCGGTCACCAGATATCGACATTAAGGGTGGGCAGAAATTAAATTAATTAAAATCTCTGCGAACACACGGAAATATCGCGAAGACGCGAAAGTTTTTGTCCCGCCTGTTCGCAATGATTTTTGCGTGATCGCGTTGGAAATGTGTCGCCAACTTTCCCATGTGGTCGCTAATGGGCGCGACCATCTTGTTTTCACTTGTCCCGCCCACTCGCGTTGCCATTTCCTGTTCCGGGTCGCGCAATGCATGCTCGCGCCCGTTCGCGGTAGGTATTTCCTGTTCGGGAATGCGTATTACGTGTTTGCGACGCTTTTTGCGTGCTCGGGAGGAAAATATCTTGCGAACTTGCCCATGTGGTTGCAATGGGCGCGGCCATCTTGTTTTTCACTCTATGCTATGGTTCAGGGGCCTGCTTTTCAATCCTCCCTCTATCTTTTCAATCCTTTGTTTCTGAAAACTTTTTTTTAATCTTTTTTATTTATTATCTCTCTCTCTATTTTCCTGATTCTTTATTTTTTGTTTTTGTCTACTTTTTGTGTATGTTTTTAACTACTTTTTCACTCTTTTTTTATTACCTGCTTTTTTCATTTCTTTTACTTACTTTTTTAATTTTGACCTTTTCTTTTCCACCCCCCGCCTACCCCAGAACCATGGCAAAGGGCCACAGGGCGCATCGCAGCCAGAGCCGCGACGGCCTTCCTTGCGGAAGGCAGCGCCCACAAGGGGTGCAGGCATGGGCCTTATTTGGGGTGGTGGAGTTGGCCGCACTGGTATTTTTGGTGCAGCGCCACCTCCCCTTAACCCTGGCAGCAGGCCTGCATCGGGTACGGGCTCCGGGAGCATCGGCAGCGTTAGGGAAAGGTGCTCCTGGCAGGGTTTCGCTGCTCTGGTGTCCAGCGCAGCCAGAACCAGTTGATGCACCGGTGGTCCAATATCCTGGACCGAGAGCAGGACCTGCTGGACCTGCTAGGAGTGGAGGTCCCGGGTCTTGGTGAGTAGCTATTTAATTATTACTACTTTGTGTCTGTTCTTCTGCTCTGTTTTATATATTGCGAATATATTTTTTTTTCGACCAGCTAGAATGCTGCTGCTTACATTACAGGTAATTTACATTTAAAAGTCTTCTGTGATTGTTATTACACAGGTGCTCTGCGCTAATAATCTTGTTATTTGCAACTTTGCGTTTGCGCTTGTTTTGCGTGAATATGTAAGAGTTTATCTTAGAAAACTTAAGTTAGGTAATGCTAGAGTGACTCTAGTCCTTCCTTTGTCCTGTCACTAAGAGATAGGGGTGGATTGATACTTAGGTTTAGTTACTTATTATAAGTTTGTAATTTTTTAGTGGTCTGCGATGCGTGACGCTCCCTCTGTTACATCACGTGCTGCTGTGTGCTGCTAGTGCTTACCCCAGTCCTTAGTAGAACCTTTTGTAGTTTGTTCAGTGAGTGGTAATAGGTTTAGCAGTAGCATCAGCATCAAAAAAACAACAATTTGGAGCATGCAAAAATGCAGGCATATGTCCTCCATTTATGCATTTTTGAGGACTAAAAGAAGTGGCTTACTTAATGTACAATTGGCATGCCTGGAATAGGTGGGCTAGGTCAGGTGGTACGTACTACTTAGGCTTAGTTAGTATTCTGGAATCAGAATGGAACACTGGATTAGTGTAGATAAATAATAAGTAGTCGGTCCGTGAATCCCCAGATACTACTTGTCGACCAGATTAGATAGGTCAATTTTATTGCAATTGTTATTTACACAAATGTTTTTTTGACAGTCTTATAAGAATATTTTATTTGTTTCACACCAATCATCAATGTATGTCTCTTTCTTTCTTATATCTTTCATGATCAGCACCCAGGGGCAAGAAGACGGGGCAGAGCCGACGGGAGCAGTTCCAGTCGGACAGGAGGACCAGAATGAGGGCTTTTCTGCTGGCCCCAGTAAGTCTTTCTGTTTTTAATATTAATAATTCTTATTCACTAACTTTTACTGCACCATATTTTTTTTTTCAAACTATTGTTTCCGTTTCCTAATGCTGTTTTTTACCAACAATTATCCTTCGATCTAGACTATCTGTTTCTAAATTCTTGTTATCCCTGCCTCTAACTGCCTCTGCTATAACTCTCTGTACTACTACTATTAGTCTGTCTGTAGCTAAGCATGCCCAGTTGGCCACTCTTTATTTAAAAGGTTTTAAATAAAACTCAGATTCACCAGTAGCTCTAACCATTGAGTCCAGTCCTTTGGGTTGTCCTCTTGTACTCCTTCTATTCTTCATAATCTTTGAGGCCTTATAAATCTTGATGTTTTTCGACAATACCCAGCAACAAAATGCCCAACCAGATTTTACTATTTTGATAGGATAGGACATACTACTTCTGTTGTAGGGATTTTCCACATACAGAACTTTGCACAAGAAAATAGGATGTTGGTGATGGGAGGTTGGACCTTCCGCAAACCTCAATCAGAACAGAACCCACCACAATGTCATGCCCGACTAGTTATAATAGTGTTTCATTACTATTAACTCTGCAAACCCCCCAAGATACCCAATGAGTAGACAACCCAGAACATAACACGACCGACCTCTCAGTCGTGGAAGCAATGCACATGCACAGCTTGCACACCCTTCCTTTCGCTCGCTCACTCATGTAAGTCCATCTACACCAAATACCATCAAGTCTATGTAAGTTCAAAAGTTTTATTTGCAACTGACAAGCTCTGTACATTGTTCTATAATGTAGCACCAACATCAAAATGCATAAGATTAAAACTATGAACATTGTTACGCTTAGTTACACTTACAACAACTACAAGTCCATAGAATGAAGAAAAAAAAATGCAAAATCATGATAACTGAACAGTGGTGGAAGCACCACCATCACCTTTGTAGGAATATAGTTTATATAAAATTATAAATGAAGATCTCTGAGCGAATGCTGTGAACCCCTCACCTTAGAAGCATATAGTACTGGTTACATCATAAGCTCTGCAAAGCTCTGGTTAGTAGAAGGGAATCTTCTGTCTGTTAGGAGAAAAATGGTGCACGTTAGTATATTGCAAGCATTTCTCAGTCGTGCCAAAAAGTGTAGCATTTTGGATAAGCAATGTGGACTAACACCAGAACTCCATAACAAAGTGGCTTGTTTTGTTTGACCTTGTACGCAGCTCTTAGACAGTAGCAGTATGAACTCATGTGGGCTCAAATGCATCACTCTTTATACAACAAGCTGCGAGGTAATGATGCGTGTGCAAAAGACACAAAGGTAAAATGGTAGCATGGCTCGGGCTAACTAAGCAAAGACTAGAATGACCCTAGTGACCATATAACTATTAGTGTCTACTCTACTACTACCTGATTTGTACTAGTGATGTAGGTTGTATATGTATGTATTACTATTAGCTCATTTTTCAATCTTGCTAGTGAAAAATAGTTGGAGGTGTATATGACACCTAAAAAATGTGTAATGTTTTTTCAAGGCGCACTACCAACCACCAGTGCCAGGGCCAGCAGCGAAGGCGACGCGCCTGCTGACAGAGGAGAGGATGCGGCAGTTGCAGGAGGAGCTGCAGGGGGTGAACCAGCAGCAGTGGTAAGTTTGATTCCTAATCCTTACTTATTGACATTACACTCACTGCAAGGGTGTACTGTATACTACTGTACTGTACAGTTGAGACTTACTAAGTAAGAAGTTGTTGTGAACGGTTGAAGACACCCAATACTTAGCATTATTAAAAGCATTAGTGGCGGGAGTGTTGAGTAACCAATGGCCTCTTCTATGTGATTTCAACTCAGCTGTGAAAGTTTTATGGAGAAGACTAAAAGTCAGATCAGATGACCTTGATGGATGGGTTGAACGAAAAGGGAAAGAAGAGTGGAAGGAAGAAGGACGGGCGAGATTTAATATTTATGATTGGCAGAGAAGGATTTGTGGGATGCATGCATAGGTGGCTGATAGGAATCAGATGCATGGTTGGTTGAATACCTGAAACTCCCACAAATGTTACAGTACAAGAAAGTGGGAGGATAGATACATACCACAAATGTTATGTACTGTGCTTGCTGGTGCTACTGTGACACTATGTGTAGAAATAATTTGTCTTACTGCTGTGCTAAGAGTATATTTTACAATAGTCTTGTTTTTTCTTCTTCATATATAGCTACTCCTTCCAAGGGGAAACCTGACCGGAAGGAGTTGGCAGCCAAGGCTCGGCGCTGGAAGCTGGAGGCCATACAGACTGAATATCGTCGGCTGGTAGTTCTGGAAGAGGAGGAGGAGGAGGCGGCAGCAGCTGCAGCCTCCTCCAATGCCCCGGCCCCAGCCACCGCCCTCCAGTGGTACGGTGCCACTGTCTGGCAGCTGCCCGCCACCACCCCTCCATCAAAGCTGCCCCCCCCGTGGATGCAACTGCCGCGCATTGAAGCGCCATGTTGCCCACCTGGAGGAGCGAGTTTGTGTCCTCCTGAGTCAAGCCCGCTGAACTTAGACCCTGTTTATTGCCCCTTTTTCAATTATTCTTTGGGTGGGAGGGAATCGGGCGTTGGGTTTTCTCTTTTCATTGGACAATTCGACATTTTCTTTACGGACATTGGTTGGGGTTAGGGAGAGGGGTGGGTCAGGTGTTGTCGGATTTTTTTTACATAGTTTAATTTTGTTAGGGTATTAAATAATAGATTTCTACTTTACATACGATGTTGTCCATGTTTTCTGGGTGGGGTTACTGTTTTACATCATACTGTATGTATCCTTCTTTCCTTGCTGGTGCAGGGCCGCCCACAGCCAGTTTTTGATTTTAATAATTGGATGACTTTATAAGACAGAAACAGATAGATGCAGCACCCCTCACTGAGTGACTTGTCCTACTAGTACTGTCAGTCTCTTCTACTCTAGGCACTCTGCAATTGGACTCAAAGGGGTGTGTGAAATTGAATTAATGAAAACATGTCCATTATTAATTATGCCTCCCCCAAACTTCTCTTACCTTTGCTTGATGTTTAACTTAGGCCCAGCGATGGCTGCATGGTGATGATGGTTTTCTTTCCTAACATGCCATGGTTGTGGTGGTGGTAGTAGTAGTAGTAGACACTGGCAGCAGCATTTGTAAAAAAAGAAAATGAGACAGTCAGCAGCCTGAGAGAGACTCTTCGAGGAGTAGTAGAATGAAGTACAGTACAGAACTTACTGCCAAACAATAATATGCAAAAATACAACAAAACATAATGGTGGTGGGGATAGCCTAGTAGTACACAGAGTTATAAACTCTAGTTGTAACGATATTTGATTGGCAATTTCAAAGCACATTTACTACTGTGGTAGAGCAAGTGATAGTTACTGTAACAGCCTGACAAATTTTCCTTATAGTTTAGAGAGGCAGAAAAGAGCATATGTCCTAACAGCTACTTGAGACCATGAGCATGTGGAACCTGGGTGAGTGATTAGACAACAGCAAAAAGAAAATGAGCCTTGGTGATGTTGAATGTGTTAGCGTTACACACTGCTTTCTGAAATACCACACAGTGCTGAATAGCAAGCATGGGAGTGCAGGAGAAGCAGCTGCCTGTGTGCTAAGAGTGTGTTTCTGGAGACTGTGTATTGTCAGGTGCAAGAGAGATCTGCATGGACGCTTGCACAACTGCATGAAGACTGCACAGATGTATGTAAGATCACCTGTGGTAAGGGTTAATTGGAGTTTTGAACATGTAGGAACTACCTCACCCATTGCAGGAGTGGAATGAAAATCTACCCTGTTGTTTTCAAATGGGTTACCATTTGCCTCTCATTTGTGAGATAGTGATTTGTGCTGAATGCTAACCATCACAGTTCAAGAAAACAAGCTGCCCCTTTCCTACGAGTGCAAGTCTTACAGAAGCAGAGCAACACAAATTAAATCTCTGACAACAATTCCTGTGTGCACACATACTCATGGTGTGATTCTAGACAGAAAACGATATTTGATTGGCAATTTCAAAGCACATTTACGACTGTGGTAGAGCAAGTGATAATTACTGTAACAGCCTGACACATTTTCCTTATAGTTTAGAGAGGCGGAAAAGAGCACATGTCGTAACAGCTACTTGAGACCATGAGCATGTGGAACCTGGGTGAGTGATTAGACTAGAGCAAAGGAAATGAGCCTTGGTGATGTTGAATGTGTTAGCGTCACACACTGCTATCTGAAATACCACACAGTGCTGAATAGTAAGCATGGGGGTGCAGGAGAAGCAGCTGGCTGTGTGCTAAGAGTGTGTTTCTGGAGACTGTGTATTGTCAGGTGCAAGAGAGATCTGCATGGACGCTTGCACAACTGCATGAAGACTGCATAGATGTATGTAAGATCACCTGTGCTAAGGGTTAATTGGAGTTTTGAACATGTAGGAACTACCTCACCCATTGCAGGAGTGGAAGGAAATTCTACCCTGTTGTTTTGAAATGTGTTAGCATTTGCCTCGCATCTGTGAGATAGTGATTTCTGCTGAATGCTAACCATCACAGTTCAAGAAAACAAGCTGCCCTTTCCTAGGAGTGCAAGTCTTACAGAAGCAGAGCAACACGAATTACATCTCTGACAACAATTCCTGTGTGCAAACAGACTCATGGTGTGATTCTAGGCAGAAAACGATATTTGATTGGCAATTTCAAAGCACATTTACTACTGTGGTAGAGCAAGTGATAATTACTGTAACAGCCTGACACATTTTCCTTATAGTTTAGAGAGGCAGAACAGAGCACATGTCCTAACAGCTACTTGAGACCATGAGCATGTGGAACCTGGGTGAGTGAAAGACTACAGCAAAAAGGAAATGAGCCTTGGTGATGTTGAATGTGTTAGCGTTACACACTGCTATCTGAAATTCCACACAGTGCTGAATAGCAAGCATGGGAGTGCAGGAGAAGCAGCTGGCTGTGTGCTAAGAGTGTGTTTCTGGAGACTGTGTATTGTCAGAGATCTGCATGGACGCTTGCACAACTGCATGAAGACTGCACAGATGTATATAAGATCACCTGTGGTAAGGGTTAATTGGAGTTTTGAACATGCAGGAACTACCTCACCCATTGCAGGAGTGGAATGAAAACCTACCCTGTTGTTTTCAAATGTGTTACCATTTGCCTCTCATCTGTGAGATAGTGATTTGTGCTGAATGCTAACCATCACAGTTCAAGAAAACAAGCTGCCCCTTTCCTACGAGTGCAAGTCTTATAGAACAAGAGCAACGCGAATTAAATCTCTGACAACAATTCCTGTGTGCACACAGACTCATGGTTTGATTCTAGGCAGAAAACGATATTTGATTGGCAATTTCAAAGCACATTTACCCATGTGGTAGATCAAGTGATAATTGCTGTAACAGCCTGACACATTTTCCTTATAGTTTAGAGAGGCAGAAAAGAGCACATGTCCTAACAGCTACTTGAGACCATGAGCATGTGGAACCTGGGTGAGTGATTAGACTACAGCAAAAAGAGAATGAGCCTTGGTGATGTTGAATGTGTTAGCGTTACACACTGCTATCTGAAATTCCACACAGTGCTGAATAGCAAGCATGGGAGTGCAGGAGAAGCAGCTGGCTGTGTGCTAAGAGTGTGTTTCTGGAGACTGTGTATTGTCAGGTGCAAGAGAGATCTGCATGGACGCTTGCACAACTGCATGAAGACTGCACAGATGTTTATAAGATCACCTGTGGTAAGGGTTAATTGGAGTTTTGAACATGTAGGAACTTCCGCACCCATTGCAGGAGTAGAATGAAAATCTACCCTGTTGTTTTCAAATGTGTTACCATTTGCCTCTCATTTGTGAGATAGGGATTTGTGCTGAATGCTAACCATCACAGTTCAAGAAAACAAGCTGCCCCTTTCCTACGAGTGCAAGTCTTACAGAAGCAGAGCAACACGAATTAAATCTCTGACAACAATTCCTGTGTGCACACATACTCATGGTGTTATTCTAGACAGAAAACGATATTTGATTGGCAATTTCAAAGCACATTTACTACTGTGGTAGAGCAAGTGATAATTACTGTAACAGCCTGACGCATTTTCCTTATAGTTTAGAGAGGCGGAAAAGAGCACATGTCCTAACAGCTACTTGAGACCATGAGCATGTGGAACCTGGGTGAGTGATTAGACTAGAGCAAAGGAAATGAGCCTTGGTGATGTTGAATGTGTTAGCGTTACACTCTGCTATCTGAAATACCACACAGTGCTGAATAGTAAGCATGGGAGTGCAGGAGAAGCAGCTGGCTGTGTGCTAAGAGTGTGTTTCTGGAGACTGTGTATTGTCAGGTGCAAGAGAGATCTGCATGGACGCTTGCACAACTGCATGAAGGCTGCATAGATGTATGTAAGATCACCTGTGCTAAGGGTTAATTGGAGTTTTGAACATGTAGCAACTACCTCACCCATTGCAGGAGTGGAAGGAAAATCTACCCTGTTGTTTTGAAATGTGTTAGCATTTGCCTCGCATCTGTGAGATAATGATTTCTGCTGAATGCTAACCATCACTGTTCAAGAAAACAAGCTGCCCCTTTCCTAGGAGTGCAAGTGTTACAGAAGCAGAGCAACACGAATTACATCTCTGACAACAATTCCTGTGTGCAAACAGACTCATGGTGTGATTCTAGGCAGAAAACGATATTTGATTGGCAATTTCAAAGCACATTTACTACTGTGGTAGAGCAAGTGATAATTACTGTAACATCCTGACACATTTTCCTTATAGTTTAGAGAGGCAGAAAAGAGCACATGTCCTAACAGCTACTTGAGACCATGAGCATGTGGAACCTGGGTGAGTGATTAGCCTACAGCAAAAAGAAAGTGAGCCTTGGTGATGTTGAATGTGTTAGCGTTACACACTGATATCTGAAATACCACACAGTGCTGAATAGCAAGCATGGGAGCGCAGGAGAAGCAACTGGCTGTGTGCTAAGAGTGTGTTTCTGGAGACTGTGTATTGTCAGGTGCAAGAGAGATCTGCATGGACGCTTGCACAACTGCATGAAGACTGCACAGATGTATGTAAGATCACCTGTGGTAAGGGTTAATTGGAGTTTTGAACATGTAGGAACTACCTCACCCATTGCAGGAGTGGAATGAAAATCTACCCTGTTGTTTTGAAATGTGTTACCATTTGCCTCTCATCTGTGAGATAGTGATTTGTGCTGAATGCTAACCATCACAGTTCAAGAAAACAAGCTGCCCCTTTCCTACGAGTGCAAGTCTTACAGAAGCAGAGCAACACAAATTAAATCTCTGACAACAATTCCTGTGTGCACACATACTCATGGTGTGATTCTAGACAGAAAACGATATTTGATTGGCAATTTCAAAGCACATTTACTACTGTGGTAGAGCAAGTGATAATTACTGTAACAGCCTGACACATTTTCCTTATAGTTTAGAGAGGCGGAAAAGAGCACATGTCGTAACAGCTACTTGAGACCATGAGCATGTGGAACCTGGGTGAGTGGTTAGACTAGAGCAAAGGAAATGAGCCTTGGTGATGTTGAATGTGTTAGCGTTACACACTGCTATCTGAAATACCACACAGTGCTGAATAGTAAGCATGGGAGTGCAGGAGAAGCAGCTGGCTGTGTGCTAAGAGTGTGTTTCTGGAGACTGTGTATTGTCAGGTGCAAGAGAGATCTGCATGGACGCTTGCACAACTGCATGAAGACTGCATAGATGTATGTAAGATCACCTGTGCTAAGGGTTAATTGGAGTTTTGAACATGTAGGAACTACCTCACCCATTGCAGGAGTGGAAGGAAAATCTACCCTGTTGTTTTGAAATGTGTTAGCATTTGCCTCGCATCTGTGAGATAGTGATTTCTGCTGAATGCTAACCATCACAGTTCAAGAAAACAAGCTGCCCCTTTCCTACGAGTGCAAGTCTTACAGAAGCAGAGCAACATGAATTACATCTCTGACAACAATTCCTGTGTGCAAACAGACTCATGGTGTGATTCTAGGCAGAAAACGATATTTGATTGGCAATTTCAAAGCACATTTACTACTGTGGTAGAGCAAGTGATAATTACTGTAACAGCCTGACACATTTTCCTTATAGTTTAGAGAGGCAGAAAAGAGCACATGTCCTAACAGCTACTTGAGACCATGAGCATGTGGAACCTGGGTGAGTGATTAGACTACAGCAAAAAGAAAATGAGCCTTGGTGATGTTGAATGTGTTAGCGTTACACACTGCTATCTGAAATTCCACACAGTGCTGAATAGCAAGCATGGGAGTGCAGGAGAAGCAGCTGGCTGTGTGCTAAGAGTGTGTTTCTGGAGACTGTGTATTGTCAGGTGCAAGAGAGATCTGCATGGACGCTTGCACAACTGCATGAAGACTGCACAGATGTATATAAGATCACCTGTGGTAAGGGTTAATTGGAGTTTTGAACATGTAGGAACTACCGCACCCATTGCAGGAGTAGAATGAAAATCTACCCTGTTGTTTTTTTGTGAGATAGGAACTTGTGCTGAATGCTAACCATCACAGTTCAAGAAAACAAGCTGCCCCTTTCCTACGAGTGCAAGTGTTACAGAAGCAGAGCAACACGAATTACATCTCTGACAACAATTCCTGTGTGCAAACAGACTCATGGTGTGATTCTAGGCAGAAAACGATATTTGATTGGCAATTTCAAAGCACATTTACTACTGTGGTAGAGCAAGTGATAATTACTGTAACATCCTGACACATTTTCCTTATAGTTTAGAGAGGCAGAAAAGAGCACATGTCCTAACAGCTACTTGAGACCATGAGCATGTGGAACCTGGGTGAGTGATTAGCCTACAGCAAAAAGAAAATGAGCCTTGGTGATGTTGAATGTGTTAGCGTTACACACTGCTATCTGAAATACCACAGAGTGCTGAATAGCAAGCATGGGAGCGCAGGAGAAGCAACTGGCTGTGTGCTAAGAGTGTGTTTCTGGAGACTGTGTATTGTCAGGTGCAAGAGAGATCTGCATGGACGCTTGCACAACTGCATGAAGACTGCACAGATGTATGTAAGATCACCTGTGGTAAGGGTTAATTGGAGTTTTGAACATGTAGGAACTACCTCACCCATTGCAGGAGTGGAATGAAAATCTACCCTGTTGTTTTCAAATGTGTTACCATTTGCCTCTCATCCGTGAGATAGTGATTTGTGCTGAATGCTAACCATCACAGTTCAAGAAAACAAGCTGCCCCTTTCCTACGAGTGCAAGTCTTACAGAAGCAGAGCAACACAAATTAAATCTCTGACAACAATTCCTGTGTGCACACATACTCATGGTGTGATTCTAGACAGAAAACGATATTTGATTGGCAATTTCAAAGCACATTTACTACTGTGGTAGAGCAAGTGATAATTACTGTAACAGCCTGACACATTTTCCTTATAGTTTAGAGAGGCGGAAAAGAGCACATGTCGTAACAGCTACTTGAGACCATGAGCATGTGGAACCTGGGTGAGTGGTTAGACTAGAGCAAAGGAAATGAGCCTTGGTGATGTTGAATGTGTTAGCGTTACACACTGCTATCTGAAATACCACACAGTGCTGAATAGTAAGCATGGGAGTGCAGGAGAAGCAGCTGGCTGTGTGCTAAGAGTGTGTTTCTGGAGACTGTGTATTGTCAGGTGCAAGAGAGATCTGCATGGACGCTTGCACAACTGCATGAAGACTGCATAGATGTATGTAAGATCACCTGTGCTAAGGGTTAATTGGAGTTTTGAACATGTAGGAACTACCTCACCCATTGCAGGAGTGGAAGGAAAATCTACCCTGTTGTTTTGAAATGTGTTAGCATTTGCCTCGCATCTGTGAGATAGTGATTTCTGCTGAATGCTAACCATCACAGTTCAAAAAAACAAGCTGCCCCTTTCCTACGAGTGCAAGTCTTACAGAAGCAGAGCAACACGAATTACATCTCTGACAACAATTCCTGTGTGCAAACAGACTCATGGTGTGATTCTAGGCAGAAAACGATATTTGATTGGCAATTTCAAAGCACATTTACTACTGTGGTAGAGCAAGTATTAATTACTGTAACAGCCTGACACATTTTCCTTATAGTTTAGAGAGGCAGAAAAGAGCACATGTCCTAACAGCTACTTGAGACCATGAGCATGTGGAACCTGGGTGAGTGATTAGACTACAGCAAAAAGAAAATGAGCCTTAGTGATGTTGAATGTGTTAGCGTTACACACTGCTATCTGAAATTCCACACAGTGCTGAATAGCAAGCATGGGAGTGCAGGAGAAGCAGCTGGCTGTGTGCTAAGAGTGTGTTTCTGGAGACTGTGTATTGTCAGGTGCAAGAGAGATCTGCATGGATGCTTGCACAACTGCATGAAGACTACACAGATGTATATAAGATCACCTGTGGTAAGGGTTAATTGGAGTTTTGAACATGTAGGAACTACCGCACCCATTGCAGGAGTAGAATGAAAGTCTACCCTGTTGTTTTTTTGTGAGATAGGGATTTGTGCTGAATGCTAACCATCACAGTTCAAGAAAACAAGCTGCCCCTTTCCTACGAGTGCAAGTCTTACAGAAGCAGAGCAACACGAATTAAATCTCTAACAACAATTTCTGTGTGCACACATACTCATGGTGTGATTCTAGACAGAAAACGATATTTGATTGGCAATTTCAAAGCACATTTACTACTGTGGTAGAGCAAGTGATAATTACTGTAACAGCCTGACACATTTTCCTTATAGTTTAGAGAGGCAGAAAAGAGCACATGTCCTAACAGCTACTTGAGACCATGAGCATGTGGAACCTGGGTGAGTGATTAGACTAGAGCAAAGGAAATGAGCCTTGGTGATGTTGAATGTGTTAGCGTTACACACTGCTATCTGAAATACCACACAGTGCTGAATAGTAAGCATGGGAGTGCAGGAGAAGCAGCTGGCTGTGTGCTAAGAGTGTGTTTCTGGAGACTGTGTATTGTCAGGTGCAAGAGAGATCTGCATGGACGCTTGCACAACTGCATGAAGACTGCATAGATGTATGTAAGATCACCTGTGCTAAGGGTTAATTGGAGTTTTGAACATGTAGGAACTACCTCACCCATTGCAGGAGTGGAAGGAAAATCTACCCTGTTGTTTTGAAATGTGTTAGCATTTGCCTCGCATCTGTGAGATAATGATTTCTGCTGAATGCTAACCATCACTGTTCAAGAAAACAAGCTGCCCCTTTCCTACGAGTGCAAGTGTTACAGAAGCAGAGCAACACGAATTACATCTCTGACAACAATTCCTGTGTGCAAACAGACTCATGGTGTGATTCTAGGCAGAAAACGATATTTGATTGGCAATTTCAAAGCACATTTACTACTGTGGTAGAGCAAGTAATAATTACTGTAACAGCCTGACACATTTTCCTTATAGTTTAGAGAGGCAGAAAAGAGCACATGTCCTAACAGCTACTTGAGACCATGAGCATGTGGAACCTGGGTGAGTGATTAGCCTACAGCAAAAAGAAAATGAGCCTTGGTGATGTTGAATGTGTTAGTGTTACACACTGCAATCTGAAATACCAGACAGGGCTGAATAGCAAGCATGGGAGCGCAGGAGAAGCAACTGGCTGTGTGCTAAGAGTGTGTTTCTGGAGACTGTGTATTGTCAGGTGCAAGAGAGATCTGCATGGACGCTTGCACAACTGCATGAAGACTGCACAGATGTATGTAAGATCACCTGTGGTAAGGGTTAATTGGAGTTTTGAACATGTAGGAACTACCTCACCCATTGCAGGAGTGGAATGAAAATCTACACTGTTGTTTTCAAATGTGTTACCATTTGCCTCTCATCTGTGAGATAGTGATTTGTGCTGAATGCTAACCATCACAGTTCAAGAAAACAAGCTGCCCCTTTCCTACGAGTGCAAGTCTTACAGAACAAGAGCAACGCGAATTAAATCTCTGACAACAATTCCTGTGTGCACACAGACTCATGGTTTGATTCTAGTCAGAAAACGATATTTGATTGGCAATTTCAAAGCACATTTACCACTGTGGTAGAGCAAGTGATAATTACTGTAACAGCCTGACACATTTTCCTTATAGTTTAGAGAGGCAGAAAAGAGCACATGTCCTAACAGCTACTTGAGACCATGAGCATGTGGGACCTGGGTGAGTGATTAGACTACAGCAAAAAGAGAATGAGCCTTGGTGATGTTGAATGTGTTAGCGTTACTCACTGCTATCTGAAATACCACACAGTGCTGAATAGTAAGCATGGGAGTGCAGGAGAAGCAGCTGGCTGTGTGCTAAGAGTGTGTTTCTGGAGACTGTGTATTGTCAGGTGCAAGAGAGATCTGCATGGACGCTTGCACAACTGCATGAAGACTGCATAGATGTGTGTAAGATCACCTGTGCTAAGGGTTAATTGGAGTTTTGAACATGTAGGAACTACCTCACCCATTGCAGGAGTGGAAGGAAAATCTACCCTGTTGTTTTGAAATGTGTTAGCATTTGCCTCGCATCTGTGAGATAATGATTTCTGCTGAATGCTAACCATCACTGTTCAAGAAAACAAGCTGCCCCTTTCCTACGAGTGCAAGTGTTACAGAAGCAGAGCAACACGAATTACATCTCTGACAACAATTCCTGTGTGCAAACAGACTCATGGTGTGATTCTAGGCAGAAAACGATATTTGATTGGCAATTTCAAAGCACATTTACTACTGTGGTAGAGCAAGTAATAATTACTGTAACAGCCTGACACATTTTCCTTATAGTTTAGAGAGGCAGAAAAGAGCACATGTCCTAACAGCTACTTGAGACCATGAGCATGTGGAACCTGGGTGAGTGATTAGCCTACAGCAAGAAGAAAATGAGCCTTGGTGATGTTGAATGTGTTAGCGTTACACACTGCAATCTGAAATACCAGACAGTGCTGAATAGCAAGCATGGGAGCGCAGGAGAAGCAACTGGCTGTGTGCTAAGAGTGTGTTTCTGGAGACTGTGTATTGTCAGGTGCAAGAGAGATCTGCATGGACGCTTGCACAACTGCATGAAGACTGCACAGATGTATGTAAGATCACCTGTGGTAAGGGTTAATTGGAGTTTTGAACATGTAGGAACTACCTCACCCATTGCAGGAGTGGAATGAAAATCTACACTGTTGTTTTCAAATGTGTTACCATTTGCCTCTCATCTGTGAGATAGTGATTTGTGCTGAATGCTAACCATCACAGTTCAAGAAAACAAGCTGCCCCTTTCCTACGAGTGCAAGTCTTACAGAACAAGAGCAACGCGAATTAAATCTCTGACAACAATTCCTGTGTGCACACAGACTCATGGTTTGATTCTAGTCAGAAAACGATATTTGATTGGCAATTTCAAAGCACATTTACCACTGTGGTAGAGCAAGTGATAATTACTGTAACAGCCTGACACATTTTCCTTATAGTTTAGAGAGGCAGAAAAGAGCACATGTCCTAACAGCTACTTGAGACCATGAGCATGTGGGACCTGGGTGAGTGATTAGACTACAGCAAAAAGAGAATGAGCCTTGGTGATGTTGAATGTGTTAGCGTTACACACTGCTATCTGAAATTCCACACAGTGCTGAATAGCAAGCATGGGAGTGCAGGAGAAGCAGCTGGCTGTGTGCTAAGAGTGTGTTTCTGGAGACAGTGTATTGTCAGGTGCAAGAGAGATCTGCATGGACGCTTGCACAACTGCATGAAGACTGCACAGATGTATATAAGATCACCTGTGGTAAGGGTTAATTGGAGTTTTGAACATGTAGGAACTACCGCACCCATTGCAGGAGTAGAATGAAAATCTACCCTGTTGTTTTCAAATGTGTTACCATTTGCCTCTCATTTGCGAGATAGGGATTTGTGCTGAATGCTAACCATCACAGTTCAAGAAAACAAGCTGCCCCTTTCCTACGAGTGCAAGTCTTACAGAAGCAGAACAACGCAAATTAAATCTCTGACAACAATTCCTGTGTGCACACATACTCATGGTGTGATTCTAGACAGAAATCGATATTTGATTGGCAATTTCAAAGCACATTTACTACTGTGGTAGAGCAAGTGATAATTACTGTAACAGCCTGACACATTTTCCTTATAGTTTAGAGAGGCGGAAAAGAGCACATGTCGTAACAGCTACTTGAGACCATGAGCATGTGGAACCTGGGTGAGTGGTTAGACTAGAGCAAAGGAAATGAGCCTTGGTGATGTTGAATGTGTTAGCGTTACACACTGCTATCTGAAATACCACACAGTGCTGAATAGTAAGCATGGGAGTGCAGGAGAAGCAGCTGGCTGTGTGCTAAGAGTGTGTTTCTGGAGACTGTGTATTGTCAGGTGCAAGAGAGATCTGCATGGACGCTTGTACATCTGCATGAAGACTGCATAGATGTATGTAAGATCACCTGTGCTAAGGGTTAATTGGAGTTTTGAACATGTAGGAACTACCTCACCCATTGCAGGAGTGGAAGGAAAATCTACCCTGTTGTTTTGAAATGTGTTAGCATTTGCCTCGCATCTGTGAGATAATGATTTCTGCTGAATGCTAACCATCACTGTTCAAGAAAACAAGCTGCCCCTTTCCTACGAGTGCAAGTGTTACAGAAGCAGAGCAACACGAATTACATCTCTGACAACAATTCCTGTGTGCAAACAGACTCATGGTGTGATTCTAGACAGAAAACGATATTTGATTGGCAATTTCAAAGCACATTTACTACTGTGGTAGAGCAAGTGATAATTACTGTAACAGCCTGACACATTTTCCTTATAGTTTAGAGAGGCAGAAAAGAGCATATGTCCTAACAGCTACTTGAGACCATGAGCATGTGGAACCTGCGTGAGTGATTAGACAACAGCAAAAAGAAAATGAGCCTTGGTGATGTTGAATGTGTTAGCGTTACACACTGCTTTCTGAAATACCACACAGTGCTGAATAGCAAGCATGGGAGTGCAGGAGAAGCAGCTGCCTGTGTGCTAAGAGTGTGTTTCTGGAGACTGTGTATTGTCAGGTGCAAGAGAGATCTGCATGGACGCTTGCACAACTGCATGAAGACTGCACAGATGTATGTAAGATCACCTGTGGTAAGGGTTAATTGGAGTTTTGAACAGGTAGGAACTACCTCACCCATTGCAGGAGTGGAATGAAAATCTACCCTGTTGTTTTCAAATGGGTTACCATTTGCCTCTCATTTGTGAGATAGTGATTTGTGCTGAATGCTAACCATCACAGTTCAAGAAAACAAGCTGCCCCTTTCCTACGAGTGCAAGTCTTACAGAAGCAGAGCAACACATATTAAATCTCTGACAACAATTCCTGTGTGCACACATACTCATGGTGTGATTCTAGACAGAAAACGATATTTGATTGGCAATTTCAAAGCACATTTACGACTGTGGTAGAGCAAGTGATAATTACTGTAACAGCCTGACACATTTTCCTTATAGTTTAGAGAGGCGGAAAAGAGCACATGTCGTAACAGCTACTTGAGACCATGAGCATGTGGAACCTGGGTGAGTGATTAGACTAGAGCAAAGGAAATGAGCCTTGGTGATGTTGAATGTGTTAGCGTTACACACTGCTATCTGAAATACCACACAGTGCTGAATAGTAAGCATGGGAGTGCAGGAGAAGCAGCTGGCTGTGTGCTAAGAGTGTGTTTCTGGAGACTGTGTATTGTCAGGTGCAAGAGAGATCTGCATGGACGCTTGCACAACTGCATGAAGACTGCATAGATGTATGTAAGATCACCTGTGCTAAGGGTTAATTGGAGTTTTGAACATGTAGGAACTACCTCACCCATTGCAGGAGTGGAAGGAAATTCTACCCTGTTGTTTTGAAATGTGTTAGCATTTGCCTCGCATCTGTGAGATAGTGATTTCTGCTGAATGCTAACCATCACAGTTCAAGAAAACAAGCTGCCCTTTCCTAGGAGTGCAAGTCTTACAGAAGCAGAGCAACACGAATTACATCTCTGACAACAATTCCTGTGTGCAAACAGACTCATGGTGTGATTCTAGGCAGAAAACGATATTTGATTGGCAATTTCAAAGCACATTTACTACTGTGGTAGAGCAAGTGACAATTACTGTAACAGCCTGACACATTTTCCTTATAGTTTAGAGAGGCAGAACAGAGCACATGTCCTAACAGCTACTTGAGACCATGAGCATGTGGAACCTGGGTGAGTGATTAGACTACAGCAAAAAGGAAATGAGCCTTGGTGATGTTGAATGTGTTAGCGTTACACACTGCTATCTGAAATTCCACACAGTGCTGAATAGCAAGCATGGGAGTGCAGGAGAAGCAGCTGGCTGTGTGCTAAGAGTGTGTTTCTGGAGACTGTGTATTGTCAGGTGCAAGAGAGATCTGCATGGACGCTTGCACAACTGCATGAAGACTGCACAGATGTATATAAGATTACCTGTGGTAAGGGTTAATTGGAGTTTTGAACATGCAGGAACTACCTCACCCATTGCAGGAGTGGAATGAAAACCTACCCTGTTGTTTTCAAATGTGTTACCATTTGCCTCTCATCTGTGAGATAGTGATTTGTGCTGAATGCTAACCATCACAGTTCAAGAAAACAAGCTGCCCCTTTCCTACGAGTGCAAGTCTTATAGAACAAGAGCAACGCAAATTAAATCTCTGACAACAATTCCTGTGTGCACACAGACTCATGGTTTGATTCTAGGCAGAAAACGATATTTGATTGGCAATTTCAAAGCACATTTACCACTGTGGTAGAGCAAGTGATAATTGCTGTAACAGCCTGACACATTTTCCTTATAGTTTAGAGAGGCAGAAAAGAGCACATGTCCTAACAGCTACTTGAGACCATGAGCATGTGGAACCTGGGTGAGTGATTAGACTACAGCAAAAAGAGAATGAGCCTTGGTGATGTTGAATGTGTTAGCATTACACACTGCTATCTGAAATTCCACACAGTGCTGAATAGCAAGCATGGGAGTGCAGGAGAAGCAGCTGGCTGTGTGCTAAGAGTGTGTTTCTGGAGACTGTGTATTGTCAGGTGCAAGAGAGATCTGCATGGACGCTTGCACAACTGCATGAAGACTGCACAGATGTTTATAAGATCACCTGTGGTAAGGGTTAATTGGAGTTTTGAACATGTAGGAACTTCCGCACCCATTGCAGGAGTAGAATAAAAATCTACCCTGTTGTTTTCAAATGTGTTACCATTTGCCTCTCATTTGTGAGATAGGGATTTGTGCTGAATGCTAACCATCACAGTTCAAGAAAACAAGCTGCCCCTTTCCTACGAGTGCAAGTCTTACAGAAGCAGAGCAACACGAATTAAATCTCTGACAACAATTCCTGTGTGCACACATACTCATGGTGTGATTCTAGACAGAAAACGATATTTGATTGGCAATTTCAAAGCACATTTACTACTGTGGTAGAGCAAGTGATAATTACTGTAACAGCCTGACACATTTTCCTTATAGTTTAGAGAGGCAGAAAAGAGCACATGTCCTAACAGCTACTTGAGACCATGAGCATGTGGAACCTGGGTGAGTGATTAGCCTACAGCAAAAAGAAAATGAGCCTTGGTGATGTTGAATGTGTTAGTGTTACACACTGCAATCTGAAATACCAGACAGGGCTGAATAGCAAGCATGGGAGCGCAGGAGAAGCAACTGGCTGTGTGCTAAGAGTGTGTTTCTGGAGACTGTGTATTGTCAGGTGCAAGAGAGATCTGCATGGACGCTTGCACAACTGCATGAAGACTGCACAGATGTATGTAAGATCACCTGTGGTAAGGGTTAATTGGAGTTTTGAACATGTAGGAACTACCTCACCCATTGCAGGAGTGGAATGAAAATCTACACTGTTGTTTTCAAATGTGTTACCATTTGCCTCTCATCTGTGAGATAGTGATTTGTGCTGAATGCTAACCATCACAGTTCAAGAAAACAAGCTGCCCCTTTCCTACGAGTGCAAGTCTTACAGAACAAGAGCAACGCGAATTAAATCTCTGACAACAATTCCTGTGTGCACACAGACTCATGGTTTGATTCTAGTCAGAAAACGATATTTGATTGGCAATTTCAAAGCACATTTACCACTGTGGTAGAGCAAGTGATAATTACTGTAACAGCCTGACACATTTTCCTTATAGTTTAGAGAGGCAGAAAAGAGCACATGTCCTAACAGCTACTTGAGACCATGAGCATGTGGGACCTGGGTGAGTGATTAGACTACAGCAAAAAGAGAATGAGCCTTGGTGATGTTGAATGTGTTAGCGTTACACACTGCTATCTGAAATACCACACAGTGCTGAATAGTAAGCATGGGAGTGCAGGAGAAGCAGCTGGCTGTGTGCTAAGAGTGTGTTTCTGAAGACTGTGTATTGTCAGGTGCAAGAGAGATCTGCATGGACGCTTGCACAACTGCATGAAGACTGCATAGATGTATGTAAGATCACCTGTGCTAAGGGTTAATTGGAGTTTTGAACATGTAGGAACTACCTCACCCATTGCAGGAGTGGAAGGAAAATCTACCCTGTTGTTTTGAAATGTGTTAGCATTTGCCTCGCATCTGTGAGATAATGATTTCTGCTGAATGCTAACCATCACTGTTCAAGAAAACAAGCTGCCCCTTTCCTACGAGTGCAAGTGTTACAGAAGCAGAGCAACACGAATTACATCTCTGACAACAATTCCTGTGTGCAAACAGACTCATGGTGTGATTCTAGGCAGAAAACGATATTTGATTGGCAATTTCAAAGCACATTTACTACTGTGGTAGAGCAAGTAATAATTACTGTAACAGCCTGACACATTTTCCTTATAGTTTAGAGAGGCAGAAAAGAGCACATGTCCTAACAGCTACTTGAGACCATGAGCATGTGGAACCTGGGTGAGTGATTAGCCTACAGCAAGAAGAAAATGAGCCTTGGTGATGTTGAATGTGTTAGCGTTACACACTGCAATCTGAAATACCAGACAGGGCTGAATAGCAAGCATGGGAGCGCAGGAGAAGCAACTGGCTGTGTGCTAAGAGTGTGTTTCTGGAGACTGTGTATTGTCAGGTGCAAGAGAGATCTGCATGGACGCTTGCACAACTGCATGAAGACTGCACAGATGTATGTAAGATCACCTGTGGTAAGGGTTAATTGGAGTTTTGAACATGTAGGAACTACCTCACCCATTGCAGGAGTGGAATGAAAATCTACACTGTTGTTTTCAAATGTGTTACCATTTGCCTCTCATCTGTGAGATAGTGATTTGTGCTGAATGCTAACCATCACAGTTCAAGAAAACAAGCTGCCCCTTTCCTACGAGTGCAAGTCTTACAGAACAAGAGCAACGCGAATTAAATCTCTGACAACAATTCCTGTGTGCACACAGACTCATGGTTTGATTCTAGTCAGAATACGATATTTGATTGGCAATTTCAAAGCACATTTACCACTGTGGTAGAGCAAGTGATAATTACTGTAACAGCCTGACACATTTTCCTTATAGTTTAGAGAGGCAGAAAAGAGCACATGTCCTAACAGCTACTTGAGACCATGAGCATGTGGGACCTGGGTGAGTGATTAGACTACAGCAAAAAGAGAATGAGCCTTGGTGATGTTGAATGTGTTAGCGTTACACACTGCTATCTGAAATTCCACACAGTGCTGAATAGCAAGCATGGGAGTGCAGGAGAAGCAGCTGGCTGTGTGCTAAGAGTGTGTTTCTGGAGACAGTGTATTGTCAGGTGCAAGAGAGATCTGCATGGACGCTTGCACAACTGCATGAAGACTGCACAGATGTATATAAGATCACCTGTGGTAAGGGTTAATTGGAGTTTTGAACATGTAGGAACTACCGCACCCATTGCAGGAGTAGAATGAAAATCTACCCTGTTGTTTTCAAATGTGTTACCATTTGCCTCTCATTTGCGAGATAGGGATTTGTACTGAATGCTAACCATCACAGTTCAAGAAAACAAGCTGCCCCTTTCCTACGAGTGCAAGTCTTACAGAAGCAGAGCAACGCAAATTAAATCTCTGACAACAATTCCTGTGTGCACACATACTCATGGTGTGATTCTAGACAGAAAACGATATTTGATTGGCAATTTCAAAGCACATTTACTACTGTGGTAGAGCAAGTGATAATTACTGTAACAGCCTGACACATTTTCCTTATAGTTTAGAGAGGCGGAAAAGAGCACATGTCGTAACAGCTACTTGAGACCATGAGCATGTGGAACCTGGGTGAGTGGTTAGACTAGAGCAAAGGAAATGAGCCTTGGTGATGTTGAATGTGTTAGCGTTACACACTGCTATCTGAAATACCACACAGTGCTGAATAGTAAGCATGGGAGTGCAGGAGAAGCAGCTGGCTGTGTGCTAAGAGTGTGTTTCTGGAGACTGTGTATTGTCAGGTGCAAGAGAGATCTGCATGGACGCTTGTACATCTGCATGGAGACTGCATAGATGTATGTAAGATCACCTGTGCTAAGGGTTAATTGGAGTTTTGAACATGTAGGAACTACCTCACCCATTGCAGGAGTGGAAGGAAAATCTACCCTGTTGTTTTGAAATGTGTTAGCATTTGCCTCGCATCTGTGAGATAATGATTTCTGCTGAATGCTAACCATCACTGTTCAAGAAAACAAGCTGCCCCTTTCCTACGAGTGCAAGTGTTACAGAAGCAGAGCAACACGAATTACATCTCTGACAACAATTCCTGTGTGCAAACAGACTCATGGTGTGATTCTAGGCAGAAAACGATATTTGATTGGCAATTTCAAAGCACATTTACTACTGTGGTAGAGCAAGTGATAATTACTGTAACAGCCTGACACATTTTCCTTATAGTTTAGAGAGGCAGAAAAGAGCATATGTCCTAACAGCTACTTGAGACCATGAGCATGTGGAACCTGCGTGAGTGATTAGACAACAGCAAAAAGAAAATGAGCCTTGGTGATGTTGAATGTGTTAGCGTTACACACTGCTTTCTGAAATACCACACAGTGCTGAATAGCAAGCATGGGAGTGCAGGAGAAGCAGCTGCCTGTGTGCTAAGAGTGTGTTTCTGGAGACTGTGTATTGTCAGGTGCAAGAGAGATCTGCATGGACGCTTGCACAACTGCATGAAGACTGCACAGATGTATGTAAGATCACCTGTGGTCAGGGTTAATTGGAGTTTTGAACAGGTAGGAACTACCTCACCCATTGCAGGAGTGGAATGAAAATCTACCCTGTTGTTTTCAAATGGGTTACCATTTGCCTCTCATTTGTGAGATAGTGATTTGTGCTGAATGCTAACCATCACAGTTCAAGAAAACAAGCTGCCCCTTTCCTACGAGTGCAAGTCTTACAGAAGCAGAGCAACACATATTAAATCTCTGACAACAATTCCTGTGTGCACACATACTCATGATGTGATTCTAGACAGAAAACGATATTTGATTGGCAATTTCAAAGCACATTTACGACTGTGGTAGAGCAAGTGATAATTACTGTAACAGCCTGACACATTTTCCTTATAGTTTAGAGAGGCGGAAAAGAGCACATGTCGTAACAGCTACTTGAGACCATGAGCATGTGGAACCTGGGTGAGTGATTAGACTAGAGCAAAGGAAATGAGCCTTGGTGATGTTGAATGTGTTAGCGTTACACACTGCTATCTGAAATACCACACAGTGCTGAATAGTAAGCATGGGAGTGCAGGAGAAGCAGCTGGCTGTGTGCTAAGAGTGTGTTTCTGGAGACTGTGTATTGTCAGGTGCAAGAGAGATCTGCATGGACGCTTGCACAACTGCATGAAGACTGCATAGATGTATGTAAGATCACCTGTGCTAAGGGTTAATTGGAGTTTTGAACATGTAGGAACTACCTCACCCATTGCAGGAGTGGAAGGAAATTCTACCCTGTTGTTTTGAAATGTGTTAGCATTTGCCTCGCATCTGTGAGATAGTGATTTCTGCTGAATGCTAACCATCACAGTTCAAGAAAACAAGCTGCCCTTTCCTAGGAGTGCAAGTCTTACAGAAGCAGAGCAACACGAATTACATCTCTGACAACAATTCCTGTGTGCAAACAGACTCATGGTGTGATTCTAGGCAGAAAACGATATTTGATTGGCAATTTCAAAGCACATTTACTACTGTGGTAGAGCAAGTGACAATTACTGTAACAGCCTGACACATTTTCCTTATAGTTTAGAGAGGCAGAACAGAGCACATGTCCTAACAGCTACTTGAGACCATGAGCATGTGGAACCTGGGTGAGTGATTAGACTACAGCAAAAAGGAAATGAGCCTTGGTGATGTTGAATGTGTTAGCGTTACACACTGCTATCTGAAATTCCACACAGTGCTGAATAGCAAGCATGGGAGTGCAGGAGAAGCAGCTGGCTGTGTGCTAAGAGTGTGTTTCTGGAGACTGTGTATTGTCAGGTGCAAGAGAGATCTGCATGGACGCTTGCACAACTGCATGAAGACTGCACAGATGTATATAAGATCACCTGTGGTAAGGGTTAATTGGAGTTTTGAACATGCAAGAACTACCTCACCCATTGCAGGAGTGGAATGAAAACCTACCCTGTTGTTTTCAAATGTGTTACCATTTGCCTCTCATCTGTGAGATAGTGATTTGTGCTGAATGCTAACCATCACAGTTCAAGAAAACAAGCTGCCCCTTTCCTACGAGTGCAAGTCTTATAGAACAAGAGCAACGCAAATTAAATCTCTGACAACAATTCCTGTGTGCACACAGACTCATGGTTTGATTCTAGGCAGAAAACGATATTTGATTGGCAATTTCAAAGCACATTTACCACTGTGGTAGAGCAAGTGATAATTGCTGTAAGAGCCTGACACATTTTCCTTATAGTTTAGAGAGGCAGAAAAGAGCACATGTCCTAACAGCTACTTGAGACCATGAGCATGTGGAACCTGGGTGAGTGATTAGACTACAGCAAAAAGAGAATGAGCCTTGGTGATGTTGAATGTGTTAGCATTACACACTGCTATCTGAAATTCCACACAGTGCTGAATAGCAAGCATGGGAGTGCAGGAGAAGCAGCTGGCTGTGTGCTAAGAGTGTGTTTCTGGAGACTGTGTATTGTCAGGTGCAAGAGAGATCTGCATGGACGCTTGCACAACTGCATGAAGACTGCACAGATGTTTATAAGATCACCTGTGGTAAGGGTTAATTGGAGTTTTGAACATGTAGGAACTTCCGCACCCATTGCAGGAGTAGAATAAAAATCTACCCTGTTGTTTTCAAATGTGTTACCATTTGCCTCTCATTTGTGAGATAGGGATTTGTGCTGAATGCTAACCATCACAGTTCAAGAAAACAAGCTGCCCCTTTCCTACGAGTGCAAGTCTTACAGAAGCAGAGCAACACGAATTAAATCTCTGACAACAATTCCTGTGTGCACACATACTCATGGTGTGATTCTAGACAGAAAACGATATTTGATTGGCAATTTCAAAGCACATTTACTACTGTGGTAGAGCAAGTGATAATTACTGTAACAGCCTGACACATTTTCCTTATAGTTTAGAGAGGCGGAAAAGAGCACATGTCCTAACAGCTACTTGAGACCATGAGCATGTGGAACCTGGGTGAGTGATAAGACTAGAGCAAAGGAAATGAGCCTTGGTGATGTTGAATGTGTTAGCGTTACACTCTGCTATCTGAAATACCACACAGTGCTGAATAGTAAGCATGGGAGTGCAGGAGAAGCAGCTGGCTGTGTGCTAAGAGTGTGTTTCTGGAGACTGTGTATTGTCAGGTGCAAGAGAGATCTGCATGGACGCTTGCACAACTGCATGAAGGCTGCATAGATGTATGTAAGATCACCTGTGCTAAGGGTTAATTGGAGTTTTGAACATGTAGGAACTACCTCACCCATTGCAGGAGTGGAAGGAAAATCTACCCTGTTGTTTTGAAATGTGTTAGCATTTGCCTCGCATCTGTGAGATAATGATTTCTGCTGAATGCTAACCATCACTGTTCAAGAAAACAAGCTGCCCCTTTCCTACGAGTGCAAGTGTTACAGAAGCAGAGCAACACGAATTACATCTCTGACAACAATTCCTGTGTGCAAACAGACTCATGGTGTGATTCTAGGCAGAAAACGATATTTGATTGGCAATTTCAAAGCACATTTACTACTGTGGTAGAGCAAGTGATAATTACTGTAACATCCTGACACATTTTCCTTATAGTTTAGAGAGGCAGAAAAGAGCACATGTCCTAACAGCTACTTGAGACCATGAGCATGTGGAACCTGGGTGAGTGATTAGCCTACAGCAAAAAGAAAATGAGCCTTGGTGATGTTGAATGTGTTAGCGTTACACACTGCTATCTGAAATACCACACAGTGCTGAATAGCAAGCATGGGAGCGCAGGAGAAGCAACTGGGTGTGTGCTAAGAGTGTGTTTCTGGAGACTGTGTATTGTCAGGTGCAAGAGAGATCTGCATGGACGCTTGCACAACTGCATGAAGACTGCACAGATGTATGTAAGATCACCTGTGGTAAGGGTTAATTGGAGTTTTGAACATGTAGGAACTACCTCACCCTATGCAGGAGTGGAAGGAAAATCTTCGCTGTTGTTTTCAAATGTGTTAGCATTTGCCTCGCATCTGTGAGATAGTGATTTCTGCTGAATGCTAACCATCACAGTTCAAGAAAACAAGTTGCCCCTTTCCTACGAGTGCAAGTCTTACAGAAGCAGAGCAACACAAATTAAATCTCTGACAACAATTCCTGTGTGCACACATACTCATGGTGTGATTCTAGGCAGAAAACGATATTTGATTGTCAATTTCAAAGCACATTTACTACTGTGGTAGAGCAAGTGATAATTACTGTAACAGCCTGACACATTTTCCTTATAGTTTAGAGAGGCGGAAAAGAGCACATGTCGTAACAGCTACTTGAGACCATGAGCATGTGGAACCTGGGTGAGTGGTTAGACTACAGCAAAAAGGAAATGAGCCTTGGTGATGTTGAATGTGTTAGTGTTACACACTGCTATCTGAAATACCACACAGTGCTGAATAGTAAGCATGGGAGTGCAGGAGAAGCAGCTGGCTGTGTGCTAAGAGTGTGTTTCTGGAGACTGTGTATTGTCAGGTGCAAGAGAGATCTGCATGGACGCTTGCACAACTGCATGAAGACTGCACAGATGTATGTAAGATCACCTGTGGTAAGGGTTAATGGAAGTTTTGAACATGTAGGAACTGCCTCACCAATTGCAGGAGTGGAAGGAAAATCTACCCTGTTGTTTTGAAATGTGTTAGCATTTGCCTCGCATCTGTGAGATAGTGATTTGTGCTGAATGCTAACCATCACAGTTCAAGAAAACAAGCTGCCCCTTTCCTACGAGTGCAAGTCTTACAGAACAAGAGCAACACAAATTAAATCTCTGACAACAATTCCTGTGTGCACACAGACTCATGGTGTGATTCTAGGCAGAAAACGATATTTGATTGGCAATTTCAAAGCACATTTACTACTGTGGTAGAGCAAGTGATAATTACTGTAACAGCCTGACACATTTTCCTTATAGTTTAGAGAGGCAGAAAAGAGCACATGTCCTAATAGCTACTTGAAACCATGAGCATGTGGAACCTGGGTGAGTGATTAGACTACAGCAAAAAGAAAATGAGCCTTGGTGATGTTGAATGTGTTAGCGTTACACACTGCTATCTGAAATACCACACAGTGCTGAATAGCAAGCATGGTAGTGCAGGAGAAGCAGCTGCCTGTGTGCTAAGAGTGTGTTTCTGGAGACTGTGTATTGTCAGGTGCAAGAGAGATCTGCATGGACGTTTGCACAACTGCATGAAGACTGCAATGATGTATGTAAGATCACCTGTGGTAAGGGTTAATTGGAGTTTTGAACATGTAGAAACTACCTCACCCATTGCAGGAGTGGAATGAAAATCTACCCTGTTGTTTTGAAATGTGTTAGCATTTGCCTCTCATCTGTGAGATAGTGATTTGTGCTGAATGCTAACCATCACAGTTCAAGAAAACAAGCTGCCCCTTTCCTACGAGTGCAAGTCTTACAGAACAAGAGCAATACAAATTAAATCTCTGACAACAATTCCTGTGTGCACACAGACTCATGGTGTGATTCTAGACAGAAAACGATATTTGATTGGCAATTTCAAAGCACATTTACTACTGTGGTAGAGCAAGTGATAATTACTGTAACAGCCTGACACATTTTCCTTATAGTTTAGAGAGGCTGAAAAGAGCACATGTCCTAACAGCTACTTGAGACCATGAGCATGTGGAACCTGGGTGAGTGATTAGACTAGAGCAAAGGAAATGAGCCTTGGTGATGTTGAATGTGTTAGCGTTACACACTGCTATCTGAAATACCACACAGTGCTGAATAGTAAGCATGGGAGTGCAGTAGAAGCAGATGGCTGTGTGCTAAGAGTGTGTTTCTGGAGACTGTGTATTGTCAGGAGCAAGAGAGATATGCATGGACGCTTGCACAACTGCATGAAAACTGCATAGATGTATGTACGATCACCTGTGCTAAGGGTTAATTGGAGTTTTTAACATGTAGAAACTACCTCACCCATTGCAGGAGTGGAAGGAAAATCTACCCTGTTGTTTTCAAATGTGTTAGCATTTGCCTCGCATCTGTGAGATAGTGATTTCTGCTGAATGCTAACCATCACAGTTCAAGAAAACAAGCAGCCCCTTTCCTACGAGTGCAAGTCTTACAGAAGCAGAGCAACATGAATTAAATCTCTGACAACAATTCCTGTGTGCACACAGACTCATGTTGTGATTCTAGGCAGAAAACAGTATTTGATTAGCAATTTCGTAGCACATTTACTACTGTGGTAGAGCAAGTGATAATTACTGTAACAGCCTGACACATTTTCCTTATAGTTTAGAGAGGCAGAAAAGAGCACATGTCCTAACAGCTACTTGAGACCATGAGCATGTGGAACCTGGGTGAGTGATTAGACTAGAGCAAAGGAAATGAGCCTTGGTGATGTTGAATGTGTTAGCGTTACACGCTGCTATCTGAAATACCACACAGTGCTGAATAGGAAGCATGGGAGTGCAGGAGAAGCAGCTGCCTGTGTGCTAAGAGTGTGTTTCTGGAGACTGTGTATTGTCAGGTGCAAGAGAGATCTGCATGGACGCTTGCACAACTGCATGAAGACTGCATAGATGTATGTAAGATCACCTGTGCTAAGGGTTAATTGGAGTTTTGAACATGTAGGAACTACCTCACCCTCTGCAGGAGTGGAAGGAAAATCTACGCTGTTGTTTTCAAATGTGTTAGCATTTGCCTCGCATCTGTAAGATAGTGATTTCTGCTGAATGATAACCATCACAGTTCAAGAAAACAAGCTGCCCCTTTCCTACGAGTACAAGTCTTACAGAAGCAGAGCAACACAAATTAAATCTCTGACAACAATTCCTGTGTGATTCTAGGCACAAAACAGTATTTTTGGGTGATACCAGTACACCTTAACTTATGGTGAAGACATACTCCATAATATCTTACAAGTTCACGGCAGTTAAATATCTTCCAAAACATAAAATGTAAAACACAACTTTAAAAGAAGAAACAAATTTCTATTATTTATATCAAAATACACCACATACATCCCCTCTCAAATTCATTACTCACCTTTAAAAGTAGTTAGTTGAGAAAGAAATGTGCCACTCACACAGCAGATTATCAGAGCCAGAATCTCTGAGCTGTACTCCTCTCACCAAAACCACTAAATGGCAAAATTTCCCTCTCTTTTTTCACACATATACATGTTAACTTCAAATCACATTGCTTCCCACATTTTTTAAATGGAAACACACATTTCTATTGGTTGCACATTTCAACCCTTTCCAAATGATTCCTACCCCCAACATGACTTCTGCCTGCTACCATAGCAACAGATCATGGAACACTGGTGTGAGCTGAGAGGTCAGAAGTTCAGCACACAATATTTCTAATCCAAAGAGCAAGAGTGCTTGACTTTTCAAACCTAACAGCATATCCAAAGTAATCTTCTGTGGGAACACATTTTTCTGAACCAATACAACACATGCTTTTAAAAAGTTAAACATACAGCCTAGTTTTTAGTGTTGAATGGTCTGAAACAGCCAATTAGCTCTTTTTATTAAAAAAAAGTATGTAAGCCTCCATTTTACAACTATCTTTCTTTTCATATTGCCATTCTACTGAAAGACACCTTCTGAGTGCATCCAGGTCTCCTCCTCACTCCCTGAAGTGGACTGCTGTTCTGCCATTTTCAAGTAAAATTGATAGCTGTTCAGCTCCTTGTCCCAGGAAATAAGAAGAAATAGTGAGGGGAGTGGGTGTGGTGTTTGAAGATTCTGGAACAGAAACTACTATGAGCCAATGCTTCTGAGTGCATCCAGCTCTCCTCCTCACTCCCTGAAGTAGACTGCTGTTCTGCCATTTTCAAGTAAAATTGATAGCTGTTCAGCTCCTTGTCCCAGGAAATAAGAAAAAATAGTGAGGGGAGTGGGTGTGGTGTTTGAAGATTCTGGAACAGAAACTACTATGAACCAATGCTTCTGAGTGGCATTTATAGAGCAGATGGTGTACATTTCACAGATGAAGGGAACAGAGTCTTCCTCTTGAACTTTAGACTCTGCATCGGTACTTACTTGTAGGTACAAAAAAACACACAATGAACACAACGGCTCTTTTTAGAGCCAACCAACATCTAAACACTTAAACTTGATTTTTAATTCTATTTTTTTTATGAATTGTTTGCCGCCGTGTGCGAACCGTGCACGCACCGTGCGCGCACCCCGCGATTTTTTGATAAAAAATAAAATGTTTTTTTCACCCTTCGGGATCCTTCAGGGACCCCCTGACAAAGGCTAGGGGGTCAGGAACTCCCTACTCTGCCCCCTTTTCACGTTCTCCACCTTTCTTTTAAATGGAAACACACATTTCTATTGGTTGCAAATTTCAACCCTTTCCAAATGATTCCTACCCCCAACATGACTTCTGCCTGCTACCATAGCAACAGATCATGGAACAATAGTGTGAGCAGAGAGGTCAGAAGTTCAGCACACAATGTTTCTAATCCAAAGAGCAAGAGTGCTTGACTTTTCAAACCTAACAGCAAATCCAAAGTAATGTTCTGTGGGAACACATTTTTCTGAACCAATACAAAATATGCTTTTAAAAATGTAAACCTACAGCCTAGTTTTTAGTGTTGAATGGTCTGAAACAGCCAATTAGTTCTTTTTATTAAAAAAAAGTTTGTAAGCCTCCATTTTACAACTATCTTTCTTTTCATATTGCCATTCTACTGAAAGACACCTTCTGAGTGCATCCAGGTCTCCTCCTCACTCCCTGAAGTAGACTGCTGTTCTGCCATTTTCAAGTAAAATTGATAGCTGTTCAGCTCCTTGTTCCAGGAAATAAGAAGAAATAGTGAGGGGAGTGGGTGTGGTGTTTGAAGATTCTGGAACAGAAACTACTATGAAGCAATGCTTCTGAGTGGCATTTATAGAGGAGATGGTGTACATTTCACAGATGAAGGGAACAGAGTCTTCCTCTCGAACTTTAGACTTTGCATCGGTACTTACTTGTAGGTACAAAAAAACACTCAATGAACACAACGGCTCTTTTTAGAGCCAACCAACATATAAACACTTAAACTTGATTTTTAATTCTATTTTTTTAATGAATTTTTTGCCGCTGTGCGTGCACCGTGTGCGCACCGTGCGCACAGCCCGCGATTTTTTGAAAAAAAATAAAATGGTTTTGGCACCCTTCGGGATCCTTCAGGGACCCCCTGACAAAGGCTAGGGGGTCACGAACTCTCTACCCTGCCCCCTTTTCACGTTCTCCACCTTTCTTTTTCACTGTCACACACAAAATGGCGTCCCACACTTCCTGATTTCGACCGATTCGAATGTTGACTGACATCTAACCACCAATCAGAATTACGCTCGCGGACATTTGGTGCGCGCACCGTGCGCGCACCGTGTGCGCACGGTGCGCGCTTATAGATATTTATGTACTTTTAACTGCAATTTTCTCAGGAACTACTGAACAGATTGACACCATATATCCAAAAGGCACATGTCTGACCTAAGGACTACCTCTTTGCCAAATTTCAAGTAATTCTGTTCAGCCGTTCGGGCTGTACCTTCGACTAAAGGTCCTATGGGAAAATGCATGGGGAAAACGCGTTTTGGGACCCCCCTTTTTTCTCAGCCCCCGCTTGACGAATCACCCTGAGACTTTCAGGGTAGGAGCTGAGCGGAGCGCCCCATTAGTTTTGAATAAGTCAACCGGCGCCAAAGTTATTCAAAATAGAATTTTCGATTTCCTATGGGAACTCGGTCCTAACAATAACTATCTACTGGCGACCGCCAGTAGATAATATATATATGTATATATATATATATATATATATATATATATATATATATATATATATATATATATATTATCTACTGGCGGTCGCCAGTAGATAGTTATAGTTACAACCTAGTTTCCATAGGAAATCTCAAAATTCTATTTTAAATAACTTTGGCGCCGGTTGACGAATCCTCGCGAAAGTTTCAAAACTAATGTTCAGCTCCTACCTTGAAAGTCTCGGGGTGATTCGTCAAGCGGGGGCCGAGAAAAAGGGGGGGTCCCAAAACGTGTTTTCCCCATGCATTTTTCCATAGGACCTTTAGTCGCAGCTACAGCCCGAACGGCTGAACAGAATTACGTGGAATTTGGCAGAGAGGTAGCCATAAGGTCAAGGAAATGCCTTTTGCAGGTCTGGTGTATATCTGTTCAGTATTTCCTGAGAAAATAGCATTTAAAAGCATATCAATATCTATAATTTTGCCCGCCGACCAAATATCGAAAGAGCCTATGATCAAGGCGCAAGTCGCGCTGAAACGCGTAGGGCAGAATTTTTTTTTTCTAAAGCACAGTGATGTCCGGATGGAATTAATTGCCTGTTTGATATGTGCATTCTCAACAGGGGGACACCCACTCGTGTGCATATATATATATATATATATATATATATATATATATATATATATATATATATTACATACTGGCGGTCGCCAGTAGGTAGTTATAGTTAGGACCACGTTTCCATAGGAAAACCTCAACATTCTATTTTGAATAACTTTGGCGCCGGTCGATGAATCCTCGCGAATTTCTCAAAATAGGTGGGGCGCTACGCTCCGCTCCTACCCTGAAAGTCTCGGGGGGATCCGTCAAGCGGGGGCTGAGATAAAAGGGGGGTCCCAAAACGCGTTTTTCCCATGCATTTTTCCATAGGACCTTTAGAACGAGCTACAGCCCGAACGGCTGAACAGAATTACTCAAAATTTGGCAGAGAGGTAGTCCCTAGGTCAAGGAAGTGCCTTTTGTAGGTTTGGTGTAAATCTGTTCAGTAGATTCTGAGAAAATAGCCTTTAAATCAATATATATATCTGAGCCCGCTTACGGTACGCTTACCGTACGCTTACTCGCTCCTGTCCCTCGGGCTGAGTGGTCGCTCCCCAGTGCCTCCCTGCTTCAGTCGGTATCGTTGCTTGGCTGCCTATCTGCTCATTTAAATCATTATTGCTGCCTGCTGTGTGCCTGGTTGCCGCGCTGAACAATTTGCATTTCTGTACTGCTAAAGCGCCGCTTTTTCAGCATTTGCGCATTTCCGCTGGGCTCCCCCCTCCGCCTCCATTTTGCCTGTGTTGTTGTTGTTGTTGTGCTCATCTCTAGCCCGCCCCGCCTCCCAGCTGAGACGCCCTCCCACTGACCAGAACAGCGCTCCAATACCTGAAAGCGCCGTGACTCGCTCCTGTCCCTCGGGCTGAGTGGTCGCTCCCCAGTGCCTCCCTGCTTCAGTCGGTATCGTTGCTTGGCTGCCTATCTGCTCATTTAAATCATTATTGCTGCCTGCTGTGTGCCTGGTTGCCGCGCTGAACAATTTGCATTTCTGTACTGCTAAAGCGCCGCTTTTTCAGCATTTGCGCATTTCCGCTGGGCTCCCCCCTCCGCCTCCATTTTGCCTGTGTTGTTGTTGTTGTTGTGCTCATCTCTAGCCCGCCCCGCCTCCCAGCTGAGACGCCCTCCCACTGACCAGAACAGCGCTCCAATACCTGAAAGCGCCGTGACTCGCTCCTGTCCCTCGGGCTGAGTGGTCGCTCCCCAGTGCCTCCCTGCTTCAGTCGGTATCGTTGCTTGGCTGCCTATCTGCTCATTTAAATCATTATTGCTGCCTGCTGTGTGCCTGGTTGCCGCGCTGAACAATTTGCATTTCTGTACTGCTAAAGCGCCGCTTTTTCAGCATTTGCGCATTTCCGCTGGGCTCCCCCCTCCGCCTCCATTTTGCCTGTGTTGTTGTTGTTGTTGTGCTCATCTCTAGCCCGCCCCGCCTCCCAGCTGAGACGCCCTCGCCCCTCCCCCTCCGCTATCCATATATGACAGTAGTTCCCGCGCGCAGCGTCCACGCGCAGCGTCCGCGCCCAACCCGCGCCGAAGGTGCGCCAAAGGTAAGCCCATCTACGCCCGTCCGCGCCTGGACCGCGCCCAGCGCCAGTCCCCCTGCCCCTCGCGCTGCCCAGCCCTCCCGCATTACCTACGATGCCGCCTCCCTCCTAGCCCTCGACCCCGGTCGCGCCCCCAACTGCGTCCAAGCCGCTCCTGGACACACCCATGGACCTTTCTCTTGCTACTCCTGCAAATTCATCGGCACCGACAACATCTCCGCTACTACCACACCACAGATTCCCGACCCCAACCACCTACAATGCATCCTTCTCAACACCCGATCTGTCCACAGACACGCCATTGACCTATGGAATCTACTAGACACCACCTCCCCGGACATCGCCTTCCTAACGGAAACATGGATGAACGCTTCCTCCGCCCCAGACATCACCATTGCCATCCCTGAAGACTATAAGATCACTCGCAAAGACCGTACCAGCCACACAGGAGGAGGAATCGCTATCGTCCATAAGAAATCAATCCGCATCTCAACCAGCTATGACGCCAACCTCGCCAACTCCGAACACCTTCACTTCCAGATCCACATCGACCCCAAGACCACACTCAGAGGCACCCTCCTCTACAGACCACCAGGACCCCGCGCAAAATTCAGTGAAGACATCACGGACTTCATCACTCCACTTGCGCTCCCCTCCAAAGAATACATCCTTCTGGGAGACCTCAACTTTCACCTTGAAAAGATCAACGACCACAACACCACCACCCTCCTGGACAACCTCGCCAACCTCGGACTTAAACAACTGGTCACTTCCCCCACCCACATCGCAGGTCACACACTCGACCCCATCTTCTCCTCCAGCAATCATGTCTCCTTCAGCCACACTACGGATCTCCTCTGGACTGACCACAGCTGCGTTCACTTCACCTACAACAAGCCCAAACCCACCAACCACCTCCAACCGACTCTGCAAAGAAACTGGAACAAAATCACCTCCGACCAGATCTCCTCATCGCTCCTTCTAAACACCCCGGCCCACTCCTCGGACCCAAACCTAGCCGCCGCCAACTTCACCCGATGGCTATCCAACACCGCAGACACCTTAGCACCACTGAAAAAACGTCAAAGCAAACCTGGCAACAAGAAGGCCCCATGGTTCAACGATGATCTTAAGAAGTCCAAGAAACTCTGCCGCACCCTTGAAAAAGCGTGGAAAAAAGACCCAACCACCAGCACCAAGGACGCCTTCAAAAACGCCACCCGCACTCACCACCAACTAATCCGAAAGGCCAAGAAAACAGCATTCAAGGACCGACTCGACAACAACGCCCACAACAGCAAGGAACTTTTCAACATCGTCAAGGAGTTTTCCAATCCCTCGGCCAACTCCAACGACATCACCGCCTCTCAAGCCCTCTGCGACTCCCTAGCCTCATTCTTCCACAACAAGATTGCAGACATCCACAACAGCTTCGACAACCAACCCGGGGCCCAACCCACCCAACCACATGCTGAACACTCTCCCCCCGCGAACACCCTTAACGACTGGAACCCAATCTCCACTGAGGACACCATCCGCCTAATGAACTCCATCCACTCAGGATCCCCCACAGACCCATGCCCTCACCACATCTTCAACAAAGCAGACTCCGTCATAGCACCGCACCTCCGAGACGTCATCAACTGCTCCTTCAACTCCGCCACCTTTCCGGAAACCTGGAAACACGCTGAACTCACCGCCCTTCTGAAAAAACCCACAGCGGACCCCACCGAACTCAAAAATTACCGCCCCATCTCGCTCCTTCCATTCCCGGCCAAAGTAATCGAGAAAGCTGTCAACAACCAGCTCACCGCTTTCCTCGAAGCCAACAAATCCCTCGACTCCTCACAATCTGGCTTCCGAGCAAAACACAGCACTGAGACCGCCCTTATCGCAGCAACAGACGACATTCGAACCCTACTGGACAATGGAGACACAGTCGCCCTCATCCTCCTCGACCTCTCTGCTGCTTTCGACACAGTCTGCCACAGCACCCTGTTACAACGCCTCAATAACATCGGAATAAAAGGAAAAGCACTTGAATGGATCACCTCTTTCCTCACCGGAAGAACCCAGAGAGTCCGTCTTCCACCATTCAAGTCCGAGGCCACCGAAGTCATCTGTGGCGTACCACAAGGATCCTCTCTCAGCCCCACCCTCTTCAACGTATACATGAGCCCCCTCGCGACCATCGCCCGCCAACACAACCTCAACATCATCTCTTACGCGGATGACACTCAACTGATCCTTTCTCTCACCAAGGACCCCAGCACCGCCAAAACTAACCTACACGAAGGAATGAAAGAAGTTGCTGAATGGATGAAACATAGCCGTCTGAAACTGAACTCAGATAAAACAGAAGTCCTCATCCTAGGTACATCCCCCTCTGCATGTGACGACTCATGGTGGCCGGTAGCCCTTGGAAAAGCACCCATCCCGACAGACCACGCACGGAACCTAGGCGTTATCCTGGATTCTTCACTCTCAATGAACAGACAAGTCAGCGCCGTATCTTCATCTTGCTTCAACATTCTTCGCATGCTCAAAAAAACATTTAGATGGATCCCCACCGAAACCAGGAAAACAGTCACCCATGCTCTAGTCACGAGCCGACTGGACTACGGAAACACCCTCTACGCAGGCACTACCGCTAAACTCCAAAAGAAACTCCAACGAATCCAAAACGCCTCAGCCAGAATCATATTAGACATCCCACGCAACGAACACATCTCTGGTCACCTGAAAGACCTCCACTGGCTACCCGTCAATAAGAGAATCACTTTCCGACTGCTAACCCACGCACACAAATCACTCTACGACATCGGACCAGAATGCCTCAACTCAAGACTGTCCTTCTACACCCCCTCCCGCCAATTACGTTCCTCCAGCCAAGCCCTCGCCACCGTACCTCGCATCAACAAGACCACCATGGGAGGCAGATCCTTCTCTTACCTGGCTGCTAAAACATGGAACTCACTCCCCACTCACCTTCGCCTTACCCAGAACCACCTAGCTTTCAGAAAGCAACTTAAAACGTGGATTTTTGACAAGTAATCCTCCCCCCCCCCCCTCCTTAGCGCCTTGAGACCCTCTGGGTATGTAGTGCGCTTTATAAATTCTCTGACTTGACTTGACTTGACCAATGGCATCAATTGGTGCCACTTTAACCCTCTCTGACCAATCCATTTAATGTCTACATTTGGCAAAGCAAGGTCTCTCACCATACCTGTTTTCTCTGCAAACTTTTCACTCCAGAAGACATAGCTGTGCCCTACAATCCACACTGTGAACATCTTCAAAGGAGAACTGGATGCACTCAGGAGGTGTCTTTCAGTAGAATGGCAATATGAAAAGAAAGACAGTTTGGAAATGGAGGCATACATATTTTTTTCAAAACAAAAAGAACTGATTGGCTGTTTCATACCATTCTAGAATAAAAACTAGGCTGTATGTGTAAATTAATAGAAGCATGTTTTGTATTGGTAAAAAAAAATGTGTAACCAAAGAACAGTACTATGGATTTGCTGTTAGGTTTGAAAAGTCAAGCACTCTTGCTCTGTGGAATTGAAACATTGTTTGGCGAACTTCTGACCTAACTCAACACAGCAGTGTTCCATGAGCTGTTGCTATGGTAGCAGGCAGAAGTCAAGTTGGGGGAAGGGTACTAGGCAGAAGTCAAGTTGGGGGAAGGGTACTTTTGGAAAAGGGTTGGTTTTCAACCAATAGAAATGTGTGATTACATTTGAAAAAAAGGGGGAAGCACTGAGATTTGAAACTTACAAGTATATGTGTGGAAAAATAGAGGGAAAGTTTGCCATTATCTGGTTCTGCTGAGAGGAGAGAGGTGAACACAACAGAGATCCTGGCTCTGATAATCTGCTGTTTGAGTGTCACATTTCTTTCACAACTAACTAATTTTAAAGGTGAGTTTACAGTTTGAGAGGGGATGTATGTGGTAACTTAAGAAATGAATAATAGAAATGGAAAAATTGTTTTTGTTGTAGTTACACATGGAGGTTTCATAATGTGTCAGTCTGTAAAAGTGATTTTCACTTGCCCAAAAAAAAGAGCAGTAAGTGTGCTTTCAAATTGGCAAAGAAATTTAGTTTTGGGACTAATGTGAAAACATGACTCTGTGTGCAGAGAGGAATTATAGGCAGAGATTTATTGCGTATTGCTCTGGTGATTTCACAGTTGCATTAGATGGAAAGGGGGAGCGAATTTTTGGAGGAAGAAGCAGAGTCTTAGCACACACCCAGCTGCTTTCCATGTAGAATCATGCACAGTATTTACAAGCGAGTGGGGTTTTCAGGTTTCAGTCTGTAATGCAAATACATTCAGCATCACTAAGGCTGGTTGCCCTTGCTGGAGTGTAGGCAGTCACCGAGAATACACATAGTGGTGGTCTGAAAAAACAGTTTGGACATGTGCATTTAAATAAATCAAAAAAAGTGGTTTCATAATGTGTCAGTCTGTAAAAGTGATTTTCACTTGTAAAAAGTGATTTTCACTTGCCCCGAAAAAAAAAAAGAGCAGTAAGTGTGCTTTCAAATTGGCAAAGAAATTTCGTTTTGGGACTAATGTGAAATCATGACTCTGTGTGCAGAGAGGAATTATAGGCAGAGATTTATTGCGTATTGCTCTGGTGATTTCACAGTTACATTAGATGGAAAGGGGGAGCGAATTTTTGGGGGAAGAAGCAGAGTCTTAGCACACACCCATGTGCTTGCCATGTATAGTCATGCACAGTATTTACAAGCGAGTGGGGTTTTCAGGTTTCAGTCTGTAATGCAAATACATTCAGCATCACTAAGGCTGGTTGCCCTTGCTGGAGTGTAGGCAGTCACCGAGAATACACATGGTGGTGGTCTGAAAAAACAGTTTGGACATGTGCATTTAAATAAATCAAAAAAAGTGGTTTCATAATGTGTCAGTCTGTAAAAGTGATTTTCACTTGTAAAAAGTGATTTTCACTTACCCCGAAAAAAAAAAGAGCAGTAAGTGTGCTTTCAAATTGGCAAAGAAATTTAGTTTTGGGACTAATGTGAAAACATGACTCTGTGTGCAGAGAGGAATTATAGGCAGAGATTTATTGCGTATTGCTCTGGTGATTTCACAGTTGCATTAGATGGAAAGGGGGAGCGAATTTTTGGGGGAAGAAGTAGAGTCTTAGCACACACCCATGTGCTTGCCATGTATAGTCATGCACAGTATTTACAAGCGAGTGGGGTTTTCAGGTTTCAGTCTGTAATGCAAATACATTCAGCATCACTAAGGCTGGTTGCCCTTGCTGGAGTGTAGGCAGTCACCGTGAATACACATGGTGGTGGTCTGAAAAAACAGTTTGGACATGTGCATTTAAAAAAATCTGAAAAGTGGTTTCATAATGTGACAGTTTGTAAAAGTGATTTTCACTTGCCCAAAAAAAAGAGCAGTTTGTGTGCATTCAAATTGGCAAAGAAATTTCGTTTTGTGACTAATGTGAAAACATGACTCTGTGTGCAGAGAGAAATTATAGGCAGAGATTTATTGCGTATTGCTCTGGTGATTTCACAGTTGCATTAGATGGAAAGGGGGAGCGAATTTTTGGAGGAAGAAGCAGAGTCTTAGCACACACCCATGTGCTTGCCATGTATAGTCATGCACAGTATTTACAAGCGAGTGGGGTTTTCAGGTTTCAGTCTGTAATGCAAATATATTCAGCATCACTAAGGCTGGTTGCCCTTGCTGGAGTGTAGGCAGTCACCGAGAATACACATGGTGGTGGTCTGAAAAAACAGTTTGGACATGTGCATTTAAATAAATCAAAAAAAGTGGTTTCATAATGTGTCAGTCTGTAAAAGTGATTTTCACTTGTAAAAAGTGATTTTCACTTGCCCCGAAAAAAAAAAAAAGAGCAGTAAGTGTGCTTTCAAATTGGCAAAGAAATTTCGTTTTGGGACTAATGTGAAAACATGACTCTGTGTGCAGAGAGGAATTATAGGCAGAGATTTATTGCGTATTGCTCTGGTGATTTCACAGTTACATTAGATGGAAAGGGGGAGCGTATTTTTGGGGGAAGAAGCAGAGTCTTAGCACACACCCATGTGCTTGCCATGTATAGTCATGCACAGTATTTACAAGCGAGTGGGGTTTTCAGGTTTCAGTCTGTAATGCAAATACATTCAGCATCACTAAGGCTGGTTGCCCTTGCTGGAGTGTAGGCAGTCACCGAGAATACACATGGTGGTGGTCTGAAAAAACAGTTTGGACATGTGCATTTAAATAAATCAAAAAAAGTGGTTTCATAATGTGTCAGTCTGTAAAAGTGATTTTCACTTGCCCCGAAAAAAAAAGAGCAGTAAGTGTGCTTTCAAATTGGCAAAGAAATTTCGTTTTGGGACTAATGTGAAAACATGACTCTGTGTGCAGAGAGGAATTATAGGCAGAGATTTATTGCGTATTGCTCTGGTGATTTCACAGTTGCATTAGATGGAAAGGGGGAGCGAATTTTTGGGGGAAGAAGCAGACTCTTAGCACACACCCATGTGCTTGCCATGTATAATCATGCACAGTATTTACAAGCGAGTGGGGTTTTCAGGTTTCAGTCTGTAATGCAAATACATTCAGCATCACTAAGGCTGGTTGCCCTTGCTGTAGTGTAGCAGTCTGGACATGGGCTTTTTAAAAAATCTGAAAAGTGGTTTCATAATGTGACAGTTTGTAAAAGTGATTTTCACTTGCCCAAAAAAAAGAGCAGTTAGTGTGCATTCAAATTGGCATAGAAATTTCGTTTTGTGACTATTGTGAAAAGAAATGTAGTAATATATTTAAATACAATAAAGGAATTTTTTTTTAGTTTTTTTCAGTTATTGCTGAAGAGCAGTGAACAAAATTTAAGATGCCTACAAAATCCAGAGTTCAAAAAACGCTAAAAAAAAAACTATATTTGAAGACAACTGGAGGACCAAAGTTAGTAGAAGATGCTCATGTTGGGAAAAAGAAAAAATCTTCTGGTAAGCAGAAAAAACAATTTCTTAAAAATATATTCAAAACAAGGAAAAATGTACAAAATGTCTGTACTGGAAAGAATGTTACGAAACGAACAGAACAGGAAAAAATTGAGAATTTAGTTAATGCAAATATACCTTCTGCAACTGAAAAGATTTACATAAACAGAAAAACAGCGTTTAAAGAGATACGTAGAAAAATGTTTCAGAGAAGAGTTATGTCCAATTTGATAAAGGATGTGAAGAAATATAAGCAAAAGGCAAAATATTACAAGAGAAAAAAAGAAATTGAAGCCATTGCAGCAAAGGCATTAGAATTAAAAAGGAAACTATTCATATTAATTTTGAATAGGATGCGTACATTAGACAAAATGGTTAATGTACTGAAATCACATAGCAAAAGGAAAAGAGTAGTGAACAGAACAAACTTTTGTAAAGTGTTTTTAGGAAAGTGGATGCATAGTTCAAGTAGTGAACCTTTTTTTAATGAAGAGAGCTATTTTCAAAGTAATAGTTTGCTGCATGCAGTTGACACCAGAGGTCGTTCATACGAAGTAACAAATGGTTGCATAATGGAGAAGGAGATAATGGTTCCAAGAGATGAGGTACAAGTGATGGCAGATGAGGCAATGGGGAGACGTCCTAAAGCCCCAGTGTACACTTGGAATTGTAGTAGTATTTGCACTGTGCGTCAGGAATCTATTGACAAATTTTGTGAGTTTCTAAGAGAATATAGTAAAAAAAGTGTAAAACAGAAGATTAAGGTGCTTCAAAGTCTGGATCCATGCAGAGTGAGAGAGAATACTGGTTTGCAGGGTCATTCTCTGGCTTGTCTATCTAGAAAAGTGTGCAATAGTGTTTTCCATCATTTTAGGATGCTGGCTGTTCATCATACTGAAATGAGAAAGTTTGTGAGACGGTTGTATTTTGCCAAAAGTCCAGCAATAAAGTTAAATGAATTGAATAGGGCTCTGTTCCGAGGAACAGTATCAGATGTAGAGAAGGTTGTTGATGAAATTCAGTTTTGTTACTTTGGTCCTGAACAAAACAGTGCAGAGAAGGACACAGTAAATGAGGAAAAAGTGGAAGAGAATGTAGAACCCTCTGTAAGTAACACATTTAATGATCACATAACAAAATTTGCAATAGTCTCTAATGAAAGACCAAATTTTACTTGTATTTGTTGCCGCAGAACTCATTATAGAAAACAAACTAGGAATGTTGATCTCTACAGAAAGAGTGAAAATGTAGATAATTATAAGTGGAAGGATTTTGCCACATATATATTTCTAGAAAATTGTTTTGAATTGGGTGAAGATCAGCGTATTTGTAAATACTGTTACAACAAGTTAGAGGAAAATAGAATGCCGACCAGAGCTGTACATAATAATTTAGAATTGGATGCTATTCCTGCTGAACTTTCTGAATTAAATACATATGAGTCTATACTCATTCAATGTGTTCATCCGTTCCAGACCATAGTACGTATGGAGCCCAAAACTGGTAAATTACCTCCTTCAGATTTACTGAGAGGTTTAAAAGGTAGAGTGGTGTATTTGCCCTTGGATTTGAAAAAAAATATGGAAACTATTGATGCGGATACTTTGGAAACTGAACCATTAATTATTCTGGTTAATGGTGTACCTACAAAGAATAAGAAGATTTGGCAGGAGCTGGTAGATGTGCGGAAAGTACAAAGAGCAAATTTGTATTTGAAAAAAAATAACAAATGGTATGAATCAATTTATATAGAAGAAGAAGAAGAAGAAGATTTACAAGAAGACACAGAAATACCAACTGGACAAATTGAAAAAGTGGACAAGTCAAAGGAAGAAGAAATTTATGAACATTTTAGCATACATCCTCTTCATTCGAAAGAAGTTATGGGAGACAATATTGATCTCTTTCAGATGAAGAAAGCAAAAGGAAGTCCCGTGAGTGTATGGGAGGAGAGCTTGGAAGCTCGATGTTTTCCCCAGCTGTTTCCTAAAGGAAAAGGAGGACGATACGATGAACGTCCAGAACAGATTCCAGCTTCTGAGTATCGGACTACAAGACTATATGCTGAAGATCCCAGATTTCGACAAAGTATTCCTTATTTGTTCCATCTTTTATTTGAAAGCGACTTGTCTGCACTGTCTTATGCAGTAAATCACATTTTAAAAAGTGGAGTACATTTACAAAATGTGGCTGCTAAGGATTTTATGGAGAAAGTGCAGCACCGAGATGATCATTTGGAAACACAACTGATCAATCTGATGGCTTGTCAGCGTGGGACAAATGAATATTGGTACCGACGCCATGGTGAACTAAAATGCATGTTACGGAATTTAGGAACACCAACATGGTTCCTTACCCTAAGCTGTGCCGAGTACGCTTGGGATGATTTACTGGATTTTCTACGAGAGGCCAATTCAAACATTAAAAACATCGAATACAAGACAGCAGGAGAACTGTGCTCATTGGATCCGGTTAATGTTTGCAGATATTTCAATCATAGATTTGAGGCTATGATGTCCTTCATCTGCAATAAAAAAAATCCACCCCTTGGAGAAGTAGTGGATTTCTTTTGGAGAAAAGAGTACCAGGCAAGAGGTGCTCCTCATATTCATATGCTGTTGTGGATCAAGGATGCCCCAAAGTTTGGAACAGATGCTGATGAAGCAGTGTTATCTTACATTGAAGAATATGCAACATGTGCTATACCAAAAAGCACAGAAGAGAACAAGTTAAAGGAGCAAGTTTTACGTTTCCAAAGTCATCGGTGTGGAAAATACTGTCGACGGAAATACAAGAGCAAAGAAAAATACTACACTAAATGTCGATTTGGATTTCCTAGACCTGTTCTTTCAAATGGAAGAGTCAACAGTTTTATGTCAGCTGTGAGACATACTGTCACAAGAAAATCACCTAAGAATACCTACAACCTAAAAAGAAAAGAAGAATCAAAAAATATAAATGACTACAACCCAGTCATTTTATCCATGTGGAACGCTAACATGGATATACAGTATGTAGCTGACAATTCCATTGCTGTTGCTCGATATGTAACGTCTTACATTACGAAATCAGAAAAAACAGAATTGAAGGAAATGTGGGAAGAGATTTCTCACGAGAAGACTGTCAGTAAGAAGCTGTACAGTTTCAGTTTGAAGATGTTATCGCATCGAGAAATTGGATCCTACGAATGTTCAGATAGGTTATCTTCTGCAAGTCTCTACTCGAAGTCAAGAAGAATAATTTGGGCAAGTTTAGGCCTTGCAGCAATGAGAAATCGGGTACTGAAATCTGTAGGAGAAATTGAATATTTGGCCGAGAATGACCCAGAAAGTACAGATATTTTGAAAACAAACATGTTGGACACATATTATCCCAAGAGAAGTCAACATCTGGAGAACATGTGTCTCTATGAAGTGTTGCAGAACTACATTTATTCACGGAAAGCCACAGAAGACATCAATAATGGAAAATATAAAGTCGTTGGTGAAGAAGGATGTTTGGTGAAGCAAACAAAAGGAAGTTTGATAAATCACCGGAAGCTGAGTTGCGACACTACTGACAAGAAGGAATTTTACTACTTGGCTCTTTTACAGTTGTTTAAACCATGGCGTACAGAGGATGAACTACTGGGAGAATTCCAGAGCTATGAAGATTCTTTTAATGCTTGCAAAGACAGCATACAATGCAGTACATTCTCAACTTATCTGCAAATGTTAAATGAAGAAATTGATCAGGAAACTACAATTGCAGCAGAAATCGCTAGAGATAGTTCTCAGGACAGCCAAAGTTCAGGAACACTCAGTCAAGATCCCCTAGGACAACCAATCATTGAAAATGAAGCATCAATAGCCATGAATGAAGTGGGAACGGCTATGAATCAAGCTCAAGAAGAATTTATAGACTTAGAAAATTTGGAAAGACAACTGAATCAAGAGCAGCAACAAATTTATGAAGAGATCAAAAACAAAATTGATCACGGATTTCTACATGAAAAAAAAGAGTGCTCATGCACATCATTTCATCCAATCAGGATGTATGTAAGCGGACAAGCTGGAACTGGAAAAAGTTTCCTAATAAAAGTCATCAGAAGCTACCTAAAGCAAAAAACGGATTCTACTTTGTCTTGTGTGGTTACTGCTCCAACTGGGTTAGCAGCATATAACATAAAAGGAATCACTTTACATCGTTTGCTAATGTTACCAGTGGAGCATGAGAACAAAATACAATTCAACAAGCTAACTGGAGAAGCATCCTTGGAAGTTTCAAGAGTATTGAAGAAGATGCAAGTTCTCATTATTGATGAGGTGAGCATGGTATCAAACTTAATGCTTGCCTTTGTGCATTTAAGAATGCAGCAAATTTTGAAGACAGACTATGACATGTTATTTGGTGGAAAACACGTCATAGTTTTTGGAGATCTTCTGCAGCTTACTCCAGTTAAAGGACAACCAGTGTTTAATACTGTCACACATGAAGACACGAAGAAGTCATTGGGAAGCATCGGAAATACAAATATTTGGTCCTTCTTTGAGTACAAGGAACTTACTACTAATATGAGGCAAGCAAGTGATGAAGAATATGGAAGTATTCTGAAAGATATCAGGATTGGACTACTCACAGAAGTTGGCAAAAAAACATTACAGAGTCGGCTGCTACATAATTTATTTCCAAAGGAAGAAATAGTTGCAGAGAAGATATACAAGAACATTGCAGAAAACAAAAGTGTCATCTGCTTAATGCCAACTCTACGTGAATGCTCAATATTCAATGAGGAGCTTTTGAAATTGGAAAAGGAAGAGATCAGGAAATTGGAAGCAGTGGACAAAATTGAGGATGGAAGAATTAGTGTCACAGTAACAGGCAAACTGAAAAATAAATTGGACTCACTAGAGAAGAACATCTCCAAAACAGCTGGATTAGAAAAAAATCTATATGTTTGCATGAACTGTAGAGTATTTTTAAGGAGAAATTTGGATGTTGAAAAAGGTTTAGTTAATGGAGCAATGGGAAGAGTTGTGGGTTTTATTAATTACCAGAAAAAAGAAGGAGTTGAATGTTTAAAAATAAAATTTGATCAGATAGAAGAAGTTAAAGATATTTGTCGTTGTACAGTACGTTTTATGCTTGTGAAAGACTTATATGTACGTAGGAAGCAGTTTCCGTTTTCTCTAGCATATGCTGTAACTATTCACAAGTCTCAAGGATTGACTGTAGATTGTGCATTTGTGAACATTGGTTCAACTGTGTTCAAAGAAGGTATGGCATATGTAGCTTTGTCACGAGTGAAAACATTATCAGGTTTATTCATGATAGACTTTGATGACTCAAAAGTTAGTGCTGATACAAACTGTGTAAAGGAGTATAATAGATTAAGAAGAAGCTATGCTCCTCATTTAGGTCAGTATCCTGTGTTGGAGAAACGTGTAGTTTCTCGTAAAAGAAAAAATGAGAATATCTGTAATGAAGATGTAGAGAAGAGGAAAAAAAAGAGGAGTGATGTAATTGCAAGCAAAAAGAAAAAGGAAAATGAAGAACAGGTTGTAGGATGTCATTTTGAAAATAGCTCTGGTGTCAACTGCTACGCAAATGTAGTGCTGAATGTTGCATTTTATCTGAAAAGTTTGCAAGAGCAGATAATAGTAAATCAGGGAAAAAGATTCTGTTCAGAGCTGAGTCTCCTTTTTCAAAAGCTGAGTAAAGATAAAACTCAAATAGAAAGTGCTACTGAAATTAGAAAACTTTTAGATGTATGTTCAGGACGAACACAGTTTTCTCAAAATGAACAGCAAGATGCACATGAATTTTTGATGTATTTTCTTCAGGTAGTGGAAGAAGAAGGAGTTCCCATTGACATTTTTTTTGGTCTCTCTTATAAATGGGAACATAGTTGTGATAATTGTTATAATATATGTGGCTCTATTGTTGATAATGAAAGATTTATTTATTTGACATTGCCAGAGAGTAAAACAGTCACTTTTGCAAAATTAGTTAAAGATGCTAATCATAGCATGAAATGTAGTGAGTGTAATTCTGACATGTTTTCAACATTAATTTTAAAGGAATACGGACAGTATGTAATTTTAATGATGCAACGATGTAGAGCTGATGGTTCAAAATTGGATACTTTAATAAAGAAGTTTACAGGACAGCAATTATCAATTTCTGGAAAAACTTTTGTAACTGTTGCAATAATTTTTCATGATGGACCTACTGTTACTTCTGGACATTACACAGTTTATCTTAAATGTGAAAAAGGCTGGACACTGTGTAATGATTCCCAATTGATTTTCAAACAACGTTTGCCTTTTGATTTAGCAAATTCCTATCTAATCTTCCTGAAACCTAAATTTTAGACAGATTTGGCAAGATCTCGACAAAATAATTTTACCATTTTACTGGATTACCATTGCAATTTTGTAGAAAAAAGATTTTTTAAATTATCATTTGGCCTAATGGAAAGATAACCAATTGTAATGTGGACTTTTTAAATTTTAAATGAAACTTTGAAAAACCAATAATTTAGAGATTATCGGTAACTTCTGCACATTTTAAATTTTGGAATGTTATTGGACTGCCATTGGAAATTTTTTCAAAAATGATTTAAAAAATTACTATTTGGCCATGCGGAAAAGTAACCAATTCTATTGTGGACTTAATAAATTATTCAAAAAATTTTCGTGAACCAAAATGTTACAGAGAATCGGTGAGATCTGGACAAATTAAACTTTAGAATTTTATTGGATTACCGTTGGAAATTTATTCCCAAAAAAAATTTAAAATTACTATTTGGTCTAAAGGAAATGAAATCAGATGTATTTTGGAGTTATTTGAGATATAATATTGGGATTATACTTCTGAAACAAACATATCAGACGCTATTTTAAAGAAATAAGTATTGGTATTAGATGATATTTTTTTAGAATATTATGCATTTCTATAATGTTAAGTTTAAGTAAAAAAAGAATCAGGGCTTTTTTAATACAATCTTTGTGATTGTTATTTTTTTTTGCCCGCTGTAAAATGATGAATGCAATTGCTTTCACAATTTATAGTGAAATGCAATATATTCTGAAAACAGCAAAAATAAGGCAAAAATATTTTTTGGAAAAAAATGTAAATATGTGTACTGTATTATAAAATGTTTTAAAAATATTAATACTTTTTTCTTTTTTTCCAGATAGATATAGAAAATTTTCGAAAACTACAAACATTTTTAAAACTATTTTTTAAAAAAACAAATGAATAAATATTTTTTCAGTGAGTACGGTAAGTCAATAATAATAATTGTAGTCTCTCAAGGACCTTGTAATGTGTTTATTGATTTTTAGTGTTTTTAAAAAAAAAAAAAAAAAAGTACGCGCACCGTACGCGTACGGTAAAAAAAAATAAAAAAAAGTTTTTAAAAACATATGTAAAAAAAAGATGAAAGATAAGGTTGGCTCTTAAAAGAACCGTTGTGTTCATGCAGGGACAGAGGAAAGGAAGCATGGGAAAATTATTCAAAGCGACAAATGTGCTGATCTATTTTGTTGTTCACTAGGGAAACACTGGTCTCCCTATGGCAAATTAGATCTTTACAAAATGTGCAATGAATATCAACCTTCCGAAATCGAGGGTTCATTTCCAGAGGGCCAGCAAAAGGAGATTCTCCCCCCACAGATGAAGGGCTCACCTGACCTGCAGAAGAAGGAGTCAGCCCTGCAGATGATGGTCCAGGCTGAGCTACTGTGGATGTACTGGCTCGTCTTTCTGAAGAGTTACCTCCAAAAAGATGACCATGTGTCCTTCTGTGTACATCCTGGAGGTGTCTCTTCATGGTGTGATTCCCAAAGGAATACTTCCTGTTAGGATTACCTCTAGAAAGTACACGCTTACACAGCTTACAAGTCACTAAGGGTGCATTTACCTTTTGCTGGCCTTCAGGAAAAGTAAAATAATCCCATACATAAGAGGGCTTTTGTTTCCTCGATCTCTGCCTCAAGACAGTGCTGCTAGTGCTAGCCTCACTCTCAGAAGAGCTCTGCTGTTCTGCCATCGTATCCCAAAGACAAACCAGCTCCTTCTCCCAAGGGATCACAAGCAGAAATGAGGGGAATGGGTGTGGTGTAGGAGAGTTCTAGAACTGAAAGTAGTTTCAACCAATCAAAAGTTGTGTTTCATGATCACATGACCTACCGTACGCTTACGGTACGCTTACGGTGCGCTTACGGCAAAAGTACGCATGCGCGTAAAAAAGACACGCGCTTGCGCGCATGCGCATAACAGTCACTCCCCGACACTTCCGCGTAACGTGCGCGTGTAGCGTAAGCGCGCACGCGTCCCACGCGCAGTACGCGCGGCTACGCAAAGTGCGTAACTATACGCAAGCAGCGTAGATAGATTACGGACGTTGCGTAAACCGTACGCTTACCGTGAGCTTACGGTACGCGTACTAAAAAAATATTTTTTTTTAAAAAAAAGTACTGCAAATAAATTTTACATGTTTATTTTAAAAAATATATTTAAAAAAACATATTAAAGAATTTTAAAAATTTAATCATAGTCTTTATAAAAGGTAAGATAATTAAATTATAGGTTGCTGTATGGGTGGAAAGTTCTGGACTTGCGACGCTGCAGTTGTTAGGGCCCAATTTTATATGTGGCACAGTCCTTGTAAATGGCTACACCCAAGAGCCATTGAAAAGTTTAGGTTAAGAAAACGATGGAGGGTAGTGCCTTCTTAATTGGTCCACGTCAGTGGATAATCAATATCAGAGACATTGCTCGAATGAAGATCATTTGTGTTGTTTTTATTTATCTTTTTATCAAAGGAGCGCAAAAATTTCAAATTGTGAAGAGAAAAACAAAAGCCGACACGTGTTTCGCCCTAGTGGCCCATTGGCCGTGGGCTTTTTCAAGGCTAAAGTGGTATGAATACAAAGAATAAGGTAGAATAAGTTAAGTTTAAAGGGTGCAGAGTTGTCAGTAGAGTGAATTGTGGGAAAGTGGAGAACAAAATATTAGCCAGAAAGAAAAAGATGGTGATAGGAGAAGGGGGAACCAAAGAGGGGATAGAAAGAGGGCAAGAAAGAAAAGAAAAGTGCAAAAGAGAAAGGAAAAGACGGTAGGGAAGAGATAGTGAACCAAAATGGACACAGACACAACAACAGAAGTAGTAGTAACAAATAAAAGATACTTAGCTTGATCTACAAGTAGGGGAGAATAGTTATGATTGCCTCATGAAAAACATCATTAATGAGATTATAAATAATGTGAGACATACTTAGCGTACGGTTAAGGGTCTTGAGTTCTCAACTGGGTTATACAGTATGTCACGGAATCTGTGAACCCATTAGGAAATGGAAAAGAATAGCATAGTATAAAAAGGTGAAGGCCTAGGAGCGACTCACATGCAAAGAAGTTAGTGATTGTTCAGAAGTAGATATTGTTATGTATAGTGAGGTTTCATGAGAGACAACAAGGGGAAGAATTAGTACAACCAATAGTGCATTTCTGCATCTTTGTTAAGTCCCAAAGTTGTGGCATTCAGACGCATGATGTGTTCACTCTCTCTGCGTCTCATTGTAAGTTCACGATTTCCTCCGCGTGATGCTGGTTTGATGATCTCCAGTCCAAAAAATTTGAAAGTCTTCCGGTGTGGGTGAGACTCTTGGAAATGTTCAGTTAGGGGTGGTCCTATCTCTTCTTTGTTGATGTTTCGATAGTGTTCCAGAATTCTGATTTTGAGCGGCCTAATCGTGCTCCCTATGTAGATTTTGTTGCAGGGGCAGATTATGATGTAAATTACATATGTCGATGTGCATGTTATCCAATCCTTGATTTGAATGGTGGTAATGGGGTCGTGTTTGTATTCAGTTTGCTTGTTAGCTCCCAATTTACACGCATTGCAATCGTGGCAGGTGTAAAAGCCAGGTGGTTTTGTCAAAAAATGTGTCTTATGTTTGATCCTTTTGTCCTTAAATTCAGATTTGCATAGAATTTGTTTGAGATTCATGGCTCTTCTGAAACCCATTTGGGGATATTCTTCCATCTGGTTGTTTAATGAGGAATTGGAGGTCAGAAGATACCAATGCCTTTTTAGAGCTTTCCTTATATGTTGATGTCCATTGTGGTAGTCTGTTAGGAACCTGATTGTGTTTCGTCTCTCATTGCTGGTAATGTCTTTAGGTTTTAGAAGGTCGTCCCTTGACAACTTTTCAACGTCCTTGTATGTTTTGTCAAGAAGTTTCTTCGGATATCCCCGATTCAGAAGCCTCTGAGTTAGGAGATCCGAACTTTCTTTGAAGGTATCAAGTTTACTGCAGTTTCTTCTCATGCGTTGGTATTCCCCTTTTGGGATGTGATCAATTGTTTTGACTGGGTGACAGCTGTCTGCTCGAAGTATTGAATTGACGGAAGTTGTTTGTGTTGATCTTATGTAGAAATTCTTTAAGTAGATGTTCATCTACTTAAAGAATTTCTACATAAGATCAACACAAACAGATGGAATATTCAAACCACGAATAATATCTCATCCAACCAAATAGACTTTCTAGACATAACCATATATATAGAGGACAATAAACTACAAACTAAAACCTTCCGGAAACCAACTTCCGTCAATTCAATACTTCGAGCAGACAGCTGTCACCCAGTCAAAACAATTGATCACATCCCAAAAGGGGAATACCAACGCATGAGAAGAAACTGCAGTAAACTTGATACCTTCAAAGAAAGTTCGGATCTCCTAACTCAGAGGCTTCTGAATCGGGGATATCCGAAGAAACTTCTTGACAAAACATACAAGGACGTTGAAAAGTTGTCAAGGGACGACCTTCTAAAACCTAAAGACATTACCAGCAATGAGAGACGAAACACAATCAGGTTCCTAACAGACTACCACAATGGACATCAACATATAAGGAAAGCTCTAAAAAGGCATTGGTATCTTCTGACCTCCAATTCCTCATTAAACAACCAGATGGAAGAATATCCCCAAATGGGTTTCAGAAGAGCCATGAATCTCAAACAAATTCTATGCAAATCTGAATTTAAGGACAAAAGGATCAAACATAAGACACATTTTTTGACAAAACCACCTGGCTTTTACACCTGCCACGATTGCAATGCGTGTAAATTGGGAGCTAACAAGCAAACTGAATACAAACACGACCCCATTACCACCATTCAAATCAAGGATTGGATAACATGCACATCGACATATGTAATTTACATCATAATCTGCCCCTGCAACAAAATCTACATAGGGAGCACGATTAGGCCGCTCAAAATCAGAATTCTGGAACACTATCGAAACATCAACAAAGAAGAGATAGGACCACCCCTAACTGAACATTTCCAAGAGTCTCACCCACACCGGAAGACTTTCAAAAATTTTTTGGACTGGAGATCATCAAACCAGCATCACGCGGAGGAAATCGTGAACTTACAATGAGACGCAGAGAGAGTGAACACATCATGCGTCTGAATGCCACAACTTTGGGACTTAACAAAGATGCAGAAATGCACTATTGGTTGTACTAATTCTTCCCCTTGTTGTCTCTCATGAAACCTCACTATACATAACAATATCTACTTCTGAACAATCACTAACTTCTTTGCATGTGAGTCGCTCCTAGGTCTTCACCTTTTTATACTATGCTATTCTTTTCCATTTCCTAATGGGTTCACAGATTCCGTGACATACTGTATAACCCAGTTGAGAACTCAAGACCCTTAACCGTACGCTAAGTATGTCTCACATTATTTATAATCTCATTAATGATGTTTTTCATGAGGCAATCATAACTATTCTCCCCTACTTGTAGATCAAGCTAAGTATCTTTTATTTGTTACTACTACTTCTGTTGTTGTGTCTGTGTCCATTTTCTGCACTGTCCTTATTTACAATTCTCGGACCTCATGTACTAATACTAGCGCGAGGTA